>NC_086102.1:11559388-12223832 GCF_963921235.1 Mobula hypostoma
CCGAGATGAGGAAAAACTTCTTCACACAGAGAGTGGTGAATCTGTGGAATTCTCTGCCACAGGAAACAGTTGAGGCCAGTTCATTGGCTATATTTAAGAGGGAGTTAGATATGGCCCTTGTGGCTAAAGGGATCGGGGGTATGGAGGGAAGGCAGGTACAGGGTTCTGAGTTGGATGATCAGCCATGATCATACTGAATGGCGGTGCAGGCTCGAAGGGCCGAATGGCCTACTCCTGCACCTATTTTCTATGTCACTACACCACAGAAACATATCTTTTGGCCCATCTGGTCCCTTCCATCCATGTACCTATCGAAATTACTCTTAAATGTTGAAATGAAACCTGCATCAACCACCCTGGAACCATCCTCTGAGTGAAGTTCCCCTTAAAGATTTCACTTTTCACCAGTAACTTCTGATATCTAGTTCTTGTATCTGTTTATCTAGAAACTAGTCTCTTCTTGGGCCCTTAGCTCCCAGTGGAGCGTAGGCCAACGACGGCCTCTATATAAGATAAATAAGCAGTGCAATTAAAAGCACTACAAGCCTAGTATTGCTTAAGAAATGTTCAACATTTTCTTTAATTTAGCTGCTTGCGATGTATTTTCTTTAAGATATTATATAGAAAGCCTGAGGTACTTTTGTTAAAAAAGCTATTCAGATGCAACAGTAGATATTTATCATGAAATTCATCCAGACACATTTCAGAGAAACATATGGAAATTAGACCGAGTTGGAGAAATTATTTGGTGTTATTAGAAGTCAGAGTTCCATCCTTCTTGGTGTTCCTGACTGACAGTTTACGATGTAGATATTGGACACACAAACTAGACTGATTGGATTTCCATTCTGTGTTCAGATGCCAATACCTTAATGGCACATTGTTGTAAAGCAATCATTTATCAGTGTGTGATTGGATCAAATTATTCAAAAACAGAATCAGAATCACTTTATTGCCAGAATGTGAAACATGCCACAATTGGTTCTGGTTTGATGCCAAGTATAAAACACAGGACAACACCATAACAGACATCACAATAGCAACCAACAGTTTACAAGTCTGTAGTGCAAACAGCCATGAGCAATCAACGTTTAGCAGAATGATCACATCCTCAATCTTCAATAATCAAACTTAAATAAATATGAACATATGGACAGACTCAATAATTATCGACAGAACAAGGAGAGCAGGAAAGATCATTTAGTGGATGTTGTGCATGGATATTTCATTGTACCATGAAAAAGTATTCTTAAATATCATCTCCAGAGCTTCTTTCATGAGTGGGTTTTGTTGCAAAGCTGGATAACTACATGAAAGAAGCTTCAGAGATAAAGTTTAAACATACCACTCCATTATACAATTAGGAACATATCAGCTTTCTTTAACACATTGGTCGACTGTACCTTCTTATGTGCAGTTTTTCATCGATTCTATTCGTTCTTTTTATTTACTGTGAATGCCTGCTAAAATGAACCTCAGGGTAGGATATGATGACATATGTGTACTTCAATAATCAATTTACTTTGAACTTTGAAAACTATCAAATAAGCAGTAACATTTTGCTATTCCTGACAACAGCAGGTGTACAAGTGTTCATTAAACCATGACACCACTCAAACCAGACTGCATTTTGAATGAATGAATGAATGAATGAAATTTATTTCGGTCAGTACAAACATTACAAACAGCACCATTTTCAACGATGATTTCATAACAATGATTTAATAGGACAAAATTACAACAAGAAAAAAGATATTTTTTAAAACAGACCGAAAGGGTGTAGGCTGAAGCTACAGCTTATTACGCCTACCCCTCTTACTTGTACAACAACTTATTTGGCGTCAATCATCACATCAAAACAAAAAATTTCATGATCTTTTAACACAAAACCCAACTCCAAGTATCACTTATTTACATCACTCCCATTCATTTTAAATCATGTATTTTATACTTGTTCATTAAATTATTTTTAAATAATTTTTTTAACTTGTTAAGTGGGGTGCATGTTTTTAAATTCTCACTGCAACTGTTCCATAGATTCACTCCTCTGACTGAAATGCAATGATTTTTTACATTTGTTCTTATCCTTTGTTTTTGAAATATACATGTTCCTCTCAAATCATGTTGACTTTCTCTCATTTTAAACAACCTTTGGATACTTTGTGGTAGCTGTCCATTTTTTTACTTAATACATAATTTGTATTATTTTAAGATCTACGAAATCTCAGAATTTTAAAGTGTTTAGTTGAATAAATAATGGATTGATTGGCTCATAATAACTTGTCTTATTTACAATTCGTATGACTTTCTTTTGGAGTAGAAAAATTGAGTTTGTATTTGTTTTGTATGCATTTCCCCATACCTCCACACAGTAAGTCATGTATGGGACTATAAAGGAACAGTATAATGTATACAAAGATTCCTGATTTAAGAAATCTTGCGCTTTGTACAGTATTGGAATAGATTTTAATGTCAAATCTGTTCAGTCAAAGCAGGATACAAAACAAAACCAGATGCAAGTCGATGGGACTAGGCAGTTTAAATGGACAACGTGGGCTGAAGGGCCTGCCTGTTTCTGTGCTGTAGCTTTCTATGACTCTATGACTTAAAAGAAAATAAAACAATCTTCTAACATTCCTTCTTCTCTCTCAAAGCCCTGACAACATACTTTCTCGATTTTAGACTTTGGCACCACTTCTGATTCTATTCCAAAGAAGTTCTCTCCAGCTAAAGCAAAAATCTCATTCTCTCATACACATGACTTGCCGCATTCAAATGAAGTTTGGATAAGTGCATGGTTAGAAGGAATATGGAGGTCTATGGTCCACGTGGGGGTCGATTGGATTCGGCAGAATAGTAGTTCAGGACAGATTGGATGGGCTGAAGGGCCTGGTTCAAAGCTGCATTACTGTAAAATGCTAACGCTGTTTCAGTTTGTGGTTCCAGTCAGACATGCAGTTAGTAAAGAAGCCTCAGAAATGTGAGTACCAAAAAACACACACACAGCCTCATATAAAATATTTCAGCACAGAAACAGACCCTTTGGCCCAGCTGCTTTTCTGCCTAGTCTCATCGCACACACCTGGACTATAGGTTTCCATTTCCCTTCCCAATCATCCACTTATCCAGTTTTCTATTAAATGCTGAAATCGAACATCCACCATTTGCGCTGACAGCTCGATCCACACTCTCACCATCCTCTGAATGAAGAAGGTCCTCCTCAGGTTCCCCTTAACTTTTCACCTTTCACCCTAAACCTGTGACCTTTAGTTGTAGTCTCACCCAATCTCAGTGGAAAAGCCTGCATGCATTCACTCGATCTACATCCTTCTTAATTTTGTAAAAATTTGTGGCTGGAGATCTGCCCCACCGAACAGTCAGGGCCCCGGTTCTCCTTCCTGTTCAGAGAAAATAAGCTCGAACTATTTCATTACTTTTAAAACAAATTGGTGTCATTTATTTGAGCAGAGTGTGTATTTTTACCAGCTGTTTCTTTTCTTTCCTGAACCCCAGAGTGGAATATATTATTGCCACAGTGCCTGCTGTCCAAGTAAGTGACCAAACTGATCAGATTTGGAAGGCATCCTTGGAAGCCGGAACATCCCCAACCAACTCCCCCTCCAGAGATACCATTCCATAGTTCACTCCTTCTCATTTTGTCATCCATTTGAGACCAGCGTTTTGTATCTGGTACCTATCGAAATAAGAATCTGCTTGTGTGTGTGTGTGTGTGTGTGTGTGTGTGTGTGTGCGTGTGTGTGTGTATGACTATGGATCTGAATGTGTGTGTACTTGTTTGTGTAACTGGGTGTCTGTGTCAGTGTTCATATGAGTGGGTATTTGTGTGTGTATGTCTGTGGGTGTGTATCTGTGTGACGGTGTCTCCATCTGTGTGTATGAGTACGTGAGTGAATACAAGAACATAAGAAAAAGGAGCAGGAGTCGGCCATCTGGCCCGTCAAGCCTGCTCCACCATTCAATAAGATCATGGCTGATCTGGCCATGGACTCATCTCCACCTACTTGCCTTTTCCGCATAACCCTTAATTTCCCTACTATGCAAGAATCTATCCAACCTTGTCTTAAATATATTTACTGAGGCAACCTCTACTGCTTCACTGGGCAGAGAATTCCACAGATTCACCTGCTGGGAAAAGCAGTTCCTCCTCATCTTCATCTTAAATCTACTCCCCCGAATCCTGAGGCTATGTCCTCCAGTTCTAGACTCACCTACCAGTGGAAACAACTTTCCTACCTCTATTCTATCTATCCCTTTCATAATTTTATATGTTTGTATAAGATCTCCTCTCATTCTTCTGAATCCAATGAGTATAGTCCCAGGTGACTCAATCTCTCCTCATAGTCCAACCCCCTCACCTTTAGAATCAACCTGGTGAAGCTCCTCTGCACCACTTTCAAAGCCACTATATCCTTCCTCAAGTAAGAAGTTCAGAATTGCACGCAGTACTCCAGATGTGGCCTCACCAGTACCCTGTACAGTTGCAGCATAACCCTCCTGCTCTTAAATTCAATCCCTCTAGCAATGAAGGCCAACATCCCATTTACCTTCTTGATGGCCTGTTGCACCTGCAAACCAATCTTTTGTGATTCATGCACAAGTACTCCCAAGACTCTCTGCACACTAGCATGCTGCTATTTTTTACCATTTAAATAATAATCTGCTCTTCCATATTTCCTTCCAAGGTGGATGACCTCGCATTGCCTTCCATCTGCCAGACCCTTGCCCACTCATTGAACTTATCTATTTCTCTCTGAAGACTCTCCATATCTTCTGCACAATTTGCTTTTCCACTCAATTTAGTATCATCATCAAACTTAGATACACTACACTCAGTCCCCTCTTCCAGATCATTAATGTATATCGTGAACAGTTGCAGGCCCAGCACCAACCTCTGTGGCACACCGCTCACCACTGATTGCCAACCAGAGTAATACTCGTGTATCCCAACTCCCTGCTTTCTATTAGTTAACCAATCCTCTATCCATGCTACACACATCAAAGTTGCTGGTGAACGCAGCAGGCCAGGCAGCATCTCTAGGAAGAGGTGCAGTCGAAGTTTCAGGCCGAGACCCTTCGTCAGGACTAACTGAAGGAAGAGTGAGTAAGAGACTATCCATGCTAATACTTGGCCCCCAACTCTATGCATCCTTAGCTTATAGATAAGTCTTTTGTGCAGCATCTTATCGAACGCCTTCTGGAAATCCAAGTAAATAACATCCATCTGTTCCCCTCTATCCACTGCGCTCATTATATCCTCAAAGAACTCCAGTAATTTTGTCAAACAGGACCTGCCTTCGGTGAATCCGTGCTGCGTCTGCCTGATGGATCCATTTCTTTCCGTTTGCCTCACCATTTCTTCCTTTAGTGATAGCTTCAAGTATTTTCCCAACTACAGATATTAAACTAACTCAAGTATAGAAACATAGAAAACCTACAGCACATTACAGGCACTTTGGCCCACAACGTTATGCCAACCATGTAACCTGCTTTAAAAGGTGCCTAGAATTTCCCTACCACATAGCCCTCTATTTTTCTAAACTCCATGTACCTATCTAAGAGTCTCTTAAAAGACCCTATTGTATCCATCTCTACCACCTTCACTGGTAGTGCATTCCATGTACCCACCACTCTGTGAAAAACTTACCCTCGACATCCCCCTTGTATCTACTTTCAAGCGCCTTAAAGCTATGCCCGCTTGCGTTAACCATTTCAGCCCTGGGAAAAAGCCTCTGACTATCCACACAATCAATGCCTCTCATCATCTTATACACCTCTATCAAGTCACCTCTCATCCTCCGTCGCTCCAAGGAGAAAAGGCCAAGTTCACTCAACCTATTCTCATGAGGCATGCTCTACAATCCAGGCAACATCCTTGTAAGTCTCCTCTGCACTAGACACTAGACACTAGAATACTACAGCACCGTGCAGACCCTTTGGCCCTTGATGTTGTGCCGACCCATATATTCCTAAAAACAAAGTACTAAACCCACACTACCCCGTAACCCTCAATTTTTCTTTCATCCATGTGCCTGTCCAAGAGGCTGTTAAATACCCCTAATGTTTTAGCCTCCACCACCATCCCTGGCAAGTCATTCCAAGCACCCACAACCCTCTGTGTAAAAACTTACCCCTAATGTCTCCCCTAAACTTCCCTCCCTTAACTTTGTACATATGCCCTCTGGTGTTTGCTATTTGTGCCCTGGGAAACAGGTACTGGCTATCCAACCTATCTATGCCTCTCATAATCTTGTAGACCTCCATGAAATCCCCTCTTATCCTTCTACGCTCCACTCTCTCTATAGTCTCCACATCCTTCCTGTAGTGAGGTGACCAGAACTGAACACAGTATTCCAAGTGGGGTCTAACTAAGGTCTTTTATAGCTGTAATGTTACCTCATGGCTCCTGAACTCAATCCCATGGATTATGAAGGCCAACACACCATTCGCCTTCTTAACGACCTGTGTCAACCTGTGCAGCAGCTTTGAGTGTCCTATGGACATGGAACCCAAGATCTCACTGATCCTCCACACTGCCATGAGTCTTACCATTAATACTGTATTCTGTCTTCAAATTTGACCTACTGAGATGAACCACTTCACACTTATTTGGGTTGAACTCCATCTTCAACTTCTCAACTCAGTTCTGCATCCTATCAAAGTCCCACAGTAACCTCTGACAACCCTCCAGACTATCCACAACACCCCCAACCTTCGTGTCATCAGCAAACTTATTAACCCACCCTTCTACTTCTTCATCCAGGTCATTTATAAAAATCACAAAGAGGAGGGGTCCCAGAACGGATCCCTGCGAAACACCGCTGGTCACCGTCCTCCATGTGGAACATGAACCATCTACAGCCGCCCTTTCCCTTCTGTGGGAAGCTAATTCTGAATCCACAAAGCAAGGTCTCCTTGGATCCCATGCCTTATTACTTTCTGAATGAGCCTCACATGGGGATCCTTATCAAATGCCTTATTGAAATCCATATACACTACATCCACCACTCTGCCTCTATCAATGTGTTTTGTTACATCCAAAAAAAACTATAGTTACCTGCCTTTTGCCTACATCCTTTTTTGAACAATGGCATGACATTCCCTGTCTTCCACTCTGCGGGGACTTGTCTGGAGTCCAGAGAATTTTGGTAAATTATCACCAAAGCCTCCACTATAAATTCTGCCATTTCTTTCAATAGCCTGGGATACATTCCATCAGGACCAGGGGACTTACCTATCTTCAGACCCACAAATTTTCTCCGAACTACCTCTTCAGTGATAACTATTGTATTGAGGTCCTCACCTCCCATCACATCCACGATGCATGTATATCTGTGTGGGGGAATGTGTATATCTGTCTGTAGATCTGTTTATGAGTGAGTGTGTGTGTGAGTGTACATGTATCTGCGTAGGTGAATGAGTGTGGGACTCTGTGTGTTAGTGAATGTGTGTATACCTGTCTGACTGAATGAGCTGGAATTTTCCTTGTAATTTCCATCTCTCTGCAGATCAAAGCACACAAAATGTTGGAGAAACTTAGCAGGTCAAGGCAAGATCTATGAGGGGGAATAAAGAGGCAACATTTCAGACTGAGATCCTTCTTCAGGACTGGAGGAGGTGTGGTGAGGAAGGTGTCTGAATCTTCTGAGGGGGAAGGAGGACAACTGGAAGGAGATAGGTGAAACCAAGTAAGTGAGGGAGGGTGGATGAAGTAAGAAGCTGGGAGATGATAAGTGGAAAAGCCAAAGAACTGGAGAAGAAGGAGAGTGGACCATGGGATAAAGGGCAGGACAGGTGACAGACAGGTGAGGAGAGATGGTAAGAGGGGAACCCAAATGGGGAATGGAAGAAAAGGCAAGGGGAAGGAGAAAAAGTTGCCGAAAATTGGAGAAATTGATGCCCATGCTGCAAATAAATAAATAAATGCCACATGGATCAGTAAATAAGTAAGTAAAACTGAGAACATGAGTTGTAGTGTTCTTGAAAGTGAGTGAATGGGTTGCGGAATCAGCTCAGAGTTGAGGTGAGTGAATTTATCCATACTATTGACAATGATGTACTCAGTAAAAATAATGTTTGCTGAATTAAATAATATAGCAGAGACCATCTGGAGGATATGAGTCACCAGGCGGTTCTGTCCTTCAGGATTCCCTGCTCTGCTCTGTCTCTAATAATCCTCTGGGCAACCTGATACGGGAGGGTATTTTCCTTTGAAGCAGCTGCCAGAGGCTGCGTCCTTGGGACCACACCAGTTGAGACAGTGCAGAGCTGTGTCTGGACCTGATCGTTCATCAAATCCAAACACCTCAGCTATATTATTCTCTTCTCTGCCCAGGTCAGAGCAACAGTGGAAGAATTAGTCATTAGTCCTGCTGAATTAACAGAAAGCGAAAGTTGAATCCCTCACAGGGGGATGACACGCTGTTGTTGTTCAGAAAACCAGGTTTGTAAGAGCTTTGCAAAGTGTTGCATTTCTACCCAGAAGCTGATTTTGCATTGTCAGTCTTTTCCAAGTATTTTTTTAATTTTATTTGAGATTCAGTACAGAGTAGGCCATCGGGCCCTTTGAGCCACGCCGCCCAGAAATCCCCAGATTTAATCCTAGCCTAATCGCAAGGCAATTTACAATAACCAATTAACCTAACAACCAGTACGTCTTTGGAATGTGGGAGGAAACAGGAGCACCCGGAGAAAACCCACACAGTCATGGGGAGAACGTACAAACTGCTTACAGGCAGCAATGGGAATTAAAACCAGGACAAGCTCCTACTACCTAAAAGTGCTCCTCACGGCATGCGCCTCAAATAGCCTCTGACAATCAAGTCCAACTCCTGGCCTTCTCGTGTGGCTTAGCCTCTAAGCCCGGCGGAACTGTTTCTACTGACAGGAGAAGGGGCGAAGGGGGATCCTGGTGCCTTAAAACCAGTCCTTCGGGTAGATGGAGCTCGTCAGCCTGGGAAGGCAGTCCATCTAAGAGAGGGAAAACTCTGATTTCAAACCTCTGCTGCCTTGCGGCCATGCCCACTCATGGGAGAGGCTTCTGGAGTAAACCCTGAGGACAAATCCGGAGATGGAGTCCCTAAGGCAATCCAACGTTGCCTTCAACCTCGTTCTGGTAACTCCTGCGACGACACTGGTGCCAAGTTGTGTCAGCCCTTGCCCTTCCCTTGGACAACATCGGTGGCGTGGAGAGGGGAGACTTGCAGCATGGGCAACTGCCGGTCTTCCATACAACCTTGCCCAGACCTGCACCCTGGAAACCTTCCAGGCGCAGATCCATGGTCTCACGAGACTAACGGATGCCACCAACTGTACTGTAAAGTGTTGTGCTAACCATAATGCTACTATGCTGCCTCTGGAGTTAGTCAGAGTCATACAGCATGGAAGCAGGTCCTTTGGCCCAACTGGTCCATGCCAGTCACAACATCCCACAACCCCCCCCCCCACCCATTACTTTCAGTTGCCTGGATTTGGCCCGTAATGCTCCAGGCCCGTCCCTTCCATGTACCCATCCAAATGCCTTTTAAATGTTGCAATGGTACCTGTCTCAGCCACTTCCTCTGGCAGCTCATTCCAGGTACTCTCTACCCTCCATTTAATGAAGGTACTTCTCAGGTCTCTTTGAAATCACTGTCCTCTTATATTGCATCTTGATACTTGAGTCCACTGGAGACTGGAGGCCTGGGGACAGTCTGTGCTGGGGTTAGAGGATATGTGTGCGCTGGTGGGAGGAAGGCAATGGGCTTGATTTGCCATTGTCGTTTAGTTGCTATTTTCTGTTGCCCATGATTGACTCTATTTCCCGCCGATCTCATCGATTAAAGTGTTGAGCAAGATTGAAATCACTGAGGATGAGAGTAGAAGACGAACGGCTGCTGGCTGCTCCTGGAGGAAGATGGCTACTCTTTTTTTTTACTGCTATTTTGGGTGAATTTGATTGGGATGGACTGGCTTCACGGCCTGCAGTCAATGAATGACACAGTGCTAAATAGAACTGAGCTGAACTAAACAGAACACTCCTAGACTGTTCAATGACTCTGCCGTTTGATGTTTCATATTCTGTGTATTTTGCTCGTTTCTTGCCATACGAACAATTTGTTCTTTTTTGGCGCATTGAGTGTTTGATGTTTTCTTTGGATGGGTTCCATGGTGTTTCCTTTTTTCTGGGCCATCTGCGGGAAGACAATTCTCGAGGTTGCATCTTGCGTACATACTTTGATAATAAATATTTGGCTCTCTCTTGCTGCTTGTGTTTTTCTGTGAATACAGTGAGTGGCATGTTATGTTGGCAGTGGAATGTGTGGTGACACTTACACGCTGCCCCCAGCACAGCCTTAGGTTATGTCGATGGTTAACGCAAACGACACCTTTCACTGAATGCTTCGATGGATATGTGATAAATACATGAATCTGAATCTGTGCCCTCTGGGTTTGAACTCCCCAGTCCTGGGGAAAGTCTACGACTGTCCATACCCTCATGAATTTATACACTTCTGTGAGGTCTCCCCTCATTCTCTTATGCTCCAATGAATAAAGACTCAGCAAGGGCCAATATCCCCTTCATCAGACCTTAAGACATAGGAGCAGAATTAGGCCATTCGGCCCATCGTGTCTTCTGCGCCATTTCATCATAAGCTGATCCTCTTTCCTTATCAACCCCATTCTCCTCCCTTCTCCCCGTAACCTTTCATACCCTGACTAATCAAGAACCTATCAATCTCCACCTTCCATCCATTCAGTGACTTCCCCCACCTCCCCTCATCCACCCGCGGCAACAAATTCCACAAATTCACCACCTCTGGCTAAAGAAATTCCTCCTCATCTCTGTTCTGAATGGACACCCCTTTTTTCTGAGGCTGTGCCCTCTGGTCCCACGCTATTTGAACATTCTTTCTATATCCACTCTATCTAAGCCTTTCAACATTTGATAGGTTTCAGTGAGATCCCCCTCATTCTTCTAAATTGCAATGAGTACCGACCCAGAGCCATCAAATGCTCCTCATACAATAACCCTTTCACTCCTGAAATTCAGACCCTCTCATCCAAGCATCATCCTCGAATAAATCTTCTGCACCGTCTCCAGTTTGACTATGTCTGTTAGCTTTTAGTTTTGCTATGTTATGCTTTCTTAATCTTGGAGAAGATGCACTGTTTCTGAATAAATAGCTCACTGCCTGTGTTGCGATAGCATGCACTCTCACCCATTGTCTGTAATCAGTGGTATGCTCTTAGCCAAGAGACTCTGACAATGGCCTGTTAATTGGGTAACACAGAGGTGCTCCTTTCCCTCTCTCCCTTGGGTTCAGTTCAATGGACCAAAACAAACCCCACAGAGTTCTTTGATGATAACAGTCTGATATCTCCACAAAGACAACAAAGTTAACTGAGACAGAAGAGATTCTGCAGATGCTAGAAGTCCAAAGCAATGCACACAAAATGCTGGAGGAACTCAGCAGGTCAGGTAGCATCAATGGAGAGGAATAAACAGTCAATGTTTTGCTCTGAGAGCCTTTATCGGGACTGGAAGGAAAGGATCCAAATGAAGCATAAACTCTCCATTTCCCTCCACAGGGCCTTCTGACCACCGGAGTCCCTCCAGAATTTTGCAGTTTTTTGCACTGCTTTCTGTGAGTTTCTCTTTGAAGTCAGGCCAGTCTGCTCCACAGCTAAACTAGCAATGAGTTTCTCTATCCTAAAGGAAATAAAATTCTTAAATTCTTTCCCTCAGAGGCAGTCGAGACAGTGGGGCCCGGGTCTGAGAGCAAAGAACAAGCTGATGCTTGACCAGTTTAAGCACCAGGTCACATTGGAAAGGTTGAATAAGGGCCAAATAGAGGCAGTGGGGCCTGAGCACTAGAGGGTATCGAAGCAGCAGGGCCTGGGTCTGAGAGCAAGGATCAAGACAGGGTTTGGCCAATTTAAGCACAGGGTCAGAGGAGAGGATCAGGCCAGTATTCAGCATGCTGCTCAGTGAGGTTTACTCGTTCCTGCACTGAACTGAGGCTGTGGCCTGCAACTAATGGGCTCTTAGTCCGGCTGCAATGATGATCTGGCTTCGTGGCTGTGAACTCACTTTCATAAACTTTAGTTCTGAATACTATTTGCTTACTTTTTATTCTTTGCATGATTTATTCATTTTTTGCACATCAGGTGTTTGACAGCCTTCTTTTTAATGGGTTCTATTCGGTTTCTTTGCTTTGTGGCTGCCTGTAAAGGGACAACGTTATATAAAGTATATATAATTTGATTATAAGTGTACTTTGAACTTTGAGTGGGAGCTGGCATGGGGACAAATCCAATTTTCAAGATTTGGTTGAGCAAGGACAGTTATAGTGCAATGACTCGAGTCATGTGGGATGATTCGCTAAGTGCTTATTCCCTTCATGGACAATTCCAATGTGTGAGTTTGTTTAACGTGGGGAGGCTGATACACGGGCAGCCACCACACGACCCTTGACAGATCAGTGTCAGGGTCCAGTGGCCTGGAGTGCAAGATGACTAGGGAGCCTTCAGGGCTGCAGCTTCCTCTGCCTTCACAACCATCGCGATGTGTCTTTGAACAGCTCTACCTTTGAGCTCTTGGTTGGGTCGCTCTTTGTCTGGAACCCCCCACCCCCTTAACCTTACCGCCATGGGTGCACCTACCGGGAGCCAAGTTCCTGATGCCATCACTCCTGGGATCTTAGGAACCTCACAAGCCTCTTCACCCTGACCAGGTGACATTCCTCGGAGAAACAGCGAAGACTGTAGAAAGCAGATGGCCAGTCGGAGTGAAGGCATTAAATGAAGCCACGATCTAATTTGATGGTGAAGTGGAGAAGAGGAAGTGAAGGGCATCAATATTTTTATGGAGAATCTAAAGGCTGAGGATGCTGGAACCTGGAACAACAAAGGAAGTGCTGGAGGAACTTGTTGGGTCAGGAGGCATCCATGTGGCAGACATATGGTCAATATTTCAAATTAAGACTCCGCAATATTTCAAATTAAGAGCCATCCGCAGTACCACCGATGCGGCAGAGAGGGCCTCAAGATGTCTGTGGCTCAAAAGAGGGGAGCCATGGAGTCATAAGTAGCTAGCCATCTGGACACAAGCTGGGGTCTGATCAGCCCTGGCTGGGTCACCTGGAGGAGGTTGTATGATGTTGAAAGACCCAAAACACCCGATGATTCCAGGAACATCACTGAAGATGTGTCCAGAAGCATCAATAGATGTCTGTACACAACTAACCTATTTGTCCACAACCAGGACTGTCCTGGTGAGCCCATTGTCTTGCCCCCTGAACACATCCCTTCACACCCCATCTCTATCCTGTCTCTCCTTGTCCAGTCAATCTCTACCTGCAACAACTAAAAGCTGGAGAGCTCAGCAGGTCAGGCAGCATTTACGGAGGGGCATAAACATTCAACGTTTTAGGCCGAAATCCTTCATCAGGACTGGAAAGGAAGGGGGCAGAAGCCAGAATATGTTGGGCAGAGTGGAAGGAGTGCAAGCTGGCAGACAATAGGTGAAACCAGGTGAGGGGTTGGGTAGATGAGTTAGGGAGGGGAGAAGAAGAAAGAAGATGGGCAGTGATAGGTGGAAGAGGTAAACGGCTGAAGAAGGAATCTGATAGGACAGCAGGGTGGACCATGGAATAGTCATAGTCATAGTCATTATTTATTGATCCCGGGGGAAATTGGTTTTCGTTGCAGTTGCGCCATAAGTAATTAAATAGTAATAAAACCATAAATAGTTAAATAGTAATATGTAAATTATGCCAGGAAATAAGTCCAGGACCAGCCTATTGGCTCAGGGTGTCTGACCCTCCAAGGGAGGAGTTGTAAAGTTTGATGGCCACAGGCAGGAATGACTTCCTATGACGCTCTGTGTTGCATCTCGGTGGAATGAGTCTCTGGCTGAATGTACTCCTGTGCCCAACCAGTACATTATGTAGTGGATGGGAGACATTGTCCAAGATGGCATGCAACTTGGACAGCATCCTCTTTTCAGACACCACCGTCAGAGAGTCCAGTTCCATCCCCACAACATCACTGGCCTTACGAATGAGTTTGTTGATTCTGTTGGTGTCTGCTACCCTCAGCCTGCTGCCCCAGCACACAACAGCAAACATGATAGCACTGGCCACCACAGACTCGTAGAACATCCTCAGCATCGTCCGGCAGATGTTAAAGGACCTCAGTCTCCTCAAGAAATAGAGACGGCTCTGACCTTTCTTGTAGACAGCCTCAGTGTTCTTTGACTAGTCCAGTTTATTGTCGATTCGTATCCCCAGGTATTTCTAATCCTCCACCATGTCCACACTGACCCCCTGGATGGAAACAGGGGTCACCGGTACCTTAGCTCTCCTCAGTTCTACCACCAGCTCCTTGGTCTTTTTCACATTAAGCTGCAGATAATTCTGCTCACACCATGTGACAAAGTTTCCTACCGTAGCCCTGTACTCAGCCTCATCTCTCTTGTTGATACATTCAACAATGGCAGAGTCATCAGAAAACTTCTGAAGATGACAAGACTCTGTGCAGTAGTTGAAGTCCGAGGTGTAAATGGTGAAGAGAAAGGGAGACAAGACAGTCCCCTGTGGAGCCCCAGTGCTGCTGATCACTCTGTCGAACACACAGTGTCGCAAGCACATGTACTGTGGTCTGCCAGTCAGGTAAAAGATAAGGAGGAAGGGAACCAGTAAGAGGTTATGGTCAGCTGAGCAGAACAGAAGGGGTATGAGGGGGGCTTAATGGGGAATTGAAAAAGAGAGAAGAGGAAGAGGGAAAGACATTACCAGAAGTTAGAGAAATATGTTCATGCTGTCAGTTTGGAGGCGGCCCAGATGGAATATGAAGTGTTGTTCCTCCAGCCTGCAAGTGGCTTCATCATGGTGGTAGAGGCACTCATGGACTGACATCCTACCTACTTCACACCTCCATCCAGTACACCTCTCATGTCCTCCACAGTTCTGGCAACTTCAGTTCTCTGACCCCAACTGTCTCATCTTTACCAAGGACATCCCAATCTTCATACATCTCCATCTTCCATCAGGAAGGTCAAAGGGCCCTCCGACTACCTGGAACTAAAAGCCAACAGTTCCTTTCCACTGACAGCTCATGAATCAGAACTCATGGTTTTCTATGCCTTTGTACTGCTGTGGTGTGCAGTTCCCAGCAAGGAGCAGGGAAGGGGCCTGAGATGTAGCTGTTGTGGCACTACGAAGTAGCCAATCAAACCTTCTTTCAAACTCATTCATCTATTGTTCCATTAGAGGTTAACTAAAGCGCAGTGCTGGATTGCCAGATGGATACAGCTCAGCGATGCTGCTGATAAGCATTCAAGGTAAAATAAAAACAGTGCAAAAGACATTTGGCATCGGTTCAGTTCTGCCCCCGGCCCTCTATTCTGTGCAAAGATCACGTTACTACACAATCTATCCACACCACATTTTTATAATCACTTCAAACGCATTGCAATCCATTCAAGTACCCCTTTCTTCCAGCTGTCCAAGCATAGTTCCTTCTACATTACATCGAGGAGGTTAGAGATTGAATCGAGGGATATTCTTTGCAAAAACCAAGTGCAAATAACCCAAGCAGCCCACCATTCCCCCTCCCCTCACCCGACCCAGCCATTGTTGAGCAAAGGAAAGCAAGTGATGGAAAATAACTGCATGTATATCCTGAATTATTATTTTAGGTATTCAGGAAGGAAGTTACTGAGGAATGTGTGTAAATGAAATCACTGACAGTACTGGTTAGAATTCAACTTACCAGGGATTTATTGGGCAGGTGTGAACTCAATTAGTGAAACTTGCATTTGTCATTGGACAGTTTTAATAAAGAGAGGGGAAATCGAGTGTCAGTTTAAGCAGGGAAAGAGGCCCAATTCTGAATAAAGAGGTTAAACCCTGGCGGAGAGGTGGGGGAGGGCGGCAGCACGGTTGGTGGATGGGTGGTTTAAACTGACTGAGGACAAAAACAGGTGTCTACCTGACTGATGATAGAATGGGTGGATGGTTTCTGCCCATAAAGCAGAGGGCAGAATTAGGCCATTTGACCCATCAAGTCTGCTCCACTGTTCCATCATGGCTGATTTATTATCCCTCTCAACCCTATTCTCCTGCCTTCTCCTCGTAACCTTTGACATCTTTACTAATAAAGAACCTATCAACCTCCACTTTAAATATACACAATGACATGGCCTCCACAGCCATCTGTGGCAATTAATCCCCTAGATTCACCACCCCACCACCCTCTGGCTAAAGAAATTCCTCTTTATCACAATTTAAAGTGACACATTTCTATTGTGATGCTGTGCCCTCTGGTCCTACAGTCCACGCCCACCCACCCCCCCAACTATGGGAAATATCCTCTCTATTTAGGCGTTTCAATATTCAGTAGGTATCAATAAGATCCCCAGTGAGATGATAAGATAGGTGGATAGTCTCTGACAGGGAATAGGTTGGGGTTTTAAATCCTGGAAGCAGATTACACCCACAAGGGGATTTGAACACTGGGAGTTGACTGAGGTACATCGGTGAGGGGTTAAGATGTGGGTTTTAACCCTGACAGGAATTTGGATCGTGGTTTAAACCTTTTGGGGACTACACCCTGAAAGCTGATATTAGTGATAGTAGATTTATATCTGCTGCGGTGAGGGTAGGGGTTTGAACCCTGAGGAGTCTAGAATAAGGGTTTACACCTATAAGATGATTAGTATGAGGATTTATACTTGACAGAGATAATCCATGGCGATTAAAACCCAGAAGGGTTAAGATAAGAGTTATATCTTGATAGGTTAAAGGATTCATATCTTGACAAGGATGAAATAGGTTGTCTAAGTATAACCCTCCCAACAATCGAGGACACCTTCAAGAGGTAGCGTCTCAAGGAGCCAGCATCCATCACAAAGGACCCTCATCATCTCTTCATATACTCAAGGAGCCAGCATCCATCACAAAGGACCCTCATCATCTCTTCTCATTACTACCACTGGGGAGGAGGTACAGGAGCCTGAAGACCCACACAAAAATTCAAAAATAGCTTCTTACTCTCCATCATCGGATTTCTGAATTGTCCGTGAACATTCATTCGTTCGTTTTCTGTCGTATGCCGTGGGTGAACGTGGTCTTTCTGTGACTATATTTGTTCTTGGCAATTTTTTTCAAAGGTGTGGTTTGCCATTGCCTTATTCTGGACAGTGGCTTTACAAGACTGGTGAACCCCAGCCATTATCAATACTCTTCAGAGATTTTCTGCCTGTTGCCAGTGGTCACATAACCAGGACTTGTGATATACCCAGCCGCTCATACGACCATCCACCACCTGCTTCCATGGCTTCACGTGACCCTGATCAGGGGCTAAGCAAATGCTACACCTAGCCTAAGGGTAACTTGCGGGCTAGCAGAGGGAAGGAGCGCCTTACAGATCCTCCGCCCCGCTCCCCGCCACCGAACTGATGTTAAAGGAGTCAAGTATTGACAGGGATAAAATAGGGTGACTAAATCCACGAACCTCCCCTTCGTTGAGGGCATCTTCAAGGGGCAGTGCCTCAAGAAGGCTGAATCCTTCGCTAAGGACCCCTCTCTTCTCATTACTACCATTGGGGAGGAAGTACAGGAACCTGGTGACCCACGCTCAACGATTCAAAAACGGCTTCTTCCCCTCTATCATCAGATTTCTGAATGGTCCATGAACATTACCTCAATATTCTGCTTTTTTTCTTTCACTACTAATTTACTTCTGTAATCTTCAGTAATTTCATGACTTTAAACAGCGCTGCCGCAACACGCTGAATTTCACATCACTTACGTCAGATACTAAATCTGATTCTGACTCTGGGTCTGATGCTGAAACAGGAGGTAGTAGAAGGGCAAATCATTAACACAAGAGATTCTGCAGATGCTGGAAATCCAGAGCAACACATATCAAATTCTGCAGGAACTCAGCAGGTTAAGCAGCGTTTATGGAAATAAATAAATAAATAGTTGACACTTTGGGCCAAAACTCTCCTGAAGACTGAAAAAGAAGGGGGGAGATGGCAGAATGAAAAGGTGGGTGGAGGGGAAGGAGGATAGCCAGAAGGTGATAGGTGAATCCAGGTGGGTGGAAAAGAGAAAGGACTGGAGAACAAGAAATCTTTTTGGAGAGGTGAGTGGACCATGAGAGAAAGGGAAGAAAGAGTGGACTCAGTGGTGGGGGAGGTGATAAACAGGTGAGAAGAGATAAGAGCCCAGAGTGGGGAATAGAAGAGGAGGGGAAGGGAAGAGAAAAAAATTACTGGAAGGAGAAATCAATAATCATGCCATCAGGCTTGAGGCTACCCAGGTGGAAAAATAAGGTAATCACAACCTCCAACCTGATGGCATGAACATTGACTTCTCTAACTTCCGCTAATGCCCCACCTCCCCCTCGTACCCCATCCGTTATTTATTTATATACACACATTCTTTCTCTCTCTCTCCTTTTTCTCCCTCTATCCCTCTGACTATACCCCTTGCCCATCCTCTGGGTTTTCCCCCCACTCCTCCCTTTTCCTTCTCCCTGGGCCTCCAGTCCCATGATCCTCTCATATCCCTTTTGCCCATCACCTGTCCAGCTCTTGGCTCCATCCCTCCCCCTCCTGTCTTCTCCTATCATTTTGGATCTCCCCCTCCCACTTCCAAATCTCTTACTAGCTCTTCCTTCAGTTAGTCCTTACGAAGGGTCTCGGCCCGAAACGTCGACTGTACCTCTTCCTAGAGATGCTGCCTGGCCTGCTGTGTTCACCAGTAACTTTGATGTGTTGCTGGGAAAATAAGGTGTTGTTCCTCCACCATGACAGAGGCATCATTTTGGCACAAAAGGAGGCCATGCATCAACATTTCAAAATGGAAATGGGAATTGAAATTAAAGAGTTTGGCTACCAGGAAGTTCCACTTTTGGCAGATTGAGAGGTGCTCTACCATGCAAACCCACAATTTACAATGGGCCTCACAATGTAGAGGAAGCTGCATCAGGAGCACTGGACACAATAGACAATGGCAGCAGGTTCATAGGTGAGGTGTTGCTTCACCTGGAAGGACTGTTTGGGGCTCTGAATGGAGGTGAGGGAGGAGGTTAATGGGCAGGGGCAACACTTTGGCCACTTGCGGGGATAAGTGCCAGGTGGGAGATTAGCGGGAAGAGAAGAATGGACAAGGGAATCACAGAAGAAGTGATCCCAGTGGAAAGCAGAAGGGAGGAAGTAAAGGTATGTTTGGTGGTAGGATCCCTTTGGAGATGGTGGAAGTTACGGAGGATGATGTGTTGGATGCAGAGACTCATGTAAGGACAAGAGGAACTCTATCACTGTGAAGGCGGTGGGAACATGGGATGGGCATAGATATTTGGGATATAGAAGAGATGCGGTGAGGGCGGATTCAATGGTGGAGGAAGGGAAACCCTGTTCTTTGGCGAAGGACGATATCTCGCATGTCCTGGAAAAGGAAGCGTCATCCTGGGAACTGAGAAAAGGGAATTGCATTTTTACAAGAGACAAGATGGGAAGATGTACACTGAAGATTACTGTGGGAATTGATACGTTTATAAAAGATGTCGGTCGACAATTCATCTCCAGAGGTGGAGACAGAGAAGGGGAGCAAGAAATAGAGCAAGTGAATTTAAGAGCTGGCTAGTAGTTAGAGACAAAGCTGATTAAATTAATGGTCTCAGTATGCACCAATGCAATTATCAGTGTAGCAGAGGAAGAGTTGGGGAGGATTACTGGGGAAGGTTTAGAACATGGACTGCTCTATGCAGTCAACGAAGATAGTACGAGGGTTTACACTTAGCAAAGAATAGGATACAGAGCTAAATCTTTACCGTAGAAGGGACTGGGGCTTTTATCTAACAGAGGTGGTCGAAGCTGATGGGCCCATATGATATCTGAGACCAAGGAAATGACATGATAAAGACGGGTGACCAAACTCTGGAGCTTTAGGAACATAGCAACAGAGAGTAAGATGGAGGAATGAACAACCTGTTGGAAGAACTCATTAGGGCAAGCTTTGTCTGTGGGGTGGGGGGAGGGAGCAGCTTCTTCCCATCCATCATAACATTTCTGCACAGTCCATGAACCCATGAACGTGACCTTTTATTCCTTTCATTCCTGCACTATTTATTTTTGTAATTTATAATATTTTTTATGACTTTGCGGTGTTTCTGCTGCTGCATAAGTCACAGATAATAAATCTGACTCTGATGCCGATTTTGTTGTGAACCCAGATTGCTTGTCTCCATTATTAACAGAGGTGGATCAGCAATGGTGAAATGGCAGAGCCGACTCGATGGGCTAAATGGCCTAATTCTGCTCCTATTCGGCTCCTTTATTTATTTACAAGTAAACAGTACTTGAAAAAGGACTTCACCAACATCTTATATAACTTCAGCATAACATCACAGACCTAGTACTGAATCATTCTGAACTGCTGTACACACAGCCTTCTAGTTCACAAAGTCAGAGGCAGATTTGTACATGTTGACATGATTCTTTAGTGAATTTAGTGTTATCCAGTTCAGAAAAATGCACTTCTAGAGAGCAATAATTAACAGCTTAGGGATGGGAAACAGGCTGCGATTATGGCTTGGATGTTAATATTTCTTTTGGTACTGAAGACAATGCATAGAAAATGTCAACAACTTCTATAACTCACAGAGTCTTGTCCTAACAGAAGCAAAAAATTTTTTATACAAGCAACGTTTGGACATCTGGTTTCATTCATAGACTTTCCAATCAGGTTGAAAGTTCTCCTGTCTTGTCTTTTAACCAGACAGTAAGAATCCTGCCAACAGACTACTGAATTATTGAAACTAATCTTTACTGATAGTTGTAAAGTTGATGCTAAGACTGGTCACAGCTCCTGTTGTCAGTCAGGAAGCTGCGACTGTTCATATCAAAACAGAAAGAACTGAAATCACTCAGTGGGTCAGGCAGCATCTGGTGAGTGAGAAACACTTAATGTAACACCCTCAGTCTGAAACTATAGTGGCCCTGGATCTAACTAACCACTTGTCTACTCACATTCAATCTGGACTTGAGTTGGCACGGACCCCCTCCCACACCCCGTGCTCACTTGGCAGAAAACAAGCTCTGTTGTAGCCAAATGAAGATGTCAATGGACTCTGGGTCTGGACTATATTTTTTTTTTGCATGGTTGTATTTTAATGATATCCTATACGTGCTTGCTATCTTGTATGTGCGAGGTTTAGGCCTCAAGCTGCAATATCGCCTGTTTACAACTGCAAGGAGAGGTGTCGGAGCTGGAGGGCTCCACTGGGGGCAATGTGGATCTGTATCCTGGCTGGAGTCCATGCTACTACCCTCTCCCCCACCTCTGTTCACTTGGCAGAGCACAAGCTCTATTGTGGACATCTGCAGATTTCAGCAGTTGTTGGATGGTTCGAGTTTGGACTCTTTCAATACGTGGCTGTACCTTTCTATCTTGTACGTGCTGTGTGTGACTTTGGTGCAGTACTGGGCTGTGCACCTTGTCCCGGAGTAACGCTGTTTTGTTTGGGTGTGTTAATGAGTATTCCTGTATGGTTGAATGACAATTAAACTTGAATCGAATTGAAAATTTTCTTTAGAAACCTTTTCTCCCCCTCTGTCATCAGATTTCTGAATAGATCATGAACACTTGAACACTACCTCACTATTCATCTTTTGACTATTTATCTATTTATTGTAACTAATAATTTTTACATATAGCACTGTACTGCTGTCACAAAAGAACAAATTTCACGATATGCAGCACTGGGCACACGTAAACAAATTCTGTACAGCAAAGACGCTTTCTAAATAATGAAATGAAAACTTTCTATCAAAAAAATTCTATAAAGAGCAGTAAACAGTTAAAAAAAAATTAAATCAATATTTGGTACAACCACCCTGTGCCTTTAAAACTGCATCAATTCTCTTAGGTACACTGTAGTGCAGTTCTGTAAGAAAATTGACTGGTAGGTTGTTGCAAGCATCTTGAAGAATTTGCCACAGTTCTTCTGCAGAATTTTGCTGTCTTATTCGCCGCTGTCTCTCCATGTAATCACTGACAGCCTCGATAACGTTGAGATCAGGGCTCCATGGAGGTCATACCATCTCCCATGCATTTCCCCATTTGTTGCTCTCTACAAGCAAGGAGAAGAACTGTGAACCTTTGCATTGCATGAACACTAACATTGTGACAGCCTATATGAATAATTCATTCATTTAGGATGATGAGTCGGTAAATTGGTTTAGCTTGTCCTGTGTTTTATAGCTTCATAAGCTAATTTTTAAAAAAAGCATGGGAGCCAGGAGATGCGTGCCTACTTTGTGTTACTTTATTGAAGCACGTGCATATATGATGTGGTGGCATAATGACGTATGCCATTCACATACTTTTACATATAACCCATGACATATTATATAAACAAAGAATGTTTAATCAAACAATATATTTACAATATTACTCAAAAATTACTGGAATATTAAATTCACAACAGCATGTACGTGGTTCAGTGAAAAATTTGGCTTTGCATGCCATCCATACAGCTCATCGGCATATTGAGGTAGAACAAGCAAAACAATAACAGAATGCAAAATAAAATGTTACAGTTACAAGCTAAGTGCAGTGCGGGTGGACGATATGGTGCTTATCGAAGTAGATTGTGAGGTCAAGAATTCCATTCAATACTCTGATAACAGTGGGGTAGACCCGTCCTTGAACCTGGTGATCCACCCTTTCAGGCTTTTGTGATTTCTGCCAAATAGGAGGAGAATAAGAGTGAATGTCTGAGATGAGTGTGATCTTTGATTATGTCAGCTGCTTTACCAAAAAGTATGGACAGAGTGGCACAGTATCATAGTAGTTAGCTCAGTGCTTTACAGTGCAGGTGACCTGGGTTCAATTCCCACCACTGTTTGTACATTCTCCCCATGACCATGTGAGTTTCCGCAGGGTACTGCAGTTTCTTTACACTGTTCAAAAATGTACTGATTAGTAGGGCTAATTGTCATTGTAAATTGTAAATTAAGGCTCGGGTTAAATCTGGGGTTGCTAAGCAGCGCAGTTTAAAGAGCCAGAAGGGCGCATTCCGGGCAGTATCTCACTAAATAAATAAATTCAGTGATTTGCTGAGATGTGGCCACACTTTCTGCACTGTTGTGTGCACCATTTCCAGGATTAGATTAGATTAGATCATGAGGACACGCAGTCCTCTTTTATTGTCATTTAGTAATGCATGCATTAAGAAATGATATTCCTCTGGTGTGATAACAGGACAGACCAAGACTGAAAAACTGACAAAAACCACATAATTATAACACAGTTATAACAGTGCAAGCAATACCATAACTTGATGATACCATGGGCACAGTAAAAAAAAGTTCAAAGTCTCTCGAAAGTCCCACATTTCACGCAGACGGGAGAAAGAAGAAAACTCTCCTTGCCATGCCCGCCCACAGTCCGACTCTGAGTTGTCCAAAAACTTCGAGCCTCCGACCAGCCCTCCAACACCGAGCACTATCTCTGCCGAGCGCTTCGACCTCAGCCCCAGCCGCCAGCAGCAGGCAAAGCCGAGGATCTGGGGCCTTCCCTCCGGAGATTCTTGATCGGACAGTAGCAGCAGCAGCGAACCGGGCATTTCAGAAGTTTCTCCAGATGTTCCTCCGTGCTTCTCACGGCTGTCTCCATCAAATCAGAGTTGTGCACAGTACCCTATTTAACAAATACGATTATCATTTCACCGGAGAGGCTGCGTGCACTGCGTTGCGTCGCCATCTTCTCCTCCCGCCTTGTGATTACAATTGTGAATCGGATATTCCAAAACACAGGAGCAGAATTAGGCCATTCAGCCCATTGAGCCTGTTCCGCCATTCCATCATGGCTGATTCTGGACCCCACTCAACCCTATACACCTGCCTTCTCACCATATCCCTTGATGTCCCTGGAATCTATCAACTTCCATTTTGAATATACCCATGGACTTCCACTTGGCCTCCATTGCAGTCTGTGGCAAAGCAATCCACAGACTCTTCACTCTTTGGCTAGAAAAATCTTCCTTACTTCTGTTCTAAAAGGTCACCCCTCAATTTCCAGGCTGTGCCCTCTAGTTCTGGATACCCCCACCAGAGGAAACATCCTCTCCACATCCACTTTATCTAGTCCTTTCACTATTCAGTAAGTTTCAAGGAGATCCACCAAACCCCACATTCTTCTAAATTCCAGTGAGTACAAGCCCAAAGCTGACAAATGCTTCTCAAATGTTAACCCCTTCATTCACAGATTCATTCTTGTGAACCTCCTCTGGACTTTCTCCAATGATAATACATCCTTTCTGAGTTAAGGGGCCAAAACTGTTGACAATACTCCAAGTGCAGCCCTAATAGTGTCTTATAAACACTATAAGACACAACTGTTCATTGGTGGCAAAAACCACATAAATGCACATCCTTTCCTCTCTCCTATATGCTTAAAAACTGTCCATTTCCTCCAGAGAACTTTAAAAAAATAACAAGCCCCTTCTGAAGATGGACTGTTCTTCAAATGTTCCCAATTTTCAAGGGCAAACTTTCTTGAATCTCTTTTAAAGTCATTTATAAGAAGATCAAAGCAAATTGTATATGTTTCTAATGTGGTTGCATTCATCTTTTGACTCCACATGTGGGTACATGACAAGTGCCACGTGGGTGCTATGAACACATTGTGCATGTGGTTCAGAGGAGAGCTGTTCAAATAGTTGGTGTGCCTACCCTTTGATCTTCACATCTGGTATAGCATAGATTCTCCCTACAATGCAGATAATTAAGTTCATTTAACCAATCCCCGTTATGTTCAGAGATTAGCTCTATACGGTTAGCTTTTTCGATCACGCTTACATTTAAACATAGAGTGAAATCAATTGCTTTGCGTCAAATAAACGACACAGTCCGAGGGTTGTGCTGAGGGCAGCCCACAAGTGTCACCAGGCTTCCAGCACTAACGTAGCATGTTCACCGTTTCTAATCCTAACCCGTATATCTTTGGAATGTGGGAGGAAACCCACCCAGTCACAGGGAGAAGATATAAATTCCTTACAGCCAGTGGAGATATTTGAACTCTAATCACTGGCAATGTAAAGCGTTGTGCTAGGCAGTATGCTACCATGACAATCCACCTTCACGCCAGTCTCTTCTGTCTTGCGGGTATCAGCTTGGCTCAGTTTGAAATACTTCCCAACTATTTTGAGAAGTGAGCCTACTTCCACTGGTGCCCTTGAGAATATAAAGTACTTAACTCAGCGGGCTTTAAAAGTATAAACACCAGAGATTCAGCAGGTGCTAGAAATCCAGAGCAACTCACACAAAATTTTGGAGGAACGCAGCAGGTCAGGCAGCATTTATGGAGGGGAATAAGCAGTCGATGTTTTGGCTAAGACCTTTCATCAGGACTGGAAAGGAAGGAGGGGAGCCAGAATAAAAAAAGTGGGGGAGGGGATGGTGTACCAGCTGGCAGGTAATAGGTAAAGCCAGGTGAGGGAGAAGATGGGTAGGTGAGGGAGGAGAGGACAAGGTAAGAAACTGGGAGGTGACAGGTGGAAGAGGTAAAGCGATGAAGAAGAAACCTGATAGGTGAGCAAAAGTCATCTTAAAAATAGTTTATCTGGTCGTTATCCTGTTGCTACTTGAAGGATCAGTTGGAACAAGTCAGCTGTTTGATGGGCCAAATGGCCCAATTCTACTCCTAGGTCTAATGTGTTATGATATTATGGACCGTACTCACTGAAGTTTAGACAAATAAGCGGCAATCTTATTCACCAGAGGCTGCAGATTCTTGAAACTGTGGCAACAGGCTCCTCCCGAGGGCCTCAGTGAATTGAGCAGAATCTGTGGGGAAAGGAATTGACAATGTTTTGGCTTGAAACCTTGCATCAAGCCTGAAAGTAGAGAAGGGAGAGAGCCATGGAAGACACAGAGGGCATCAGGACCTTCCTGGATTAAGGAGGGAGTTGCATGAAGACTGGATATTAATAGTGAAAATGAGAAGCGGCCTCCCTTCCAAAGGCTGTGTGTACATTGCTCTCTATACCTCAGTGCCTGTGACAATAATAAACCAATTTACCAAGTTAACTCCATGTTAGAGTGCTTAAAACTATAACTTTGTTTTTTTCAGATGATAAAACATAGGAGCAGGATTAGGCCATTCGGCCCTTCAAGCCTGCTGCATTATTTCATCATTACTGATTTATTTTCCCTCATAATTCCCTTCTCCTCAGAACCTTTGATGGCCTGAATAATCAAGAATCTATCATCCTCTGCCCTAAAAATACCCAATGATTTGGTCTCAACAGCCAGTGAGTTCCTCAGATTCACCACCCTCTGGCTAAAGAAATTCCTCCATAACTCTGTTCTAAATAAGCGTCTCTCTATTCTGAGGCTGCGTCCTCTAGTTCTAGAATCCCATACTACAGAAAACATTTCTCCACAGCCATTTCCACTCTATTTTGGTCTTTCAATATTTTATAGGTTTCAATGAGATCTCCACTCATTCTTCTAAACTCCAGCAAATACAGGCCCAGAGCCAGCTAACGTTGCTCATACATCAGTCTTTCATTCCTGAAATGTTTCTTGTCCACCTGCTCTGTACCGTCTCCAATGCCAGTGTACCTTTTCTTAGATAGGGGGCCCAAAAATGCTCACAATATTCCAGGTATGGTCTGACTTATAAAGCCTCAGCATTACATCTTTTATTTGATTTACAATTTTAATTTCTTTACACTGATAAAGCTTTTGTGCCACCAATGTATTTCCCAATGTTGGTAATGCAGCTTAAAAATGTGTATATATAAAATTAGAATATGTGAGTAATCTGCTTAACTGATCACCCATTGGCAGAGAGCATACACAAGATTCAACTGGTAAACGAGACATCAAGTGTTCGGAGTTAGTGAATGATAGGGCACTGAGGAGTGCGGTAGAACAGAGGGATCTGGTACAACAGATCCATAATTCCTTGAAACCAATGTCACAGGTAGATAGAGTCAAAAAAAACCTCTTGGCATATTAGCCTTCATAGATCAAAGTCTACAGCAACACACACAACGCACAAAATGCTGGACGAACACAGCTGGCCAGCAGCATCAATGAAAAAAGGAGTCTAATCGATGTTTTGGGCCGAGAAGTGTCTCGGCCTGAAACATCAACTGTTTACTCTTTTCCCTAGGTGCTGCCTGAGCTGCTGAGCTCCTCCAGCAATTTTGTGTGTTGTTTGTGTTGCTTGGGTTTCCGGTATCTGCGGATTTTCCCTTGTTTATGAGTACAGCAGTTCGGGTATTATGTTGAAATTGTATAAGACATTGGTGAGGCCTAATTTGGAGTGTTGCTTGCAGTTTTCATCACCTACTTACAGGAAAGATATCAGTAAAATTGAAAGAGTGCAAAGAAAAATTACAAGGATATTGCTTAGAAGTGAGGACTTCTAATAGGGAAGGGTTAAATGTAGTAGAATTTTACTCCTGAGTTCAGGAGAATGAGAGGCGTTCTGATAGGTATACCATATTATGAAGGGTATAGATAAGATAAATGCAGACAGGCCTCTTCCATTGTGGTTGGGTGAGACTAGAACTAGAGGTCCTAAGTTAAGGGTGAAAAGGTGAAATATTAAATAAGGACCTGAGGGGGAACTTCTTCATTCTGTGTGTGGAACGAGCTGTCAGCAGAAGTGATGGATGTGGGTTTGTTTGCAACATTTGAGAAGTTTGGATGAGTACATGGATAGCAGTATGGGGAGGGGGGTGCTATGGTCCAGGTGTGGGTTGATAGAACTAGGCAGAATAACAGTTCAGCACAAACTAGATGGGCCAAAGGGACTACATCTATGCTGTAGTGACTCTTTGATGATTGTAGAAAAACGCTCTCAATTCAGGAGTTTTTTTTGCACTCTCTCTCTTACGTCTCTGTCCATTAACAAAAGATGTACACTGTGCGCGCCAGTGAAAGTGGCGGACGTGAGGTTGATTTCAACACTTAAGAGAAATTGATGGGAGGGGTATGAAGGTCTATGGTCCAGCTGCTGGTTAAAGGGACTAGGTTTGGCACAGACCAGATGGGCTGAAGGACCTGTTTCTGGACTGTAGTGTTCTATGACTCTACTGTTGAATTGAGTGGAAGAAAGATACCAGCATGGCTGTGAACTCGCATCTATTTCCAAGCACTCTCAAATTTCTACACACAAGATATTCTGCAGATGCTGGAAATGCAGAGCAACACACACAAAATGCTGGAGGAATTCTGCAGGCCAGGCTGCATCTGTGGAGGGGAATAAACTGTTGATTCTTCAGGCCAAGACCCGAAACATCAGCTGTTAATTCCTTTCCATAGACCTAAAGACCAAAAGATATAGGAATAGAATTGGGCCAATCAGCTATTGAATTTGCTCTGCCATTCCATCATGGCTGGTTTATGATCTCCCTCAAACCCTTTCTCCTGCCTTCTTCCCGTCACCCTTAATGCCCTTACTAATCAAGAAAGCATATCAACCTCCATAGATCCTACCTGAGCTGGTGAGCTCCAGGTGCAGGTCAATGGGACTAGGCAGGTAACAGTTTGGCATAACATAGTTGACATAGGCTAGTTGGGTTGAAGGGCTTCTCTCCATGCTATATGACTCCATTTTACACATGATAGCCTTCATGTGCTAATGCCACTTGGTTCTCAGAAATGGGATGTTGGAGAGAGAGAGTTGGATTCAGAGATATAGCAGAGCCTTCTAGCCCAATGAGCTCACAATGCCCAGTTACACATGTGACCACTTAACCTCGTAACCTGTACATCTCTGGAACGAGCGAGGAAACTGGAGCACCTGGAGAAAACCTACAGGGTACACGGAGAGCATAAGACAGAGGTGGGAATTCACTCTGGGTTGATAAGCACAGTAACTGTGTTGCACTAATCGCTGCACTACTGATGTTGACCTGAGCTAATTCCATTTACCCCCGTTTGGCCCACATGCCTCCAACGTGTTTCTGTCCAAATAACTTTTAAATGTTGTTATTATATCTCAAGCACTTACTCTGGCAGCTCATTTCATTGACGCACCACCTTCTGCATGAACACCACTTGACCCCATGGTGCATTTTAAATCTTTCCCCTTTCATTTTAAAACAATGTCCTCTTGTTTTTGGTTCCCCTTCCCTGCAAAAAGACTGTGTACTGTATGTAGTTGTACATTTACACACACACACACACATACACACACACACCACACACACACACACACACACACAGAGAAAGGCAGAAAATAGGATAAGTCTGGCTAAAATTTACAAACACAAGAGATTCTGCAGATGTTGAGATTCCAGAGCAACGCACACAAAATGCTGGAGAAACTCAGCTGGTCGGGCAGCATCTGCGGAGAGGAATAAACAGTTGGCATTTTGGGCCAAGACCATTCACCAAGACTGGAAAGGAGGGGTAAAAAGCAAGAAAAAGAAGGTGGGGGGAGAGGAAGACAAAGTCTTGAAGGTGACAGGTGAAGACAGGTGAGGGGAAGGTAGGTGTGTGGGGGGAGGGGAATGAAGTGATAGGTGGAAGAGACTAAGGGCTGAAGATAAAAGAACCTGATAGGAGAGGAGTGAACTATGGGAAAAAGGGAAGGAGAAAGGAGGTGATCACAAGATGAGAAGAAAAGGGATAGGAGAGGAGGTAAAATAGGGAATTGAAAATGAGAGAGGAGGAGGGGGAGAAATTACTGGAAGCCAGAGAAACCTCTAGCTTCTTCAAAGAGCTGGTAGCTCTTGACATAAGTAGCTGGGTGATTCCATAATTGTGGAATAATTTGGAGATTGCAAGTGAGGATAATTGTACATGTGGCTTCCAGAAATTAGGAGGATCATTTGTCAGCCTGTGTCCTGACTGACTGCTGAGCCTTAATCAGTGATACCACCACCCCGCCCGCCCTTCCTGCAGCAATTAGAAATCTCATTCATCTCTCTGCAGAAAACTATTCAGTCACAGTCATCCAAGCTACAAATCACATGAGTGAGAGAGAGTGTGAGAGAGACAGAGAGAGAAAGGAAATGAGAGAGAGAGAAAGCGAGAGAGTGGGTGACAGGGAGGGAGGGAGATGTACCGCTGAGCATTTTGTGCATGCCGTGTTATCCCGGAACGTGGGTGACACTTGCGGGCTACCTCCAGCACATCCTTGGGAGTGTTGTCTGTGATGGATAAACTTGAAACTTGAATCTTAAACCTGAAAAAAAAGAGAGAGAGAGAGAGAGAGAGAGAGAACAGACAGATGGGGACAAAAGTAGACAGTGAGAGGAAGAGAGACAGACAGACGGACAAAAAGTTAGTGAGAAAAAGAGGGAGAGAGAAAGAGAGACAGACAGGGACAAAAACAGAGTGAGATAGAGGGAGAGAAAGCAAAAGGGAGAGGCAGACAAGGACAAAAATAGAGAGCGAGACAGAGAGGGGGAGAGAGAGAACGAGACAGATAGGGAGAAAAACAGAGAGAAAGAGGGAGACAGAGACAGACTGGGACAAAAAACAGATACAGAAAGGAAGAGGTAGAGAGAAACAGACAGGGACAAAAACAGAAAGAGAGAGGGACAAACATACAGTGACGGAGGGAGAAGGAGGCAGGAGAGAGGAAGAGGAAAAGGGAGAAGGAGCAGGAGAGAGAAAGGGAGAGAGAGAAAGCTTAATTTCTCAGTGCCTCCCATGGGGATGTCATGGATATGGAAAAGATAAAGTGGTGATGTTGGTGCTGTTTATTTTGGGTTCACTTATAAGCTTTGCGTACAGTGTGGCAGGAAGCAGAAAGACATAACCGTCCTATAAATCAGCCGCTAATTATTTTGCCCACCCTGGGAGTGTCAACTTTTGTCACCTAATAACACCATATTTAGTAGTGAAAATCAATCATCAATATCCTTACTTTATGACAGCTGGCATGTTGTATTGTTTAGTTTGGGATCCCTGTTATTTAATATAAAAGGTTATTCGTTATCTGATGGGAAGGCAAAAGGAGTCATGGTGAACTAATACACCTTCTTTTCAAATCTGAGAGCTTTTTTTATTCTAATCCAGGACTGTATGATAAAACTTACCGAATGCACATATACACGCACATATACACAAAGGGCTGTAAACACATGCACACACATACCTAACGTGTGATTACACGCATACAGCACATATACATCAGAAATACACACACATGCAAAGCACACCAAATGCAGATAAATATATACACACACACATATGTATACAGAACTGACACAGATTTAAGCAAGAAAAATTATTGCTTAAACCCACACCATATCAGTTGATAGAATTTAGATCACACACCAATCTTCAATGAGGGGTCAGCCGTGGAAAGAGTGAGCAGATTCAATTTGCTGGTTGTCAGCATTTCAGATCTACCCTGGACCCAACACATTGACGCAATCATGAAGGAGGAACAATAGTGGCTATACTTCATTAGGAACTTGAGGAGAACTGGTATGTCACCAAAGACTCTAGCAAATTTCTATAGAAGCACTGTGGAGAGCATTCAGACTGGTTGTATCACCACCTGGTATGGAAGCTCCAGTGCACAGGATCTTAAGAGGCTGCAGAGGGTTGTAGACTGCCAGCTTCGTCACGAGCACAAGCCTCCCCACCATCGAGGACATCTTCAAAAGGAGGTGCGTCAAAAAGGTGGCGTCCATCAGTAAGGCCCTCTTCTCATTGCTACCATCAGGGAGGAAGTATAGGAGCCCAAACATCCACACTCAATGTTTCAGGAAAAACTTCTTCCTCTGCATAAACAGGAGAAAATCTGCATATGCTGGAAATCAAAGTAGCACACACAAAATGCTAGAAGAACTCAGCAGGCCAGGCAGCATCTATGGAACAGAGTAAGCGGTCAACATTTTGGGCTGAAACCCTTCACTGAGCATTGGGGCTGTGCTTAGCCACACAGTACAAAGTGAACAGAGCAGCGGGCGAAGCACCCAGCCCAGTGGTGCAACTGTGCTGATGGAGATTGTGGAAATGTTGTTGCCAATCTGAACTGACCGGTGTGTGCAAGTGAGGTAACTGAGGACCACATTATACAAGGAGGTAGTGAGGCCAAAGTCTGGAAGTTCATTGATTAATTTTTGAGGGGATGGTAGTATTGAATGCTGAGCTGTAGTCGATAAAGAGCATCCTAATGTATGCATCTTTGCTGCCCAGATGTTCCAGGGTTGAGTGAAGAGCCAGTGAGATGGCATCTGCTCTGGATCTGTTGTGCCAGTAAGCAAACTGAGCAGATCCAAGTCCTTCTCAGGCAGGAGTTGATATGTTTCACCACCAAACTCTCAAAACACTGCATCATGACGGATGTGGAGAGGATGTTTCCTATGGTAAGAGAGTCTAAAACCAGAGGACGCAGCCTCAGAATAGAGGGATGTCCTTTTAGAATGGAGAAGAGGGTGAATCTGTGGAATTCTTTGCTACAGGCAGATGTGGAGGCCAAGTCATTATATATATTTAAGGCAGAAGTTGATAGATTCTTGATTAGTCAGGGCATGAAGGGGTATGGGGAGAAGGTAGGAAATAGGAAAATTGGATCAACCATGATGAAATGGCGGAGTAGACTCGATGGGCCAAATGGCCTAATTCTGCTCCTATATCTTATGGTCTTCTTAGACTCTGGTTTAAATGAAGCCTGCTTGAAGCAGGTGAATGCCTCGGACTCCTGAAGCAAAAGGTTAAAGATCTCAGTGAACACTCCAGCCAGTTGATCAGCACAGGGCTTTCGCACTTGGGCCAGCTACCCCGTCTGGGCCAAATGCTTTTAGTGGATTCACCCTCCCGAACGATGCTCACACATCGGTCTCAGAGAGTAGACTATCAGTGTCTGTGGGAGATTGCGATGCTTCCTCTGTCACATGTAAGATGATAAATTAATCTGAAACTGCATTCGGTAAGTGTACAGGGAAATAAATGGGGTGGATGGGATTGCTGTCATTCATAATCAAAGATCACACGCACCCCAGAAATTGTCTCTTCTCCTGCTCCATCGAGTAGAAGATATAGATACCTGAAAACACTTATCACCAGACTAAAGGCCAGATTCTATCCCTCTGTCAACGGACTTCTTGTACAATAACATGGATGCGTGGCTCACAATCTCATTACAATCCTGCATTTTATCGTTTAGGTTCATTGCACTCTTTTAGTAACTTTCACATTTATTCTGCATTGTTACCTTGTTCTACCTCAATGAACTGTGTACTGATTTGAACTGTACAAACAGTACACAAGACAAGCTTTTCACTGTAGCTGGTAACCTATGACGGTAATAAACCAATGCCAATACCAATTGCTCTGCGATTCGATGAGCTGAGTGATACCCTTGTGTGTTGTGAGGAAATATAGATCACAAGGTAACATGGCTGACTTATTTTCCCTCTCAACCCCATTCTTCTGCCTTCTCCCCATAACCTTTGACACTCTTACTAATCAAGAATCTCTCAGCTTTAAATATACCCAATGACTTGGCCTCCACAGCTGTTTGCCGCAATGAATTCCACAGATTCCCCACCCTCTGGCTAAAGGAATTCAGCTTCATCTCTGTTCTAGAAGGACATCCTTCTACTCTGAGGCTGCGTCCGCCCTCTTGTCTTAGACTCCCCCACAATAGGGAACTTCAGGTTGTTTAATTACAATTGTTACATTTGATGTTGCATTGTTTGCCGAGCTTGGCAAATAGCCTACAGGCATTTCATCACCATTTGAGGCGACACTCAGTGCTCAATTGTTGGTGTTTCTCTCTGGGAGTGCTCGCATTTATATAGTCCCTTCCCTGTTCACTTGTCTCAGTCCTGATTGGCTACACCCTCAGTTGACCTTCAAATTCTATTGGCTTGCAGAAATTGTTACAACAGCAAAGAGCACTACACCTGTGTAGGACAATAATTTGACTTTGTAAACCATCGGCACTGAAATACCGTAGGACTTCCTGAGATGTGATAGGTGCTGCATAGTTCACAAAGAGGGTGTGGAGGAGGATGGACAGGCTAGTGTCACGTTTCATCCCCAGCAGCTGAGTAACAGAGGACTCTCTGATCTACGGGCTGTTCCCGGGAACACACACGGAGACCAACATCCGGTGCTGCTGGCACATCAACTTGGTGAAAGATGCTCTTTGGTCGGCCCGAAACTTGATGATCTACCAGCACATGGAGATGTCCGTGGGAGAATGCTGCCAACTGGCACATTCTCGGCTGCAGGAGTACGTGCTGAGGGACGCACTGAAACTCGGTGCAGCCACAGCAAGGCCCGGTGGGGAAGGACCACGGTTTAGGGTTCTTCTCCCGTGGGATCAGGAGTGGTCGGGTGGTGGGGAGTATTCCCCTCATCAGTGTGTAAAGATGAAACAACAGAGTGCCACATGAATGGCTAAAAGTGTGGAAATGTATATAGTGGAAACCTCTGTAAAGGATTGAAAGTCATTGAATGGTTTATTGTACATTATTTTTGAATGAAGTATATTTTGTTAATAAAAAAGGTGCCACATAAATGTATTTTTCTTCTGGTGATATGACATTTAATGTGAGCTTTGAAGTTTAACTCTCTTCGGTAACATATTGGGAGCATGCAGGAAGTATATCAGCACATTCCACACCACTTCCCACACCCCACGGGGACTCGATGCAAATGCTGCTGAGAGGAACTGATAGCCCACCTTTCATTGCCCTGTACTGATCACCCATAGCCTAGCGAACTCAGAGCACATCTTGAGGGACTTGGTTAACACAGAAAGCCCTCATTTATGTAGGTGCTGTGAAGCAGAGGAGGAAGACAAGAGTCATAAATCACAATGATAGCCAGGGTGCTAATAGCTAATATGCCTTGTAATAAATTGAGGTAATCGGATGTAACTATAGAGGGGGGATGTCAGCATTAAGTTTTTTTTATATACACAGAGCAATGAGTGTTTGAAATGTCTTGTCAGGGGTGATGACAGAGAGACATAAAAGCAATGCAATTACTCCAGTCGAGTATAATGTTCTCCTAAGGGGTTGTCTATTGATACAGTGGCTGCAGAGACAGATCCAGGATTGACATATCCTGGTATAGTGGGCATGGGAATTGGTGACTGTGGTTAGTAGTTGGGTCTTAGATGCGTCACCGCTTATCCCTACAAGAAACAGAAATGCTTCACTGGTAAAAGAGCAACATCTCATTTTCCACTTATGTAGCCTCCAACCTGATGACATGAACATCAGTTTCTCCTTTTGCTAATTTTTGGTCCCTCCCCTTCCCTCTTATTCTATTGCCCACTCTGGCTTCTTATCTCTTCTCCTCACTTGCCTATCACCTACCCCTGGTGCTCCTCCTTCTTCCCTTTCTACTGTGGTCCACTCCCCACTCCTATCAGATTCTTTCTTCTCCAGCCCTTTAACTTCTCCACTCTCATGGCTTCACCTATCACCTTCCAACTAGTTCTCCTTCCCCACCTTTTTATTCTGGTGCTATCCCCCTTCCTTTCCAGTCTGAAGGGTCTTGGCGCAGAACGTTGACTGTTTATTCATTTCCATAGATGCTGCCTGACCTGCTGAGCTCCCCCAGCATTGTGTGTGGATTTCCAGCATTGTAGAGTCTCGAGTGTATAGAGTGAAATGCATCACTTGTGGGTCAAATTAAATCAGCGAGGATTGTGCTGGGCAGCCTGTGAATGTCACATTTCTGATGCCAACATACCATGCCTACAACTCACTAACTCTAACCCATACATCTTTGGATTGTGAGAGGAAACCAGAGGAAAATCACAGTCACATGATGTACGTACAATTGCCTTACAGACAGTAGCAGGATTTGAACCCTGATCTTATGGCTAGTTCTGTAAACTGTGCTGCCCATATACTCAGGCCTGAGCCTGCTTACATTCCAAGATCAGAGTTTTCAAGCTAGTATGGCTGTAGGTGTACCATAGGCTACAGACAGCAGGCAGAGAGTTCATCTCCATTACCACTCTGTGCAAAATAACTCCTGTACCTCACTCCAATTTTATTTATGCCTTTAGTATAAAATATTCAATGGTTCAATTTAATATCAGAGGATGTATATAGTATACAACCTGAATTTTTTTCTCTTCACAGACATCCACAAAACAAGAAGTCTCATAGAATGAATGATAGAAACATGAATGTCTCGAGGCCCCTCCCCACAGCTTTGCACAAGCAGCAACAGAAGTATTAACCCTCCCACTGCCATTCCCCCACGCACAAGTAGAAGCTCCCACAACCCCCCCCCCGCCACCATGAAAGCAGTTGCAAAAGCCCCCAAAGTGAACTTGATCTAAGGTCCATCAAAAACTATAGTCCATAACCCAGCACTTTTCAATTATGAGGACACTCAGTCCTCTGTTATTGTCATTTAGAAATGCATACATGTGTTAAGAAATGATCAACGTTTCTCCAGAGTGATATCACAGAAAACAGGACAGTCCAAAGACCAACACTGACAGAACCACATAATTATAACAGTTACAGCAGTGCAAAGCAATACCATAATTTGATTAAGAACAGACCATGGGCACAGTAAAGTCTCAAAGTCCCAAGTTGATCGACTCCCGATAGCAGGTGGCAAAAGGGAGAAACTCCCTGCCATAAACCTCCAGGCACCGTCAACTTGCCGATACCTTGAAAGCAGCCGACCACAGCGGACACTGAGTCCATGCGTCCGAAAACTTCGAGCTTCCGACCAGCCTGTCCGATACAGCCTCCTGAGCACCATCCTCTGCCGAGCACCTTCGACCTCTCCCCAGCCACTGAAACACGCAAAGCCGAGGATTTTGGGGCCTTCAGCTCCAGAGATTCCAGTTATCACACAGTAGCAGCAGCAGCAGCGAAGCAGGCATTTCAGAAGTTTTCCAGATGTTCCTCTGTGCTCTCACGCCTGTCTCCATCAAATCAGGATTGTGCACGGTCCCCTACTTGACAGATATTCATCACGGAAGTGGCCATCGCGCCATCTTCTTCCCCCTCTCAGGAGGACACAGTATCCCAAAGTATCTCAGACAGGCTCTCTCCATCAAGGGAGTGAGAGATCACTCCTGCAACAACGAGAGTGGATACCAGCAACTCATCGTTCCGATGTTATAATCTTCCAGGTCACTCCTCCAAGCCCTCAACTCGAGAACCAACAAGCTCTCACTCTCCATCAAAAGAGAGAGGGGTGTGTTGCACGAGTACAGGGGCCTTCCTCCATCAGCAGCACACACCGCCTGCTGTCTCGATGTTTTAGTCTCCCACGACACTTCAGTCGGGGAAATCAGTGAGGAACCATGTTATCCCCAGGGCCGCTCCTCAAGGCAGCTCGTCCTCCTGGGTGTTGCTGGAGACAGCGACGCACCAGCCTGCACAGCCATTTCTGAAAACCCACCGCCTGCGAAGAACCACAGTTTGAACTGTGAATCACGGACCCCGACAGAATTCCCAACCACCTTGAAAAGAAAAGACAAACATGAGAAGAATCAGCTGTTTTTCGATGAACTGGGAGAAGTCTGCAAAAACCATTGGCGCCATCTTTAGCTCCTCCCAGTCTTCGAAACATCCACCTTCGCTATACTTGGTAACCGGTAAATTGCTCTATTGTTGTCACATGTACCAATGTACTGTGAAAACTTTGTTTAGTGTGCCATGATCCATACATGTCTGTACATTGAGATAGTAGAAGGGAAAAGCAATAGGTTACAGATACAGAGAAAGTGCAGTGCAGGCAGACAATAAGATACAAAGCCATGACCCGCCAGATTCTGAGTAGAGTGTGAGATCAGAAGTTTACCTTTTCATACAAGAGATCTGTTCAATAACCTTTTAACAGTCCTTGAGCCTGGTGGTAAATGCTTTTCAGGCTTTTGAATCTTAGCCGATTTGAAGGAGGAGTAGAGAGAACGTCTTACCTGAGGGAATCGTGATCTTGTGTACCACTGTCAAACCGTACACCTCTTGTCAGAATGGAGCATTCATTTCTAGTTATTTACTTAGCTATTTTATTTGGAGATACAGCACAGTAACAGGCTTTTCCAGCCCAAGGAGCCCACACCACCCAATTGCACCCACGTGACCAATTAACCTATTTGCCAATATGTCTTTGGGTTGCAGGAGCACCCAGAGGAAACCCACATGGTCATGGGGAGAACATCCAAAGTCCTTCCAGACAGCGGCAGAACCGAACCTGGGTCATTGGTGCTGTAATAGTGTTTACACTCACCGCTGTGCTACTGCTCTGCCTTCTCCTTTGCTGAAGAGGATAAGTGTCCATAGCTTTGCTCCTTCATCAGAACCAGTTCCCTATAATATTCATTTTCTACCCTCCTTGAGTTCAGAAATAGCAGTCTGTAGTACACCCAATGACAGAGCATTCATCACCATAATTATTATGTGCCATATCATATGACATGGGCAATCATGGACTTTGACCATGATTGTTCTTGGCAAATTTTTCTACAGAAGTAGTTTGTCATTGCCTTCTTCTGGATAGTGTCTTTACAATATGTGTGACTCCAGCCATTATCAATACTCTTCAGAGATTGTCTGCCTGGTGTCAGTGTTCACATAACCAGGACTTGAGATCTGCATCAGCAGCTCATACAACCATCCAGCACCTGCTCCCGTGGCTTCACATAACCCTGACCAGGGGGCTAAGCAGGTGCTACACGCTGCAGGCTAGTGGAGGGAAGGAGTGTCTTACACTTTGGTAGAGACACATCTCCACCCTACCGCCCAGACAGAGCATTAGTGTAGAGAATTCCAAAGAGATGACTCTCTTAAGGGAACTCTACCTCTTTCTCTGCCTCTCTACCTACCCATTAACTCACTGGAGCTTGTACACCTGAAGGAAAGTCTGGGCTCAATCCAGAATGGACCACCTCTCACCACACCTGGCCTCTACCACCACCAGTGATGTTCTCCAGTGTCATAGTGCATGCTGGAACAACTGAACCCAGGTGCGGAGGAACTGCAGGCTTCCATGTATAGAGTGAAATGAAAAGTTTATACAATATAATTCCAATAGAACATCGATGGCTTGAATGAGGGACACCACTAGATGAATCATTCTCAAAACAAGGACCCTGCGGTAAATGGCTAATTGAAAGTCCACCTTAACTAATTATGGAATACAGAAAACCCATGCCAGTCAAAGTAAACTTGACAAGAGAGCTCAAAAACTTAATGATGCTAATTAAGACAACAATTAACAAATGCAAGTGCTCTAGAAAACTTGAAGCCCAACGATCTACAGTTAGCTGCATAGGTCTGAAGGGCTAATGGCATGCCAGTGTTTCCTTCCTGGAAAACAAATATGAGAAACTGCTGCATACTTGTTCTTACAGAAACATGGCTCTGGAACAACATTCCATGCACTCAGGCCATGCCACTCAGGGGCTTGTGCTAATATAATTTTGTGACTTTATGCACCTTTGTGTCTCGATGTGCTGTGTGTGACTGTATGTACTGTGCTTCACACCATGGCCCCAGAAGAATGATGTTTCAATCAGCTGTATACACGTGTACTGTTGAATGACAATAAAACATGAACTTGACCAAGTTGGGCCAAAAGGCCTGATTCCATGCTGTATGACTTGTTGACCATGACTCAGCCAGCAGTGTAGCAATATGTTAAAATAAGGGGGTGAAAAAGCACAGGAAAGAGATTGCCAAAGGCTTCCACTCACACAGATTTTATCATCACTATCAGCAAAAGTTCTACAACTGCTCTCTGCATTGTGAAAATAGGGTGCAAGACTTCTGTTTCTTTACAGTTTAAAGTAACACACACTGGGTAGACCACGACATCTTAACCCTAGTGCCCCTTAACATGGAAACATGGCAAGGGTCCCGAGGAAGTTCACAAGAATGATCTCAGGAATTAAAGGGTTGACATATGAAGAGTGTTTGATGGCTCTGGTTGTGTATTCATTGGAGTTTAGAAGAATGGGAGCGAGGGTGGTGGGATCTCATTGAACCAATTGAATGTTGAAAGGTCTAGATAGAGTGGATGCAAAGAGAATGTTTCCTGCAGTGTTGAAGTCTAGGACCAGAGGAAACAGCCTCAAAATACAAGAGAGTCCCTTTAGAGCAGAGATGAGGAGGAATTTCTTTAGCCAGAGGATGGCAAATTTGTGGAAGTCATTGCCACAGACGGCCGTGGAGGCCGAGTCATTGGGTATACTGTATTTAAAGCAAAGGTTGATAGGTTCTTGATTAGTAAAGGCGTAAGTAGTTATGAGAAGATGGCAGGACAATAGGTTTGAAAGGGATAATAAATCAGCCATGATGGAATGGAAGAGCAGAATCCATGGGTTGAATAGTTTAATTCTGGTCTGTATCTCCGGGATTGCGGAGCCTCAGAACTAGAGAGCACAGCTTTAAGGAGGCAGATTTAGAGGGGATACTTTGGCTTCTTTTTTAAGTTTAAGTTTTTTGAGAGAGGATTGTAAGGAACTGGAAAGAACATGACAAGACTGAGCCAGTGATAGTTGGGCTGTCTCAATGTGGGACTGACAATTATCATTCCTTTGTGAAAGCTGTACCTTCCTCATTGAAGCCACGTGGCAGAGTGGTGTTTCTGACTGGCACATGTGTTTTTTTATTGCTTGCAGCACGTGGGAGGGTCACAATGTTGATCACTTTTTTTCTAGTGGGTTGATGGATATTACAGATGGAGACAGGCAAGAACTCTTGAGCTAATTTTGGCCTCTTCCAGGCCCATGATTTCCTTCCACCTTACCATTAATGGCTTCCTGGACACTAATATCCAAATTCCTCCAGCCTCTCTCCTCTTTTTAGACATTCCTCTCTATCGTCTCCATTAGCATGGCGTCAAATTTAATTCTGACTTCTGTAATGCACCTCAATACACATGACCTTCTACAGATGCACAGCAGAGAGCATCCTAACATGCTGATTCACTGTGTGGGAGAGAAACTGCTCTGCAACACACAGAAGAGCTCTACAAAGGCAAATTAAAACTGCCCAATGCATCATTAGAACCAGTCTACCCACCGGCAAGGACATGTATACAGAAGGGTGCCATTCGAAGGCCATCAATATCATGAAGGATCCAACCCACCCTGCACATGGATTGTCTTCTCACTCCCGTAAGGGAGAACGCTCCATAACATCCACGTCAGGACAAACAGACTTCAAGCAGTAAAGACGATCAACACCTTCACCCACTACACACTCCTGTGTCTAGTGTCACTTAAGGGCAAACAACCAATTTATATTGATTATTTTTATTATTGTGCTCTTTATCTTATTACAAACATATGTTTTTTTTTTAACTGTATTGGATCCAGCGTAACATTAAACAGTCTTAAATCTTGAATCAACACTGTCTTGGAAACTGAGATAGTCTCACTGCATTATGCTGTGTAAATGCAAATAGTTTCTAAACTTCATGATACACAAAGAAAAACAGGCACTAAAGTCATATATCCCTTTCCATAGATGCTGCCTGACCTGCTGAGTTCCTTTGTCCCCCCTCCCCTACTCACTGGCTTCACCTATTGGCTTCTAGCATGTATTCCTTCTCCTTCCTTCTTATTCTGGCTTCTTCTCCCTTCCTTTCCAGTCCTGATGAAGGATCTTGGGCCAAAACATCAACTGTTTATTCATTTCCACAGATGCTGACCGGCCTACTGAGCTACTCCAGCAATTTCTGTGTTACACTAAAACCATTGTTTGCTTTCCTTTTAGTCCTTTGCTAACTCTTCCAACCCGACCATCTCTCAACTGTATTTTATTTATTTAGAGATATAGTGCAGAATAGGCCCTTCTGGCCCTTTGAGCCACACTGCCCAGCAACCGCCAACAGCCCCAATTTAAACCTAAGTCTTTCACATGAGTTGTCCATCCTGTTAGTAAGGAATTTCATCGATTCTATTACGGTTATTGGATTTATTGAATATGCCTGCAAAAAAGTGAATCTTAGGGTTATATATGGTGACACGTACTTTGATAATAAATTTACTTTGAACTTTGAACCTAATCATGGGACAATTTACAATGACAAATTAATCTACCCTGTACATCTTGGACGGTGGGAGGAAACAGGAGCACCTGGAGAAAACTCACACATTCCACAGGGAGGGTGGACAGAGACTCCTGACAGAGGACGCTGGTACTGAACTCAGAATTTCGACGGCCCGTGCTGTAGTGGTGTTGTGCTAACTACTACACCATCGTGATGCTCTTCCATATGTTCACTCAGCAAGTTAAGTGCAATTTCTACAGTGGATTTTATCCATGGTTCAAAGTTCAACGAAAATTTATGATCAAAGTACACCTATGTCACTATATACAACTCTAAGATTCATTTTCTTATGAGCAGCTTCAGTAAATCTATTGAGTAATAACCATAACATAATCAATGAATGACCTCCCAACTTGGATGTTCAACCATAGTGCAGAAGAGAACGAACTGTGTAAATACAAAAAGAAATAATAATGATAAATAAACAAACAATAAATAGAGAACATGAGATGAAGAGATTTTGAAAGTGAGTCCATATGTTGTGGAAATATTTCACTGATGGGGTAAGCAAAGTTGAGTGAAGTTATCCCCACTTGTGCAAGGTACCTGATGGTTGAGGGGTAGTAACTTTTCCTGAACCTTGTGGCGTGAGCACAAAGACTGCTGTGCCTTCTTTCTGATGTCAGCAGCAAGATGATATCATGGTCTGGGTGGTGGTGGACCTGCTTATGTGGTTATTTGGTAGGTGGTGAAATTGAATATTTGGATCCTGGGCATTAATGCAATGAGAAGGGAAGGAGAATGGGAAACAAGAAATTCGAGATGCTAGAAATCCAAAGCAACACACAAAGTACTGGAGGAACTCAACAGGTCAGGCAATATCTACGGAGGGAAATGAACAGAGTAACAAAATCATAGAACACTACAGCACAGAAAGAGGCTCTTCAGCCCATCTAGTCCATGCAAACTATTATTCTGCCCAGTCCCATTGACCTACACTCGTGCCACAGAACTTCATAGCCCTCTCATCCATGTACCTATCCAAACTTCTCTTAACTGCTGAAATTAAACTTGCATCAACCACTTCTGCCAGCAGCTCATTCCACACTGGAACCACCCTCTAAGTGAAAAAGCTGCCACTCATGTTCACCTTAAACATTTCACTATTCACCCCGAATCCACAAAGTGTGCACTTTATTAGATACTTCCTGTAACTTATAAAGTAGTCACTGAAGGTGTGGCAGTGGTCTTCTGCTGCTGTAGCCCATCCACCTCAAGGTTTGATGTGTTGTGCATTCATAGATGCTCTTCTGCACACCACTGTTGTAACATAGTTATTTGAGTTTCTGACCCATTCCTGTCTGCTTGAACCAGTCTGGCCATTTTCCTCTGACCTCTCTCATCAACAAGGCATTCATACCATTCTCTGTAAACTTTAGAGACTATTGTGTGTGAAAATCCCAGATGATCAGTGGTTTCTGAGATACTCAATCCACCCCATCTGGCACCAAAAATCATTCCATGGTCAAAGTCACTTAGATCACATTCCTTCGCTATTCTGGTGTTTGGTCTGCCCCGCAATTGAACCCCTTGACCATGTCTGCATGCTTTTATGCATTGAGTTGCTGCCACATGATTGGCTGATTAGATATTTGCATCAATGAGGTGTACAGGTGTACCTAATAAAGTAGTCATTGAGTGTATGACCTCTAGTTCTAGTCTCACCCAAACTCAGTGAGAAAAAAGCCTGCTTGAATTTAGAACACTTGATGCTTTGGGCAAAGACCCTTCATTGGGAGTGGTAAAACCTCATTCCATTTGTGCCACTGGATTAAGGTCAGGCAGTTACCATCCATTCACCCAGTCTATTAATTTCATGAAAGTTTAGCAATGGGCTCAGCACACAACCCTAAGGGTATTAAGGATGCTCTGGAGGGAGGAGCTTTACACTTCATCCTCCCTCCCCACCTTCCAGCTTGCACTCCTTCCCCTCCCTCCACTTTCTCTTTCGGGCATCTTCCCCTTTCCTTTCCAGTCCTGATGAAGGATCTCAGCCCAAAACATCGACAGTTTATTCTCCTCCACAGATGCTGCCTGACCTGCTGAATTCCTCCAGCATTCCTCCAGAATCTGCAGAATTTCTTGCGGCGTGCCTACACCTCAGGGACTGCAGCGGTCCAGGAAGGCAGCTCATCACCACCTTCTCAAGGGCAACTAGGGATGGGCAATAAATGCTGGCTGAGCTGGTGACGCCCACATCCCATAAATGAATAAATTTTTTAAAAACTTGTGTTGACCACTTGCAGCTGACATCTACCTGTCTGTTAACATTCATCCCTCCAGTCCACCAATCACCATAGGCTCTTGTCTCATTCCTCCTCCTCTCCTCTAAAAGCAAGGATGTAATGTTGAGACTTTATAAAGCACTGGTGAGGCCTCACATGGAGTATTGTGAGCAGTTCTGGGCCCCTTATCCAAGAAAGGATGTGCTGATATTGGAGACGGTACAAAGGAGGCTCATGAAAATGATTCCGAGATTGAAAGGCTTGTCATATGAGAAGTATTTGATGGCTCTGGGCTGTACTCACAGGAATTCAGAAGAATGATTGGCGATCTCATTGAAACCTATTGAATGTTGAATGGCTTTGATAGAGTTGAGGAGAAGATGTTTCTTATGGTGGGAGAGTCTAAGACCAGAGGACACAGCCTCAGAATAATGGGACATCCTTTTAGAATGGAGATGAGGAAGAATTTCTTTAGACCGAGAGTGGTGAATTTGTGGAATTTGTTGCCATAGACAGATGTGGAGGTCAAATCATTGGGTATATTTAAGGCAAAGGTTAATGGATTCTTGATTAATCTGGGCATGAAGGGACACTGGGAGAAGACAGGGGATTGGGGCTGTGAGGGAAAATGGATCAACCATGATGAAATGGCTGAGCAGACTTGATGGACCAAATGGTCTATTTCTGCTTCTATATCTCATGGTCTTATGGTCTCTTCACACCAGCCAGCCATCCCTCCTCTCTACTCTCAGACCTGATTAAGGGTTTTGACCCAAAACATTGAGAATATCCTTCCTTTGTGAGGGCAAGATGGACCCTTGACCTCGCAATCTACCTTGTTGTGATATTGCACCTTATTGTTTACCTGTACTGCACTTTCTCTGAAGCTCTAGCATTTTATTCTGCATTTTTAATGTTTCACATTGCTCTACCTCAACCAGCATAGTGCAAAGACATAAAATTACAAGATAAATAAATACTGTAAAATAGGAATAGTGAAGAAATCTTATTGATTTATGAGCATTCAGAAATTTGGTGCAGAGGGGAAGAAGCTCATTCTGAAACATTGAGTATAGGTCTGCAGATGTTTGTGACAAGAAGGCATGACCCAGATGGTGAGAATCCTACATTACTGGAATCCAGTTCACATGTTGATATACTGCTGTCATTCTCAAAGACATCACCATCCATCTTCTCAACAACATCGATATACATGATGTAGGTATACAAGATGATAGAGGCATAGTTCAAGTGAACAGCCAGAGACTGTTTCCCAGGGTTAATATGAGGGGACATCATTTTAAGGTGATTGGAGGAAGGTATAGTGCAGCCGTTCCCAACCCTTTTTACGCCATGGACAAATACCATTAAGCAAGGGGTCCATGGACCCCAGTTTGGGTATTGCTGGGTATAGGGGGATAGTTGAGGTAATTTTTGTTTTGTAAAGAGAGTGGTGGTGCATGGAACATACTACTCGGGGTGGTTGTGGAGGCAGATGCTTTAAGGGCATTTAAGAAACTCTTAGATAGGCTCCGGGATGACAGAATAATGGAGGGCCATGTGGGAAGGAAGGATTAGACTCATCTTGAAGTAGGTTGTAAGTTGGCACCACATCATGGGACGAAGAGCCTGTATTTTGCTGTAGCATTCTATGTTCGGTGCTCTAATAAAGGTTGTTTACATTACAGTTGCTGATGGACTGGTGGAGAGGAATGATGCTGTGATCATGTAACTAGATTCCACTGGGTGTGTAGATACTAATCTGTTACCCAGTACTTCAATGGCCACTTCAAATATCAAGGAAAAGAAACGAACAACTTTTTTTTTTTGGCAGATTTTGATAGAAATCAACATGCCTGGTGCAACTCAAATTATATCTCTTGGAGGCATTTTATATATTATCTGAGTACAAGTGATTTCAAACTGAACTCTTTCTTAATGTTTCCAACTTAGCTTGGTGCCTAATCAGACTCTGGGTATATCTGAATTGCTGAAATAGTTTGAAAGTTCTGTCAGGCAGAGTGCTGACTTTTCAAAGTCAAAAGGACCATACACAATCTCACACCTTTGTTCCACTAGGCTCTGTGCCAACTCTGCAATGCTCCCCTGCTCTACCAGTGTGTGGTTTAACTCAGGAGCCCTGTCAGGCCCTAAACTCTCCTTTTGTACCAAACTGCATAGTGTTTCTGGGGAACACGCACTGCCTATCTAACTGTATGTTTGTGTCCGCAGTTTCTTGACATATTTTAATCAGATGTCTCAGTTAGTGGTGTGCTTACCCAAGACACAGAAGGGGAGGAGATGAAAGCGATGCTACTAAGACTGAGCAGCTTAAGTTAAAGGGAAATTGAACAAGCAGAGAGTGTTATATCGGGAGTGTAGGAGGCTGAGGGGAAACTTTATAGAGGTGTTACATATGGAGAGTGCTCCATCTGGAGCACAGGAGGCTGAAGGGAGACCTTATAGAGGTGTACAAGTCCATGAAGGCCATTGATAAGGTGAATGATCAGTTTTTATCCCAGTGTAGGAGAGTCTAAACAAACTACATAGTTTATTTAATTATTTTTATTTAGCAATACAGCTCAGTGACAGGCTCTTCCAGCCCAACAAGCCCACACCATGCATGGGACCAATGAATCTATTTACCCTTACACCTTTGGGGTGTGGGTGGAAACCAGATCACCCAGAGGAAACCACGTGGTCACAAGGAAAATGTACATAATCCTTAGAGCCAGCAGTGGGACTGAAACCAGATTGCTAACACAGCTCATCACCATCTACTGCGCTGCACCTTAAGTTGAGAAGGGGAAGATTGAAGGGGACATGAGTAGTAAGGTTTTCATAAAGAGCATGTTGGGTATATACCTACAGCTTGGAATGTACATTCCCTTATAGATATCTCACTATGCTGGAAAGCCAGGTTTTAAATACACGAAATGGCGTCCTTCATTGAGCTGATGACTTTCCAGCAGAACTCGATGCTTGTCTTTGTGTGTGTCCTTGGGAACAGCCCATAGATCAGAGAGCTGCTGGGACATAAACCCTTACCTCCTTCCCCATACCCCCATACTCTCTTAGGAACACCGCAGTCTGCAAAGCAGTGGCTGATTGTCTCTTCCCCACTGCGGCCATCCCGAGGGTAGCATGGATTGGGGATGACACCTTGTCTGTATTGAAAGATTAGAACTGTGAGGATCCCCATCTCTGATAGTCAAGTGAGTTTAGGGAGTTCTGGTAATGAGGCGTTCAGCCAGATGTTTTGGCCAGTTTCCTCAGGGAACCTCCCAGTGTATCCAGGGAATCCCTGCCTGACTGTCTTAGGCAGTGTAACTCAGCTCCTCACCACTCTATGGGTGATAAAAGTTCCCCTCAGATCCACAAACCAATTTGCTAATGTAAAGAAGATTTAGAAGGATGATCCCAAATATGGAGGAGTTGTCCTGTCAGGAAAGAGTTGAACAGGCAGAGTAGTGATGCATCCAGATGGAATGCTCTCTATGGTGCATCAGTGAATCCTGGTAAGGGTCGACAGGGCACACTGCATTTCTTTAGCATCCTAAGTAGAGACTTCAGTGAGCTTTCTTGACTATGGGACCATGGCATCTACATAGATACATCAGGACAAGCTACTTGTGATGTTCACTCTTAGAAGCTCAGGAGAACCAGACTTCAATAGAACCAGATATGTGGAGATGAGTTCAAGGAGAGACCTTATTCTTGTAACTGCCCAGATCTACTAGGCAAAAATAACATCTATAATCTGTATAAGGTATATTGCAGTGTGCTACTTTGCTGTCTGCATTACAATAGCAATTGCTTTTGCATTTGTGCATTCCCGCAGCTGGTAGAAATATTTCCCCACAGTTCTAGTGACATACTGTAGGTTCCATCTTGACCTCTGGCTCTGCCTGTGTGGAGTTTGCAAGTTCTCCCTTTGACTGCACGAGTTTCCACAGGTGTTCTAGTTTCCTCCCACACTCCTGAGACATGCAGACTGTTAGGCTGATTGGTTAGTGTGTAATTACCCTTACTGTGGGTGAGTGGTGGAATTGAAGAGCACAGAAAAATGGATACAGATCAAATTAGTGGATGAACTAGATTGTTATCGAAGCTCATGTAGACTTGATGGGTCAAATGCGCTATAAGAAAACATTTCTAAAGTGTTTCATGGTTGTAAAATAACATGGAAATGCAAGTCTTCCTCCACATTTCTGAGGGTACAACAGCTAGCATAACACTATTACAGTTCAGGGAGTGAGAGTTCAGTTCTGGTGTCATCTGCATGTTCTCCCTAGCCACTCTAGTTTCCTCCCACAGACTAAAGATGCAGCAGGTAGGTTAACTAGCCATTGTAAATTCTCCCGTCATTAGTTTTGGGTTAAATCGGGGTTGTCAGGAGTTGCTGGGGAAGCACAGCTCAAAGGGCCAGAAGGGCCTATTCTGCACTGTATTGCCAAATAATTAATTTCCATCGTTGGCCATACTTTTCATCAAATAATTTCCATCATTGGTATGGAAGTTGTCCTTTCCAAGACAGAGAAGGCTCAGAAGATTGTGAACACGGCGCAGCACATCACACAAACCAATCTTCCGTCCTTGGATTCACTTCACACCACACACACTGTTGGAGCAGTGCTGCCAGGATAATCAAGGTCATGATCCACCCAGCCAACACACTTTTTGTTCCTCTTCCCTCCGGGAGAAGGTTCAAGAGCTTGAAGACTTGTATGGCCAGATTTGGGAACAGCTTCTTTCCAACTGTGATAAGACTGCTGAATGGATCCTGACCTGGATCTGGGCCGTACTCTCCAAATATCCGGACCTGCCTCTCGGTTTTTTTGCACTACCTTACTTCCCATTTTTCTATTTTCTATTTATGATTTATAATTTAAATTTTTAATATTTACTAATTTTAACTATTTTTAATATTTATAATATTTAATATTTGTAATCCAGGGAGTGTGAAACACAGAATCAAATATCACTGACGATTGTACGTTCCAGTACCAATTGTTTGGCAACAATAAAGTATAATGTATAAAGTACTCCACTAATAACTACCTGTACCAAAAAGCAGGAGATTCTGCAGATGCTGGAAATCAAGAGTAACACACGTGGAATGATGGTGGAACTCAGCAGGTCAGGCAGCATCTGTGGGGAGAAATAAACGGTCAGCATTTCGGTCCAAGACCCTTCCAAAGCTTTTCCCCACTTTCCAAGAGCAAAGTAAAATAGTAACTTTCCTTCAGCCCTTTGGTTCTTGAAAAAATAGGAACAACCCTAATCACTACAGTTTGTCAGAACTATGAAGACTTGGATCACTTTGCATTAAAAAGAACTTTTTTTATTCTAAGTGTTTATATTTTGATTAATTTAAGTTTTTCCTTGTAAATGCGACTTCTATGATGTTATATACCCGTGATGCTGCAGTGGGTAAGGTTTTCATTCTGTCTCAAAGTTCATAAGTTCAAAGTAATTTATTATCAAAGTACATACAGAATATGTCACCATACACTACCCTGAGATTCATTTACTTGCGGGCATTCATGGTAGATACAAAGAAATAAAGAACTACACACAAAGACGGACAAATAACCAATGTGCAAACACCAAATTATGCAAATACAAAAAGAAATAATGATAATAATAAGCAATAAATAATACTGAGAGCATGAGTTGCAGAATCCTTGAAAGTGAGCCTGTATAGTTTGTGGAATCAGTTCAGTGCTGAGGTGAGTGAAGTTATCTATGCTGATACAGGAGCCTGATGGTTGAAGGGTAATAACTGTTCCCAAATCTGGTGGTGTGTGACTCAAGGCTCCTGTACTTCCTTCCCAATGGCAGCAGCGAGAAGAGAGCACGGTCTAGATAGTGGGCTCCTTCTGAATGGTGGGGAGGGCTTGTCCAGTGATGGACTGGGCCATACATGTAATTGTGCAGATGACAATAATCTTAACTTTGACTTTGATATTAATAATCCTTTAAAAAAAATAGTACCCCTTTTGACTGCAAAGTGCTTTGGGATGTCCAACAGCTGTGGAAGATGCTGCATATAGTACATACACTCATCGGAAAACCTCATTAATAGCTGGCGAGCTGTTATCTGTCAACAGTCCCAGTGTTATATTATTGAACCGTCTAAGCAAGTCTAACACTGACCCTCAGGTCAAGCTGTCTGACAGCAAACAGGCGTGTGGGATTCCAGTTTACACCACCGACAAAACAAAGGAAGCATCCGGCAGCCGTTTCAGGAATGGGAAGGACCCATTCGCATGGATAGAACATTCAGGAGCTGCCAGGACACTCCAAAGGCAAGAAGATCGAGGGTCACATAAACATTCCCTGCTGTCTGATTAAAATCAATGGCATGGAATGGTGGTCTCGTGGAACGGCTGCTGCTTCCTAATGAAAATGGAAACTCAGCTGTCACCTTCACTTTCTGAGCCCAAATCAATGAAAGGTCACAAACAGCTTCCACTTCCTGATTAAGGCAGACAGGGGGCCCGCAGACATCCGATTGTTAATTTTCAGCTGAGAGCAGGGACTCGGCTGCCGAGGGCAGGATGTTACGGCAACACATTGTGAGGAGGGCGAGGGTGTCAGGGCCACGGGATGGCACCTCAGGAGCTGGGCTAACACCGAACCATGACATTGCTCATGGACCACATTCCATCACAATGGGGAGCACTATATTTTAATTTTTTTAATTATTTTTTATTTTTATATTTGTACAATTTTTCTTCCTTTGCACCCTTGTCAGTCTTGCTCTTGCAGAAACATGGCTCCAGAACAACATCTGTGCACTATCAATCTACATGTCATCACCCTCAGGTACTTGGGCTATATTTTTATCATTATTTTTTGGTTACTGTATGTTATTCTGCTAACATAACTATATGTGCTATGTGCTGTCTGCTGAGTGGGACTGTGTGTACTGTGTTTTGCTCCCTAGCTTCAGAGGAACACTGTTTCATTTAGTTGTATACATGTTGAATGACAATTAAACTTCAACTTTCATATTCTGTTGTTTTTCTTTATCTTCCTGTAAATAAATGCAAGAGAAAGGTCAAGGTAGTAACATTGTGTTAAGGAAGGTAAATGCAATGCTGGCATTTATTTCAAGGAGAATAGAATATAAAAGCAAGGAAATAATGCTGAATCTTTCTAAGACACTAGTCAGGCCGCACCTGGAGGCTTGAAGTATTAACACAAATTTTGGTCCCTTTATCTCAAAAAGTAGGTGTCATTGGAGAGAGTCCAGAGCAGGTTTACCAGGATGATTCTGGGAATGAAGGGATTAACATATGATGAACATTTAGCAGCTTTGGGCCTGTACTCACTGGAATTTAGAAGTGGGGGAGTGGGGATGGAAATCAGATTGAAACCACAATGCTGCAAGATCTAGATAGGGTGGATGTGGAGGATACTTCCTATGGTGGGAGTGTCCAGAACTAGAACTAGAGGGCACAGGCTCAAAAATGAAGGGCAACCTTTTAGAACAGAGTTAAGGAGGAATTTTTTTAGCCAGAGAGTAGTGAATCCATGGAATGCTCTGCCAGACTGCGGTAGAGTTCAAGTCCATGGATATATTTAAATTGGAAGTTGATTGCTTCCCAATTGGTCAGGGCATCAAAGGATATGAAGGAAAGGCAGGCATATGGGGTTGAGTAGGATCCAGGATCAGCCATGATGGAATGGTGGAGCAAATTCAATGGGCTGAATGGCCTAATTCTGCTCCTGTGTCTTATGGTCTTCTGGTCCAAGGCAATATCTATATGACATATGTACTTTGATAATAAAATTACTGTGACCTTGACCAACATTTTATGAGTAGAAAAGGGAAACCTCTGAATGCTGATAATTACTGATAAGGCCTTTGACGGTCAGGGTTGACCACAGACGGTGTTGTCCTAGCTGTCTAGATACACAAGCCTGGGCAGTAGGATATGGAGAGCAAGCTGTTGCCCATGTAACAGGCTCCCCAACTCCACACATCTGATGAACCCAAAGGAATGAGAAAGACTGATACAGTTTGGCACCGCTGTCATCACAGGAGTTGTCAGTCAACATTGAACTCAACATAGGATTGCCTGAGGGACTCTACCTTTGGATTTTTCACTTGGGGTTTACTCTGCAAGCCTTCCCATGGGAAGGTATCACTGCAAAGCAGTGGATATTTGAGATCAGAATTTTCCTTCTCCTAGATGAGCTACCAACCATGGCTGGCAAGTCCCACCTGCCAGAAGTGATTGGTTTTAGGGTGCCAGTAACCCACCTTTTCCCTTTCTCCTGTCAGTAGAAATGGTTCCACCAGGCTTAGTAGCTAAGCCACACGAGACAGCCAGGAGCTGGACTTGCTTGTCAGAGGTTATTTGAAGGTCACACCATTGGAAGCATTTAATAGGTAGTGGGAGCTTATCACCATTGCCACATCCCACTATAACAACCTTAAGGAACCTGATTATTACTACTGATTAAAAAACATGTCTTTAAGCAATGTCTTAATCTACTAACAACACCTTAGGATACCATATTGATAAAGCACTGAATGATGAACCAGTGTAAAGAAATATTCCACATCAAATCAAAGTAAGCATATAAAGATAAATCACTATTAATATATAACCCCACAATTTAACACAGAACAGTTACATCTTGGGATTTAATTGCTTTGCCACATCATTGGTCAAGAGACCTATCCATCCAACATGGGTAAAGCCCTCTCCACCACCAAGCACATCTACATAGAGCACTGTCACAGGAAAGTAGTATCCATTATCAGAGACCCCCACCAGACAGGGGATGATCTCCTCTCACTGCTGCCATCAGGAAGATGGTACAAGAGCCTCAGGACCCATACCACCAGGTTCAGGAACAGTTACTAACCCTCAGATATCAGGCTTTTGAACTAATGGGGATAACTTCACTCAACTTCATTTGCCCCTTCACTGAACAGTTCCCACAAACACGAGAAAATCTGCAGTTGCTGAAAATCCAAAGAAACACACACAAAATGCTAGAAGAACTCAGCAGGTCAGACAGCATCTATGGAAAAGAGTAAACAAACAATGCTTTCAGCCAAGACCTGTCAGGTTCTGTTGGGTTTCAGTGCAGACCAATGAATACTTCTTCACCAGGGTTATTAAGGAGCACAAAGGCAACGGTCTTTCAAAAACAGAAGGCAGGCATGGATCCAAAATGACAAGCAGAGGTCTTACCAGGAAAGGCAGTCAGGCAAGGGCAGACAATCCAGAGCACACAGGCAAAAATCAGGTCCAGGAACAGGCAAAATCCCAAAACACAGAATCAGGCAAGATCGGTTGGCAGAAGTCACAATGACAGGCTAGAACAACACAGAGCAGAACTGGGATGAACTGGCAGAGAATGCTAGTCAAGGCGGGGGTTTAAATGGACAGGGTAATGAGTGAAAATTAGAAACAGGTGGGTGCAAATGAGGAGACAAGCAGGTAATTGGAGGAAGTCCAAAAAAGGAAAGGGGCTGGGCCAGAACCTACATGGCCAGGTGAAAGAAAACAGAAATTAAAGACTGTCGTGATCCAGAGCTACCAGCAGAGGCCCTTCGACCCAGTGTTCAGGCCGGATCCTTAACAAGTCCCTTCTTCAGGACCACAATCCATGAACATACTTTCAAGGAATCTTCATCTCATATTCTCATCATTTAGTGCTTATTTATTTATTATTATTTTTTCTTTTTTCTTTTATATTTGCATAGATTGTTGTCTTTTCCACATTGGTTCTTTGTCCGTTCTGTTGGGTGTGGTCTTTCATTGATTCTATTATGGTTCTTGGATTTACTGACTGTGCCCACAAGAAAATTAATCTCAGAGTTGTGTATGGTGATATATATGCACTTTAAAAATAAATTTACTTTGAACTTTGATCACAAGAGATTCTGCAAATGCTGGAAATCCAGAACAACACACACAAAATGCTGGGGGAATTCCGCAGGTCAGGCAGCATCTATGGAAATGAATAAACAGTCGATGTTTCAGGCTGAGACCTTTCTTCAGGGCCGGAATGGAAGAAGAAAGACTTCAGAATAAAAAGGAGTGGAGGGAAGAAGGACAACTACAAGATGATGGTGGGTGGGAAAGACAAAGGGCTGGAGAAGAAAGAATCTGATAGGAGAGGAGAGAGGACCATGGGAAAAAGGGAAGGAGGAGAGACACCAGGGGGAATGTTATGAAGTGGTATAGGAACATCAATGCCTTTAAGTGAAAATCCTATAAAAAGTAGTGAGTTTGACCCAGTACATCAGGGGTAAAGCCTTCCCAGCCATCGAGGACATCTACACGAAATGTTGCCATAAAAAAGCAGCAACCATCATCAAAGATCCTCACCACCTGGGCCATGCTCTTTTCCCACTGCTGCCATCAGGTAGAAGGTACAAGAGCCTCAGGACTCGCACCACCAGGTTCAAGAGGAGTTACTACCACTCAACCATCAGGCTCTTGAACAAAAAATGATAATTACATTCATTCTATTTCTGGTGCTCCTTCAACCACTTTAAGGACTATTTAATCTTGTTATTTCATGCTGTCATTACTTATTGCTATTTATTTATATTTGCATATTCTGCACAACTGTTGTTCATTGATCCCGTTTACAGTTACTGTTCTATAGGTTTGCTGAGTATGCCCGCAGGAAAAAGAATTTCAGGTTGTCTGTGGTGACCTCTATGTACTCTGATAATAAATTTAACTTTGAACTTTGATAGGCAGATGAGGAGAAGAGGTAAGATGCCAGAGTGGGAATGGAAGAAGAGGGAAGGGAAAGGATTTTTTTTACCTTTTACTTCAGGAGATCAAAAGTCTTTTTATCTGAAGAAAGTGGATTTCTATTCATTGGAATGAATTGTTATTGATTCTGAAATTATTTTGAATCACATCTGGAAAATTAACAAGATGAAAATGGTTTCTGTTTGGAACATAGTTTCTTCTAGCATTCGCAAGCTTCCGTTCCATAAACCAAAGTGATCCCACAAACCATAATTAATCCATTTTTCTGTCATTTTTGTTTACTCTTTTGGTGGCGCAGATTTGCAATTAAACACGAATATTGCTCCCACACGAGAAAACACTTTCAAGTTGAAGCGGAGATATTTTGCTCAGTGTAGCAACGGATGACAGAACTACAGGGAGGGCCAGACTCTGTCGTTCAGCGTGATGCCATTCCCAAAACTCTACCAGCTGGTGAAATGCCAGGACTTATGATTTAACCACTCATCATTACTTAAATGAATCAAGAATGTGGCACAAGGACTTAATTAAAGACCACCCACCGACTATGTGGAGACTTGAACTTTGAAAATGCACAGTGAATGTTTGTTCAAGCCCACGGCTCATTGGTTTGTGGATCCCTAGCGCAAGGAGAGGTGATAGTCCAGAGGCAATAGCTCAGGAGGATAAACTACCATGGTCTGTCTCACCCAGCCATGATCTTCCCTTAATTGCTCAATTAAAGCCATTTCTAAACAGACAGGGCGATCAGTGATATCTGATTCTCTGAGTCATATTTCAAAGGCTTCCTATTGCTCTGAATGACCTGATCTACTTCTGTGGGACTGCCGTTTTTCCATGGAATGCATCCTGCTCACCACAGATCCCAAGGGAAAGTGATTTGCTAAAGTTTTACCTTTGAAAGTAAGAGCGTTTTTTATGTTGGCTTAATTTTCCCATTTCCGGACTCTCTCTGTCAAGCAGTTTGGTCTGTCACGGCAAATAAGCCTCTGCTCAATATTGATGGCAGCAAACTAATTTTCAGTGTTTTGTGTGTATGTGTGTGTGTGTGTGTGTGTGTGTGTGCGTGCGCGCGCATGTGACTCTGTGTATGGGTCTGTGCATGCATGCATATGTGTATGTATGTCTGTGTGTTTATGTATACATGCATGTGTGTGTGAATGTGTGCATGTGCTGTTGTGTGAATCTGTGTGTATGTGTGTGTTTGTGCATCTGCTAAGTATGAAGTACAAAGTACAAAGTTCAAAGTATATTTATTATCAATGTACTGCATATTTTCATACCTTGAGATTTGTCTCCTTACAGGCACCTACAAAACAAAGAAATCCAGAAGAACCCATAAGAAGAGACCGTCAAATATCCAATGTGCAGAGAGAAAAAAAGACAAGTCGTGCAATAATAAAAGTAAGCAAATATATTTGAGTCTCCTCGCACGTGTGTGTGTGTGTGTGTGTGTGTGTGTGTGTGTGTGTGTGTGTGTGTTTTGTGTGCGCGTGTTTCTGCATGTGTGTGTTTGGCTATATTGATTTTGGAGGTGAACTTTGGAGAGCTATTTTGGAGTGTCATTTAGCTGAGTCACCTGGGGCAGCTCAGCAGCGTGGCATAATAACGGTCAGCGCCACTGTCTATAAGGAGTTTGTGTGTTCTCCCTGTGACCATGTGGGTTTCATCTGGGTGCTCTGGTTTCCCCCCACATGCCAAAGGCGTACATAGAACATAGAGTGTAGAACAGTACAGGAACAAGCCATTCGGCCGGCAATATCATGCTGAACCTACTGAAAAGCAAATCAAAAACACGCAAACACTAATCCATCCTATCTACACCATGTCCATATCCTTCCATCTTCCATAAATCCATGTGCCTATCCAAATTTCTCTTAAAAGCCTATAATGCATTTGTCTCTACCACCATAACAGACAGCACATTCCAAGCATCCACCACTCTCTGAGTGGAAAAGAATTATCCCTCACATCCTTCTCTCACCTTCAATATATCCCCTCTGGAATTAGACATTTCAGCACTGGGAAACAGATCCTGTAAACCTCTATCAGATTCTCCTCAGCCTCCAGCACTGCAGAGAAAACAACCCACGTTTATCCAACCTGTTGTGATAGCATATGACTTCTAAACCAAGCAGCATCCTGGTAAACCTCTCCTGAACCCTCTCCAAAACCTCAACGTCCTTTCTATAGTGGGGACACCGGAACTGTGTGCAATACTCTAGCTGTAGCCTAACCAGAGATTTATACAGTTGCAACATAACTTCCTGACTTCTGAACTCAATGGCTTGACTAATAAAAACAAGCATTCCATATGCCTTCTTAAAGAATTCATGACTCAATTGGATGTAGCCACTTCCAACGAGCAATGAACTTGGATCCCAAGATCTCTCTCTGTTCAGCAGCACTATTAAGGATCTTGCCCTTAACAGTGTACTGTGTCCTTGCACTTGCCCATCCGAGGTGAAGCGCCTCACATTTATCTGGGTTAAACTCCATTTGCCATTTCTTAGCCTATACAGTGGCATGCAGAAGTTTGGGCACCCCGGTCAAAATGTCTGTTACTGTGAATAGCGTGTAAAAGACAAACTGATTTCCAAAAGGCATAAAGTTAAAGATGACACACTTCTTTAATATTTTAAGCAAGGAAACTTTTTATTTCCATCTTTTACAGTTTCAAAATAACAAAAAAGGAAAAGGGCTCAAAGCAAAAGTTTGGGCACCCTGCATGTACCCTACTTAGGCACCCGACTTAGTAACACCCCCTTTGGCAAGTATCACAACTTGTAAACGCTTTCTGTAGCCAGCTAAGAGTCTTTCAATTCTTGTTTAGGGGATTTTCTCCCATTCTTCCTTGCAAAAGGCTTCCAGTTCTGTGAGATCTTGGGCCGTCTTGCATGCACTGCTCTTTTGAGGTCTATCCACAGATTCTCGATGATGTTTAGGTCGGGGGACTGTGAGGGCCATGGCAAAACCTTCAGCTTGCGCCTCTTGAGGTGGTCCATTGTGGATATTGAGGTGTGTTTAGGATCATTATCCTGTTGTAGAAGCCATCCTCTTTTCATCTTTGGCTTTTTTACAGACAGTGTGATGTTTGCTTCCAGAATTTGCTGGTATTTAATTGAATTCATTCTTCCCTCTACCAGTGAAATGTTCCCCATGCCACTGGCTACAACACAAGCCCAAAGCATGATCGATCCACTACCGTGCTTAACAGTTGGAGAGGGGTTCTTTTCATGAAATTCAGCACCCTTTTTTCTCCAATCATTCCTTTGCTCATTGCGGCCATAAAGTTCTATTTTAACTTCGTCAGTCCACAGGACTTGTTTCCAAAATGCATCAGGCTTGTTTAGATGTTCCTTTGAACCTTTTGAATAGAACTTGAATGGGATGCAGGCAGATGAAACTGAACATTTGCCCATCCTCCACTTCTGTCTTCATCGACTTCAACCTTGCTCGATGCCTCAGTTGGAGAGAAGCATTGGAATCAGTCATGGGCTGGTGTCCCATCTCCAGGCTTCTTGGCCTTGAGGCTGTACACTTCACTCGAAGCCTCATGGAACACCCTCAGAGACAGTAAAGCACCAGGTCACCATAGCCGCCCAAAAACACAGCATCCGAATGTAAATCACAAGACAACTCAAGACTGATCAACTTTTCCCTGTAGCGCATGGCCTCAAATCAAGACAGCATGCTGGTAAACCAGTGCACCCTCTCCAAAGCGTTCACATCCTTCCTATCATGAGAAAACCAGAACTGATCAGAATTAACTGATCTTATACCTGTGTTGATGCACTGAGATAGAGTGCCGATCATTAAGGACCCTCACTATCCAGGAGTCTGAAGATACACACTCAAAGTTCGAAGTAAATTTATTATCAAAGTAGATACACGTCACCATATACAACACTGATTTTCATTTTCATGTGGTTATTCACAGTAAATACAAAGAATCACAATAGAATTAATGAAAAACCGCACAAGGTGGGTTCAACATTTTAGGATCAGAGTCTACCCCTCTGCCTTTAGGATTCTGATGGTCCATGACCCCATGAACACTACCTCACTATTTTACTGCCTTCTTGCACTACGTATTTATTTTTTTATATATTTCTTGTTGTGACAGCTTTTTATGCATTGGAATGTACTGCTGCCACAAAACAACAAAGTTTGTGACGTACAGTATATCTGTGATAATAAACCTAATTTAGATTCTAATGCTAACCTTTCATAATCCTGACGAGAGGTATCATAATGGTCTATTTATAGTGAAATGCCCCCTACTCAATGCGCTGTCAATAAACTATGGTACACGTCAGAGACTGGTGGTTAGAATTTCCAGTTCAGGTCCTAACACCCATGAATCTCGAATAACTGGCTTCAAAGCAAATTGTGGGACAAACCCAGCAGGCTGAGCATAATCCACAGGAGGTAGGGTGTAGTGGACGTTTCAGATATCAATCCAAAACATCAATTCATCTCTCCCTACAAATGCTGTTCGACTTGCTGAGATCCTCCGACAGGTTGTTTTTCACTCCAAAGTCAAAAAAATTAAAGTCGAGTTTATTGTTATAACCACAAGTGCAGGTGTGTACAGTTGCAATGAAAAACTTACCTGCAGCAGCATCACAGGCACATGGAATATTCATAAGAAAATAAATGAAACATAAATTATGTTTTACAAGGAAGAACACAATTAGAACAAGAAAAACAAAGTCTATTATAGCGAAAAGTGGTCCTAGTGTTACAATACTGAGTTAGGAATTAAGGTTTTGATGGTTGGCTTAAGAACCTAATGGTTGAAGGGAAGTAGCTGTTCTTGACTCTAGCGGTGAGGGACTTATAGCTTCTGCACCTCCTGCTAACAGTAGCTGTGAGAAGATGGTGTAGCCCAGGTGATGATGGATATTGCCTTCTTGGCCATAAGATACAGCAGCACTTGGCCATTGAATCTGCTCCACTGTTTCATCATGGCCGACCCGTTTCGCTCTCAATGTCCTTGAGACAGCACCTCCTGCAGCTATTACCGATGGTGGGGAGGGGTGTGCCCAGGATGTATTGGGCAGAGTCCACCTCACTCAGCAGCTTCTTACATTTGTAACCTAGACCACAATGCAACTGGTTATGATACTTCCAGCAGATTCCATCATCTATACTCCCTTCTGTCCCTATGTTTAGATTTCCAACCAATGATCACACCCTGACTGAAGCCTTCAAAGTTCTAGAATCCCAGTGCCAGAGGAGGTCATTTGTCAATAACGTCCAATCTGGATGAAAAAACTTAACTTCAGGTTAATTTTTGTTACCTGTTCCTTGGCCCATTGATCTGCAAACCACAACCTGCAGTGCTCATCGCAGAGACCTGATGGTCAAAGTCCTGCATTCGGCGAGTCCAGAAGCTGAGGCCCGAAGGTTACAGCCCCGTGATCGGTGAGTCCAGAATTTAAGGCCCAAAAGTTAAAGTCCCGTGATACACAAGTACAAAAGTCAAGGCCCGAAGGTCAAAGTCTAGACCGGAAGTACAAATCTGGAAGTGAAGGCCCAAAGATCAAAATTACATGATTGATAAGTCGTACGGTAGTCAGATGCCTGATGACTACAAATCTGCATGCCCAGGCCAGGGCTGGAGGTTGGAGACCAGATGCCCATGGGTTTGAGAGTCTAGGGCCAAGGACAGGAAGGCAGGTGTCACCCGTCCTGGGGCTGGGGGCCTGTCTGTGTGTGTGAGTAGGTGGGAAAGGGGCTTGTTTTGCTGTTGTTGTTGTTCTCGTTGCTTGTGTTCTTCTGCTGATCATGGTGGGCATGCTGTGTTGGTTCCAGAATGTGTGCCAACACTTACAGGCTGGCCCCAGCACATTGGTGAGGATGTTGGTTGTCAACGCAAATGGCACATTTCACTGTATGCTTTAATGTACTTGTGATAAATAGATCTGAATCTGAATCTGAAACATCTTCCCAAACACTCTCTTCATCCTCCTCATAACCCACACGAGGATTTCAGTCACCAAGCATTGATATAATTGGTCCTTCATAACCATAGATTGGGCCAAAAACCAGAAACAGGAAATGCAGTGTGGATGACTTCACTTACCTCAAATCAGAACAAAAGAGAGGACTCACTTTCAGGGACACTAAACTCATGTTCTCAGTATTATTTATTTCATTTATTTATTTGCACAGTTTGTTGCCTTTTACACATTGGTTGCTTCAAAGACTTTATGTGTAACTATTCATTGATCCTATTGTATTTCTTTGTTCTATTGTGAATGCCTGCAAGGAAGTGAAGGGTAGTATATGATGGCATTTCTGGTTGGCATCTGGTGACTCCTGGTGTTCCATGGGAGTCAGTATTGGGACCGCTTCTTTTCACATTATATGTCAACAATTTCACTGATGTAATTGATGCCTTTGTGGCCAAGTTTGCAGGAAATGCAAAAATAAGTAGTGTTGGGCAAGAAGGATGTCAGCAGAAGGACTTGCAGGTTTGGAGAACTGGCGGATGGAATAGAGTGTAGGGAAGTGTATGGACATGCATTTTGGTAAAAGGACTAAAGGCATAGCCTATTTTCTAATTTGGGAGAAAATTCAAAAATCAGAGCTACAAAAGGACTTGTAGGATTGTCTAAAAGTTAATTTGCAGGTTGAGTCAGTGGTAAGGAAGGAAAATGCAATGTGAGCATTCATTTCAAGAGAATTAGAATATAAGAGCAAGGATATAATGATGAGGCCTTATAAGGCATTGGTCAAACTGCACTTGGAGCATCGTGAGAAGTTTTGGGCCCTTTATCTAAGAAAGGAGATTCCTGAAAATTATTCTGGAAAAGTAAGGGTTAATATCTAAGTAGTGTTTGATGGCTCTGGGCCTGTACTCACTGGAGTTTAGAAGAGTGGGGAAGGATCTCATAGAAACCTATAGAATTTTGAAAGGCCTGGATGGAGTGGATGTGGAGAGGATGTTTCCTATAGTGGGTGAGTCTAGGACCAGAGGACACAGACTCAGAATAGAATAGAAGGATGTCCCATTAGAACAGATATAAGGAAGAATTTCTTTAGCCAGAGGATGGTGAATCTGTGGAATTCATTGCCACAGATGGCTGTGGAGGTTGATAGGTTCTTGATTTGTCAGGGCATAGAACATAGAACATAGAATAGTACAGCAAAGTACAGGCACTTTGGCCCACAATGTTGTGCCGACCCTCAGAGGTGCTGGCTATCCACTCTATCTATTCCTCTTATTATCTTGTACACCTCTATCATGTCTCCTCTCATCCTCCTTCTCTCCAAAGAGTAAAGCCCTAGCTCCCTTAATCTCTGATCATAATCCATACTCTCTAAACCAGGCAGCATCCCGGTAAATCTCCTCTGTACCCTTTCCAATGCTTCCAGATCCTTCCTATAATGAGGCAACCAGAACTGTACACAGTACTCCAAGTGTGGCCTAACCAGAGTTTTATAGAGCTGCATCATTACATCACGAATCTTAAACTTTATCCCTCGACTTATGAAAGCAAGCACCCCATAAGCTTTCTTAATTACCCTATCCACCTGTGAGGCAACTTTCAGGGATCCGTGGACATGTACCCCAAGATCCCTCTGCTCCTCCACACTACCAAGTATCCTGCCACTTACTTTGTACTCTGCCTTGGAGTTTGTCCTTCCAAAGCATACCACCTCACACTTCTCTGGGTTGAACTCCATCTGCCACTTTTCAGCCCACTTCTGCATCCTATCAATGTCTCCCTGCAATCTTCGACAATCCTCTACACTATCTACAACACCACCAACCTTTGTGTCGTCTGCAAACTTGCCAACCCACCCTTCTACCCCCACATCCAGGTCACTAATAAAAATCATGAAAAGTAGAGGTCCCAGAACAGATCCTTGTGGGACACCACTAGATACAATCCTCCAATCTGAATGTACTCCCTCCACCCCCACCCTCTGCCTTCTGCAGGCAAGCCAATTCTGAATCCACCTGGCCAAACTTCCCTGGATCCCATGCCTTCTGACTTTCTGAATAAGCCTACTGTGTGGAACCTTGTCAAATGCCTTACTAAAATCCATATAGGTCACATCCACTGCACTATCCTCATCTACATGCCTGGTCACCTCCTCAAAGAACTCTATCAGGCTTGTTAGACACGATCTGCCCTTCACAAAGCAATGCTGACTATCCCTGATCAGACCATGATTCACTAAATGCCCATAGATCCTATCTTTAAGAATCTTTTCCAACAGCTTTCCCACCACAGACGTAAGGCTCACTGGTCTATAATTACCCAGACTATCCCTACGACCTTTTTTGAACAAGGGGACAGCACTTGCCTCCCTCCAATCCTCCAGTACCATTCCTGTGGACAACGAGGACATAAAGATCCTAGCCAGAGGCTCAGCAATCTCTTCCCTCACCTCGTGGAGCAGCCTGGGGAATATTCCGTCAGGCCCCGGGGACTTATCAGTCCCAATGTATTTTAACAACTCCAACACCTCCTCTCCCTTAATATCAACATGCTCCAGAACATCAACCTCATTCATATTGTCCTCACCATCATCAAGTTTCCTCTCATTGGTGAATACCGAAGAGAAGTATTCATTGACGACCTCGCTCACTTCCACAGTCTCCAGGCACATCTTCCCACCTTTATCTCTAATCGGTCCTACCTTCAGTCCTGTCATCCTTTTGTTCTTCACATGATTGAAGAATGCCTTGGGGTTTTCCTTTACCCTACTTGCCAAGGCCTTCTCCTGCCCCCTTCTTGCTCTTCTCAGTCCCTTCTTAAGCTCCTTTCTTGCTTCCCTATATTCCTCAATAGACCCATCTGATCCTTGCTTCCTAAACCTCATGTATGCTGCCTTCTTCCACCTGACTAGATTTTCCACCTCACTTGTCACCCATGGTTCCTTCACCCTACCATTCTTTATCTTCCTCACCGGGACAAATTTATCCCTAACATCCTGCAAGAGATCTCTAAACATTGACCACATGTCCATTGTACATTTCCCTGCAAAAACATCATCCCAAATCACACCCGTAAGTTCTAGCCTTATAGCCTCATAATTTGCCCTTCCCCAATTAAAAATGTTCCTGTCCTCTCTGATTCTATCCTTTTCCATGATAATTATAAAGGCCAGTGAGCGGTGGCCACTGTCCCCCAGATGCTCACCCACTGAGAGATCTGTGACCTGACCCGGTTCATTACCTAGTACTAGATCTAGTCTGGCATTCCCCCTGGTTGGCCTGTCCACATACTGTGACAGGAATCCATCCTGGACACACTTAACAAACTCTGCCCCACCTAAACCCCTGGAACTAATCAGGTGCCAATCAATATTAGGGAAGTTAAAGTCACCCATGATAACAAACCTGTTATTTTTGCACCTTTCCAAAATCTGCCTCCCAATCTGCTCCTCTGTATCTCTGCTGCTACCAGGGGGCCTACAGAATACCGCCAATAGAGTAACTGCTCCCTTCCTGTTCCTGACTTCCACCCATACTGACTCAAAAGAGGATTCTGCTACATTACCCACCCTTTCTGTAGCTGTAATAGTATCCCTGACCAGTAACGTCACCCCTCCTCCCCGTTTTCCACCCTCTCTATGCCTTTTAAAGCACTGAAATCCAGGAATATTGAGAATCCATTCCTGCCCTGGTGCCAGCCAAGTCTCTGTAATGGCCACTACATCATAATTCCACGTATGTATCCAAGCCCTCAGATCATCACCTTTGTTCCTGATGCTTTTTGCATTGAGGTACACACAGTTCAGCCCTTCTACCTTACTGTCTTTACACCGTTAATTCTGCTTCTCTTTCCTCAAAGCCTCTCTATATGTTAGATCTGGCTTTACTCCATGCACTTCTTTCACTGCTCTATTGCTCCAGGTCCCGTCCCCCTTGCAAATTAGTTTAAACCCTCCCGAACCATGCTAGCAAACCTACCTGCAGGGATATTGCTCCCCCTCGAGTTCAGGTGCAACCCATCCAATCTGTACAGGTCCCACCTTCCCTAGAAGAGATCCCAATGATCCAAAAATCTAAAACCCTGCTCCCTGCACCAACTCCTCAGCCACGCATTCAACTGCCATCTCCTCCAATTCTTACCATCACTGTCACGTAGCACTGGCAGCAATCCTGAGAACGCCACCCTTGAGGTCCTGTTCTTCAGCCTTCTGCCTAATTCCCGAAACTCACACTTCAGGACCTCATCCCGCATCAAAGGTTATCGGGAGAGACAGGAGAATGGGATCGAGAGGGATAATAAATCAGCCATGATTGAATGGCAGAGCAGATTTGATGGGCTGAATAGCCTAATTCTGCTCCTATGTCTTTAATAATAAATTTGCTTTGAACTTCGAACTTTGAAATAGATTCCAAGAAGTAGCATCCTTCATGATTTTCCAGCTGTTTTTGCAGAAGAATGTCAAACAGAATAGCCAAACAGCATTAAATTGTAACTGATATTGGTTCAGTGCAAGTGTTATTAGAGACAGCAGCCTTTTCCCGAGCTTTCTTGTTTTATGGGCTCAGTGGATAGATGTTATTGCGGGCTCAGGATTAGACATGGAGCCCAGAATAAAGCTGATGTGCACCTCGAGATTTACGTCTGACTTTCACTGTCTCGGGTCAGTGTGACTTGAGTTCAAACCCAGACCAGTTCAGGGATGGACCAGGGTCTGCAACAGATGGAAAATTAATGAGTGTCTTTGAACGTCAAATTAAGCTGAATTCTCAGAGGCACCATAATTTCTCAGGCATTTTAAGGTAAAATAATTAGCATAAGGTCATATCTATTTTTCATCCGTTAAAAACAAAAGCATCATAAAAGTTAAGAAATTTATGAGTTTATCATAAATTAATACAATTTTGGAGATGTTCCATTGTTCTTAAAGAGAGGTCATACTCAGCCAGAAGCTGCAAAGAAAGATGGAGTTTTATTTTTCTAAAGATTAGCTGTGTTTGTCACATGTACGTTGAAACTTGCAGTGAAATGTGTCTTTTTGTGTCAACACCAACAAAGTCCAATGATAATGCCGGCGGCAGCCCGTAGTGTCGCCGCACCTCTGGCGCCACAGTGGGAGGAAACCAGGGGACACCCACACAGTCACAGGGAGGACATACATACGGGCAATGAATGGGGCGGGAAATAAACTCCAATCGCCAGTGCTGTCAGGCGCTGCACTAATTGCATTGCGACCATGATGCCCCAGTAAGGGCACAATCAGAGAGTGTGTGAGCCTAGAGCTGGAAACGTTGAGTCCCTGATTTAGAACATAGAACACAGAACAGTACAGCATGGTATAGGCACTAGACCCCACGATGTTGTGCCAACCTTTTAACTTACTCTAAGATCAATCTAACCCTTCCCTCCTACGTAGCCCTCTATTTTTCTTTCATCCATGTGCCTATCTAGGAGTTTCTTAAATGTCCCTATTGCATCTGTTTCTACCACCACCCTGGCAGTGCGTTCCACACATCTATCACTCTCTATGTCACAAACCTACCTCTGATATCTCCCCCCCCAATTACATTTTCCTCCAATCACATTAAAATTACGCCCACCTCGTTTTAGCCCTTTCCGCCCTGGGAAAAAGTTGGCTTTCCATTCGATCTAGGCCTCTAATCACCTTGTACATCTCTATCAAGTCACCTCTCATCCTCCTCGGCTGATTTACAGTTTGATCTTTAGCCTCTCAGGTCAGCAGTGCCAATTACTGGGAGGCATTTTTCGTTCACACACTATAACTTAAAGCCAATCCTTCTCCTTAATGTGGGGCTTTCTAACCTTCCTGTGTCGAACAAACCACACAACCTTTCAATAAAAATAGAAAGCATATAAATCAACAGCTGGGAGTGTACAAAAGTCCAATTACCACCCAGTATTCTGGGATAGAACCTATATCAGGGGTGAGATCTGACAGATGGTCACACCCAGAGTTCTAAATGACTTCCCCATTCCAGTCTCTGGTTGTAGTATGTCCAGCTTTCTATTTATACTTCTAGATTCCCAGCATTTGTGTGGGCTTTCTTGTTTCTAAGTTATTCTTGTTTTATTATGGAAACAGGACCCTCTCTCCACTCCTGGGTTACCATTCAGATTCTGATTTATTTAACACGCATAATCCATCATTCAGCATCAGAGACATCCAACAATCATGACATGCTCTCTTCTCGCTGCTGCCATCAGAAAAGAGGTTCAGGAGCCTCAGGACCCCCACCACCACGTTCCAGAATAGTTACTACCATTCAACCAGCCTGTTCCTGAATCAGAGGGGATAATTTCGCTTACCCCAACACTGAAATGTCCCCACAGCCTATGGACTCACTTTCAAGGATTCTTCATTTCATGTTCTCAATATTTATTTCTTAATTTTTTTTAAAATCTTTTTGTATTTGCACAATTTGTTTTCTTTTTGCACATTGGTTGTTTGTCTGTACTGTTATATGTGGTCTTTCATTGATTCTATTGTGTTTCTTTGTATTTATTGTGAGTGCCTACAAGAAAACGATAATAAATGAACTTTGAACATACATCGAAACATACAGTGTAAAGTGTTGTTTGCGTTAATAACCAACACAAACGAAGTATGTACTTGGGGGTCACCACACGTTCTGGTGTCAACATAGCATTCCCATAATGCTTGGCAGAACAACACAAACAACAACAATAACAACAACAACCAAACAAACAAAATAAAAACCACCTTGTCTGTTTTCATGGCACAGGAAAGATGCAGAAATATTCAGAAAGACAACTCCTGTATCTTATTTCTGTGAGCAGAAAGCAAAATTAGATTATGAGGACACGCAGTCCTCTTTTATTGTCATTTAGTAATGCATGCACGAAGAAATGATACAATGTTTTTCCAGAACGATATCACAGAAACACAAGACAAACCAAGACTGAAAAACTGACAAAAACCACATAATTATAACATATAGTTACAACAGTGCAAAGCAATACCGTAATTTGAAAAGAACAGACCATGGGCACGGTAAAATCACAGAGCCTCTCAAAAGTCACATCATCTCATGCAGCCGGTAAACCCCCAGTGCCGCAAACTTGCCGATGCAGCATCCTGGAAGCATCCGACCATAGTCTGAATCCGAGTCTGTCCGAAAACTCCGAGCCTCCGACCAGCTCCCCGACACCAATGCACCGAGCACCTTCTCTACCGAATGTTTCGACCCTGGCCCCGGCAACAGGGGATACGCAAAGCCGAAGATTTGGGGCCTTCCCTCCGGAGATTCTCGATCGCGCAGTAGCAGTGGCAGCGAAGCAAGCATTTCAGAAGTTACTCCAGATGTTCCTCCGTGCTTCTTCATGCCTGTCTCTATCAAATCAGGATTGTGCACGGCGTCCTACTTCACAGATACAATATCAATTCGGAACGACCGCGCGCGCGGCAGGTGAGTCAACAAGTCCAGAGTTTGAACCTGAAATTCACTGTCCTGTCATCAGCTAGCCCTGAGATTGATATCAAAGAATGAAGCCCAAATTTGATTGGAAGTGTGGAAGTCAAAGCCTGGAAACTGGAGGCTGGAGCCCTGGAGCCCTGGGGTTGGAGGACTTTCTGTGTATGAGAAGGAAAAGGGCATGTTTTGCTGCTGCTGTTTTGTTGCCTGTTGTATTCTGTTTTATGTTGTTCTGCCAAGCATGGTGGCCATGCTATGTTGGCACCAGAATGTGTGGTGACACTGGCAGGCTGCCTCCAGCACATCCTTGGGTATGTTGGTTGTCAACGCAAGCTACACATTTCACTGTATGTTTCAAAGTATTGTACACGTGATAAATAAATCTGAATTTGAATCTGCATCATGCACAGATGATTTAGTGGTGATATATTGGTCACCCTGCTATAGGAAAGTCGGTTGCATCATGGTCTGGTATGGAAACACCAATACCCAGGAATGGAAAATCCTATGAAAAGTAGTGGATACAAGTCTATCTCCCCTTCTATGAACACATTTACATGGAGCAGAGCTGCAAGAAAGCAGCATCCATCATCACTCTCCAGGCTACGCACTACTGTTGTGGAGGAGGTACAGAAGCCTTAATCCCACACCACAAGGTTAGGGAAAGGTCATTTCCCTAAAGACATTAGGCTTCTGAACCAGTGTGGATAACTTCAACTCTGAACTGAATCTACAACCTACAGTCTCACATTGGGACTGCACAACTTGTGGCTCAGTATTGAATTTTTTTTTTTTTGCAGAGTTTGTCTACTTTTGCACATTGGTTGTTTGTCAGTCTTTGTTTGTGCACGAGGCCATCCGTTGGTTGGATCAACCATGGAAATTGCGTCCTGGCTGGCGCACAACCAGGACGTGATATGCACTAGCTGCTCAATCAACCATACACCGCCTGCTCCCATGGCTTCACGAGAACCTGATCATGGGGGGGGGGTGCTAAGCAGGCACTACACCTTACCGGAGGGTGACCTGCAGGCTAGCAGAGGGAAGGAGCACCTCACACCCGCTTTGGTGAGACATGCCTCCACCCCGCCACCCAAGTCATTCAGTTACCAATTGTAAACAAGAGAAAACCTGCAGATGCTGGAAATCCAAAGCAACACACACAAAAAATGCTGGAGGAACTCAGCAGGCCAGGCAGCATCTATGGAAAAGAGTACAGCCAATGTTTTGGTCCAAGGCTCTTCATCAGGACCAATTAAAGCTTAGAATTATTCACTTTCACTTGGCGTCTGGACAGTACCTAGCCCTACAAACATCTGTGAGAGATATACAACTCACCATTCACACTCCTCTTTACATCGTCGGCACAGCTGTGGAAGCTGTGAGCAGTTCCAAGCTCCTGGGAGTGCACATCTTACACAACCTCTCAAGGTCCCAGAACACATCCTACACAGTCAGGATAGCTCACCAATGGCTCTATCTGAGGAGGTTGAAGAGAGATGGACTATGCACACCTATGCTCACAACTTTCTACAGGAGCACAGTAGAGAGCATCCTAACATGCTGTGTCACTGTGTAGTACAGAAACTGCACAGTAGCGCACAGAAAAGTTCTACAAATCTGCCTGATGCATCCCCGGCAGCAGGGTATTCACCATCAAGGGCATATATTCAGAAAGGTGTCAGTAACATCATGAAGGATCCCACCCACCCTGCTCATGGGCTGTGTGTCCCACCCCCCCATCAGGGAGAAGGCTATGTAGCACCCATGCAGAACCGGCCTGACCCTCCCCTCCAGTCCTGACACCCTACCTTTTCAATCTATCCAGCCCAGCATTTAAGCCAACCAAACACTGGATCATCCCTCACACTCGGACCTGGGCCCTGTCACATCAATATGCTGTAGGCCTGGACCTCATTGCCACGGGCCAACCAATACCCAACCTTCGCAAATTGGCTCAGTGCTTAGATCGACCTCACTCCAGCCACTTCTCCTCGAACACGCCTTGACCCTCGAATTAGCCATGCCTTCGCTCACCTCTTCATTCTTTGCGGTGACCATTTAACATAATTTATTTTACAGAAAAAGTGTTATTAATAAAGTACTTAGTTGTATTTCTTGCTTTATGAATGGCCAGTAAGTTGTCACCTGCCTTCAATAGTGCCACCTCAAACCAGGAGTATGATAGAAATAAATGTCTCCACAGAGCAGAGGTGAACGAAAATAACCGATCAAGAGATAGGAGATTTAGAGAAAGAATTTTTAGTAGTTGGAATCTCAAACACACTGCCTGAGTGGGTGGCTTATCTAAAACTTAGAGCAAACGTTCTCAACCCTTTTTATATGACCCTACCATTAACTGAATGTTCCATTGACCCTAGGTTGGGAATCCCTGATTTAGATTCAGGGAGCACTACACCAAGAAGGAGACCTTTCAACCCATCTAGTCTGTGCCGAACTGTTATTCTGCCTAGGCCATCTAGACCTTAGCCCTCCTTATCCCTCCTGTCCACGTTCTTACCCAAAATGTTGCAATTCTTTTATCCAGATACACTCTTGAATTCCAGTGGACAGAAGTCCATAGACTAAGTACTGTAGTAATTTTATGTATTTCATTGTACAGCTGCTGCAAACAAAAACAAACTTCATGACATATGTGAGTGATGATAAACCTGTTTCTGATAGGCGTCTCTATTGTGGACTGAGAGTGGGAAGGGGGCAGGGGGAGGGGAATCGTGGTTGGGAGAAGGGCGAGGGAGAGGAGAGGGAGTAGGAAACACCAGAGAGATATTCTGTAATGATCAATAAACCAATTGTTTGGAATGAAATCACCTTGCCTTGTGTCTCAGGGCTGAGTATCTCTATATCCACACCATACACCACCCTAGCACTCATTCTCTGCTACCTGTCCCACACCCCTCCCAATGTGCTCCACCCTCGTCATTTCCAACACCCTTTGTCTCATCAGATTTAAAAGCTCGCTCTCCGCTCCGTATTGACTGTGCAAAAGTCTTCACCATCCTAGTTATATATCTGTGCCTAAGACTTTAGCACAGTGTAGATGATTAGTATAGATGGATGCCTGAAGGTCAGCATGAACATGATGGGCCAAAGGGCCTGTTTCTTCTATGGCTCTAGACATTATTGAATGGGATAAGTTTAAAAAGTTCAAGCAGATTTTTTATGTTTGATATCAACATTTTTGATACATTTGCCCTTATTTTTTTCCTCTAAGGAGGAAAGCACCCCTTTCTCTATCCCCTCCTCTAAACGAAAATCTCTCAAACATGGTGTGCTTTTAATTAAGCAACACACATCAAAGTTGCTGGTGAACGCAGCAGGCCAGGCAGCATCTCTAGGAAGAGGAACAGTCGACGGTTCGGACCAAGACCCTTCATCAGGACTAACTGAAGGAAGAGCTAGTAAGAGATTTGAAAGTGGGAGGGGGAGGGGGAGATCCAAAATGATAGGAGAAGACAGGAGGGGGAGGGATGGAGCCAAGAGCTGGACAGGTGATAGGCAAAAGGGATACGAAAGGATCATGGGACAGGAGGCCTAGGGAGAAAGAAAAGGGGGAGGGGGGGAAAAACAGAGGTGGGCAAGGGGTATAGTGAGAGGGACAGAGGGAGAAGAAGGAGAGAAAGAATGTGTGTGTATAAATAAATAACGGATGGGGTACAAGGGGAGGTGGGGCATTAGCGGAAGTTAGAGAAGTCAATGTTCATGCCATCAGGTTGGAGGCTACCCAGAAGGAATATAAGGTGTTGTTCCTCCAACCTGAGTGTGGCTTCATCTTTACAGTAGAGGAGGCCATGGATAGACATATCAGAATGGGAATGGGATGCGGAATTAAAATGTGTGGCCACTGGGAGATCCTGCTTTCTCTGGTGGACAGAGCGTAGGTGTTCAGCAAAATGATCTCCCAGTCTACGTCGGGTCTCGCCAATATATAGAAGGCCACATTGGGAGCACCGGACGCAGTATATCACTCCAGCCGACTCACAGGTGAAGTGTCTCCCAGGATCTCAGGTTGGAGAAAAAAAAACCTTATATTCCGTCTGGGTAGCCTCCAACCTGATGGCATGAACATTGACATCTCTAACTTCCGCTAATGCCCTACCTCGCCCTCATACCCAATCCGTTATTTAGTTATATACACACATTCTTTCTCTCTCTCTCCTTTTTCTCCCTCTGTCCCTCTGACTATACCCCTTGCCCATCCTCTGGGTTTTTCCCCCCCTCCCCCTTTTCCTTCTCCCTGGGCCTCCGGTCCCATGATCCTCTCATATCCCTTTTGCCAATCACCTGTCCAGCTCTTGGCTCCATCCCTCCCCCTCCTGTCTTCTCCTATCATTTTGGATCTCCCCTCCCCCTCCTACTTTCAAATCTCTTACTACTTACTAGCTCTTCCTTCAATTTGTCCTGACGAAGGGTCTCGGCCCGAAGCGTCGACTGTACCTCTTCCTAGAGATGCTGCCTCGCTTGCTGCGTTCACCAGCAACTTTGATGTGTGTAGCTTGAATTTCCAGCATCTGCAGAATTCCTCGTGTGTGCTTTTAATTAATCTCCTCTGTGCTTTTTAGGTGGCCTATTACCTTCCCCAACATGATAGCATAAATTTTTGTTCTCACCACCAATCAAATCGATAAACACCATGATATGCATTTCATTAAAGCTGAGATTGCCCAAACATGCTCAAAACTGGACTTTATTTTCAAATTGTATAAATAATGATTTAATAGGTTTTGCATTGTCTCTCCTTAAAGAACTGCTGCTTAAAAATTCATTTTGAAATAGTTTTGCTTGCTTTAAAATAAATCTGAAACTCTGCATCAACAATATCCCCTGCTTCTCTAAATGTTCTCCTTTATTATGTTTCCCGAATTGTATCCGATTGCATTTTTTACGTTAAGTTTCCCCTGACAGTCATCCACCACATTAATCATGGATACCATCTAAAGACCTGTAAAGTCTGTGTTGCAATCAGTACACTTTTTAAATTGAGCCTCCCCTTAATTCCCACGCCAGATGGGTTTGTTCCCATCAATATAATTTAAGATGAGCACCATATTATTCCTTTGAGTTTCTAAGCCAGATGTTCACACTGAGAGGCAATTGTTTATTTTTTGTTGATTTGCTGCATGATAACAACTGCTAAACTTCTGAAAGATTTTATTGGCTGTAAAGCATATTTATAGTTTCTTCAGGTTGTGAAAAGCATTATGTAAACAAAAGTATTTCTTTTTAAAGCAGAAACAACCTTGTAAGAAGTGGCTGAGGCTTTCTAAGGCATTGATCAGACTGTTCTTGGAGCATTATGTGCAGTTTTGGGCCCCTTATATAAGAAAGAATGTGCTAGCATTGGAGAGAGTCCAGAGGAGATGCACGAGAATGATCTTGGGAATGGAAGTGTTAATATATGAGGACCATTTGATGGTACTGGGCATGTACTAGCAGGAATTTAGGAGAATGATGAATATTCTCTTTGAAACCTATCGAATACTGAAAGGCTGAGATAGAATGCACATGCAGAGGGTGTTTCCTTTAGTATGGAATATAGGACCAGAGAGCACAGGCTCAGAATAGAAGGACCATAAGAGAAAGGAGCAGAATTAGGCTATTTCACCCATTGAGCATACTCTACCATCGTGACTGATGCGTTTTCCCTCTCAGTCCCAGTCTCCTCTTTTCTCTCCGTATCCCTTCAGGTCCTGCCCAATCAAAAATCTATCACTCTCCTCAGATTTATCACTCTCTGGCTAAAGAAATTCCTCTTCATCTCCTATCTAAAAGGACCCCCCTCTATTCTGACACTGCGTCCTAAGGTATTAGACTCACCCAGCATAGGAAACATCATCTCCACATCTACTCTGTCAAGACCTTTCAACATTTGATAGGTTTCAATGAGGTCACCCTTCATACTTCTGAATTCTAGTGAATACAGGTCAGAACCATTAGGCAGAGCTGAGGAGGTTAATGGTGCCTAATGGCAACTCCTTTGCTTGCCTCTTCGGAAACAGCTCTATTTCCATCTTTAATATCCCTATTTTTCTCTTACAAGGTTCTTCTGAAGACCGTGACCTGGAGTTACAGACTGAATACGGTTCTTTGCAGGAATGAGACCCACTTTCAGGATTTCACAACTGGCTGTTCACGAAAGGCTCAGCCTAAGAGTTCGGCTCGCCTTTAGAGGCCTAGAATCTCAGGGCTCTGGAGACAGACGGATTGAAGGTTGGTGTCATGGCATGAGACCCATGTGTCATCAGCGTGTTGGAAGATCTACAGCTGTGTGCCCAGAGACCTCAGATCTTTGAGCACAGAGCTCAGAAAAAGTGACGCAACGGACTTTTAACATCGTAAACCAGTGAGTTGTTTGTTATGTCTCCCCTCTTGCTGTGAAACTGAGACATCGCTTTCTCCCTTATTAGGGAGAGAGTGAGAGCCTGTAAGTATGTCGAATGCCGGGTGAACAATGTAGTCTTTGGGGTACTGCAGGTCTGTGTCTTTACTGTTGCTTTGCTCACATCTGAGTGATCGGTGCCGGGTGCCAATGTTTTTTGCCAGTGGGGTGAGTGGGGAGTGTTGCTTGCTGCCACTTACGTGTGGGAGGAAGGGGAGCTGGGAGGGACTTTGGGGTTCTAACATTTAACTGTCGTTCATTCTTTGGGGCACTCCTCTGTTTTCATGGATGGTTTTGTTGAATCACTTTTGTGAGCCTCCTTTGAACCCTCTCTAATATCAGCACATCCCTTCTTAGATAAGGGTCCAAAACTGCTCACAATACTCCAAGTGAGGCCTTATCAGTGCTTCCTAAAGTCTCAACATTACCTCCTTACTTTTATATTATATTCCTCTTGAAACGAATGCTAACATCACATTTGCCTTCCTCACCATGGACTAAACGTGCAAGTTGACTTTTAGGGAATGCTGCACAAGGCTCTTAAGTCCCTTTGCACCTCAGATTTTTGAGTTTTCTCTCCATTTAAAAAATAGTCTACCCTTTTATTTCTTCTACCAAAGAGCATAGCCATACACTTTCTGACTCTATATTTCATCCGATTCTTCTTTGACCATTCTCCTAATCTGTCTAAGTCCTTCTCTCTCCTCTCTGCTTCCTCAAGACTACCTGCCCCTCCACCTATCTTTGTATCATCCGCAAAGCTGGCAACAAAGCATTCAAGTCATTGACATATAATGTAATAAGAAGCTGTCCCAACACAGACCCCCATTTTACATAACTAGTCACCAGCAATCAACCAAAAAAGGCTCCCTTTATTCTCACTCTTTGCCTCTTGCCAATCAGCCAATGCTCTACCCATGGTAGTATCTTCCCTAGTGTTGGCACGTGGCCAAGTGGTTAAGGCGTTCGTCTAGTGATCTGAAGGTCGCTATTTCAAGCCTTGGCTGAGGCAGCGTTTGGTGTCCTTGAGCAAGGCACTTAACCACACATTGCTCTACGACGACACCGATGCCAAGCTGTATGGGTCCTAATGCCCTTCCCTTGGACAACATCGGTGGTGTGGCGAGGGGAAATTTGCAGCATGGGCAACTGCCGGTCTTTCATACAACTTTGCCCAGGCCTGCGCACTGGAAAACCTTCCAAGGCGCAAATCCATGGTCTCATGAGACTAACAGATGCCTATATAATCTTCCCTATGATTCCATTGGCTCTCAACTTGTTAAGCGGCCTCATGTGTGGCACCTTGTCAAAGACTTTCTGAAAATCCAAGTACACAACATCCATTGATTCTCCATTGGCTATCTTGCTTGTTATTTATTCAAGGAATTCCGACAGATTTGTAAGGCAAGTTTTTCCCTTAAGGAAACCATGCTGACTACAGCCTCTTTTATCATGAGCCTCCAAGTACCCTGAGACCCCTATCCTTAACAATCAACTTCAATATCTTCCCAACCACTGAGATCAGAATAACTGGCCTATAATTTCTTTTCTTCTTCTTTTCTCTTTTCTTGAAGAGTGGAGTGGAATTTACAATTTTCCAGTCTTCTGGAACCATGCTGCAGTCAATTGATTCCTGAAAGATCATTACTATTGCCTCCACAATCTCTTCAGCTACCTCCTTCAGAACCCTGGCGTGTAGTCCATCTGGTCCAGCTGACTTACCTACCATAGACCTTTCAGTTTCTAAAGCACCTTCTCCCTGGGAATGGTGACTATGCACACTTCTGCCCCTTGACGCTCTTGAACCTCCAGCATACTGCTGGCATTTTCCATAGTTTTCATTTCCCCCATTATTAACTCTCCAGCATCAATTTCCTGCAGTCCAGTATCTACTCTCGCCTTTCTTTTTGTATCTGAAGAAACTTTTGGTATCCTCTTTAGATGAGGAGGAATTACTTTAGCCAGATTTTGGGCATCTCTGGATTTCATTGCCACAGACAGCTGTGGAGGCCAAGTCATTGGGTATATTTAAAGCTAAGGTTTATAGCTATTTAATTAGTAAGAGCTTCAAAGATGATGGGGAGAAGGCAGGAAAATGGTGCTGAGAGGGAAAGTAAATGAGACATGAGCAAACTCAATGGGCTGAATGGCCAAATTCTGCTCCCATGACTTTTGCTCTTCCAACATTTAAGATCAGCATTGGCCTTAAAAACAAACATAAAAGATGTATACATGCACTTGCAACACTATTACCTCTGTTTTGACGAAGTGCAGAACTCAGAGAAATGACACTAATTACTTGCTTGTTAGTGTTGGCCGTTTTTCGAAAGGAAGTTGTCAAATGGGAACTTGCAAGTCCCACTGAATGAGCATCCTGGAAGGCTGGGTGAAATATCAAATGCTCAAAGGGCGGAAATTGGTCAACTCTGAGCTTCTGTAGTGGTATCATGAGTACGTGTGCCAACAATACCTAAGAGCATGGGCAAAACTACACTGACACATCTATGACATCCCATAACATTTGTCATCAACTAAAGAACTTGCTGGCTGCTTCCCACAAGCCATTACTCACAGGAATAGTTTTCTAGTTCAATTATTTTCTCCAGAATTATTTTGCCAATGTTTGTGAGTTTAATTCTGAGTTGTTTAGTTTCTGGAGCAACAATTCTAAAATTCCCTTCAACCATATCTTCTAATACACAAGGCATCAAAACTAAATTTAATGCCATCAAATTATCGAAAAATCATGGGATTAAGTTGCTGGGAAAAAGGCCCTTTGGCTCTTTGAGTCCACACTGATCGTCAACAGTGATTTCAGTATGGTAGCCTAGTGGTCAGTATACTGCGACCCAGGTTCAATTCTGCCGGAGACTGTAAGGAGTTTGTACATTTTCCCTGAGACCGAGAGGGTTTTCTCCAGGTGCTCCAGTTTCTTCCCACATTCCAAGAACATGCGGGTTAGCAGGTTAATTGGTCACATGGGAGTAATTGGGCAGTGTGGGAACACTGGTCTGGAAAGGCTTGTTATTGTGCTGTGTCTCTATAATATAAAAATAACCATATACACTAATCCTACATTACTTAAGTTCAAAGTACATTTATTATCAAAGTATGTATACATTATACAACCTTGAGAACACATTAAAAAAAGACTGACAAACATCCAATGTGCAGGGAGAGAATAAAAACAAATTGTACAGACAATAAAAGTAAGCAAATAGCATTTAGAGCAAAAGTGAGTCCTCAGACGCAAACCGCAGAGCATCTTTCCTGTAGGTTGGTTTTGGTCACCTACCTGGAAGAGATAAGTAAACAAGGTTGAAAGAGTACAGAGAAAATTTACAAGGATGTTGCCAGGACTGGAGGACCTGAGTTAAAAGGAAAGATTGCATAGGTTAGGACTTTTTTCCTTGGAACATAGAAGATTGAGAGTAGATTTGATAGAGGTACACAAAATTATGAACAGTATAGATAGGGTAATTCCAAGCACTGAGGTAAGGTGGGGCTACAACTGAAGCTCATGTATTGTCCAGCTGAGAACTTCCACCTGTACTGAATATTCAACAGCTAGCTACCGATTTGAAATAAGTGGACAAAATAATCAGAGGATTGGGAAAGGATAATTCCCTACCCAGGTTTTAAGCTTATTCCTGGCAGAGATTGGCATTTTCAAAGTTTGACCTCCAAGTTGTAATTTCTTATAAACATAACCTAGACCATTCATGAATTCCTGGAAGAAATTAGCCAACTGAATGTCACCATCGTAATAAACCAACGATGTTATGACTGAAGGTCAGCCAATGCCTGATCCAGTTGGAATGTTTGTTGGGCAGTGATCTAATTCAAAATGACACACACAAAATGCTAGAGGAACTCTGTAGGTTAGGCAGCATCTACGGAGAGGAATAAACAGATGACGTTTTGGGCCGAGAACCTTCTTCATCTTAATCTGACGACTGCCTTGATGATAAGACCATAACAGAGAGAAGCAGGATTAGGCCATTTGGCCCATCAAGTCAGCTCCAGCATTCAATTATGGCTGATCCTTTTTAACCCTCCTCAGCCCCACTCCCTGTAACCTTTGTTGTTGTGTCAATCAAGAACCTATCAAACTCTGTCTTAAATACACTCAACAAACTGGCATCCACAAATTCACCACCCTTTGGCTAAAGAAATTTTTGAGCAGCTTTGTCTGAAATGGATGCCCCTCTATCCTGAGGCTGTGCCTTCTTGGCCTAGATTCCCTCATCATGGATAAACACCCTTTCCACATCTACTCTGTCTATGCCTTTCAACGTTCAAAAGGTTTCAACGAGATCCCATTTCATCCTTCTAAATTCCAGCAAGTACAGACCCAGAGCCATCAAACATTCCTCATATTCTAACCTTTTTATTCCTGGAATCATCCTTGTGAACCTTCTTTGAACCCTTTCCAATGCCAGCACATCTTTTCTTAGATGAGGAGCCCAAAACTGTTCACAATACTCAAGGTGAGGCCTCACCGGTGCCTTATAAAGCCTTGCATCCCTACTCTTGTATTCTAGACCTCTTGAAATGAATGCTAACATTGCATTTGGCTTCCTGACCGCCAACCCTACCTGTAAGTTAACCTTTAGGGCGTTCTGCACAAGGACTCCCAAGGCCCTTAGCATCTCAGATTTTTGGATTTTCTTCCCATTTAGAAAATAGTCTGCACATTTATCTCTATTACCAAAGTGCATGACAATGAAGGGTCATCCCATATTATCTGAACAAATTTGCTCTTCATGACTCATAGCCTTCCCTCCAACCTCTCCACCCTTCTCTCCAACTTCAACAAGCTTATTTTCCCACTTGTCCATTTCAGATGATGAATCATTGACTTGAACTACCGATTTCGGTTTCTCCCTCCACAGATGCTGCCTGACCTGCTAAGTATTCTCATCATTCTGGATTTTATTCAAGCTTGAGAGGTTTCCTGGGTGATTTGAATTTTTTTTTGTTTTGTAACAGTACAAAGACATAACATTACATTAAATTGTAAAATAAACAAATAGTGCAAAAAAATTGATGAGGCAGCTGTAGGCTCATGGAACATTCAGAAATCTGGTGGCAGTTCCTGAATCATTCAGTGTGGGTCTTCAGGCTTTTGTACCTCCTCCCTGATGCTAGTAATGAGAAGCAGGCATGATCTGGATGATGAAGATCCTTAGTGTTGGATGCCGGTTTCTTGAGGCACTGCTGGTGGAAGAAATCATTGATGGTGGGGAAGTTCATATATATTTAATGATTGTGCCTGAGATGAGCAGACTGAGTCTACTACCCTCTGCAGGTTCTTACAATCCTCTGCATTGGCCCTGCCATACCAGGCTGTGATACAACCAGGGCCACTGCACAGGATCAGTAAGACCTGCAGAGAGTTGTAGATTCATCCAGCTTCATCATGGACACCAGCCTCCCAGCACTGAGGACTTCTTCAAAAGGTGACGCTTCATATGGTGACATCCATCATTAAGGAGCCCCACCACCCAGGACATCCTTCTTATCATTGCTACCATCAGGGAGGAGGTACAGGAGCCCAAAGACACACACTCAACATTGAAGGAACAGCTTTTCCACCTCCACCATCAGATTTCTGAATGGACAATAAACCCAGGAACACTACCTCACTATTTTTGCTCTCTTTTTGCACTATGTATTTATATTTTTACATATACTTCTTATCGTACTTTATATTTAATGGATTGCACTGTGCCACTGCCACAAAATAACAAATTTCCTGGCGAATTTATTTACCTTTATTTATTTATTGAGATATAGCAATGGAGTAGGCCCTTCCAGCCCCTGAAGCTACACCACCTAGCAATCTCCGATTTAACCATAGCCTAATCATGGGACAACTTACAATGACCAATTAACCTACCAACTGGTACGCCTTTGACTGTGGGAGGAAACCGGAGCACCTGAAGAATCCCACGCATTCTCAGGGAGAACATACTAACTTCTTTCAGACAGCCTCAGGAGATGAGCCCAGATTGCTGACACTGTAAAACGTTGTGCTAATCACTAAGTTACTCATATAATTTAAGGCATCCGTCAGTCTTGCGAGACCATGGATCTGCGCCTGGAAAGTCTTCACTCTCCAGGGCACAGGCCTGGGCGAGGTTGTATGGAAGACCAGCAGTTGCCCATGCTGCAAGTCTCCCCTCTCCACGACACCAATGTTGTCCAGGGGAAGGGCATTAGGACCCATACAGCTTGGCACCAGTGTCGTCGCAGAGCAATGTGTGATTAAGTGCCTTGCTCAAGGACACAACACGTTGCCTTGGCTGGGGCTCGAACTCATGACCTTCAGGTTGCTAGTCCAATGCCTTAACCACTTGGCCACGTGCCCACACTTACTCATATAACAATGATAATAAACCTGATTCTGATTCTGAGAGTCATAGACAGGTGAATTTGCACAGTCTTTTTTAGGGAGGTTGAAGAACCAGTGGACATAGACTGAAGGTGGGAGGACAGAATTGTAATAGGAACCTGAGGGGTAATTTTTCTCCCTGAGGTCAGTGCATGGAATGAGTTTCCAGGGCAAGTGTTGAGGCAGGTATGTTAGCAATATTTGGAAGGTGCTTGGACAGTATGTGATCAGAAAGGTTTTGAGGGACACAAGCAAATGGAACCAACTAGCTCAGATGGGACTCTTGGTCAGCATGGACCATTTGGGCCAAGGGGCCTATATCCATTCTGTATGACTCCATGACACTATTAATATAAAACTCAAGTTGCTTGTACACCAGAATAGGAAGTGCAGCAGATATTTTCCCTCACTCCAACTTCTGAATTTATTGGTTTAAATAATAGGGTCCTGGTCCTTTTCACTGCATTAGCTAAAGCAAGTTCAAATTCACCATTGTCAGTTTGGCAATACTCCTACAAATCTGTTTATCTCGCTCAAGGTTAAAATAGTGGGAGAATCTCATAAAGGGACATAGTTAGCAAATAAGGAGTTTGCCGTTTAAAATCAAGGGCCATAAAAAATTCTTTCCATGGAAGGTAGTGAATCTCTCAAATCTTTGGCAAGCCTTAGCCACATATATTGTATATAACTAGGGTGCCTGAGACTTTCACATTGTTCTGTATTTGTCAATACGGAGAAGAGAGCAAGTTTGTAAGTCTGGTGGGAGTAAAGGATGTTGGGAATGGGGAGGGTGGAGTGCTGCGGGAGGGGTATGTGTCAGTTGGCAGAGACAAAGTGCTAGGGGCAAGGGGTGGTGCGGGTGCAGACACACCCAGCAGTGAGACACCAGGCAAGGTTATTTGATTCCAAACAACTGGTTTATTGATCATTACAGAATGTCCCTGTGGTGCTTCCCATTGTCTCCACTCTCCCTTCCCCTTTTCCTAACCATGACTCCCCTCTCCCTGCCACCTTCCCATTCTCAGTCCATGATAGAGACCCATATCAGAATCAAGTTTATCATCACTCACATACTGTATGTCATGAAAATTGTTTAACTTAATTTTATTTAATTATTATTTCCTCATGTTCTTGTGCTTGTGGATAGTTTGTCCCACTTCCATCAGGAGGATGCTACGTAACATCCATGCCAGGACCACCAAACTCAAAAACAGTTACCTCCTCAAATAATAAGACTGATCAACACCTCCACTAGCTGCAGCACTGCTGTACTATTTTCTGTCAGTCTCCTTATGTACAGCCTGGCATCACATTATATAAGGTATCTTATATATTTATAGTTATTGAGATTTTTTGTTATTAAGACCATAAGACAAAGGAGCAGAAGTCGGCCATTCTGCCCATCGAGGCTGCTCCGCCATTTTATCATGAGCTGATCCATTCTCCCATTTAGTCCCACTCCTCCGCCTTCTCACCATAACCTCAGATACCTATCAATCTCTGCCTTAAATACACCCAATGACTTGGCCTCCACTGCCGCCCATGGCAACAAATTCCACAGATTCACCACCCTCTGGCTAAGAAAATTTCTTCGCATCTCTGTTCTGAATGGGTGCCCTTCAATCCTTAAGTCATGCCCTCTCGTACTAGACTCCCCCATCATGGGAAACAACTTTGCCACATCCACTCTGTCCATGCCTTTCAACATTCAAAATGTTTCTATGAGATCCCCCCTCATTCTTCTAAACTCCAAGGAATACAGTCCAAGAGCGGACAAACGTTCCTCATATGTTAACCTTCTCATTCCCGGAATCATTCTAATGAATCTTCTCTGTACCCTCTCCAACGTCAGCACATCCTTTCTTAAATAAGGAGCACAAAACTGCTCACAGTACTCCAAGTGAGGTCTTACCAGCGCCTTATAGAGCCTCAACATCACATCCCTGCTCCTATACTCTATTCCTCTAGAAATGAATGCCAATATTGCATTCGCCTTCTTCACTACTGACTCAACCTGGAGGTTAATTATTGCGTTCTTTATTGTTCGTGTTTTATTGTGCTGCATCAGATCTAAAGTAACAATTATTTCAATCACAAACAAGAGAAAATCTGCAGATGCTGGAAATCTGAGCAACACACATAAAGTGCAGTCCTGCTGAAGGGTTTCAGCCCAAAAAGTTGACTGTACTCTTTTCCTAGGTGCTGCCTGTCCTGCTGAGTTCCTCCAGCACTTTGTGTGGGTTGTTACAATTATTTCAGTCTCTTTTGCATTTGTGTACAAGAGATGACATTAAACAATCTTGAATCTTGAATCTTCTAATATTTAAAGGTAAATTGCTGTCATTTTGTCAGAACAAGGAGTTTACCTGAGGCAAGATAGTATAGTAGTTATCACAACACTTTACAGCATCAGCAATCGGTGTTCAATCTCTACCGCTGCCTGTAAGGAGCTTCTCCCCATGACCAGATAGGTTTCCTCTTGGTGCTCTGGTTACCTCCCACACTTTGAAGATGAGGGTTAAAGGTCAAGTGGGTGTAATTGGGCAGCACAGGCTCATTAGGCCAGAAGAGGCTGTTCCTGAGCTGTACCTCAAAACACAAATAATAAAATGCAAGGTCCAGAAAGTGGTTGAGAGATCAGGAGCTCATCTTTTAGAGGATAAGGATACATTGAAGATCGTGATAGAAGTCGTCCTTGAGCCTAGTTATAAGTGCTCACAAGTTTTTGTACTGTCTCAACGCAAGAGATTCTACAAATGCTGGAAATCCAGAGCAACACACAAAATCTGGAGGAACTCAGCAGGTCAGGCAGCATCTGTGGAGAGAAATAATGTTCATTCATTTCCATAGATGCAGTCTGACCTGGTGAGCTCCTCCAGCAGCATTCTGAATGTGTCATTTTGTATCTTGTGAGGGGGGTGGTGAGGGAGAGGGGATGTTGGGGAAGAGAGAGTGACTGAGGTGCAAGGGACTCTCAGTTCTGCTGGCTGCTTTGCTGAGGCAGTGGGAAGTGCAGACATAGTCATTGGAGGGAAGGTTGGTTCCCGTGATGGACTGGGCCTCCCCAACAACCCATCCAAGAAAGTAAAGTGAATCCATAAGTCTTGTAACTGCATTATCTTCAGGAAAAATAACAGTACAAGTGATGCCTCATTACCTAATGTTCTTAAGAAAGAGCCTGTTAGTTGACCATAGTTATATTGAGAAATGTTCCTTTCTTGTGTGGATAGGTCAAATTGAATGTAAGAAAACTGTAATTATTTCACAACATGCTTCTTGCGTTTATTAAATGTGGTTAAGAAGTGCAGAATAAAATAGCTGAGAGGTTATGTAAATGGTTTAGCATTCTAGATTTGTCCTAGAGTTGGAGAATTCTCCATGTGTGTGGGTGGGGGGTGGTGTGGAGGAAAGAGGCTTGTTTTGCTGTTTTGTTGCTCATTGAGTTCTGTGTTGTTCTACTGAGCATAGTGTGCATGCTATGTTGGCGATAGAATGGATGGTGACAATTGCAGGATGCCCCCAGAACATCCTCAAGTTAATTGGCTGCAGTAAATTTCCCTTCTTGTGTAAGTGTGTCACGGTGAACGACGGCAACGACTGAACTCAGGTGTGGAGGAACAACAGACTTCCATGTAGAGACAGAAACAAGAGTTTATACATAGGAATTCTAACAGAAGATCATTGGGTTGACCTAGCAAAACCCCAAGATGAATCATTCTCAACACAAGAGCCCCACGATAACCTCCAATCGGGAGTCCATTTTAAATAATCACGGTACCCGGAAAACCTGTGCCAGTCAAAATAAACTTGACAAGATTACACAGAAAGCACAAGGGCTTAATGACTCTAGATAAGACAACAATTAACAAATACAGGTGCTCTGGTAACCTCGGAGCCCAACGTTCTATGGCTCCCTGTACAGGAGATAGTGAGTGACGGTATCAGGAGACTGTTGATGGGAATGTGAGAAGAATAACATAGATTGGTGTAAATGGATGGTTGATGGTCAGCTTGGATTCAGTGGGCCTAATGTGATGGTTGTTGATGCAAACGACTTCTGTTTTTGGCACTTATCCTTGCAAGCAGAACAAGTGCTACACCTGCCTCTACACCTCCTCCCTCACTACCATTCAGGGCCCCAAACAGTCCTTCCAGGTGAGGCAACACGTCACCTGTGAGTCTGTTGGGGTCATATACTGTGTTTGGTGCTCCCGGTGTGGCCTCTTGTATTTCGGTGAGATCACTGTAGGTTAGGAGACCACTTCAACGAGCATCTACGCTCCATCTGCCAGAACAAGCGGATCTCCCAGTGGCCGCCTATTTTAATTCCACTTCCCATTCCCATTTCAATATGTCCATCCATGGCCTCCTGCACTGTCAGAATAAGGCCACACTTAGGTTGGAGGAACAACACCTTATAGTCCGTTTGGGTAGCCTCCAACCTGATGGTATGAACATCGATTTCTCAAACTTCCAGTAATGCTGCTCCCCACCATTTCCCATTCCCTTGTCCCTCTCTCATGTTATCTCGTTGCCTGTCCATCACCTCCCTGCCCTCCTTTTTTTCTTTCTTCCATGGCCTTCTGTCTCTTTCATCAATCAACTTGCTAGGTCTTTGCTTCATCCCTCCCCCTTCAAGTTTCACTTGTCACCTGGCATTTCTGTCTCCACTCCCCCACCTTTCAAATCTACTCGTCAGCTTTATCTCTCCAGCTCTGCTGAAGGGTTTCGGCCCAAACCGTTGACTGTATTTTCCTTCAGAATTTTGTGTGCGTTGCATGAATTTCACTGTATGTTCCAATGTGATAAATAAATTTGAAATCTGAATCTGAATTTAGATCACATGACATGAGGAAATCTGCAGATGCTGGAAATTCAAGCAACACACACAAAAAATGCTGGTGAACACAGCAGGTCCAACCTGATGGCATGAATATTGACTTCTCTAACTTCCGTTAATGGCCCTCCTCCCCTTCACACCCCATCCCTTATTTATTTATTTTATATATTTTTCCCCCTTTTTTTTCTCTCTCTTTTTTCTCCCTCTGTCCCTCTCACTATAACTCCTTGCCTGCACTCCACCCTCCGGGCTCCCCTCCCCCCTTCTCTTTCTTGCCAGGCTTCCCGTCCCATGATCCTCTCCCTTCTCCAGCTCTTAGATCGACCCCTCTCCTCCTGTCTTCTCCTATCATTTCAGATCTCCCCCTCCCCCTCCCACTTTCAAATCTCTTACTATCTCTTCTTTCAGTTAGTCCTGACGAAGGGTCCCGGCCCGACACGTCGACTGTACCTCTTCCTATAGATGCTGCATGGCCTGCTGCATTCACCAGTACTTTTTGTGTGTGTTGCTTAGATCACATGAGCCCATAATGTTAGAGTTATAGATTCAGATTCGGAATCAGGCCCTTTGGCCCACTGAATTCAAACTGACCATCTATCTCCCATTTATACTAATCCCCTTTTCATCTCCCCGCATACTGATCAACAGATTCTGCCACAAACCTACACACAAGAGGAAATTTGGTGCAGCCAATTAACCTGTTATCCCACAACTGAAGGAAACTCACATGGTCACAGAGAGAATATGCAAGCTCTACTCTCACATCATCCAAGGTAATTGATTCTATTTTATTTCTTAGTTCTGTTGCAATGCTCACAAGAAAATTAATCTCAGGGTAGTATATGGTGACATATACAGTATGCATTTTGATAATAAATATACTTTGATCTTTAAGTTATTAAAAGTGGACTGGATCGTTAAAATAGAGAAATTTTCAAATTCTGTTAGAATTTATTTATTTATTTTAGGCATCCGTTAGACTTGCAAGACCATGGATCTGCGCCTGGAAAGTCTTCACTCTCCAGGGTGCAGGCCTGGGCAAGGTTGTATGGAAGACCAGCAGTTGCCCATGCTGCAAGTCTCCCCTCTCCACGACACCAGTGTTGTCCAAGGGAAGGGCATTAGGACCCATACAGCTTGGCACCAGTGTCGTCGCAGAGCAATGTGTGATTAAGTGCCTTGCTCAAGGACACAACACACTACCTTGGCTGAGGCTCGAACTCACGACCTTCAGATCGCTAGTCCAATGCCTTAACCACTTAGTTCATAGGAATATTCACTTTATTAACTAAGGAATTACTTCCTAAAATGTTTCATGATTAATCTTAACAGGAGAATAACTGTTGGACTAGTCTTCCTTCAACTCGAAAATCTTGGCAACATAGTTAATTCTGTTTTGATCCTGAGAAGTGACCCAGCGCTAGAGACAGGGATTAGAACAAAATTTTCTTCTTGCCAACAACATTAGAGGTCACAGGTTAACATAAGAGGGGAGAAATTCAAGGCAGATCTGAAGGATAAGTAATTAGATTATTGAATATTTAGGTCTAAATTCAGAGGGCTGTGAGAATGTGGAATGAGCTGCCAACGCAAGTGATGCACGAGAGCTTGGTTTCAACATTTAAGAGAAGTTGATGGATGGGAGGGGTATGAAAGGCTATGATTCGGATGCAGATCGATGGGACTAGGAAGCTTAAATGGTTCAGCACGTACTAGATGGGCTGAAGAGCTTGCTTCTGTGCTGTACTTTTCTATTACTCAGTGACCCTATTAAATTATCTTTATTTGTCACATATACGCTGAACCTCACGGTGAAATGCATTGCTTGTGTCAAGGATGTGCTGGGGGTAGATTGTCAATGTTGCCATGCTTCAGGAGTCAACATAGCATGTCAAACCTTAATAATCCTTTGGATTGTGGGAGGGAACTAGAGCACTGAGAGGAAACCCATGTGATCACAGAGAAAACATAGTCACCTTACAGACAGCAGCAGGAGTTGAACGCCAATAATATTGCATTTGCCTTCCTTGCCACTGATTCAGTCTGCAAGCTTACCTTCAGGGGATTCTGCAGGACTGATTTCTGAATTAGTTCCCTGTTAGAAATTTGTTTATGCCTTTATTCCTTCTACCAAAGTGCATGTTTGTACACTTCCCTACACTGTATTCTATCAGCAACTTCTTTGCTCAATCTCCTAATCTCTCTAAGTCTTTCTGCAGACTTCCTGCTTTCTCAACACTACCTGCCCCTCCAGCTATCTTCGTATCGTCTGCAAACTTGGCCAGAAAGCCATCAATTCAGTCATCCAAATCATTACACGTAAAAAAAGGAGTCCCAACACCAACCCTTGCAGAAAGATTACTGACAGCCAATTGTCATCGGTTTGGGTTGAAACTCTACATTAGTACATCTAACTAGTACTGGGTATTAGAGATGATCATACTCAGTTCTGCCCTTTACAGTTAGACTGCCTCGCACAAACTGCCTGTTTGTATGAATACGTTTTTTGAAGAGGTATCCAAGGAGATTACGAGTCTGGATGTCATGTTGTGGTTGTATAAAACCCCTTTTAGACCATATTTAGCATATTCAGCGTACTTCGTACACACCAGAGGAGTAGGTGATAACAATAGAGACAGTGCAGAAGAAATTCACCGGTATGTTACTCGGAATGGAGAGCTTTAGTTATAGGAGGCTGATCCTATTCCCTTTCGAAGGGGTGAAGGGTGATTTAAAGTGGTTTCTAAAATTATGACTGGCATAAATAGGATAGATATAGAATGTTTTTTTTCCCCAAAGGCAGGGAGTCTTGAACTGGAGGACATGAATTTAGGATGAGTCAGGAGAAATTTAAAGGTGAGCTGAAAGATGGAGAAAATCTAGAACAAGGCTCCAGAGGAGATGATGGAAGCAGGTACAAAGACATTACAATATTAATTACTTGGAAAGCTGTGTTCAGCTCTGGTCACCTCATTTTAGGAGAACGTGGAAACTTTAAAGAAGGTAGAGAAGAGACTTAACAGGATGCCACTGTGAGTGGGGTAAGAAACTGTTTCCCATCCTGACCATTTTTGTTTTTATGCATCGTAGTCTCCTGCCTGGTAGAAAGTCAAAGAGGATGCTGGAGGGTTGACTGGGATCCTTAATAATACTAAGGGCCCTGCGTATGCAGCGCTCCTGATGGGCATGTGTTATGAAGATAGGTTGAGTGAGCTACAGCTTTTCTCTTTGAAGTGAAGGAGGATGAGGGGAGACTTGATAAATTGTATAGGTTAATATGAGGCATACAATGGATGGCCAGAAACCTTTTTTTTCACTGTGGCATGCCCAATACAAGGGGGCATAAATGATTGCAGGAAAATATAGGGGAGCTGTCAGAGATAAGTTCTTTACACAGAGAGTGGTGAATGAGTGGAACAAGTTGCTAGAGCCGGTGGTAGAGCAGATCCATTAGAGGCGTTTAGGAAACTCATAGATTAGCACACAGTTGAAAGAAAAATGGAGGGCTTTGTAGAAGGGAAGGGTTAGAATGCTCTTGGAGTAGATTAACAGGTCAGGACCTGTACTTTACTGCAACCTTCTACGTTCTATGGTCTAGATGTATGTACATTTAATTATTATTTAAAAGGCAAACAAGTCTCTCCCCCACCCACCCCCTATCTTCACTGCGTTTTACAGGAGCACCTTTGCAAGCATTCTGACAAGTTGCATCTCCATCTGGTATGGTCGCAGTTAAGCATCGGACCAGAAGTCCCTATAAAGAACTACAAGAACAGCTGAAAGGATCATAGAGGCCCTATGATCATCCATTGGGGACATTTATCAGGAGCATTGTGCATACAGAACCGTTCGTATTATTAAAGATCCCACCCATCCATCCAGCATTTTCTTTGGCTTTCGACCATGGTCATTAGGTTTCTGAACTCCCTGCCATATCATATTCAAAGTGACATTGGTTAACCTGTTCCATATCTCACAATATTTAATATTAATGAACTTTAGTTGGTTATTTATGTGTGATTCATCTGTAGATTTTATCGTTACTTCCATTTCGCGGCCGCTCTGAAATGATATTGTATTTGTTAAATAGGGGCCGTGCACAATCCTGATTTGATGGAGACAGACATGAGAAGCACGGAGGAACATCCGGAGAAACTTCTGAAATGCCTGCTTCACTGCCGCTGCTACTGTGCGATCGAGAATCTCCGGAGGGGAAGGCCCCAAATCCTCAGCTTTGCCTATTGCCTGTTGCCAGGGCCAGGGTCGAAGCGCTCAGCAGAGATGGTGCTCGGTGCTCGGTGCTCTGTGTAGGAGAGCTGGTCGGAGGCTCGCAGTTTTTGGACAGACTCAAGAGTCGGCTGTGGTCGGGCGTTTCCAGGGTGCTGCATCGGCAAGTTTGCAGTGCTGGAAGCTCATGGCAGGGAGAGTTTCTCCCTTCTACCGTCTGCGTGAAATGATGGGGCTTTCAAGAGACTTTGAGACTTTTTTTACCGTGCCATGGTCTGTTCTTCTATCAAATTACGGTATTGCTTTGCACTGTTGTAACTATATGTTATAATTATGTGGTTTTTGTCAGTGTTTTTTAGTCTTGGTCTGTCTTGTGTTTCTGTGATATCATTCTGGAGGAACATTGTATCATTTCTTAATGCATGCATTACTAAATGACAATAAAAGAGGACTGCGTGTCCTCATAATCTAATCTAATCTAATAAACTGTCATGTGTTATATGTGTCATGTGTACTACTGTTTAATACCCTGGTTTGAAGAAGCATTCTCTCATTTCTATATACATTATATGGTTATATATGATATATACATGTATATAGTTAAATGACAATAAACTTGACTTATTTGGACAGGTAGTTGGATTGGAAAGGAGTAGAGAGAGACACAGGCCTAATACAGCCAAATGGGATTAGAGTAGTTAGGCATTACCATCAGCATGGATGAGGTTGTGTGAAGGGCACATTTTTATGCTGAACATCTCTATAATTGCAGCCTTAAATGTAGTTGACTCTCTCTGACTCTCTGTAGTGGCCCAGCTCTATGAATGGCACTGCAACTCACATTAGGCACTAAATGCCGATCTAGCAGTACTTGCTTCTGACGGGCAACTTTTACATCATGCGCTCTCCAAAATGGACTGCTCAGAGCATGCTTGACATGTACATAACTCACAGACATCTTTTATTTCTCGTTTCTCTTTTGATGGAACCATTGTACAAGGCACGCGATGTCTGTGTGGTCCACTTTGCACTTGTGAGCTTTACTGAAAATAATTAAAAGATTACTAGACTGTGATTTACAACACAGCCAAGCCAAACCCTGTCTTGTTCTCCCCAGGAGTCCATTCTCATTGGATATCAGTCATGGATGGGCATCTAGCCAGTGCTTTCCCTCCCTAGCCCAAGGGTGCTGGAAGCTCTTGTACCATTTGGCTTAGTATTAGGGTTAACAAGACAAGCAAGCTGGGACATTTCACAAAACGGTAGACAAGAAGTAATAGAATAGAATAGGCATCTGTTAGTTGTGTGAACCATGGATTTGCACCTTGGAAGGTTTCCAGGGTGCAGGCCTGAGCAAGGCTTTATGGAAGACCGGCAGTTGCCCATGCTGCAAGTCTCCCCTCTCCACACCACTGATGTTGTCCAAGGGAAGGGCACTAGGGCCAATACAGCTTGGCACCGGTGTCGTCACAGAGCACTGTGTGGTTAAGTGCCTTGCTCAAGGACACAACATGCTGCCTCAGCTGAGGCTCGAACTAGCGACCTTCAGATCACTAGACCAAAGCCTTAACCACTTGGCCACGCGCAAACACACAAGAAGTAAATGAGGCATATTAAAATCAGGACCACTCTATGTTATTTGAAGGACTCCAGAAAATCTGAAATGAAGCACTCAGCACATCAAGTCATTCAGCAGATTGATCATACAGCCTCCGCGGAGAGAGAAACAGAATTAGTATTACAGGCTACACACATAAAAGTTGATGGTGAACGCAGCAGGCCAAGCAGCATCTCTAGGAAGAGGCATAGTTGACGTTTCGGGTCGAGATCCTCCGTCAGGACAGTGTTACAGGCTGACATTTTGTTGCTTGCTGGTATCAATGGAGAATGTGGAAGGGTCTGTGTGCTATAAAATGGAATGAGATATGCGATTGTCAGCATGGTTTCAATATGAAGTTAGCCAGCGTCCTGACTTTCTTAGACGTTTAAGGACATTTGGCATGTGGTGGAAGACTATGAGTGTACAGTGGAGAGCATTCTGATTTGGTGCGTCACAGCCTGGTACAGAAACTCCAATGCACAGGAACATAAGAGGTGACAGAGAGTGGTAGACTCACTCAGCTAAGTCCATCACCGATACGACTCCCCCACCACCAAGAACATGCACAATTGGGAAGGAGGTAAGGAGTCTGAAGACCCAAACCTCAAGGTGCAACAAGAGCTTCTTCCCCACGGCCATAAAGCAACCTCAGAGACCATAATGCAACCTTAGGCTATATTTCTGTTCTCTCCCTCGGTTTTGTATTTGTGTCATTATGTTTATTCTGTTGTTTATTTTTATGCAGGTGTAAGTTATGAGCTTCAAGAGGACCACAACCTTGTCATGGTTTGAAGAGCACTCTTGGCTGGAGTCAGGGCCTTATGCTTGGTAGGGTCGCCCATGCTAAACAGGTCAAAAGGTAGATAGTAGACTAAAAGTGCATGGATAACAATAGTGAAAACCACGAGAAAACTTTTGACACAACGTAGGAAGCCCTGAACACCCCCAAGACGAAGACCAAAATGAGGCCAGTGCAGTAGCGCAGTGCTTTACAGCACCAGCGACCTGGGTTCAATTCCCACCCCGTGGGGTTTCCTCCAGGTGCTCCAGTTTCCTCCCACAGTCCAAAGACGTACCAGTTGGTAGGTTCATTCATTGTAAGTTATCCTGTGGTTAGGATAGGGTTAAATCGGGGTGTGCTGGGTGGCGCAGCTCGAAGGGCCGGAAGGGCCTGTTCTGCACTGTATCTCAATAGATAAATAAATAAATAAATAAATAAACTGGTTTCTGGAACGTACCAACCATGTACAACACTGGTAAGCCAGAACAAATAACTGCATAAATACATTGCCACCTCTGTCTACAGGGTATCAGTGAAAGCAGATGGCAGGGTCTGGCAGACTGCAAGTAGCATCAGGTGAAACAGTTTTACGCTCAGGAAGCGAGGATGGTCAGCATCATGATGGTGTAGCGGTCATTTTGAAGAAAGGCATTGAAAGTGCTTGTTGGAGCGGAAACCATTCCACAGTAGACTGATGAGGGTCAGGCTGAAAGGGAAACAAGTGAACATGACTGTGACTCAGAGCTATGCTCCAACTAACGATAGTGACATTGAAGAAAAAGACATCTTCGATGAACAGCTGCTATCGGAGGCAGAGTTAACACCACGCCATGACATAATCGTCGTCATGGGAGATCTAAACACTAAAATGGCAAATAACAACTCACACTACACTGGAGTCATGGGCATGCATGGATGAATAACAGTGGTGAAAGACTGGTAGAATTCTGTGTCATGAACAATCTGGTCTCTTTCCACACCTTGAAATTCACAAACTGACATGGTGCCCACTCAATGGACACAACAAGAATAAGACTGACCTTTTGATGATCAATGGTATGTGGAGATGATCCTTGCGGGATGTAAGGCTTGTCTAAGATACAGAGCTGGAATGAAAAACAAAGAATAGATACAGCAGGAAACATGGACAGACTTAGAAGAAAGATGGAAAACTAAGAAGGAAGTGCTAGATGCAAAGTCAACACAACGTAAGGTGTAAGTTCAACTAACTAACAAGAAAGTGAAAAGCCTTGTAAGAAAGGATAACAAAGTTTACACGGAAGACTTTGCGGTGCAGACTGAAGAAGCAGCCAGTCACAGTGACCAGGAAAATATATACAAGACTTCAAAACTGGTATGCAGAAATCTCCAGTGGTTCTGGAAGACATAAGAATGATTTGTTTTTGACAATTGAGAAAGAGCAAGAAACACAATGGACAGAGAATTTCTGAAAAAATCACCACCAGAAGAAACTTCTGACATACAACAGGCAGCAGGGGACCTCAATATCAACACAGATCCACCCAAGAAAGTAGAGATTATTGCTGCAAATAAATCAGTAAGGAACAGCAAAGCTCCAGGACATGTCAATTTGAACGCTGTACTGTTCAAAGCTGAACCAAAAATTTGCAGCAGCCATCCTGGAAACACTGTTTACTATAATATGGGAACAGAAACAAGTATCCAAGGACCAGACAGAGGGAGTCATTGTTAGGATTTCCAAGAAAGGAGCACTAAGCGATTGCAACAACTGGCGAGGCATCACATTTTTGTCAGTGCCCAGCGAGATTCTCACCAAAGTCATTGTCCAACGGATTATAGATGCTGATGATGTGTGCTTGAGGAAGGAAAAAGCTGGCTTCAGGAAGAAAAGGGGCTGTGTCAACTGGATCTTCACACTGCATAACCATCAAAGAGTGGCAGAGACAACTGTATGTAAATTTCCTGGACTTTGAAAAGGCTTTTGATAACATCCACAGGGACAGCCTCTGGCGTATTCGCTGATTATATGGGATCCCTTCCAATATTGTCCAGCTCATCCCGAACTTCTATGGGAACAGCAGATTGAGTTTCGAAGACCAAACAGGAGTCAGGCAAGTCCGTGTGATGTCAACAATATTGTTTAATCTAGTGATTGACTGGGTTATGAGGCAAACAATAAAACATAAGCAGAGAGGCCTCATGTGGACTCTATTCTCTACTTTGGAAGATCCTGACTTTACAAATGACCTTGCATTTCTGTCACATACACAACAGCTCATGCAAGAGAATACTCTGCGCTGTGTAACTTTGTGACCTACTGAAGGGTCTCGGTCCAAAAGGTTGACTGTACTCTTTTCCCTAGAGACTGCCTGGCCTGCTGAGCTCCTCCAGCATTTTGTGTGTGTTGCTTGGATTTCCAGCATCTGCAGATTTTCTCTTGCCTGTTTACCTTTGATGGACCGATTGGACTCAGAGTCAGCCAGGGAAAGACTGAGATCATGACCCTCAATGTAGTCTCTTCCTCCTGTCAAGGCACGTTGATGTCGACTTACTCAGCACCAGCAGATTCACCTACCAGGGCAGTATCATTTGACAGGATGATGGGACCAAAGGCAACATCCAGTGGAGACTCAGCAAAGCTAGAAACGTCTCCAGATCAATGTGCAGCACATGGGGATCAATCAAGTACAGTGTCCACACTAAGAGGTACCAGAGGTGAGTTTTGTCCACTGTCTTGTACAGGTCAGAATGCTGGTGCATGACAGAGAGTGACCTTGCCAAGCAATCATCATTCCACATCATTGAGTCTCTGGACGATCCTCTCTATCTTCTGGCCAAGAAAGATCTCCAACCACACCATTCTCCTTTCGTGTCATCAAGAGGACATGGCCACAATCATCATGAGGAAACGTTGGAGATGGATTGGGCAGGTGATGAGAAGTGAGGTCAACTCCATCATCAAGACGGCATTTCACTGGACCCCTGAATGGTGGAGGAAACATAGGAGACCAAAGGCAACTTGGCGCCATACCATAGAGGCAGAAATGAGGACTCTGAACCACACCTGGAGCACAATAGAGAAGATGGTCATGGACAGACAGAGATGGAGGACCTTCATTGCTGTTCTAAATGCCAGTGGAGTAACGGGCAGTAAGTAAGGAGTAGCAACATACATCAAAGTTGCTGGTGAATGCGGCAGGCCAGGCAGCATCTCTAGGAAGAGATACAGTCGACGTTTCGTGCTGAGACCCTTCTTCAGGACTACTGAAGGAAGAGCTAGTAAGAGCTAGTAAGGAGTAGGTTATGTTTGTCATATACTGCACGTTGCTGTAAAAATCTAAATGCCATTTAGACTCTGTGTATGTATGTCAATGACAAAAAAAATGTGAACTTGAGCTGTTGTTTGGAGATGATTAAATAGCACAGAATCTCAAACATGAGAAAGTCTGCAGATGTTGCAATCCAAAACAGTGCACATAAAATGCTGGAGGAACTCAGCTGGTCAAGCAGCATTTATGGAAAAAAGTAAATATTCGATGTTTCGGGCTGAGATCCTTCATCAGGACAAAATCTTAACTCTTGCAGCTTATCTGGTGAGCTGTGCTTTGTATCAAATAGATTTCCTGCAATTGATTCAATTTATTCCATTATTTTTGTAAGAACCTTGATTTTATTTATTTCATCTTCCAGTCAAAAAGTCCTGCAAATATCCCTTCACTGTTTTTTGAGCCCAGCCTGTGAGGAATTATGAGATGGAGCACTCTAGTTAGCCACCATCTCCACATCCATAATCTTAGTCAGCGTGCTGCACTGAAAACCCATCAAACCACTTTTTATAAAGCTTTTACCTTGTAACTACACAATGGTATTCATGTATTTTTGCATTTTTATTCCATTGTTTAACTTCTAAATTCAATTTTATAAAGAAACCATCCCGCATACATTCCTCTTCCTCAGCACCCTTACCAATTTGGTTCGCCCAATCTACATGTAGATTGAAGTTACCCATTATAACTGCTGTTCCTTTATTGCACACATTTCTAATTTCCTGTTTAATTCCATCCCCAACCTCACTACTACCGTTAGGTGGCCTGTACACAACTCCCACCAGCGTTTTCTGCCCCTTAGGGTTATGCAGCTCTACCCATATTGATTCCACATCCTCCCGGCTAATATCCTTCCTTTCTATTGCATTAATCTCCTCTCCAACCAGCAATGCTACCCCACCTCCTTTTCTTTCATGTCTCTCCCTCCTGAATATTGAATATCCCTGAATGTTGAGCTCCCATCCTTGGTCACCCTGGAGCCATGTCTCTGTGATCCCAACTATATCATATTCATTAATAACAATCTGTACTTTTAATTCATCCACCTTGTTACGAATGCTCCTTGCATTGACACACAAAGCCTTCAGGCTCGCTTTTACAACACTCTTAGCCCTTATACAATTATGTTGAAATGTGGCCCTTTTTGATTTTTGCCCTGGATTTGACAGACTGCCACTTTTACTTTTCACCTTACTACTTTTTGCTTCTACCCTCATTTTACACCCCTCTGTCTCTCTGCACTTCTTCCCATCCCCCTGTTGTGAACTAATATCCTCTCTCCTAGTCTCTTAAATTTGATTCCCACCCCCCAACCATACTAGTTTAAAGTCACCTTAGTAGCTCTCGCAAATCTCCCCGCCAGGATATTGGTCCCCCTAGGATTTAAGTGTAACCCGTACTTTTTGTACAGGTCACACCTGCGGCAAAAGAGGTCCCAATGATCCAAAAACTTGAATTTCTGCCCCCTGCTCCAATCCCTCAGCCACGCATTTATCCTCCACCTCATTGCATTCCTACTCTCACTGTCGCGTGGCACAGGCAGTAATCCTGAGATTATTACCTTTGCAGTCCTTTTTCTCAACTCCCTTCCTAACTCCCTATATTCTCCTTTCAGGACCTCTTCCCTTTTCCTACCTATGTCATTGGTACCTATATGTACCACAACCTCTGGCTCCTCACCCTCTCACTTCAGGATATCTTGGACACGATCCAAAATATCCCGGACCCTGGCACCAGTGAGGCAAACTACCATCCGGGTCTCTAGACTGCGTCCACAAAATCACCTATCTGACCCCCTTTTTCCTTGTATTTTTCTTGTACTTTAATTTTACCACGCTTGCTTATAATTTCATGTAATCATTGACATGTGTGTAATTGTCCAGTGAATTCCCAGGGATTGTAGTGTAGCTGAGTTTGTATTTTTCTAAAGTTTCTCTGCAGCTGTATCACACTCCTCCAAGAGGACCTCTAGTTTATCATGGATTGGAGGATACATTCCTCAATTGCCCGGAAATATGGCAGCACTTGTGGGCTTCCCCCAGCACACCCTCGACATAGACAACTCATTTCACTGTACGTTTCAATGTTTTGATATACATAGGACAAATAAAACTCTTTATCTTTATTCCTCTGCCTCCACAGATGGTGCCTGACCCACTGAATTTCTCCAGCAGTTAGTACTTTCAGATGACTGGGAAAGAAAGAAAGATAAAGAAAGAAAGAAAGGAAGAAAGGAGAAAAAAAGAAATGAAGGAACGAAAGAAAGGAAGAAAGAATGAAAGGATGGAAAAAAGAAAGGAAGGAAGTAAAACAGAAAGAAAGGAAGAAAGAAAGAAACAAGGAAAGGAGAAAGAAAGAAAAAAGGAAGAAACAAAGAAGAAAGAAAGAAGGAAAGGAAGAAGGGAAGAAAAAGAAAGAAAGATGAAAGAATGAAAGGAAGATAGAAGTATGAAAGAAAAAAGGAAAGAATGAAATAAATAAAGAAAAATGAAAAGATAGAAAGATAGAAGGAAAGAAAGAACAAAAGGAGAAAGAAAGAAAGATGGGAAGAATGAATGAAATATAAAGCAATGAAGGAAGGAAAGAAGAAAAGATATAAGGACAGAAGGAAAGAAAGAAATGAAAGAGGAAAGGATGAAAGAAAGAAAGGAACAAAGGAAGGAAAGAAAAGCGAAGAAAGAAAGGGAAAAATTGAAAGAAAGGAAGAAGGAAAGAAAGGAAGGAATAAAGAAAAACAGAAGAAGGGATGGGTGGATGAGAGAAAGAAGGTAGGAAAGAAAGAAGCAAAGAAGGAGAGAAAGACGGAAGGAAGGACTGGAGAGCTAGAATCGAATAGTAACGTGTTTGAACTGCTTCACTTGTGACCTAGGCCTTCTTTGTGTCACTATTGCTTCACTGCCATGCACTGATCTTTAAATAGACATACGCATGCATAAATATATACTCATCTATGCACTTACACAGAGATGCACATATTTAAAAACCATTATTTATCCAAGGTATTGATGCGTCAAATGTCCTCGAGCCACATAGGAGCAGGTAAGGACACGCTAACTGCACAAATGTCCCTTTATCCTGCTGGGTTGAGGCTCAAATACAACTTCACTGTAAAAACAATGCAGGCCACTTTATTTATTTATCAAACTGTTGCCTGGCGTCTCTCCATCCCTGTAATTCGCTCCCTTTTCTAACTCCTTTGAGACCCTTTGCGAGTCTTGATGGCCAGTGTCTGCTTTAATTAAAGTTGAAAGAAAAGTGAAGCAAATCCATTGCAAAAGCCAGAGCTGAAGAACGATTTGTATTTTTAGTAGTTCTATCATTAGCTCAACTCCCATCCTTTGGGACAGATGGAGCTCAGAACCAAACACCCAAAATCTTGGAGCAATTCATTCCAGTGGGCTCTTGGCTCTCTCTGTGTGATAGAGGTTTGCTGAGGCTGTAATAGGGAGGTTGTTTTATATCCGCTTAATGGCCACTTTATTAGTTACCTCCTGTACCTAATAAAGTGGTCACTGAGTGTATGTTTGTGGTCTTCTGCTGCTGTAGCCCATCCACTTCATGTTTTGATTTGTTGGGCATTCAGAGACGTTCTTCTGCACACCACTGTTGAAATGTGTGGTTATTTGAGTTGCTGCCATCTTCCTGTCAGTCTTCAACCAGTCTGGCCATTCTCCTCTGACCTTAGAACTGCTGCTCAGTTAGTGATTTTTGAGTATTGCGCCATTCTCTATAAACACTGGAGACTTCCCGTCTGGCAGCAACAGTCATTCCACGGTCAAAGTCACTTAGATCACATTTCTTCGCCATTTTGATGTTTGGTCTGAACAACTGAACCACTTGACCACGTCTGCATGTTTTTCTTCATTGAGTTGCTGCCACATGATTGGTTGATTAGCCATTAATAAGCAGGTGTACAGGTGTACCTAAAAAAGTGGCCACTGAATGCAAGTGAACTCACCAAATTCCTCCACCACACTGATGTTTTTCAATCAGAAGTGCAAAGGAACTTTGGAGTCCTTGTACAGGATTCCCTAGGGGTTAACTTGCAGGTTGAGTCGATAGTAAGGAAGACAAAAACAATGTTAGAGTTCATTTTGAGAAGGTCTAGAATATAAAAGAAAGGATGTAATGCTGAGGCTGCGTAAGACATTGGTCAGACCACATTTGGAGTATTGTGGGCAGCTTTGGGCCAGAGGTTGTGCTGGTATTGGAGAGGGTTCAGAGGATGTCCGCAAGAATAATCCTGGGAGTGAAAGGGTTAATGTATGAGGAGCATTTGAAGGCTCTGAGCCTATGCTCAGTGGTGTTTACGAGAATAAGGGGTGTTCTCATTGGAACCTACTAAATTTTGAAAGGCCTACATAGATTGGATATAGAAACTATGTTTCAGTGGTGCAGGAGAGACCAGAGGGCACAGCTTCAGTATAGAAGGATGTTCCCTTAGAACAGAGATGAGGAATTTATTTGGCCAGAGGGTGGTGAATTTGTGGAATTAATTGACGCAAATTGCTGTTGAGGCCAAGTCCATGGGTATATTTAAAGCAGAGGTTGATAGGTTCTGGATTAGTAAAGGCATTAAAGGATATGGGAAGAAGGCAGGAGAATGTGGTTGAGAGAGAAATTAAGTGGGTTATAATAGAATATGAGAGCAGAGTTGATGGGCTGAATAGCCTAATTCTGCTCCTATGTCTTATGGTCTTATGGTCTCAGATAGTTTGGCCCAAGGTAAAGAATCTTCCCACTCCTCCATCTCAGACAAAGTTGGAAGTTATAAATGTTACATGGAGATGTAGTGGATGAGATGAAATTGAAAATTCCAGTGGTTAAAGAAGGAAGAATATTTGACTTTCCTCTCATCAAGAAGGGTGCAAGAGAGCGAAGATAAAATGAACGTACATATGTTTGTCATCTTGGAATGTCCTCACTGTAATTAAATATTTAATACAACCACTTGAAGTAGAAAAACATAGCAACTCATTCATACAAGCCAAGTTCAGTACACATAGCAAAGGCAATAATTAACTGGAAGCATAAATACTGGAGTTACTGTATTTAAAGAAGTGGAAGATAAATTTTTGAATGGACAAAGATTTGAGGGTCATGGGAAGGTTGCACGGAAGCCAATGCTGAGGCCTGTGGCTGTCACGGTCCGATCCCTTGACTCCTCTTTTCAATTAATTTCTTTTTCTCCATGTTCTACAGGGCTCCTTGATTAGGGCATCTGATTTTCATCCAAACCAGCAGCAGAAAAGCTCTGGCTTACATCTACTCGGGGCTGGACCGTCACCTCAGCCATGCGGCAATGCACATTCCGGGGCCGCCAAGAATGGACTCCTCAGCCAGTGAGGCAATGCATGCTCCGGGCCACCGAGAATGGTGGATTCTAAGTGGCTTCGGTGCCTGGGGTTGCTTCGGGAATTCTGTCACTTTGTGTTCAACTAAGTGACTGCCGGCTGTTTGCCACTTCATGTGCTACCCCGTGTCAAGATACGCATTGTCTGTCATTGTTTGGTTTTGTCGTCTCGTGTCCAGCTGAGGATTGCAGGCTGTTTGCCACTGCTCTGAGCCAAGATACGAATTGTCTGTCTTTGTTTGGTTTTGTCGTCCTGTGTCCAAGTCTGAGTCCAAGTCAAGTCCAAGTCCAGGCTCCGAGTCCAAGTCAAGTCCAAGTCCAGGCTCCGTGTGCAAGTCAAGTCCGAGTCCAGGCTCCGAGTCCAAGTCAAGTCCAAGTCCAGGTTCTGCATTCAAGTCCAAGTCCAGGTTCCATGTCCGAGTCCAGGCTCTGTGGCCAAGTCCAAGTCCAGGTTTCTCCGGTTCGTTGTCCAACGTTAAAATCCATGTAAGAATCTAATCCTCGCTCTCCGGCCTTTCTGGCATCTATTAATAAACAAACTTCTGTTAATGTTACCTCCGTGTCTGTGTCCTTCACTTGGGTATGCTCCAATGCCCATTAAGATTAACGATGATCACATAGAAGGATGGGACAGGCCTGGGGAGCCAAGTAGGGTATTTCTGCTCCCATTGTCATGTTTTTGAAGGAAAGAAGGTGGAATGTGGGCCAGGAGTTTTGCCCGTCTCTCAAAGCCTTTCAATATTCAAAGTTCAAAGCAAATTTATTGTCAAAGTACATGTATGTCACCATACATAATTCTGAGATTATTTTTTGCAAGCATGCTCAATAAATCCATAATAGAATAATAACCATAATAGAATCAATGGAAGGATTGATGCCCAGGACTGGCTTTAAAGATGAAACTCAAAAATCCCTTGTATGGCAGTCAACTCTCAATCATAACTGCTTTGTAGTATGAGACAAGGAAGTACAATGCAACATATTTGCAGTTTAGAATGGAAAGGATTAAGCGCTCGGCAGAGATGGTGCTCGGTGCTCGGTGTCGGGAGGTGATCGGAGGCTTGGAGTTTTCAGACGGACTCGGGTCGGACTGTGGTCGGATGCTTCCAGGATGCTGCATCGGCAAGTTTGCGGCGCTGGAGGTTCGCCGTCTGCGTGAGATGATGGGACTTTCAAGAGACTTTGAGACTTTTTACCGTGCCCATGGTCTGTTCTTATCAAATTACGGTATTGCTTTGCACTGTTGTAACTATATGTTATAATTATGTGGTTTTTGTCAGTTTTTCAATCGGTTTGTCATGTGTTTCTGTGATATCATTCTGGAAAAACATTGTATCATTTCTTAATGCATGCATTACTAAATGACAATAAAAGAGGACTGCGTGTCCTCATAATCTAATCTAATCTAATCTAAATGCTGCCTGACCTGCTGAGTTCCTCGAACTTTTTGTGTGTTGTTCTGATGGAGATTTCCTCCCTTTTATATTCTGAATCTTGCATGCCATGGCTGACAATAAAAAATATCAGTGAATTATACCTTCCCCAGACTTCATAACATTCCTTCTCAATCTGCTCACTAGGCCTTTCGGTAGGAAAGTGATAACTCTCAGTGGATCTGTAGGCAGGTGTTTTAGCTGGAAAAACTTCACAGTAAACCAAGTGAGAACATGAGAAAGTAGAAGCAGATGTAAATTATTCTGAACCTCCTGCCTGTCTCACCATTCCATATGACCTTGGTTGATATGTGCCAGATTAACATTTTCCTCAGTTCCCAGATCTTTCAAAGATTCATCTACTTCCCTTTAATTCCCCCAATAATCCAGCCTCCACAACCTCTGAGAAGAGTGAATTTTTGAGATTCAACACCCTGGGTGAGAAGGAACTCCTAAACATCCCAAATTAAAATGACTGCTCCCCCCCACCCACTAATCTTCATTTTTTATTTTACAGATACAGGACCTCCCATCCCAGAAACCGCATGCTTCCCAATTACACCCATGTGACTAATTAACCTATGGGCAGTGGTGTAACTGAACCAAGTTCACGCGTGCTGTAATAGTGTTTCACTAACCACTCTGCCACCATGCCACACCTAGTCTCTGATTCCTATGGGAAATGCTGCTGATTAATTTATTCAGTGGGTGTGGATATTACTGGTCTTGCTGACATCCTTTTACTATGTCCTCTCATTCACGATTCTCACATCTCGGTATCTCAGTGTATACAGTATACATGGAAATGATGATTCATTGATAAATACAGCAATGAGAACAACTCCAGCTGCAGTGCTGTCGACAAAAAAGCCTTGCAGAGGCTGGTTAGGGGAGCAGAGAAGGTTATTGGGGTCTCCCTACCTTCTGTCCAAGACCTCTTTCAGAGTCGATGCCTCCAGAAGACACGGTACATCATTAAAGACCCCTCGCACCCTCTCCATGAACTGTTTGTTCTTCTGCCATCAGGCAAACGTTACAGGAGCATCAAAACTAAAACCACAAGGCTACTAAACAGCTTCCTCCCACAGGCAGTCAGACTGCTAAATAGCTGCTGTACCTGACTCTGCTTTGGACACTTTTAACTTGCACTGGACACTTACAACTTGATTTTAACTGACATGTGGCTGTTGTGTTTTACTATTTATTGTTATGTTTATTATTTAGTGTTGCATTTGTTATGTTATGATTGCACTGCCCCTGAGAAACGCTGTCTCATTCTACCCTGCAGAGCTGATGTACGGTTAGAATGGCAATAAAGTTTTTGAATCTTGAATCTTGAAAAACAGGAAAGCTCTCCATTGGTCAGGGTTGCCCATGGATGTTGCATCTTAGCTGACTGGATATGCACACTAGGGCAGTGCAATATGGAGAGCAAGCTGTTGCACATGTGGCAAGCTCCCCCCTCCACATTTCTGATCGACTCAAAGGAACAGCAGAGACCCATACATTTTGGCACCAGCAACGTCGCAGGAATTCCCTCAGGGTTTACTCCCTGAAGCTCTCCCCATGAGTGGGTATAGTTACAAATCAGTAGAGGTTTGAGATCAGAGGTTTCCTCCTCCTACATGAGCTGCCAAGCACAACTGATCATCCCCATCTGCCCGAGGCGACTGGTTTTAAGGCTCTGGTAACCCGTCTTTGTCCCTTCTCCTGTCAGTAGAAACGGTTCCACCGGGCTTAGTAGCTAAGTGAAACACACAGGTTTCCTTGGCTGCTTACGCCTTGGGAAGACAACCTCCGGCCTTGCCAAAATCGTGAGATTGAGATACGCTCAATCCCACCCCAAACCTCGGTTTGTGTGGGTGCTGTGTAATTCGCTACCGTTACAAATTAATGCCACAAAATCACAGACAGTACACTGCATATGATTAAAGGAATGATATTTATGAACCTCTCATTGGCGCGTGGCGAAGTGGTTAAGGCGTCGGTCTAGTGATCTGAAGGTCGCTAGTTCGAGCCTCAGCTGAGGCAGCATGTTGTGTCCTTGAGCAAGGCACTTAACCACACATTGCTCTGTGACGACACTGGTGCCAAGCTGTATGGGTCCTAATGCCCTTCCCTTGGACAACATTGGTGTCGTGGAGAGGGGAGACTTGCAGCATGGGCAACTGCTGGTCTTCCATACAACCTCACCCAGGCCTGCACCCTGGAAACCTTCCAAGGTGCAAATCCATGGTCTCACGAGACTAACTGATGCCCATATATAAATCTTAACTGAAGGGTTAGTTAAGAGTAACAAAAAGAAGAGTGCCCATTCTAATTAAACAGTCAAATGTGCACAATTTGGAGCTCATCTTGAACTTCACTATCACTCACGCACTGGGCCCTCGGTCCGCATGAAAGCACACACCATCTTCTGAACGTCACTTGCAATCCATCTCGAACAAACAGGATCGTATGCTATGACTGGTTCTCCCCAGCATCTTCTCTCTTCATCTCCTCTCGAACAAAAGCCCCAAGCCCAATCTTAGTGTCCCTCACCAGAGAAACCCCCCCTTAATCCAGCCATCCAAGTTGGATGGCACACATTTCTCCTCATATCTTATCTTCAACAACCCAAGCAAGCATAAAAACAGAACAGACTGCTCTTACAGAACTGCCAAAATGAAATACATACAGCATAACAGTAAAAATATGAACCAGGGCATTACATAAGTCAGAAATGAAGGCCAGGAACTGGACTTGGTTGTAAGAGGCTATTTGAGACTCTCTTCATTGAGAGCATTCAATAGGCAGCGGGAGCATATCCCCACTACCACTGTGGCTATAACAACCTTAAGGAACTACAAAACAGAAGAATGGTGCAATAATTGTGTGCAGCCTGAAGTAGTGCAAAGGGAACTGTTAAAGTAATAATAACGGAGTAACCGAGAGAAGTAGAATTAAGAGTCTGAGACAATGGCATTTCCACTGGGAAGGGGTATGAAAGAGATGATTGGTTCAGAATTTGGCCAGCCGTGAGAAAGAATTTGTTCTTCATTCTGGACATCTGGGATTTCAAGCTCCTGTATCTTCTCCTGAAAGGAAGAAGAGAATGGGAAAGGCCATCCTTGACAACTCTCTGAGCCTGTGTGCATGGGCAGCAGAATAATGTAGGTAAATAGCATGGTAGCCTAGCAATTAGAGTAACGCCTTACAGCGCCAGCAGCTGTGGTTTGCATCTTCTCCCCGTGACCCCCGGGGTTTCATTAGGTGCTCCGTTTTCTTCCCACGTTCCAAAGATGTATGAATTAATGAGGCGTAATAAATAAAAAGTGTCACAGGAAGCTCGGTGACTCTTGTGGGCTGCTCCACTACGTTCTCAGATGATGTTGGTCATTGACAAAAATGATGCTTTTCTCTGTATGGTTTCAATTTTTGGTGTATATGTGTCAAAAAAAGCTAAAATTTCAAAAAAAAAAATCTTTAATCCTTCCTCAAACAATGCACCATAAAACTGGTCTGGATGGAAGGTAGAGTTGAGCCTGTGATGGATTGGGGAGTGCTTACCACTCATTGTAGCTTCAAACCATCCAGAGCAGTTGCTGGGATACAAATTGCCATAATAATTTCAAGGGAATTTCAAGCAGAAGTTCAAGGGAATCACTGTAGACAAGAAAAATATTATCAGTTGTCTAAGTACAGATGCTATTGTATTTTCTTGATCACTGCATTTAGTGTGGAGCCAATAGGAGAAATTGCTGGTGATATGGATGCTTTGGAGCTTGGAGCTGTCGACCATCTCTACAGCAGCTCCACTGATAAAGTTAGGGAGATGCTTCCCCACCCCATTTCCTTAGGTCAATGAGCAGCTTACATTAAGGGCTCAGTCGTTGTCCCTGGAAGACAAGTTTGATTGGTTTCATCCACATTTGACCCATTGTGAGATGTGGAACTGCTATATGCTTGTTCTTACAGAAACATGGCTCCAACACAACATCCCATGCACCATCAAGCTTCAGGCCATGATGTTCAGGGACTCGCAAATATTAATTTGTGACTGCATGTGCTACCGTGATTATATCAGAATCAGGTATGATATCACCAGCATATGTCATGAAATCTGTTAGCTTTGTGGTAGCAGTACAATGCAACGCATGATAAATATAGAAAAAGATAAATGAATTACATTATGTATAAATATGTATATTAAATAGTTAAATTAAAAATAGTGGTGCAAATACAGAAATAATAAAAAATGTGAGGTAGTGTTCATTAATGTCCATTCAGGATGGCAGAGGGGAAGAAGCTGTTCCTGCATCACTGAGTGTGAGTCTTCAGGCTTCTGTAGCTCCTTCCTGATGATAATAATGAGAAGAGGGTATGTCTTGGGTGATGGGAGTCACGAATAATAGACGCTGTCTTCCTGAGGCAACGCTCCTTGAAGATGTCTTGGATACTACGGAGACTACTACACAAGATGGAGCTGATTAATTTTACAGCTTTCTGTAGCTTCTTTCAGTCCCGTGCAGTTGCCCAAGTGACCCCTGCCCCCCACCAGATAGTGAAGCATCCTGTCAGAATGCTCTCCACAGTCTATCAGTAGAAGTTTCTAAGTTTTTTTAGGTGACAAACCAAATCTCCTCAAACTCCTGATAAGATATAGCCACTGTCTTGCCTTCTTTATAGCTGTTAGGACCAGGTTACTTCCTCAGAGATATTGACACCCAGGAACTTGAAATTGCTCACTCTCTCCACTTCTGATCTCTCTATAAGGAATGGTTCCCTCGTCTTGCCCTTTCTGACATCCACAATCCGCTCTTTGGTCTTACTAACATTGAGTGCAAGGTTGTTGCTCCAACACCACTCAACTAGCAGGTATATCTCACTCCTGTACGCCCTCATAAGACCATAAGACCATAAGACAAAGGAGCAGAAGTAGGCCATTTGGCCCATCGAGTCTGCTCTGCCATTTTATCATGAGCTGATCCATTTTATCCTATTTAGTCCCACTGCCCCGCCTTCTCACCATAACCTTTGATGCCCTGGCTACTCAGATACCTATCAATCTCTGCCTTAAATACACCCAATGACTTGGCCTCCACTGCTGCCCGTGGCAACAAATTCCATAGATTCACCACCCTCTGACTAAAAAAATTTCTTCGCATTTCTGTTCTGAAAGGGCGCCCTTCAATCCTTAAGTCATGCCTTCTCGTACTAGACTCCCCCATCACGGGAAACAACTTTGCCACATCCACTCTGTCCATGCCTTTTAACATTCGAAATGTTTCTATGAGGTCTCCCCTCATTCTTCTAAACTCCAAGGAATACAGTCCAAGAGCGGACAAACGTTCCTCATATGTTAACCCTCTCATTCCCGGAATCATTCTAGTGAATCTTCTCTGTACCCTCTCCAACGTCAGCACATCTTTTCTTAAATAAGGAGACCAAAACTGCCCACAGTACTCCAAGTGAGATCTCACCAGCACCTTACAGAGCCTCAACATCACATCCCTGCTCCTATGCTCTATTCCTCTAGAAATGAATGCCAACATTGCATTCACCTTCTTCACTACTGACTCAGCCTGGAGGTTAACTTTAAGGGAATCCTGTACGAGGACTCCCAAGTCCCGTTGCATCTCAGAACTTTGAATTCTTTCCCCATTTAAATAATAGTCTGCCCGTTTATTTTTTCTGCCAAAGTGCATAACCATACACTTTCCAACATTGTACTTCATTTGCCACTTCTCTGCCCATTCTTCCAATCTATCCAAGTCTCTCTGCAGACTCTCCGTTTCCTCAGCACTATCAGCCCCTCCACCTATCTTCATATCGTCAGCAAACTTAGCCACAAAGCCATCTATTCCATAATCCAAATCGTTGATGTACAATGTAAAAAGAAGCGGCCCCACCACGGACCCCTGTGGAACACCATTGGTAACCGGCAGCCAACCAGAATAGGATCCCTTTATTCCCACTCTCTGTTTCCTGCCAATCAGCCAATGCTCTATCCACGTATGTAACTTTCCTGTAATTCCATTGGCTCTTATCTTGTTAAGTAGCCTCATGTGTGGCACCTTGTCAAAGGCCTTCTGAAAATCCAAATATACAACATCCACTGCATCTCCCTTGTCTAGCTTACTGGTAATTTCCTCAAAAAATTGTAATAGGTTTGTCAGGCAGGATTTTCCTTTCAGGAATCCATGCTGAGTTCTGCCTATCTTGTCATATGCCTCCAGGTACTCTGTAACCTCATCCTTGACAATCGACTCCAACAACTTCCCAACCACCGACGTCAAGCTAACAGGTCTATAATTTCCTTTTTACTTCCTTGCCCCCTTCTTAAATAGCGGAGTGACATTTGCAATCTTCCAGTCTTCCGGAACCATGCCCTCATCTGATATTCTGCCAACAATGGTTGTATCATAAGCAAATTTAAAGATGGTATTTGAGCTATATGTGCTGTGTGTGACTGTATGTACTGAGTTTTTCACCTTGGTCCCAGAGGAACACTGTTTTGTTTGGCTGTATACATGCACATGGTTGAATGACAATTAAACTTGAACATATAAAACTTAGATAAGGCCTCAACTGCAGCATTGCATTCAGTCCATTATTTGAAGGATGTGTTCACGATTCGCTACTCCGCTGCGAAGTCTCTTCGAGGTATGCCTACTCTGAAGTAGTTTAAATCTTCTCTTCGATGAGAGTTCAGTGAGACCCCCTCTCACTGCTCCCCCTCTGTGATCTCTGCCTCTCTCCGACTCTTCGACCAGATCCTCACCCAGACCTGCTACCACAGCCACGTCTCCTTCCTGGGAACGTGTCTCCGCTGCCATCTGTTACCGCAGGGAATCCAGCTCCGGTTTCAGGCCTCCCAGTTCAGACCTGATGTGGATCCCAGGTACCTCTGTTTCACTGACCACTGCTCCTGCCAGATTCTCCGCGCCACGCACGCTGCCATGCGAAGATGCCTACAGGCCCTGTCCCTCTCTCTGCCACCACTCCGGGCCTCGCTCTCCACTGTCTGCCATGGACCTCTCCTACACTTTATTCTCTGCCGGATTCACGCCTCCAACCGCCGTTTCTTCTCCTTCCTCACATCCAAGAAGGACCACAAGCTCGACTGCCTGGAGCCCACGACGACGACCGGCTCCAGCCCGGACTCCGACCCCTCGGACCTCGACTTCTCAGGCCTTCAGCAGGCTGAAGACCCATCTGCCTCTGACTCTGACCCTGACTGGAACCACGGCCTCCGGGACATGGGCACCAGCCCCCGGCGGGCCGTGGGCTCACTCACCTCCGACACCGACCTCAGTTCTGGGGCCCTGCAGGCCACAGGCTCCGCCACCCCCAGCTCCAGATCCAGCTTGGACTGAGGTCCCAACCCTCTCCAGACCGGGACTGCTCTTACTGCCGCTGGGTCCTACCGCCCGTCTTATCCCCCCACTACTCTCTTTCCTCCCCACGACTCCCAACCTTCCCTCTACCCCTCATCACCCCTCCATTCCTCTGATCCCTCATCCTCCCCTACCCCCGCTCTCCCTGAACATCCCAACCCCCCTCTCCCTCCTGAGACCTCCCACTCTTCACCCTCCTCCGACCCCAGCCCCAACCCTTGTCGTGTCTTCACCATCCCCTCTGACCTTCCCCTTTCTGAGGCAGAACGATCTGTCCTTAGCAAGGGCCTCACTTTTGTCCCCCTCCGTCCACACCTCAGTGAAGTCTGTGCCCGCCATGACGCTGAACTCTTCGCCGTTGCCTACGTCTCCGAGCCTACTTCTTTGGCAAGGATTCCCCTCCCCCTACTGAGGACCCCTTCTCCCGTCTTCAACCCTCCTCCTCCTCCTGGACACCCAGCCTGGGCTTTCTACCTGCACTCGATCTCTTCATCTCCAACTGTCGCCGAAACATCAACCGTCTCAACTTCACCACTCCTCTCTCCTGTTCCAACCTCACTCCCTCTGAATGCACTTCCCTCCGCTCTCTCCGCACTAATACCAACCTCACCATCAAACCCGCTGACAAAGGTAGTGCTGTAGTAGTCTGGCGGATGGACCTCTACCTCACTGAGGCCAAATGGCAGCTCTCTGACACCTTCTCTTACTTACCCCTGGAACAGGACCCCACCAAAAAACATCAAACCATTGTCTCCCGCACCATCACCACCCTTATCAACTCCGGAGACCTTCCATCCTCAGCCGCTAAACTCATTATTCCCACACCCCGCACCGCTCGGTTTTACCTCCTCCCCAAGATACACAAGCCTGACTGTTCCAGCAGACCCATAGTTTCTGCCTGCTCCTGTCCCACCGAACTTGTATCTGCCTACCTAGCCTCCATTTTGTCACCCGTAGTTCAGTCCCTCCCCACCTACATCCGGGATACATCCCCCGCCCTCCACCTCTTCAATAACTTCCAGTTCCCCGGTCCCAACCGCTTCATTTTCACTATGGATGTCCAATCCCTATACACCTCCATTCCCCATGAAGAAGGCCTCAAAGCCCTCCGCTACTTTCTGGATAATAGACCTCACCAGTTCCCCACCACCACACCCTCCTCTGGTTGGCGGAACTGGTTCTCACACTCAATAGCTTCTCTTTTGGCTCTTCCCACTTTCTTCAAACCAAGGGTGTAGCTATGGGAACTCGCATGGGCCCTCGTTATGCCTGCCTCTTTGTTGGTTATGTGGAACAGTCTGTGCTCCAAACCTATTCTGGTACTGCTCCCCAACTTTTCCTTCAGTACATTGACAACTACATTGGTGCTGCTTCCTGCACCCATGCTGATCTCGTCAATTTCATCGACTTTACTTCTAACTTCCACCCAGCCCTCAAATTCACTTGGTCTATCTCGGACACTTCTCTCCCCTTTCTCGATCTCTCGGTCTCCATCTCTGGAGACAGACTGTCCACTGACATGTTCTATAAGCCCACTGACTCTCATAACTACCTCGACAATACCTCTTCCCACCCCGCCACATGCAAAAATGCCATTCCCTATTCCCAGTTCCTCCGTCTCTGCCGCATCTGCTCCAAGGATGAGGTTTTCCGTTTCAGGACATCTCAAATGTCCTCTTTCTTTAAGGATCGTGGTTTCCCTTCTGCTGTCATCAATGATGCCCTCACCCGCATCTCCTCCATTTTCCGCACTTCGGCCCTCACCCCATCCTCCCGCCACCACAACAGGGACAGAGTTCCCCTTGTCCTCACCTACCACCCTACCAGCCTCCGGATCCAGCACATTATCCTCCGCAACTTCCGCCACCTTCAACAGGACCCCACCACTACGCACATCTTTCCCTCTCCACCCTTCTCCGCCTTCCGCAGGGATCGGTCCCTCTGCGACTCCCTGGTCCACACGTCCCTCCCCACGGATCTCCCAACTGGCACTTATCCCTGTAAGCGCAAGTGCTACACCTGTCCCTACACCTCCTCTCTTGCCACCATTCAGGGCCCCAAACAGTCCTTCCAAGTGAGGCAACACTTCACTTGTGAGTCTGTTGGGGTCATCTATTGCATCAGGTGCTCCCGGTGTGGCCTCCTCTACATCGGTGAAACCCAACACAGATTGGGGGACCGCTTCGTCAAGCACCTCCGCTCCATCTGCCACAACAGACAGGATCTCCCAGTAGCCACCCACTTCAACTCTGTTTCCCATTCCCATTCAGATATGGCAATACATGGCCTCCTCTACTGCCATGATGAGGCTAAACTCAGGTTAGAGGAGCAACACCTCATATACCGTCTAGGTAGTCTCCAGCCCCTTGGTATGAACATAGAATTCTCCAACTTCCGGTAATTCCCTACCCCTCCCTTCCCCCATCCCAGTTTCACTCTGCCCCCTCCCCCAGCTGCCTATCACCTCCCTCATGGTTCCACCTCCTTCTACTACCCATTATGTTTTCCCCTATTCCTTCTTCACCTCTCCTGCCTATCACCTCCGTGCTTCCCCTCCCCCACCCCTTCATCTTTCCCCTTACTGGTTTTTCACCCGGAACCTTTCAGCCTTCTCCTTCCCACCCTCTCCCGACCTTCTTTATAGGGCCTCTGCCCCTTCCCCCTTCAGTCCTGACGAAGGGTTCCGACCCGAAATGTCGACTCATCATTTCCACGGATGCTGCCCGACCTGCTAAGTTCCTAAAACCGCAGAGAGTTGTAGGCACAGCTCAGCACATCACGGAAACCGACCTCCTCTCAATGGACTCTGTCTATTCTTCTTACTGCCTCAATAAAGCAGACAGCTTATTCAAAGATTCATGCACCCTGGAAGGGAGAGATCCCCCATGCACAAGAGCTCAGGAGGCCCTCCGGCACTCTCCCAAGAGTCATTAAATGAGGTGACTCAGGGGAGAGTGCCAGAGACATCAGGCCCAGGCAAAACCCCAAGGACCTGTGTACAGCGTCAGAGAAAAGTCACTGGCACCAGATATTTGTTCATTAGCAAATTCTGTCTACTAACACTGTAAGACACACACACACACTGACGTGCACCAACACATAGCATCAAAAATTTACCCAGGGTAAAAGGTGGTCTTTTACCAACTGGTTGTTTGTCAGTCTTTCTTTGTTTGTAGTTTTCATTAATTCTTTGTTCTACTGTGAATACCTGCAAGAAAATGAATCTCAAGATAGTATATGGTAACATACACGTTATTTGATAATAAGTCTAATTTGAACCTTGAACTTTTTGAGAGGGTGGGGTTAAAGGATGACTGGCAGATAGGAAGAGGTGGAGTTTGGTGACAGAGATCGGTGGACGATAGATGGAGGCAAAAAAAATGGGAAGTGAAGGCAGGAGAGGGGAGTGAAGGGGAGAGAGGGAATAAAGGTGGAGGCAACTGCCACAGTGGCAGATGCAGGAATACGAGGAGTTACCACAGCTGGACTCTGATAGGTAAGGGGGTTATGATAGGAACCATTAGGGCAGAAGTGAAGCACAGGTGTAACCAGCACCACATGGGGAAGGGGGAGGGGAAGGGGGAGGGGAAGGGGGAGGGGGAGGGGAGGGGAAGGGGGAGGGGGAGGGGGAGGGGAAGGGGGAGGGGGAGGGGGAGGGGGAGGGGAAGGGGAGGGGGAGGGGAAGGGGAGGGGGGAGGGGAAGGGGAAAGGGGAGGGGAAGGGGGAGGGGAAGGGGGAGGGGAAGGGGAAGGGGGAGGGGAAGGGGAAGGGGGAAGGGGGAAGGGGAAGGGGGAGGGGGAGGGGAGGGGAGGGCGAGGGGGAGGGGGAGGGGGAGGGGGAGTGCGAAAGCCAGTATGAGAATTGTGGATGTAACCGAGAAGGGGAGGGGCTTGGGGGGCAGCAAGTGAGAAAATGGACAAAAATAGGAGCAGGGTGCTAGAGGAGGACTGGGAGGAAAGAGAGTGTAGAGAGGAACTGGAGGTTAGTGTAACTTGACATTGGAAAATACAGTCTTCCTACCAATGGTATCTCTTCTGTCTCCTCTTCAAATTCTCCGCATCCTTCCAGTAATGGGTTGACAAGAACTGTAAACAATACCCCTTGGGTCCCACACCACTGGATTCAGGAACAGTTATTACCCTACAACCATCAGGCTCCTGAACCATTGTGGATAAGTTCACTCACCTCAATGCTGAACTGATTCTGTAACCTACAGGCTCAATTTCAAAGACTCTACAACTCATCTTCTCAGTATTATTTATTTATTTTCAAGTTGTCTTCTTTTGCACACTGGTTGTTTATCAGTCTCTGTTTGTGTACAGTTTTTTTCATAAATTCCATTGTATTTCATTATTTTCCTGTAAATACCTGTAAGGAAATGAATCTTAAGGTAGTATATGTTTATACTTTATACTTTATACTTTATTGTCACCAAACAATTAGTACTAGAATGTACAATCATCACAGCGATATTTGATTCTGCGCTTCACACTCCCTAGATTACAAATTCTAAATATTAAAAATAGTTAAAATTCGTAAATATTAAAAATTTAAATTATAAATCATAAATAGAAAATAGAAAAATGGGAAGTAAGGTAGTGCAAAAAAACCGAGAGGCAGGTCCGGATATTTGGAGGGTACGGCCCAGATCCGGGTCAGGATCCGTTCAGCAGTCTTATCACAGTTGGAAAGAAGCTGTTCTCAAATCTGGCCGTACGAGTCTTCAAGCTCCTGAGCCTTCTCCCGGAGGGAAGAGGGACGAAAAGTGTGTTGGCTGGGTGGGTCATGTCCTTGATTATCCTGGCAGCACTGCTCCAACAGCGTGCGGTGTAAAGTGAGTCCAAGGACGGAAGATTGGTTTGTGTGATGTGCTGTGCCGTGTTCACGATCTGCTGCAGCTTCTTTCGGTCTTGGACAGGACAACTTCCAGACCAGGTTGTGATGAGGTTCCTTTATATTGTTAAAGCCATGGGTGTTGGTGGGCATAAGCCTCCACTACCTATTAAATGCTCCCAGTGGTGTGTTTTTCAAATAGCCTCTGATAACTAAATCCAGCTCCTGGCCTTTACATGTGGCTTAGCCACTAAGCCTGATGGAATCATTTCTACTGACAGGAGAAGGGCCAAAGTTGCGTTAACGGTGCCTTAAAACCTCTTCCTTCAACCAGATGGGCCACGTCAGCCATGGTTGGTAGCTCACTTAGGAGAAGGAAGACTCTGATCTCAAACCTCAGCTGCCTTGCAGGTACACCCACTCATGGGGAAAGCTTCAGGAATAAACCTGGAGAAAAACCCAGAGCTGGAGTCCCTGAGGCAGTGGACAGTGGCTGGCAACTCCTGCGATACTGCTGGTGCCAAACTGTGTCAGCCTCTGCCATTCCCTTGGAGAGGGAAGCCCGTTGCATCGGCAACAGTCTGCTCTCCATATCATACTGCCATGGTTCGCATATCACATGGACAGCTAGGACACAACATCCGTGCTGGACACCAACCAATGGAGGGCCTCCTAAGGTGACACATATGTGCTTAGATACTAAATCTACTTTGACTTTGTCTTTGAAAATATCTAGCCTAAGCAAAGACTTATACAGCTGTAACATGACTTCCCAACTTTTATTCTCAATACTTCAATCAATGAAGGTAGTATGCCACATACCTTCTTCAGCACCCTATCATCAGGGAGGAGATACAGGAGCCTCAAGTCCCACACTCAATGTCTTCTTTCCCTCTGACATCTGATTTTTGAACCGTTCGCAAGCACCTGAACATGACCTCATTATTTGTCCTTTACAGTATTTATTTATTTTTGTAACTGACAGTAATTTTATGTCTTGCAAATGTAATGCTGCAGAAAAACAACAAATTGCATGACAAATGTCAGCAATAACAAACTTAATTCTGATTCTTCTCACCTATCAGATTCCTTCTTCTTCAGCACTTTACCTTTTCCACCTATCACGTCCTAGCTTATTTCTCCAACCCCCTCCCTATCCTCCCGCCTTCCCCCTCTCCTGACTTCACCTACCACTTGCCAACTTGTACTCCTTCCCCTCCCCCCACCTTTTTATTCTGGTTTCTTCCCCCTTCCTTTCCAGTCCTGAAAAAGGGTCTCGTCCCAAAATGCTGACTGTTTATTCCCTTCCAAAGATGCTGCCTGACCTGCTGAAATTCTCCAGCATTTTGTGTGTGCCACTCTGGGTATCCAGTGTCTGCAATATCTCTTGTGTTTTTGTTTTCGATTCTGATTCAGATTTACTGAGTACTTTCCTCTTGCATTGGACATCCCAGAGTGCAACACCTCTCACGTGTCTGGATGAAACTGGGATTAATCTTTGGGAAGTCTTACAGCAGTGGTTTCAGACTGTGCGCGTGCCCTCTTTGAAAGGTGTGAGTATGACTTCAGTCAGCTCCTGCCATTCAGCTGATGCTGAGTCTAATGAAACCTCTCCTTGTAAATATGCTCTAGTGCTCAAAGATTTGCACTTCACACTGTTTAACTACAGCAGTTTTGTCATGGGGTGCAGGTATCAAATTCGGCTGCAAGCTGTACCGGGTTACACTGGCCTGGGTCTCTCGTGCACAGTGATTTAGGATTTCCAGCCACAGTCATTCTCAGAGTCCGTATTTTGTATTCCATTCTTCAAACTGTTCTACTTTAATTACTGAAAAGTCTGGGTTAAATTACACAGGACAACATTTTTTTTTCCAAAAGTGCTGCTTCCTCAAATTTTGTTTTTGTTTATGATGGTCCACTTGAAGCCGAGCCCAAATATCCTTTCAGACAACTTGTATCACGTAGGAATTTGTTTTCATTTTTCTGGGTTGTGCTCTCAGTTAAGTTTAGTGGTGTGTACTTCTTATCAGAATTGTATTTGCTTGTGTGGAGTACTGATTCCTGTTTTTGTTGTTGAAAATATTTCATTAGAAGTTTTATCTGATTGTTGTGTAGACTTTAAATGTCCGTTATTCCTCTTCCTCCTTCTGTCCTAGGTAGTGTTAATTTAAATGCATTCAAATATACATAATGATTTCTGAAATTTGTCATTTCAGTTCTTATTTTTCTTTGTAAATTTTCCAGATCAGTTTCAGACCAAGATATTGTGTCAAAAGAATGCATTGATATAGGTATAGTGAAAGTGTTTATTGCCTTTGTTATATTTTGACTGTTGAGCCCTGTTTGACAGATTTTCTTAAGCCTTGAAGTCAATTCTGTTATAAGAATTTCCTTTATCGCACTGATCTACTTTCTTTCCATGTTGATATCCTTGATCATCCATAATTTAGATTGTGTCCTGCTGCTCTGTTTTGTATTCCATTCGCTCAATTGCACCTTCCTTTATGTTTAATGTTCTGCATTCATCCAATCCAAAGTTCACGTTTATATCTTTCGAAAATAGTTCTTCTATTTGAGTTAATTACTTTAGCTTAACTGATGAAGGAGCATATAATTTCAAATCATCCATATATAAAAGGTGTGTTAAGGTAGTGCTCATTTCATTGTTTCTGATTTGATACCCAATTATCATTTGATTCAGTAAATTAGAGAGCGGGTTTAAAGCTAGACAGAACCATTGTGGACTTAGAGAGTCGATTTGGAAAATGCCACAGCTTATTTTGATAACGGTGCTTGCTCTTTTTTGGTTGTAAATAGATAGACGGGGTGATTATAGTGTGCTAATAATTCATCAGATGCCGCAGGAATTTCACAAGTATTGGGTGTAGTTTATGTATATTAAGAACTTCTATTAACTATGAGGGTGGGACAGAGTCAAATGCCATTTGGTAGCCAATATAGCAACAGGAAAGATTTCTGCTTTTCCGCCGAGCTTGATTTAGAATTTTGGAATCTATTATCAGTTGTTCTTTACATCCTTTCATACCCTTACGACATCCTTTCTACTCTTCTGTAAGCATATTGTGGTTATCTAGGTGAGTGGCGATTAGTTGCGGGATGCATGAACTTATAATTTGTTTACTTGTTTGTAAGCAAGTCATAGGATGATATTTTGTTGGCTCTTTTGTGATTTCCCCTTTGGGTAAAAGATGTTTTACCTTCTGTCGAAAATTTAGGCACTTTTTCAGGATTTTTAAGAAAATTGTTGATCTGCATTTATGGGCACATTTTTTATACCAATAATTATGAATATTATCACTTCCAGTATTTGTGGGCATTTTTATGACCTCTTTTAGCATTTCCATCATAAGTTCAGGTATTTGAATTTTTTCAATCGTGTGTGCACTCTTTTCCCTCTCTATTCCAGCTTGCTTCTTGCTTGCTGCTTGACCAGATGTTAGATAGCCCAAAAGTTCATTATTCTGTGTTTGTTGCAAATTCTGTGCTGGGGTTGGCGACATTATTATTGTTATTATTATTATAACTGTTATTATTTTGCTTTTTTTGCATTTGCACACTTTGTTGTGTTTTGCACATTGATCGTTAGTCAGTCCTGTTAGGGGTAGTCTTTCATTAATTCTATTGTGCTTCTTGTATTTACTGTGAATGCCCACAAGAAAACGAGTCACAGGATTGTATATGGTGGCACAGATATACATTGATAATAAATTTACTCTGAACTTTGAACTTTGATAAAAGCACAGACACACACACACACACAAACATGCATATGGGTGAATGTACATACATACACAAACACAAATGCACACATACACATACACACAGGCACCCTCACACACACACACACACACACAAACATTCATACAGGTGAACATACAAATACACACATACATGCATGCATAGGCAACGCACATACATACATGTATGCAGCACATATAAAATGTCATATCTACTGGCATAAACACATAATTGGTGTTGGTATTGGTTTATTATTGTCATTTGTCAAATTGTCACATCAAAGCTTACAGGCAGACAGCAGGAGAATGGAGTTGAGAGGGATGATAGAACGGTGGAGCCGATGGGCCGAATGGTCTAATTCTAATACTATGTCTACGGCTTTATGATCTTATATCTTATGATTTATGTACCAAGTGGCAGTGAAAAGCTTGTATTGCAAATTGTTCTACTGATCAAATCACTACACAGTGCTTTGAACTAGAGAAAGGCAAAATGAAGTGTAAAAGCTGCAGAAAAAGTACAAAGCAAGTAAATGATAAAGTGCAGCATCATTACGAGATGGACTAGAATACTGAGATAGATATATGTGAATGCATCTCTTTGCCCACATTTACATATGCAGTCTCACATACAAACACAATCTGATAAGAGGTGAACACGAGGAATTCTGCAGATGCTGGAAATTCAAGCAACACTCATCAAAGTTGCTGGTGAACGCAGCAGGGGTAGCCTCCAACCTGATGGCATGAACATTGACTTCTCTAACTTCTGCTAATGCCCCACCTCCCCCTCGTACCCAATCCGTTATTTATTTATACACACACATTCTTTCTCTCTCTCTCTCTCCTTTTTCTCCCTCTGTCCCTCTGACTATACCTCTTGCCCATCCTCTGGGTTTTTTCCCCCCTCCCCCTTTTCCTTCTTCCCGGACCTCCTGTCCCATGATCCTCTCATATCCCTTTTGCCAATCACCTGTCCAGCTCTTGGCTCCATCCCTCCCCCTCCTGTCTTCTCCTATCATTTTGGATCTCCCCCTCCCCCTCCCACTTTCAAATCTCTTACTAGCTCTTCCTTCAGTTAGTCCTGAGGGAGGATCTTGGCCTGAAACGTCGACTGTACCTCTTCCTGATAAGAGGTCTTTCCCCAAGATATCGACTGTTTATTCCCTGACCTTCTGAGTTCCTACAGCATTTTGTGTGTGTTGCTCCGGATTTCCAGCATCTCCAGATTCTCTTGTGTTTATGAAGCAGATTATTATGTTATGTACCAGATTATTATGTAATGTACATAAAAATGCATATGTAACACCCAAACACACAAACACACACACACGCACACACAGGCAAATACACACACAGCAGAGAACTATCAAAAGTAATTGTTTATGAAATAGGATTAAGCACATGGATACCAGAAATCCATATGTGACTTTCCGCAATACCTCCCATGCAGGTTGGAATCTGTTTTGCTTCTTAATTGAAAACTTCTTTTTCTTCCCAGAGAGCATCTATTTTTATGGCAGTAATATTTTTATGGATTCAAGTGGAATACAGACAGGAAATTAGCTAAGCCTTGTTTACCAAGTTAGCTCCTTAGACATGCTCAAAGTAAAATCCAATACGGAGAATCGAGGGCAGGTGCACATTCCAGCGAGTCAGCTTATGTGCCAGGCCAGGGCGGAGAGGACCAAGAACAGCCAAGACAACACGCGAGAGACTCTTGAGTTTTCTTCCTAGATATTTTTCGACAAAGCAATCACAGATTTCACAAACCTCACAGATTCCGAGATCCCTTTCCCATTCCTGAAGCAGAGCAGCTTAGTGGTTAGCAAACTGTGTTGCAGGCTCCAGAGACACAGGGTCAGTCCCAGGCTGAGCAGAAGCAGTAACAAGATTTAAGAGGCAGCTTGACTTATGTACTTGGAGGGCTGTGTAAGTGTCGAACTAGCTGACAGCAGGAGTGGTAGATGCAGGTTCAATTGTAACGTTTAAGAGATCAGGAGAGGTACATACATGGGAGGGGTACAGAGAGTGCAGGCAGATGGGACTAGGTAGACGACCAGGACAGCACAGACTAGATGGGCCAAAGGGTCTGGTTCTGTGCTATAGTGCTCAATGACGCTATTTAGATAAATAGATAGATAGATAGATATACTTTATTGATCCCAAGGGAAATTGGGTTTCGTTACAGCCGCACCAACCAAGAATAGAGTATAAATATAGCAATACAAAAACCACAAACAATCAAACAACAAAATGCAAACTATGCCAGATGGAAATAAGTCCAGGACCAGCCTGTTGGCTCAGGGTGTCTGACCCTCCACGGGAGGAGCTGCAAGTTCGATGGCCACAGGCAGGAACGACCTCCCGTGACGCCCAGTGTTGTATCTCGGTGGAATATGGCTGAAGTCCAACAGTAAAAAGTTCAATATCCGGTCTACAAACACGTTCCTCGACCGTAATATGACCCAGATTGCACCATCTGTTGTTAACCAGAACAGTAAGCACCCAACTCCTTTACGCTTACCGCTCTCAGTGCACTTCCGGTCAACCCGAACGGTCTGGAAGTCATCCATGGAAAAGTTTTGATTGAGTATGTCCTCGTGCAGCCCCGTTCCAGTAAAACACATCACACTGCACTCCCAAAATGTTCTCTGACGCCTGGCTAGCGCCGTGAACTCGTCCATTTTATTACCCACCGAACTCCTCTTCTCCATAAGTCTCTGTTGTCTCGACCCGGTCCTCTTTCCTCGCCTTTGTGATCCCCCTCTGCATCCTCTGTGTGTTTTCCTCCAGATTTCAGCAGGGGTGTCCACCGCTCTGTTCGCTAAACCGGCCGGCATAAGCTCAGTCAGCTGGTCCCTGGAATAAACAATGCAGCCATCCTGCTGCCAGGCATCCTGCTTCAGCTGCTTTCTGTAGCTGATATTTTCATAGGTCCACTAGTCTCTGGAAGAACAAAATTTTTGTTCCTCCTAATCCTAAATGGCTCACCATTTCAAAGTTCAAAGTAAATTTATTATCGAAGTATGTATATGTCACGACCTAGGTTAGGGGAGAAGAAAGGGGGATAGCGGATGAGGGTGCGATTCCCCGAGGTTTGTTGCCTCTTGGGTGACAGGGTCAGGGACATCTTAGATCGAGTCAACAGCATTCTTAAGTGAGAGGGTGAGCAGCCAGAGGTTGTGGTCCAATGACATAGGTAGGAAGAGTGACGAGGTTCTACAAAGTGAGTTCAGGCAGTTAGGTGTTAAGTTAAAGGACAGGAACTCCAGGGTTGTGATCTCAGGATTGCTACCCATGCCACATACTAGTGAGGCCAGAAGTAGGAAGATCATGCAGATTAACACACGGCTAAGGAGTTGATGCGGAAGGGAGGGTTTCAGATTTTTGGATCATTGGGCTCTCTTCCAGGAAAGATGGAAACTGGACAGAAGAAAGAGCTTGCATCTGAACTGGAAGGGGACTGGATGGTGTGCTAGTACTACACAGGAGTGGTGGGGGTGGGGTGGTTTAAACTAGAGTTGCAGGGGGATGGGAACCAGAGCGTCAGAACAGATATGGAGTGGTTTTGGAGAAAGATGTTGTTATGCCTATGTACCAGGTCAGGAATAAAAACTTTGAGCATTGTGGGGCTAATGATATGAGCTGCATATATTTCAATGCAAGGAGTATTGCAGGAAAGGCAGATGAGCTTAGGGCATGGATCAGCATGAGGAATTATGACATTCTAGCCATTAGTGTGACCTGCTTTCAGGAGGGGCAGGACTGGCAGCTCAGTATTCCAGAGTTCCATTGTTTTAGACATGATAGAGCAGGAGGGGTTAAAGGGGGAGAGGTGGCATTACTCGTCAGGGAAAACGCCACAGCATTGCTCAGTCAGGACAGACTGGAGAGCTTTATAGGTAGAACTGAGGAATAAAAAGGTATTACTATGTAGCTGGGTTTATATTATAGACCACTCAACAGTCCATGGGATTTAGAGGAAAACATTTGCAGAGAGATCACAAACTATTGAAGAACGTTGTGATAGTAGATGATTTTAACTTCCACGTAGTATTGGCCGGGTCTCCCATTCTGTAAAAGGGCTGGATGGGAAAGAGTTTATCAAACCTGTGTTTAGTAAAATTTCCTTAATCCGTACGTTGAAGTCCCAACTAGGGAGAATGTGATTCCGGATCTGCTATTAGGGAATGAGACAGAGCAGGTGACAGAAGTTTGTGTAGGGGAACATTTTGCATCTAGTGATCATAATATCATTAGTTTCAAGGTAATTATAGAAAAGGATAGGTCTGGTGTTTGCATTGAGATTCTAAATTGGAGAAGGGCCAATTTTGATGGTATCAGAAAGGATCTGGTAAGTATGGATTGGGACAGGATGTTTTCTAGCAAAGTTGTACTTAGTGGGAGGCCTTCAAAAGTGAAATTTTGAGAATACAGAGTTTGCATGTTCCTGTCAGAATAAAAGGAAAGGATTACAGGTTAGGGAACCTTGGTTTTCGAGAGATATTTTTAGTACCTCCAGTTGAACTTTGTCTTTTTGTGTATTTTCCTCCTAGCCGTCAGTCTGTGGTTTTGTATTGCCATGTGCTTTTGTTTGTTTTCATGCCCCATGTGCTCCTGTCCCCACTCCTGCTCTACTCCGGCCCCTGTATTACTGAGTACTCCGTCTCTCACCTGTTTCTCATTATTACCTGTGTTGCTGCCACTTCTGTCTCATTGTGCTCCACCTATCATCTGCCTCTCCGTTTATTGCTCTGTGTATTTCAGTCCTGTGTTTTCAGCTGCTTGTTGCCAGATTGTGCCAGTGAGTTTTCCTGAGCCTTTCCAACATTCATATCTGAACTCTGTCCATCTAAATATTGACTCTGCCTGTTTCCTGATTCTGGTTTTTAGATTTCTCTGGAATTTTTGATCTCTACCTGAACCTTGACACCGACTTTATTGCCCCTCTGGATTTGCTACTCAGTAAATATCACAGTGCGCACAGTACTTGGTCTGTGATTGGGTCCCTCCTGCAGCGCCCTGACAGATATTGAGGCCATGGTTAAGAAAAAGAGTAAAAGAAATGCATGGAACACTTAAGAAGGAAATCAGGAGGACTAAGAGAAAGCATGAAGTTACTCTAGCAGACAAGATGAAGGAGAATCCCAAATATATTAAGAACAAAAGGATAGCAAGAGACAAAATTAATCCTCTGGAAGATCAGAGTGGTAATCTATACATGGACCTGAAAGAGATGAGGAGGTCTTAAATAGATTTTTTGCATCTGTATTAACCTGGGAGACTGACACAATCTACAGAAGTGAGGCAAAGCAGCAGTGAGTGTTGGGCGTAGACCATGTACAGATTACCTAGGAGGAGATGCTTGCTGTCTTGAGGCCAATCAGGGTGGATAAATCCCTGGGGCCTGACAATGTGTTCCCTCTGACCCAGTAGGAGGCTAGTGCAGAAATTGCTAGGGCCCTAGCAGAGATATTTTAAACTTCCTTAGCCATGGCTGAGCTGCCAGAGGATGGAGGATAGCCAATGTCGTTCCATTGATTAAGAAAGACTCTAAGAATAAGCCAGGAAATTAAAGAGCAGTGAAGCTGTCACCAGTAGTGAGAAAGTTATTAGAAGGTATTCTAAGGGATCAGACATATAAGTATTTGGAGAGACAGAGACTGATTAGGGATAAACATGGCTTTGTGTGTGGTAAGTCATGTCTAACCAATCTTACAGAGTTTTCTGAGGAAGTTAACAGAAAAGTTGCAAGGCAGTACAAAGACATAGACTTCATACCCTACATAGACTTCAGCAAGACCTTTGATAAGGTCCCACATGGAAGGTTGGTCAAGAAGGTTTAGTCGCTTGGCATTCAAGATGAGGTAGTAAATTGCATTAGACATTGGCTTTATGGAAGAAGCCAGAGGGTGGTTATAAATGGCGGCCTCTCTGACAGCAGTCCTGTGACTAATTATAAGACCATAATGCATAGAAGTAGAATTAGACCATTCAGCCCATCATGATGGCTTTCTGGCAAAGTTTGTGGATGATATGAAAATAGGTGGAGGGGTAGGTAGTGCTGAGGAAGCAATGTGATTGCAGTGGGACTTAGACAAATTGGAAGAATGGGTAAATAGTAGCAGATGGAATAGTGTTGTGAAATGCCATTCCATCATGGCTGATCCCGGATCCCACTCAACTCGTACACCTGCCTTTTCACCATATCCTTTGATGCCATAACCAATCAGAAGTCTATCAATTTCCACAGTAAATATACCTATGGACTTGGCCTCCACCATATTCTGTAGCAGAGAATTCCATATGTTCATGACTCCCTGGCTAAAAAAATTCCTCCTTACATCTGTTCTAAAAGGTCACTGCTCAATTCTGAGGCTGTGCCCTCTAGTTCTGGATACCCCCACCATAAGAAACATCCTCTCCACATCCACCTTATCTAGTCCTTTCAACATTCGGTAGGTTTCAGTGCGATCCGCCCACAATCTTCTAAATTCCAGTGAGTACAGGCCCAAAGCTGCCAAATGCTCCTCGTGTTAACCCTTTCATTCCCAGAATCACCTCATGAACCTCCTCTGGACTCTCTCCGATGATAACACATCCTGACTGAGATATGGGCCCCAAAACTGTTGACAATACTCCAAATGCAGCCTGACTAATGTCTTATAAAGCATCAGCATTATCTCCTTGTTTTTATATTCTATTCCCCTTGAAATAACTGCCAACATTGCATTTGCCATCTTTACCACAGACTCAACCTGTAAATTAACCTTCTTGGAGTCCTGCATGAGGACTGCTAAGTCTCTCTGCACCTCAATGTTTGAATTTTCTCCCCATTTAGATAATAGTCCACACTATTGTTCCTTTTACCAAAGTGTATTATCATACATTTCACAACACTATTCCATCTGCCACTATTTACCCATTCTTCCAATTTGTCTAAGTCCTGCTGCAATCACATTGCTTCCTCAGCACTACCTACCCCTCCACCTATTTTCATATCATCCACAAACTTTGCCACAAAGCCATCAATTCCGTTATCCAAATCATTGACAAACAATGTGAAAGGTAGAGATCCCAATTCTGACCCCTGAGGATCACCACTAGTCACTGGCAGCCAATCAGAAAAGGCTCCCTTCATTCCCATTCACTGCCTCCTGCCTATCAACCATTCCTCTAACCATGCCAGTATTTGTCCTGTAATGCCACAGGATTTTATCTTGTTAAGCAGTCTCATGTGTGGCACCTTATCAAATGCCTTTTGAAAATCCAAGTAAATGACATCCACTACCTCTCCTTTGTCCACCCTGCGGGTTACTTCCTCAAAGAACTCTAACAGATTTATCAGGCAAGATTTCCCTGTGCAGAAACCAAGCTAATATTGACTTATTTTACCATTAGTCTCCAAGTACCCCAAATAATAGACTCCAACGTTTTCCCAACTGCAGAGGTTAGGCTACCTGGCCTATAATTTCCTTTATTTTGCCTTCCACCCTTCTTAAAGAGTGGAGTGACATTTGCAATTTTCCAGTGCTCTGGGACCATGCCAGAATCAAATGATTCTTGAAAGATCATGACCAATGCATCCATTATCTCTTCAGCAACCTCTCTCAGGACTCAGGAATGTAGTCCATCTGGTCCAGGTGACTTATTCACCTTAAGACCTTTGAATTTGCCTTGCCCTTTTTTCTTTATAATAGCAATAGCACTCAGTACTACTCTCTGACACTCACAGACCTCTGGCACACTGCAGGTTTCTTCCACAGTGAAGACTGATGCCATGTACTCATTAAGTTCATCTGCCATTTCTTTGTCCCCTATTACTACCTCAGGGATTGGTGCTGGGTCCATTGTTGTTTGTCATCTATATCAATGATCTGGATGATAATGTGGTAAATTGGATCAGCAAATTTGCAGATGACACCAACAATAGGGGTGCAGTGGACAGCAAGGAAGACCTTCAAAGCTCGGAGAGGAAATTGGACCAGTTGGGAAAATGGGCTGAAAAGTGGCACATAGAATTTATGCAGACAAGTGTGAGGTATTGCACTTTGGGTGGACCATCCAGGGTAGGTATTATACCGTGATGATCGGACTCTGAGGTGTGCAGTAGCACAGAGGGATCTGGGAATAACTCATAACATCTGTAACTCACAGGTAGATAGAGTTGTAAAGAAAGCTTTTGGCACATTGGCCTTCATAAATCAATGTAATGAGTACAAGAGTTAGGATGTTATGTTGAAATTGTATAAGACATTATTATTATAAGACATAAAATTAGGGGTAGGCCATTTAGAACGGAGTTGAGGAAAAACTTTTTCACCCAGAGAGTGGTGGATATATGGAATGCTCTGCCCCAGAAGGCTGTGGAGGCCAAGTCTCTGGATGCTTTCAAGAAAGAGATGGATAGAGCTCTTAAAGATAGTGGAATCAAAGGTTATGGGGATAAGGCAGGAACTGGATACTGATTGTGGATGATCAGCCATGATCACAGTGAATGGTGGTGCTGGCTCGAAGGGCCGAATGGCCTACTCCTGCACCTATTGTCTATTGTCTATTGTCTATTGACATTGGTGAGGCCTAATTTGGAGTACTTTTGTACAGTTTTGGTCATCTACCTACAGGAAAGTTGTAAATAAAGTTGAAAGAGTACAGAGAAAATTTACAAGGATGTTGCTGGGATCTGATGACCCGGGTTATAGGGAAAAGTAGTCAGGTTAGGGCTTTATTCCCTAGAACACAGAAGACTGAAGAGAGATTTGATAGATTTGATAAGGATTTATAAGGTATACAATATCATGAGGGGTATAGATAGGGTAAATGCGAGCAGGCTTTTTCCGCTGAGGTTGTGTGAAACTAGAACTAGAGGTCAGGGGTTAAAAGTGAAAGGTGAAATGTTTACGGGAACATGAGGAGGAACTTCCTCATTCAGAGGGTGGTGAGAGTGTGGCACAAGCTGCAAGCTGGGTTGATTTCAACATTGAAGAGAAATTTGAATAGGTACATAATGGAAGGGGTGGGGAGGGCTATGGAATAGGTGCCGTTCTATGGAACTAGTCAGATTAATGGTTTGTCATACACTAGATGGTCTGAAGGGCCTTTTTCTGTGTTGTAGTGTTCAATGACTCTATGACTCTCTCCACAGATGCTGCCTGGCCTGCTGAGTGTTTCCAGCATTTCCTATCTACAGTGTATCTCTAATTTCTCCTTTAAGTCCTTATTTGTGCTGCCAAACTGTGGCAACTGAAGCAGTGTACGGCTGCTGTGTCAGACACTAAAAGACAGCCTTTTGGAGCTGTGATAAAGAAATGAAAGTAGCACAAACTGTTTTGGGACAGGATTTCAGGTCTTAGTACAGTCACCAGACTTGGAGATCACACAGAAGTCAGAATTAGATGAGAGCAGACAGCCCAAAGGGTTGAAGGGTGATTGGAAATTCCAGAGTTAGGAGGGGATAAGGATTTATAGGGATGAGTAATTCCTCTGGAAGGATTGGGGAAACAACAAGAGAACATTGTCTTAATTTCAGAGCCAAGATGTTCAGCGGCAATGTCAGCTGAATCTTCTACACACAGAATCGGATTTATTTATTTATCACATATACAGCGAAACATACAGAGAAATACAGTGATAACAGCCCGCACAATCCAAGGCTATGCTGGGGGCAGCCCGCAGGTGTTGCGGCACATTATGGTGCCAAGCCTAGTGAAATCTGTCGCATCCCTGCCAGGAGTCAAGGCATGATGTCCATGAACCCAGGACATGTAACACTACCTTGTTATATCTTATTTTAGAACAAAGAACATGGAAGAGTACAGCACAGGAACAGGCCCTTTGGCCCACAGCGTTGTGTCAAACCAACCAAAAAGTAAATATAAAAAAAACGAACACCAATCCCTCCTACCTACACAATGTCCGTATCCCTCCATCTTCCTGATATTCATTTGCCTATCTAAACATTTCTTAAAAGCCTCTAATGTATTTGCCTCTACCACCACACCAGAGAGTGCAGTCCAGGCATCCACCACTCTCTGAGTAAAAAAAACTAACCCCTCACATCCCTATTGAATCTATCCCCTCTCACTTTCAAGACATGCCCTCTAGTATCAGACATTTCAACTCTGGGATAAAGATTCTCCCTCGTCTACTCTAACTATGCCTCCCATAATCTTATAATCCTCTATCAGATCTCCCTCCAGCCTCCACCTCTCTAAAATAAACAACCCAAGTTTATCCAGCCTCTCATGCCCTCTAAACCAGGCAACATCCTGGTAAGTCTCTGTACGGTTCTATGTTCATGTAAGTTAATGATAATAAATCTGTTTCTGATTTTTATTCTGATTCTGATTCAGATACATAACAACGTTGTTTCGGCCCATGTTACTGCACATTGTTGTGCCTGGATCATTACGGGATTACTGAAACACAATCTGACCAAATAACCTAATTGCAACTGGTCCTTAACTGAATCATGCACCCGGTTTGTTGGAACCACATGATCCATACTTACAACTGATTTTATCGGCAGAGACCAAAATAGTGACATCACAAACAGTAATGACTCCAATTTCCCATTTGTCTGATTTTATTTTAAGAAAAAAATTCAAGATTCAGATATTATGGGAAGCTCAGGTTCTTCCTCACATGGAGTAGCATCTTTGACAATCTTGCTTCAGTCCACCCTGATAAGATTAGTTGCACGGTCTCAACCTTCCCTTGCGATCACCTTTTCATGTCAAGTTTGGCTGCTGTGTTCCCCTGTAGTCCCATTTGCAGTAATTTGATATTTTGGCAGGAAGTCTGCCAAAGAATATTTTAGGCTGAATGAGGAAATTCCTTGTAGACTTGTTTCTTTCAGGCATTTTTTTCTCTTCTGACCTCATTCTCTACAGAATGTCCTTTTCATGCTGGATATGAATGGGATACTCTGGTATATCTGAAGACATCTTTTCTAGTCCATGGACAAAGCCTATTTCCAATGGTTGACCATGAAGCACAAAATTATTTTGTTGCTCACCTTTGGCTATGACCAAGGAACAAGATGTTTCACTTTCCTCATGCCATTCAAGGAGTCCATTCATCCCATCAAATCCATGCCGGCTCTCAGAGCTCTCATTGCGGGGTCAGCAGTGAGCAACTTCAAATCCAGATCGTCAGCATCTCAGAGGATCTATCCTGGACCCAACATATTGATGCAGCCATGAAGAAGGCACACAGTGGCTATACTTCATTGGGTGTTGAGGAGATTTAGTATGTCACTAAAGACTCCAGCAGATTTCTACAGTTGTACGGTCTGACCTCTGCCTGATGTGGAAAAAGCTGCAGTGGGTTGTCGATTCAACCAGCTCCATCATAGGAATTAACATCCCCACCATCAAGGACATCTTCAAAATACAATCCTTCAAAAAGGAACATGCACCATTGAGCACCCTCACCATCCCAGACACGCTCGCTTCTCATTGCTACTATCCAGGAGGAGGTGCAGGAGCCTGAAGACCCACACTCAACATTTTAAGAACAGCTTGTTCCTCTCTACCACCAGATTTCTAAACAGTTCATGAACCCATGAACGCCACCTCATTATTTTTGATTTATACTACTCATTTATTTATTTATTTTTATTATAACTTAAAGTAATGTTTTCATGTCTTGCACTGTACCATGGCCACAAAACAACAAATTTCACAATGTATGTTATGAAATACATCAGCGGCATTTGAGAAACTCTTGGGTTGACAAATGGATGATAGAAAACTGGAGAGCTGTAATACTGTACAAAAGTCTTAGACAGCCTAGATTTTTTATATGGCTTCAGAAGGTACGGCCTCCACAGAGACCTGCTCTCAACATCATCGAGGCTGTCTGGGATTACCTGGAGAGACAGAAGCAAGCAAGACAGCCAAAGTCTACAGAAGAATTCTGGCTCACTTCTCCAAGATGCTAGGAACAACCTACCTGCTGATTTTCTTATAAAACTGCACAACAGTGTAACTAAGAGAATCATTGCAGTTTTAAAGGCAAAAGGTGGTCACGTCAAATATTAACTTGATTTAGTTTTTTACTGTTTACTGCTTTTATAGTCATTTTTTGATATTTGGGAACTTTTCATTTCATTACTTTTGAAAGCATATTCACTTTAAAGACCCTCTTCAGTCCTGACAAAGAGTTCTGGCCTGAAACATTGACTGATCATTTCCACGGATGCTGCCCAACCTGCTGAGTTCCTCCAGCGTGTTGTGACTTCACTTTAAAGAATTTTTACATCTGCACAGCTCTGGATATAGAAAGGAAGGGTCATGTTAATTTTAGGGTAGAGTAAAAGGGCAGCACAACATCATAGGCTGAAGGGCTTGTCCTGTGCTAGATTGTTTTATGTTTATATATAGGCATCCATTAGTCTTATGAGACCATGGATTTGCACCTTGGAAGGTTTCCAGGGTGCAGGCCTGGGCAAGGTTGTATGGAAGACCAGCAGTTGCCCATGCTGCAAGTCTCCCCTCTCCATGACACCGATGTTGTCCAAGGGAAGGACATTAGGACCCATATAGCTTAGCACCAGTGTCATCGCAGAGCAATGTGTGGTTAAGTGCCTTGCTCAAGGACACACACGCTGCCTCAGCCAAGGCTCGAACTAGCGACCTTCAGATCACTAGACGAACGCCTTAACCACTTGGCCACGCGCCAACATGTTTATAAAAGTCAGTGATAATAAACCTGATTCTGATTCCCATTTACTGGAACCATAAAACTCCCGAATGTCATAATACTTATGAGCAGACCCAATGGGCCAAATGGCATAATTCTGCTCCTATCTCTTACAGTCGTATCACCAAAAGAATAGAATAGAAGTAGAAATTGATTTATTAATATCACATGTAGAAGATACGCTTGCACGTTATCAGACAGATCATTTATACAAATCGAGGTAAGTGGTACAAAAAAAAACAACAGACTGCAGAATGCCGTGTTACAGTTGCAGAGAAAGTGCAGTGCAGGTAGACAATGTGGTGCAAGGACCATGATGAGGTAGATTGTGAGATCAAGTTCATCTTTATTGTATAGGTACACCTTGATTTCTTTAACGCATCTGTAAAAGAGACATCTAATGCCCTCTAAGTTGCGAATAAATGTCTCACAAAGTATAGAACACAGGACATAGAACACTACAGCACGGAACTGGCCCTTTAGCTCACAAGATTTTGAACCACCAACACAACCTTCTTGAGTGAGACTGCCTCATTACAGAGGCCATTGGGAGCTTTGAAAAATCCCTCATTATTGAGACATCCTTGTATCCATCCCATACCAATATGCACTCTGTATAACACTGACTATTGCCATTACAGCACTCCTTTTAGTGTCATTGGTCCCATTTAGACTGCTCCCAATAGATTATCATTATCACACTTACGGTATAGCTTTAGACTATAAGGCCATAGGAGCAGAATTAGACATCGAGTCTTCACCATTCCATCATGGCTGATTTATTATCCCTCTCAACCCCATTCCTTACTCAAGAACCTATCAACCTCTGCTTTAAAAATGTTCAAAGATTTGGCCTCTACAGCCTTTCATAGCGATGAATTCCATAGATTCAACACCACCTGGCTAAAGAAATTCCTCCTCATCTTTGTTCTAAAGGGACATCCTTCTATTCTGAGATTGTCCTTTAGTTCCAGACTTCCACACTATAGGAAACATCCTCACCACATCTACTCTGTATAACCTGTCCAATATTCAAAATAAGTGAAGAGTGAAGAATGAAGAAGAAAGAATTAGAAGGTGGGAGGAGGGAAGGGAGTAGAAACCAGCAGGTGATAGGTGAGACAAATTGAGGGGGAAGCTGAGTGGCTCAGAGGAGAGATGAAGTAAGAATTTGGGAAGTGATAGCTGAAAGAGGTAAAGTGATGAAGAAGGAATCTGATAGGAGAGGACATTGGACCATGGAAGAAAGGGAAGAAGGGGAGCCAGAGTGAGGTAATGCACAGATGAAGAGATGAAAGACAGGAGAGCAGGACCTCAAGGGTGGTAATCTCAGGATTGCTACCTGTGCTAGGTGCCAGTGAGGGTAGGAATAGGATGCTCTGGAGGATGAACAAGTGGCTGAGGAACTGGTGTAGGGGGTAGGGTTTCAGATTTCAGGATCATTGGGACCTCTCCTGGGGCAGGTGGGACCTGTACAAGAGAGACGGGTTACACTTGAACTACAGGGGGACCAATATCCTTTCAGGGAGGTTTGTTAGTGCTATTGGGGAGGCTTTAAACTAGATTTGCAGGGGAATGGGAACCAGAGTGCCAGAGCTGACAGTGTGGCTGGGGTGAAAATAAATGATGTTAAAAGTTCAAGCAAATCCGCTGATAAAAAGGTCGTGAGTGGTGGTAAAAATCTTCTGAGGTGTATATATTTCAATGCTAGGAGTATTGCGGGGAAGGCGGATGAGTTGAGGGCGTGGATTGACACGTGGAATTATGACGTTATAGCAATTAGTGAAACTTGGCTACAGGAGGGACAGGACTGGCAGCTTAATATTCCAGGGTTCTGATGTTTCAGATGTGATCGAGGCAGAGGAATGAAAGGTGGGGGAGTAGCATTGCTTGTTAGGGAAAATATTACAGCAGTACTCAGGCAGGACAGATTAGAGGCTTGTCTACTGAGTCCTTATGGGTGGAGCTGAGAAACAGGTATGGCCATATTTGTGGGATTGTATTACAGACCACCCAATAGTCAACGAGACTTGGAAGAGCAAATCTGCAGAGAGATAGCAGGTAACTGCAGGAAACATAAAGTTGTGGTGGTAGGGGATTTTAATTTTCCATATATTGATTGGGACTCCCATACTGTTAGGGGTCTAGATGGTTTAGAGTTTGTAAAATGTGTTCAGGAAAGTTTTCTAAATCAATATATAGAGGGACCAACTAGAGGGGACGCAATATTGGATCTCCTGTTAGGAAACGAGTTAGGACAAGTGACGGAAGTCTGTGTAGGGGAGCACTTTGGTTCCAGTGATCATAACACCATTAGTTTCAATTTGATCATGGACAAGGATAGATCTGGTCCTAGGGTTGAGGTTCTGAACTGGAAGAAGGCCAAATTTGAAGAAATGAGAAAGGATCTGAAAAGCGTGGATTGGGACAGGTTGTTCTCTGGCAAAGATGTGATTGGTAGGTGGGAAGCCTTCAAAGGGGAAAATTTGAGAGTGCAGAGTTTGTGTGTTCCTGTCAGGATTAAAGGCAAAGTGAATAGCAATAAGGAACCTTGGTTCTCAAGGGATATTGCAACTCTGATAAAGAAGAAGAGGGAGTTGTATGAAATGTATAGGAAACCATAGAAACCATAGAAACTACAGCACAGAAACAGGCCCTTTGGCCCTTCTTGGCTGTGCCGAACCATTTTCTGCCTAGTCCCACTGACCGGCACACGGACCATATCCCTCCATACACCTCCCATCCATATATCTGTCCAATTTATTCTTAAATGTTAAAAAAGAACCCACATTTACCACCTCGTCTGGCAGCTCATTCCATACTCCCACCACTCTCTGTGTGAAGAAGCCCCCCCTAATGTTCCCTTTAAACTTTTCCCCCCTCACCCTTAACCCATGTCCTCTGGTTTTTTTCTCCCCTTGCCTCAGTGGAAAAAGCCTGCTTGCATTCACTCTATGTATACCCATCATAATTTTATATACCTCTATCAAATCTCCCCTCATTCTTCTACACTCCAGGGAATAAAGTCCTAACCTATTCAACCTTTCTCTGTAACTGAGTTTCTCAAGTCCCGGCAACATCCTTGTAAACCTTCTCTGCACTCTTTCAACCTTATTTATATCCTTCCTGTAATTTGGTGACCAAAACTGAACACAATACTCCAGATTTGGCCTCACCAATGCCTTATACAACCTCATCATAACATTCCAGCTCTTATACTCAATACTTTGATTAATAAAGGCCAATGTACCAAAAGCTCTCTTTATGACCTATCTACCTGTGACGCCACTTTTAGGGAATTTTGTATCTGTATTCCAAGATCCCTCTGTTCCACTGCACTCCTCAGTGCCTTACCATTAACCCTGTATGTTCTACCTTGGTTTGTCCTTCCAATGTGCAATACCTCACACTTGTCAGTATTAAACTCCATCTGCCATTTTTCAGCCCATTTTTCCAGCTGGTCTAAGTCCCTCTGCAGGCTCTGAAAACCTTCCTCACTGTCTACTACACCTCCAATCTTTGTATCATCAGCAAACTTGCTGATCCAATTTACCACATTATCATCCAGATCATTGATATAGATGACAAATAACAATGGACCCAGCACTGATCCCTGTGGCACACCACTAGTCACAGGCCTCCACTCAGAGAAGCAATTCTCTACCACCACTCTCTGGCTTCTTCCATCGAGCCAATGTCTAATCCAATTTACCACCTCTCCATGTATACCTAGCGACTGAATTTTCCTAACTAACCTCCAATGCGGGACCTTGTCAAAGGCCTTACTGAAGTCCATGTAGACAATATCCACTGCCTTCCCTTCATTCACTTTCCTGGTAACCTCCTCGAAAAACTCCAACAGATTGGTCAAACATGACCTACCACGCACAAAGCCATGTTGACTCTCCCTAATAAGCCCCTGTCTATCCAAATGCTTGTAGATTCTGTCTCTTAGTACTCCCTCCAATAACTTACCTACTACTGACGTTAAACTCACCGGCCTATAATTTCCCGGATTACTTTTCGATCCTTTTTTAAACAACGGAACAACATGAGCCACTCTCCAATCCTCCGGCACTTCACCCGTAGACAGCGACATTTTAAATATTTCTGCCAGCGCCCCCGCAATTTTAACACTAGTCTCCTTCAAGGTCCGAGGGAACACACTGTCAGGTCCCGGGGATTTATCCACTTTAATTTTCCTCAAGACAACAAGCACCTCCTCCTTTTCAATCTGTACAGTTTCCATGGTCTCACTACTTGATTCCCTCAATTCCATAGATTTCATGCCAGCTTCCTTAGTAAATACAGATGCAAAAAAACCTATTTAAGATCTCCCCCATTTCCTTTTGTTCCACACAAAGCTGACCACTCTGATCTTCAAGAGGACCAGTTTTATCCCTTACAATCCTTTTGCTCTTAATATACTTGTAAAAGCTCTTTGGATTCTCCTTCACTTTGACTGCCAAGGCAACCTCGTGTCTTCTTTTAGCCCTCCTGATTTCTTTCTTAAGTAAACAGGGAGTAAATCAGGTGCTTGAGGAGTATAAGAAGTGCAAGAAAATACTTAAGAAAGTAATCAGGAGGGCTAAAAGAAGACATGAGGTTGCCTTGGCAGTCAAAGTGATGGATAATCCAGAGAGCTTTTACAGGTATATTAAGAGCAAAAAGATTGTAAGGGATAAAATTGGTCCTCTTGAAGATCAGAGTGGTCGGCTATGTGCGGAACCGAAGGAAATGGGGGAGATTTTAAATAGGTTTTTTGCGTCTGTATTTACTAAGGAAACTGGCATGAAGTCTATGGAATTGAGGGAATCAAGTAGTGAGATCATGGAAACTGTACAGATTGAAAAGGAGGAGGTGCTTGCTGTCTTGAGGAAAATTAAAGTGGATAAATCCCCGGGACCTGACAGGATGTTCCCTCGGACCTTGAAGGAGACTAGTGTTGAAATTGCGGGGGCCCTGGCAGAAATATTTAAAATGTCGCTGTCTACAGGTGAGGTACCAGAGGATTGGAAAGTGGCTCATGATTTTCCGTTGTTTAAAAAAGGATCGAAAAGTAATCCAGGAAATTATAGGCCGGTGAGTTTAACGTCAGTAGTAGGTAAGTTATTGGAGGGAGTACTAAGAGACAGAATCTACAAGCATTTGGATAGACAGGGGCTTATTAGGGAGAGTCAACATGGCTTTGTGCGTGGTAGGTCATGTTTGACCAATCTATTGGAGTTTTTTGAGGAGGTTACCAGGAAAGTGGATGAAGGGAAGGCAGTGGATATTGTCTACATGGGTTTCAGTAAGGCCTTTGACAAGGTCCCGCATGGGAGGTTAGTTAGGAAGATTCAGTCGCTAGGTATACATGGAGAGGTGGTAAATTGGATTAGACATTGGCTCGATGGAAGAAGCCAGAGAGTGGTGGTAGAGAATTGCTTCTCTGAGTGGAGGCCTGTGACTAGTGGTGTGCCACAGGGATCAGTGCTGGGTCCATTGTTATTTGTCATCTATATCAATGATCTGGATGATAATGTGGTAAATTGGATCAGCAAGTTTGCTGATGATACAAAGATTGGAGGTGTAGTAGACAGTGAGGAAGGTTTTCAGAGCCTGCAGAGGGACTTGGACCAGCTGGAAAAATGGGCTGAAAAATGGCAGATGGAGTTTAATACAGACCAGTGTGAGGTATTGCACGTTGGAAGGACAAACCAAGGTAGAACATACAGGGTTAATGGTAAGGCACAAAGGAGTGCAGTAGAACAGAGGGATCTTGGAATACAGATACAAAATTCCCTAAAAGTGGCGTCACAAGTAGATAGGGTTGTAAAGAGAGCTTTTGGTACATTGGCCTTTATTAATCAAAGTATTGAGTATAAGAGCTGGAATGTTATGATGAGGTTGTATAAGGCATTGGTGAGGCCAGATCTGGAGTATTGTGTTCAGTTTTGGTCACCAAATTACAGGAAGGATATAAATAAGGTTGAAAGAGTGCAGAGAAGGTTTACAAGGATGTTGCCGGGACTTGAGAAACTCAGTTACAGAGAAAGGTTGAATAGGTTAGGACTTTATTCCCTGGAGCATAGAAGAATGAGGGGAGATTTGATAGAGGAATATAAAATTATGATGGGTATACATAGAGTGAATGCAAGCAGGCTTTTTCCACTGAGGCAAGGGGAGAAAAAAACCAGAGGACATGGGTTAAGGGTGAGGGGGGAAAAGTTTAAAGGGACCATTAGGGGGGGCTTCTTCACACAGAGAGTGGTGGGAGTATGGAATGAGCTGCCAGACGAGGTGGTAAATGCGGGTTCTTTTTTAACATTTAAGAATAAATTGGACAGATACATGGATGGGAGGTGTATGGAGGGATATGGTCTGTGTGCAGGTCAGTGGGACTAGGCAGAAAATGGTTCGCCACAGCCAAGAAGGGCCAAAAGGCCTGTTTCTGTGCTGTAGTTTCTATGGTTTCTATGGATAGAAACCATGGAAGAAAGGGAAGGAGGAGGGGAACCAGAGGGAAGTGATGGGCAGGTGAGAAGAAGAAAAGGGATAAGAGGGAAGCCAGAGTGGGGAACGGAAAAAGAGAGAAGGGAGAAAGAGGGAGAAACTGATGTTCATGCCATTAGGTTGGAGGCAACGCAGGCAGAATATGAGATGTTGCTTGCACACTGTGATCTGACAGTAGAGGAGCCCATGGACTGATGTGCCAGAATAGAAACTGGAACTTGAATTGAAATCAGTGCCCACCTCGTTTGGCCATCACAAAATTCCACACATTTTGACAAATTGGAAAACATAAGTTAGGGAACACAACTGCACAGTTTCCTTTTAGCCAAGCAGTTGAAGTGGCTGCTTCTACAAGTAACAGATGCAATTTTAACATTGAAAACAAAGTTAAGGGCTAATTGGGAGGAATTATATTGAGGAATCAGGAAACTAATTGAATATTTTGTTTCTGTCTGGACTGATGCAGTAAATCTCCCAGAGATAACGTGGAATAGAATGAGTGACGAATTGCTAAATATTAGCATTGATAAAAAAAATCTATAATTATTGAGGCAGAAATCCACTAAATCCTCAGAATCCTGATAATTTATTATCAAAGTGTATATATGTCACCATATACTATCTTGTGATTCATTTTCTTGCAGGCATTTACAGGAAAATAAATAAATGCAGTAGAATTTAGGAAAAGTTGTACATAAACAAAGACTCACAAACAATGCAGATACAAACAAAGACAAATTGCACAAATAAAAAGTAAGACCATAAGATATAGGAGCAGAAGTAGGCCATTCAGCCCATCAAGTCTGTTCCGCCATTCAATCATGGGCTGATCCAATTCTTCCAGTCATCCCCATTCCCTTGTTTTCGCCCCATATCCTTTGATACCCTGGCTAATCAAGAACATATCTATCTCTGCCTTAATTACACCCAATGACTTGGCCTCCACAGCTGCTCATGACAACAAATTCCACAGATTTACCATCCTCTGACTAAAATAATTTTTCCGCATCTCAGTTCTAAAAGGATGTCCTTCAGTCCTGAAGTCGTGCCCTCTTGTCCTAGAATCCCCTCCCATGGGAAATAACTTTGCCATCCCTAATCTGTTCAGGCCTTTTAACATTCGGAATGTTTCTATGAGATCCCCCCTCATTCTCCTAAACTCCAGGGAATACAGCCCAAGAGCTGCCAAACATTCCTCATACGGTAACCCTTTCATTCCTGAAAATATTCTCGTGAATCTTCTCTGAATCCTCTCCAATGTCTATATCCTTTATATCCTTTATAAAATAAGGAGCCCAAAACTGCACACGATATTCCAAGTCTGGTCTCATGAGTGCCTTATAGAACCTCAACATCACATCCCTGCTCTTATATTCTATACCTCTAGAAATGAATGCCAATATTGCATTTGTCTTCTTCACCACCAACTCAACCTGGAGGTTAACCTTTAGGGTATCCTGCACAAGGACTCCCAAGTTCCTTTGCATCTCTGCATTTTGAATTCTCTCCCCATCTAAATAATAGTCTGCCCGTTTATTTCTTCCACCAAAGTGCATGACCATACACTTTCCAACATTTTATTTAATTTGCCACTTCTTTGCCCATTCTCCTAAACTATCTAAGTCTCTCTGCAGGCTCTCTGTTTCCTCAACACTACCTGCTCCTCCACTTATCTTTGTATCATTAGCAAAGTTAGCCACAAATCCATTAATACCGTAGTCCAAATCATTGACATACTGTAAAAAGCAGCGGTCCCAATACCGACCTCTGTGGAACTCCACTGGTAACCGGCAGCCAGCCAGAATAGGATCCCTTTATTCCCACTTTCTGTTTTCTGCCAACCCCCCAATGCTCCAAAATAAATAATTAACATGAGAACATGATCTGTGCGGTCCTTGAAACGGGCTCTGTAGGTTGTAGAACCATTCAGGGTCGAGAAAACTGAAATTATCCACAGTGGTACAGGAGCCTGATGGTTGTAGAGTTATAGCTGTCCCTGAACCTGGTGTGTGGGACCTGAGGCTCCTGTACCTCCTCATCGGTGGCAGTAGTAGGTACAGAAGTTTTTCTTCCTGAAAATGATTAGGTGCGTACGTATGTGCCACGTGCTTGTGAGGCTAGAACTAAGAAGATTATACGGATTAATACATGGCTAAGGGGTTGGTGTAGGATGGAGAGCATAAGATTTTTGGATCATTGGGCTCTCTTCCAAGGAAAGTGAGATCTGTACAGAACGGATTGTTTGCACCTGAACAGGAGGGAGACTAATATCCTAGTGTTAATGCTTCACGGTGGGGTTGAAACTAGAGATGCAGAGGGAAGGGAACCGGTGTGCCAGAATGGTTAATGGAAAGTTTGTGGAGGCAGACATTGGTAAGACCTCAGACAAAGTTAGGAATCAAAAGGTTGAACACAGTGTGACAAAATTGAAAAGGGTGAATACAGGACTGAAGGTGATGTATCTGAAGGCGCTGTATTTGGAATAAGGTTGATGAAGTTGTAGCACAGTTGCAGTTTAGCAGGTATAATATTGCAGGCGTCACTGAATCATAGCTGAAAGATTATAGTTGGGAGCTTAATGTCCAAGGATACACATTACATCAAAAGGAAAGGCAGGAAAGCAGATAAGGTGGGGTTGCTCTGTTAATAAAAAATGAAATCAATTCATGAGATAGAGGAGACATAGGATCAGAAGGTGTGGAATTGTTGTGGATGGAGCTAAGGGACTGCAAGGATAAAAAGACCCTGATGGGAGATGTATACAGACCCCCAAACAGTGGTAAGGATGTTGCGTACAAATTACAATGGGACATAGAAAATGCATGCCAAAAGGGCAATGTTACTATAGTTATGGGGGACTTCAATATTCAGGTAGAATGGGAAAATCAGGTTTAATGCTGGATTACAGGAGAGGGAGATTCTAGAGTGCCTACAAGATGGTTTTTGGGAGAAGCTCGTGGTTGAATCCACTCGAGGATCAGCTATTCTGGATTGGGTGTTGTGCAATGAACTAGAGCTGATTAGAGAGTTTAAGGTGAAAGAATCCCTAGGGGTAAGTGTCACAGTCCCGATCGTTAATTCCCTATCTTCTTCTAATTTCCTTTGATTGTGCCACGGCTCCGACCGTTAATTTCCCATTTGCTCCTAATTCTCTTTGATGACGGCACGCCTGGTTTCCATCAAGACCTGCAGCATAAGAACCCCAGGGTTACAACCACTAGTTGCCAGATCATTGGTTTTGCCTGTGTGATAATTAACGTTTCCTGTAGTTTTGCTTCAGTACCGCGATTTACCTGTGAAACTCAGTCTCTTTGTGTCAAGATCGGTTTTCTAAGTTCTATTCCATTTCCGAGGTTTACCTGCAAAATCCAGCCTCTCTGCGTCAAGATAAGTCTTCTAAAGCTTTACTTCAGCACCAAGCTCTCCCTCCTGTTTGCCGTTCATGTCTGCATCCTAACTAAATCTCCACGCCTGTGTCCTGCACTTGGGTTCACCTCACTCACTCATTACAACAGTAAGTGATCATAATATGATCAAATTCACACTGAAATTTGAGAAGGAGAAGCTAAGGTCAGATGTATCAGTATTACAGTGAAGTAAAGGGAATTACAGAGGCATGAGAGAGGAGTTGGCCAGAATTGATTGGAAAAGAACACTGCAGGGATGACAGCAGAGCAGCAATGGCTGGATTTCTGGAAGCAATTCAGAAGGCACAGGATATATACATCCCAAAGAGGAATAAGTATTTTAAAGGAAAGATGACACAACCATGACTAACAAGAGAAGTCAAAGCCAACATAAAAGCCAAAAAGAGGGCATATAATAGAGAAAAAATTAGTGGGAAATTAGAGGATTCGGAAGCTTTTAAAAACCAACAGAAGGCAACTAAAAAAGTAATTAAAAAGGTAAAGGTGGAATGCAAAAGTAAGGTAGTCAATAATATTGAAGAGGATACCAAAAGATTCTTCAGAGACATAAAGTGTAAAAGAGAAGTGAGAGTGGATATCAGACCACTGGAAAATGATGCTGGAGAGGTAGTAATGGGGACAATGAAATGGCGGACACACTGAATAAGCATATTGTATCAGTCTTCACTGTGGAAGACACTAGCGGTATGATGGAAGTTCCAGGTGTTGGAGGCATGACATAGCTAGAGGGAAGGTTATTGGGAAACTGAAAGATCTAGAGGTAGATAAATCAACTGGACCAGATGGTGTACACCCGAGAGTTCTGAAAGTGGTAGCTGAAAAGACTGTGGAGGCATCAGTAATGATCTTTCAAGAATCACTAGATTCTGGAATGATTCCAGAAGACTGGAAATTTACAGATGTCACTCCACTCTTCAAGAAGGGAGAGAGGCGGAAGAAAGGAAACTACAGGCCAGTTAATCTGACCTCAGTGGTTGGGAAGATCCTGGAGTCGATTATTAAGGATGAGGTTTCAGGGTACTTGGAGGCACATGATAAAATAGGCCATAGTCAGCATGCATTCCTGAAGCGAAAGTCTTGACTGACAAATCAGTTGGAATTATTTGAAGAAATAAGAAGCAGGATAGATAAAGAAGAATCGGTTGATGTTGTGTACTTGGAATTTCAGAAGGCCTTTCACAAGGTGCCACACATGAGGCTGCTTAACAAGCTATGAGCCCGTGGTATTACAGGAAAGACTCTAGGATGGGTGAAGCAGCAGCTGATAGGCAGGAGTTAAAAAGAGTGGGAATAAAGGGAACCTTTTTGGTTGGTTACCAGTGACTAGTGGTGTTCCACAGGGATCTGTATTGGGACTTTCTTTTAACATTATATGTCAATGATTTGGATGATGGTATTGATGGCTTTGTTGCAAAGTTCACAAATAATATGAAGATCGGTAGAGGGACAAGTAGTTTTGAGGAAGTAGAAAGGCTACAGAAGGACTTAGGCAGATTAGGAGAATGGGCAAAGAAATGGCAGTTGGAAAACAGTGTAGGGAAGTGTATGGTCATGCACTTTGGGAGAAAAAAATGAAAGGGTTGACTATTTCTAAATGGAGAGAAAATTCAAGTACCTGAGGTGCAAAGGGACTTGGGAGTCCTTGTGCGGGATTTCTTAAAGGTTAATTTTCAGGTTGAGTCTGTGGTGAGGAAGGCAATTGCAATGTTAACATTCATTTCACAAGGACTAGAATACAGAAGCAAGGATGTAATGTTGAGATTTTAGAAAGCACTGGTGAGGCCTCACTTGTAGTATTGAGAGCAGGTTTGTGCCCCTTCTCTTAGAAAGGGTGAAACTAGAGAAGCTTCAAAGAAGGTTCAAGAAAATGATTCCAGGATTGAATGGTTTGTCATACAAAGAGTCTTTGATGGCCCTGGACCTGTAGTCAATCAAATTCAGAAGAATGAGGGGTAACCTCATTGAAACCCATCAAATGTTAAAAGGCCTTGTTAGAGTGGATGTGGAAAGAATGTTTCCTATGGTGGGAGAGTCTTAAGACCAGAGACACAACCTCAGAATAGAGGAATGTCTATTTAGAATGGAGATAAGGAGAACTTTCTTTACCCAGAGAGAGGTGAATCTGTGGAATTCTTTGCCACAGGCAACTATGGAGGCCAAGTCCTTATGTATATTTATTGCAGAGGTTGATAGATTGTTAATTGGTCAAGACATGAAGGGATACGGGGAGAAGGCAGGAGATTGGGGCTGAGAGGAAACTTGGATCAGCCATGATGAAATGGTTGAGTGGATGCCATGGGCCAAATAGCCTAATTATGCCCCTGTACTGTATCTTATGGTCTTATAAAGTAAGGAGCTGACAGGATCGTAAGAAGCAGTTGGCTATAATTCTGATAACTTGATGTTCTCACGTCAATATTAGTAATGCTGATTTTTTTTCCCACAGGCCCCACCTGCAAATCATTCTTCAGAATATCCCCTGTTTCTCACTAGGCTGTTAACCCTCCCACAGTGGTGTTTCTGGGAAAGAAAGGGAATTGACTGCCCTGGTTTGCATTGGCAGGGGAACACTGCCTTCCGATCCCAATCACTCCCTTCCCCTGCAGCCAAGTAACAGGAGCTGACGGCTTTTCCTGTCAGCATGATGCATTGTTCTGGAGTGTCTGTGAATCACCTTTCGTTCGATTTTGCTTTTTCTTGAACAATTAAGTGACACTCCTTGTAAAATCACGTCAGCCAAATTCAGTTCTCCTAATTAACCTTCAAAATCCCTCATATTTAAATACTTTATAAATTCCATTGCATCTCAGAATTATAATGTACACAGGTGGGACTGTACCATAGTGTTTAGTGTAACTCTTTACAGTGCTGGTGACCCGGGTTCATTTCCTGCCGATGTCTGTAAGGAGTTTGTACATTTTCCCCTAGACCGCATAGGTTTCCTTTAGCTGCTCTGGTTTAGACTATAAGACCATAAGATATAGGAGCAGAGGTAGGCTATTTGGCCCATCGAGTCTGCTCCACCATTCAATCATGGGCTGATCCAATTCTTCCAGTGATCCCCATTCCCCTGCCTCCTCCCCATCCCCATTGATGCCCTGGTTTCCTCCCACATTCCAAAGATATACGAGTTATTTGGGTGGCATGTGCCCATTGGGCTGGAAGGGCTTGTTACTGTGCTGTATCTTCAAATAAATTGTATATATTTTTAAAATTGGCTGTACATTATCAGCATTTTCAAAACTCTTAGATAAATGAGGTTTATGGGGTGTCCAGGGAAGGGTAGTATGGACATGACAAGCCCCTCCTCCAGAGGTACTATCGCTCCCTGGACACCCAATAAACCTCATTTATCTAAGAGTTTTGAAAATGGGGCAGCTGACTCACTTTGATCCCCACCGGACACTCAGCTCTCACCAGTGGCTCCAAGTAGCTGTTTGCATGCGACAGTGGCCACACCCCGGTACACAGCTCCAGCAACCGGCTAAACTGGGTGAGGGTAGCCAGCAGCCTCACACCCAGGTGAAGTTTAGGGACATGCCTCTCCCAGCACGCAAAGCCAGCTCTGGCGGACTGGATGGATGAGAACTACAGTGAGATCCGATGGTCAAGATGGCGGTTCTGCAATGCTCCGTGGAGAGCAAAGGGCAGGACAAGGCACAGAGGACAGTGTGGTCATTAACTGCAGCCAAGGAAGACTCCAGTTCGTGACGCCTGCTCATAGCACTGGACCCAGACTTCTGAGATTGAGAGAGTGGAACTGCCCCAGTGCAGCGGCTTTTCCACTTTAAAAACTCTCCACCATAGTTCTCATGTCATCGTTGGACACAATGGAGAACCACCGAGAAAAAACATAGGCATATGGATAATAGAATAATAGAGAGCTATGTGGGAGTGATGGAGGGATTGATCTTAGAGTAGGTTAAAATATCAGAAACATTGTGCGCCGAAAAACCTGTACTGTGCTGAAGTGTTCTAGGTTTTGAGTTCTTAAAGTTATGAACTGGTTTAAGGCACTGTAACCACTCCCCTCCATTCCCTTTTGCTTTTATCCCACCAACCCCATCACCCTACTATCTCTGTCCTCTCAATCTGCCCACTGTACACACATTTGTTCCTTTGGTTCCCCCTCTGCTCCTCTTTCCTTTTATTCCGTGGCCACTGTCCTCTCCTATCGGCTTCCATCTCCTTCAGCCCTTTGTCACTTCCACCTATCACTTCTCAGCTTCTTACATCACTACCCCTCTTCCCAGACCCACTCACCTGGACCCACCTGTCACCAGGCAGCTCTTTGCTCCACCCTTTTCCTTCACTTTTAATACCAGGTATCTCCCACTGATGAAGTATTGTGTCCTGAAATGTTGACTACCCATTTCCCTCCATACATGCTCCCTGACCCTGAATTCTTCCTTATCAGAGTCAGGAATTATCTCCAGCAAGGAGATAATGCTGAGGCTTTATACGATACTAGCCAGATCACACTTGGAGTATTGTCAACAGTTTTGGGCTCCACATCTCAGAGAGGATGTGTTGTCATTGGAGAGTTTCATAGCAATGATTCCGGGAATGAAGGGGTTGACATATGAGGAGTGTTTTGCAGCTTTGGGCTGTACTCGCTGGAATTTAGAAGAATGCGTGGGGATCTCATTGAAACCTACCGAATGTTGAAAGGACTCGATAGGGTGAATGTGGAGAGGATATCTCCTATGGTGCTGGTATGCAGAACTAGAGGGCACAGCCTCAAAATTGAGGGGCAACCTGTCAGAACAGAGGTAAGGAGGAATCTTTTTAGCCAGAGAGTAGTGAATCGGTGGAATGCTCTGCCACAAACTGCAGTGGAGGCCAAGTCCATGGGTATAGTTAAGGCGGAAGTTACTCGTTTCCAGATCAGTCGGGGCATCAAAGGATATGGTGAGATAGCAGGTATATGGGGTTGAGTGGGATCTGGGATCAGCCGTGATGGAATGGCGGAGCAGACTTAATGGGCTGAATGGCCTAATTCTGCTTCCATGTCTAATAGTCTAATATTTTATGTGTTGTTCTAGATTTCCAACATCTGCAATTAATATTGTTTCCCTGTTTTATTTATTCCAAGGGCAGTGTTCATCCAAGTGGAATAGCTTGCTTTCCGGCTTCAAAGGGCAATTTTTCCACCTTTCTCCAGGTCTCCTTTCAACGATTTTCGAACCCTTCACTCTCCTAGTTAGTTTATTTATTTATTTATTTTTAAATGCAGAGCAGCATCTTTGAACAGCCCCTTCCCACTCAGCAACCCACCTATTGAACCATTGCAATGGTCACAAGACAATTTACAATGGCCAGTTAGCTTATTAACCAGCCTTTGAACTGTGAGGGGAAACCCACATCGTTCACGGGAAGAACAAACAAACTCCTTACACCACTGCTGCGGTTCTATCCACCCACTTCAGACACAGGTTCTCGCCACCCCCACTCCCATCTGAATCCAGCTGTCATTCACTTGTCCCCGAATGGTTCCCATTCTCACCTCCCTTGCTTACTGAACACAGCTCTGGCAGCAATTTGAGTTCCTGTTTATCTCCCTCCAGGAGCTTCTCTCCTATCTTCAAACTCCCCTCCTGTTACCTTGCTCCTCAGTAGCATAGTGGTTAGCACATTGCTTTACAGTGCAGGTGACACAGGTTCAATTCCCGCAGCTGCCTCTAAGGAATTTATACATTCTCCCCATGGTTCCGGTTTCCTCGCACAGTCCAAAGACTTACCGGTTGGTTGGTAGGTTAATCGCTCATTGTGAATGGTTCCATGATTAGGCTAGGGTTAAATTGGGGGGGGGGTGCATGGACAGCATGACTCGAAGGTTTGGAAGGGCCAATTCTGCACTGTATCTCAATCAATCAATAAATAAGTAACATCAGTTATGTGTTTTCCTCTCTCTTCTTTTGTCTGCCCCCATGTATCATTCACTGCCATAGGTTTCCCTCTCACCTTCCATACCTGGTACGATCTGTCTGTCATTGTATTCCTCTACTCAGTCCACCAATCAGCTCATATTCTGCTCTCACCACTCCCCTTCGCCCCTCTATGGTGGCCATATTGCCTTCTCACTCCCAGTCTTGCCACAGGGTTTCAATCAAAAATGGCAGCAGTTTCTTTCCTCCCAAGTATGCTGCTCAGTGTGCTGAGTTTGTCCAGCAAGTTGTTTGCTGGACCACGCGGGTAAATCTAGAGTCATGTATGGTCCATACTGGGTAAGGACGGCAGATTTCCTTTCCTAAAGAAGATGTATGAACCCAGAATGATTTCCACGACAACCTTGTGGTTTCTTGGTCCTATTACAGAGGCCAGTTCTTTTTTAATCCCAATTATAAATACAGACATAAATTCTCCACGTGCCAAACTCTTGTAACAACACACTCAAAGTGCCGGAGGAAGTCAGCTGGACAGGCAGCTTCTATGGTAAAGAGTAAACAGACAACACTTCGGGCCAAGACCATTCTTCATAGAATCAACAGATAGAATCGAACTCCTGTTTCCATGTCAACAATCTGAGTTGCTAACCTGTAAGGTTTTATGGTTTTATTTCCTCCGAATGCAATGTTCATCCTTTGTTTCTGCTGTTTCCTGCCCTGTCCTATCCTGTTTCTATCTGCAAACAAGGCACTTCCCTGCATGCCTACACACACACACACACACACACACACACACACACACACACTCAGACAAATATACCATAGGATCATAAGACAAAGCAGCAGAATTAGGCCATCTGGCCCATCAAGTCTGCTCTGTCATGCCATCATGGCTGATTTATTATCCCTCTCAATTCCATTTTCTGCCCTCTCCTCATAAATGTTGACACTCTTACTAATCAAGAACTTATCAGTCTTTGCTTTAAATTTACCCAATGACTTGACCTCCTCACCTGTCTATGACAATGAATTCCACAGATTCACCACCCTCTGGCTAGAAGTTCCTCCTCATCTCTGTTCTAAAGGGACACCCTTACACACACAAACATTCACATACACACTGACAAACACATATCATATACACTCACACAGTCAGACTTGCTGCTTACACACACAAACGTACATTAGAGGAGCCAAGATCTCTTTCCCAGCTAACTGAATTAAGCTATTTGGAAAAGTATTCGAGGTTGAGTCCATATGTAACATTGCACAGGTCATGGCAAACCCTTTGAGAAGGACACTAAAGTACATCAGGTATGGCTGGCTGAAATATTGGACTGGTGTAGTCACTGGGGAATTGCCTTCTTAATCCAGAGTGTGGTTAGTCTGTGGAACTCACTCAGACAAGGAGTAACTAAGGTAACTGATGTAACTATGGGAGGGAGAGATAGCTGACAAGAACTATGGAGTGTAAACAGGGGCCCACTGAGCCAAGTGGCCTGTTTCTGCGTGTAAATACCTTGCAAAATGATAATAGCTCTCCTCCTTAATGACGCAGATGATTATCCTAACTTTTGCCAAGTCACATTCAACCATCTCGCCTTCATATTAATCCATCTTGGCTCCCAGTCTATTGAGGCCCGAATTTTGGAATTCCACTGCACAGTTCCAAACCCCTCAATGCTCCAACTCTGTAACTTCATGATGACCTACAACCCCAAGAGATCGATCAAGCATAATTTTATTGTCATCTGACTGCCCATACATGCAACCAAACGAACCAACAATCCTCCAGACCACAGTGTACCTACAAAACATATATCACACACACAGCACATCAAACAAAATATTACCATAAATATAATTTAAAATGCATGTAGTGCACAGCACAGGTAAACAGCTCACTGTCCTCGTGATGAGACCTCAGTGGTGGCAGGTTACTCATTAGTATGCATTCTTCTTGGATGCCTTTTGTTTCCTTAAGGTCATTGCTAAGAGCCATGTATCATCAGCTCAGTGGTGTGGTGGTTAGCATGTCACCTTACAATGCCAGCGAGCAAAGGATCAGGGTTCATCTCCCACCACTGTCTATAAAAAGGTTGTACGTTCACTCTGTGATCACTTGTGTTTCTCCGGGTGCTCCGGTTTCATCCCACATTTTCCAAACAGACGTACAGATTAGGGTTAATAAGCTTTGAGCTTGCTATTTTTACACTGGAATCATAATGACACTTACAGACCATAAGACCATAAGACAAAGGAGCAGAAGTCGGCCATTCGGCCCATTGAGTCTGCTCCGCCATTTTATCATGAGCTGATCCATTCTCCCATTTAGTCCCACTCCCCCGCCTTCTCACCATAACCTTTGATGCCCTGGCTACTCAGATACCCATCAATCTCTGAAAAAGAGATTTTTTCAGAGATTTCTCAGGGACAACGGTGTGTCCCCAGCACACCTTTGGGTTGTGTTAGTCATAGACACAAAAATGAAGCATTTCAAAGTTCAAAGTAAACTTTATTATCAAAGTACATACAGTATATGTCACCATATATAACCCTGAGATTCATTTTCTTGCTGATATAATCAAATCTATGGAATAGTGATGATAACAGAATCAATGAAAGATTGCTCAACTAGGGTGTTCACCCAAAGTGCAGAAGACAACAAACTGAGCAAATGTAAGTATAAATAAATAGCAATAAGTATTGAGAACATGAGATGATGAGTCTTTGAAAGTGAGTCCATTCATGGTCGGAACATTTCAATGATGGGGCAAGCGAAGTTGAGAGAAGTTATCCCCTTTTGTTCAAGAGCCTGATGGTCGAGGGGTAGTAACTGTTCTTGAACCTGGTGGTGCGAGTCCTGAGGCACCTGTACCCTCTACCTGATGGCAGTTGCGAGAAGAGAGTATGTCCACGGGTGATGGGGATCCCAGAAGATGGACACCGCTTTCCTACAACAGCGTTTCATGTAGATGTGCTCAGTGGTTGGGAGAGCTTTACCCGTGATGGACTGAGCCAAACCATTACTTTTTTGTGGGATTTTCCATTCAAGGCTCTGATGCAGCTTCTCAATATACACTCCACCACAAATCTATAGAAATTTGTCTGTATGTTTCACTGTGTGTTTCAATGCTCATGTGACAAATAAAGCTAATCTTTTAAAATCTTTTTATATGACTAAACTCCAATCCCCGGACATCTCCCTTTGGTACCCTGACAAAACATTTAGAGGTGTTCACCTTAGCATTTGCTATTGTTGCAATGGAGGTTCCCTGGACCTGACCTCTCCTCATCACTCACTGATTCTTTCTTAAACAATATACACTCAGTGGCCATGTTATTAGGTGCATCTGCCCATTAATGCAAATATCTAATCTGCCAATTATATGGCAGAAACTTGATGTATAAAAGCATCCAAATGTGGTTAACAGATTCAGTTGTTGTTCAGAACAATCAGAATGGTGTAGAAATATGGTCTAAGTGACTTTAACCATTGGTGCCAGACAGGGTGATTTGAGTATTTCAGAACCAGCTGATTTCTTAGGATTTTCACTCACAACAGTCTCTAGAGTTTACAGAGAATGGTTGAAAAACAAAAAATCATTCAGTGAGCAGCAGATCTGTGGGTGAAAGTGTCTTGTTGTTGAGAGGTCAGAGGAATTATTGCCAAACTGGCTTAAGCTAGCTAGTAGGCAAATCACCATGCGTTGCAACAGTGGTGTCCAGAAGAACATCTCTGCACAGCACATCAAACCCTGAAGTACTTGGACTACAGCAGCAGAATATCACAAACACACACTCAGGGGCTACTTTATTAAGCAGAGGAGATACCTAATAAAATGGCCACCGAGTGTATAAAAAAGTCACAGAAGTATTTCTGTTCCTATTCATCCCAACAAGACCAAAATCCTTCAGACATTTTCAGTGAAACATTGTGGCTCCAGTGCAGTTGATAATGGATTAAAATTCAGCAATATTATTTAAATTCAACGTGATTCCTGTCCCAAGTACTCGATCATTGTTTCCAGAGAAACATTATATTACTTCACCGGAGAAGGAGGAAGTGACCTGATGTCAGGGATGACACCTCTGGGAACATTCTAGAAAGTAAAGCCAGGCCCTGGCTGAGTTGAATCACAGCACTAAACACATTATTTTCCCATTAATGCTCAAGAAGGTTTCATATTAAGGTCAGAAGGATAAAGCAATTAAGCAAAATTCTTCATGTATCTTTTTCAAATGTACCCAGTCCTTCAGTAATGTTAACCAAGAGTGGTCTCAAGTGTAAGTTGTTAAATTGGTGTTGTCATGGTGAGCTCTCGCAATGACCGAAAGCAAGTGCGGAGGAACATTGACTCTGTCACTGTGAGCGCTGGCAACGACTCAACCCAGGTACGGAGAAATGGCAGGCTCTCCATGAAGAGATGGAAACAAGAGATTATACATAGGAATTCCAACACAGCATCGGTGGCACGACCAAGTGACACCATGAGACAAATCATTCTCAACAAAAAGACCCCGCAATGAGTGCTAATCGGGAGTCCACTTTAAATTACTGCAGAAAGCAGAAAACCCGTGCCAGTCACAATTAGCTAGACAAGATTAAACAGAATGTACAAAGGCTTAATAACTATAGATAATTCAGCAATTACTAAACACAGGTACTCCAGAAAACTATAAGCCCAACATTCTACAGCAAGTCGCAGAGGCCTGCGGGGCGTAGCAGGTGTAGTATTGTGGCATGTATCAAGGTACAGTGAATAACCTTGCTTTGCGTACAGATAATTTTCAGTACATTGGAGTAGTATGAGGGTGAAACAGTTGTAGAATGCAGTACAAACAGACAATAAGGCCATGGCAAGATAGATGGTGCAAGGGGAACATTCAATAGTCTTGGAATGGAAACTATGCTACATACTTTCAGGCTTTTATATCTTCTAGTTGACAGGAGGGGTGAGAAGAGGGAATGTCTGGAGTGGATGGGGTCAGGGATTACAGTATGTTGGCTACTTTACCAAGGCAGAGAGAAGTGCAGACAAAGTCCATTGAGGACAGGCTTCATCAGTGGGTCACATCAGAGTCACTCTTGGATCTTTGAAAGACTAGGCACATTTTGGAGAAGATGCCAGAAAATGATTTCTTAATTGCTTTCCCCTTATTCACAATATTTTATTAAGTGATACAGCATGGTAACGTGCCCTTCTGGCCCAATGAGCCCATACTACCCAATTATACCCATGTGAGCATGGTTGCCAGCTGATATGCCGCAAGGCGCAGAGAGGAGCAGCAACAACAAGAACTGATTAGCCTACTAAGCCATTCATCTGTTGGGATGAGCAAGGAAGCTGGAGGAAGCCCACACAGACGGTGGCGGGAGTTGAACCCGGGTCGCTGGTGCTGAGGTAGCATCATGCCAATGGCTACAGCACCTTGACACCAAACCCCACACCCCACTAATAACCCGAACATCATCGGTGATTAATGTAGATTGGATTCAGCAGCCAGGCCGTCAATCAGCTGGAAGTGTGACTGAGTCAAGAAGACGGAAAGAACTGCAAATAATTAAAATTGGGAAGGAAGGCAAGGTCAATTGCTGCCATTGATATTAGTGTCTTTAATGTAACAAAAGAACAGCAAGACAATTCATGGAAATGTTATCCATGATGAACTCCTTCTCCTCCCTCCACCACCTTATTCCATCGTCTTCCCCTTTCCTTTCCAGTCCGTAAGACCATAAGAGATAGGAGAAGATTTATGCCACTTGGTCAACCGAGTCTGCTGTGCCATTCAATCATGGCTGATCCTTTTCTCCCCTCCTCAACCCCACTCCCCAGCCTTCTCACCGCAACCTTCGATGCCATGTCAAGTCAAGAACCTATCAAGCTCTGTCTTAATTATACACAATGATCTGGCTTCTACAGCTGCCTGTGGCAATAACTTCCACAGATTCACCCCCCGCCCTCTGGCTAAAGAAATTTCTCTGCACCTCTGCTTTAAATAGACCTCTCTCAATCCTGAGGCTGTGCTCTCTTTTCCAAGACTCCCCCATCATGGGAGACATGCTCTCCACATCCACTCTGTCCAAGCATTTCAATGAGATCCCCCCTCATCCTTCTAAATTCCAGCCAGTACGGACCCAAAGCCATCCCGGAATAACCCTTTCATTCCCAGAATCATCCTTGTGAACCTCCTCTGAACCCTCTCCACATCTTTTCTTAGATGAGGAGCCCAAAACTGTACAAATACCCAAGGTGAGGCCTCACCAGTGCCTTATAAAGCCTCAGCATCACATCCTTGCTCTTGTCTTCCAGACCTCTTAAAATGAATGCTAATATTGCATTTGCCTTTATGACCACTGACTCTACCTGCAAGTTAACCTTTAGGGTGTTCTGCAAAAGCACTCCCAAGTCCCTTTCTATCTTAGATTTTTGGATTTTCTCCCCATTTAGAAAATAGTCTGCACATTTATTTCTACTACTGAAGTGCATGGCCATGCATTTTCCAACATTATATTTCATTTGCCACTTAATTGCCCATTCTCCTAATCTGTCCAAGTCCTTAGCCAGCCTACTTACTTCCTCAACACTACTTGCCCCTCCACTAATCTTTGTATCGTCTATAAACTTGGCAACAAAGCCATCTATTCCATCATATGAATCATTGATATACAGCATAAAAAGAAGCAGTCCCAACACTGATCCCTGCGGAGCACCACTAGTCACTGGCAGACAACCAGAAAAGGATTCCTTTATTCCCACTCGCTGCCTCCTACCAACCAGCCAATGCTTGAACCATGCCATTAACTTTCCTGTAATACCATGGGCTTGATGAGCAGCTTCATGTGTGGCACCTTGCCAAAGGCCTTCTGAGGGTCCAAATATACAACATACACTGCATCCCATTTATCTATCCTACATGTAAGCTCCGCAAAGAATTCCAGCAAGTTCACCAGGCAAGATTTTCCCTTAAGGAAACCAAGCTGACCTTGTCCTATCTTGTCCTGTGTCGCCAAGTACTCCATAACCTCATCCTTAACAAATTAACTCCACAATCTTTGCCGTTACTTCATCCAGAACCTTAGGATGCAGTTCATCTGATCCAGGTGACTTATGTACCCTTAGGTCTTTCACCTTCTCCCTTGTAATTATAATTGCACTTTCTTCTCTTCCCTCACATCCTTCAACATCAGGCACACTGCTAGTGTCTCCCACAGTGAAGACTGATGCAAAACACTCATTTAGTTCACTGAAGCACCTTCAATAACTTCAAAAGACTGAGGTTGGGTAAAATACTGAAAGGCTTTTATTCGCTGTACGATACGACCTCCATGGTGAGTGTCTGGCCCTGGACTGAGGGGGAGGGACAAGGCAAAACACCTTTATACAGGGGACTGTGGGGGGAGCCACAGGGGCAGTCAGCAGAGGTGCGTGTCCAGACAGTTAACCCAGTTACAACATATATACGGTTTACCACATTCACTTGCCATCTCCTTGTCTCCACTTATTATTTTTCCGACCTAATTTTCTAGCGGTCCTATATCCATTCGCATTCCTCTTTTATTTTTTACATACTTGAAAAAGCTTTTACGATCCACCTTGATGTTGTTTACTAGCTTGCTTTCTTATTTCATCGTCTCTCTCCTAATGATTCTTTTAGTTGCTCTCTGTAGGTTTTTAAAAGCTTCCCAATCTATCTTCCCATTAATTTTTGCTTTGTTGTTTGCTCTCTCTTTTGCTTTTACATTAGCTTTGACTTCCTTTGTCAGCCACAGTTGTACTATTGTGTCATTTGAGCATTTCTTTGCTCTTGAAATACGTCTATCCTGCACTTTCTTCATTTTTCCCAGAAACTCATGCCATTGCTGCTCTGCTATCTTCCCTGCCAGCAGCTCCTTCAAATTTACTTTGGCCAACTCGTCTCTCATACCACTGTAACTTCCCTTACTCCACTGAAATACCGCTATGTCAGTCATTACTTTCTCCCTATCAAATTTCAAGTTGAATTCAATCATATTGTGATCACTGCCTCCTAAGGATTCTTTTCCCTTAAGCTTCCTAATCACCTCCAGTTCATTACATAACACCCAATGCAGTAGCAGGCTCAACAATAAACTGTTCTAAAAAGCAATCTCGTAGGCATTCAAGAAACTCACTCTCTTGAGATCCATTAACGACCAGATTTTCCCAATCAACCTGCATGTGATGAGTTTGAGTACAGAGAGGAAATTAAGAATCTGGTGGCATGGTGCGAAGACAATAACCTATCCCCCAATGTCAGCAAGATGAAGGAATTGGTTGTTGACTTCAGAAGGAGTAGCGGACCGCACGACCCAATTTACATCGGTGGTGCGCAAGTGGAACAGGTCAAAAGTTTTAAGTTCCTTGGGGTCAGTATCACAAATGACCTGACTTGGTCCAACCAAGCAGAGTCCACTGCCAAGAAGGCTCACCAGCGCTTTTACTTCCTGAGAAAACTAAAGAAATTTGGCCTGTCCCCTAAAAACCTCACTAATTTTTATAGGTGCACCGTAGAAAGCATTCTTCTAGGCTGCATCACAACCTGGTATGGAAGTTGTCCTATCCAAGACCAGAAGAAGCTGCAGAAGATCGTGAACACGGTGCAGCACATCACACAAACCAATCGTCCGTCCTTGGACTCACTTTACACCGCACGCTGTCGGAGCAGTGCTGCCAGGATAATCAAGGACACGACCCACCCAGCCAACACACTTTTCGTCCCTCTTCCCTCTGGGAGAAGGTTCAGGAGCTTGAAGCCTCTTACAGCCAGATTTGGGAACAGCTTTTTTCCAACTGTGACAAGACTGCTGAACGGATCCTGACCCGGATCTGGGCCGTACCCTCCAAATATCCAGACCTGCCTCTCGGTTTTTTTTGCACTACCTTACTTTCCATTTTCTATTTTCTATTTATGATCTATAATTTAAATTTTTAATATTTACTATCGATTTGTACTCCAGGGAGCGGGAAGCGCAGAATCAAATATCGCTGTGATGATTGTACGTTCTAGTACCAATTGTTTGGCAACAATAAGGTATAAAGTATAAAGTATGTTGAGATCTCTCATGACTATCATAACATTGCCCTTTTGACACACTTTTTCTATTTCCTGTTATAATCTGTAGTCCACATCCTAGCTACTGTTGGGAGGTCTGTATATAACTGCCATCAGGGTCCTTTTAACCTCACAGTTTCTTAACTCACCCTGCAAGGATTCAACATCTACTAATCCTATGTCACATCTTTCTACTGATCTGATGCCTTCTTTATCAGCAGAGCCACACCACCCCCTCTGCCTACCTTCCTATCCCTCCGATACAACGTGTAGCCTTGGACATTCATCTCCCAACTACAACCATCCTTCAGCCACAATTCGGTGATGGCCGCCACATCATATCTGACAATCTGTAATAGTCCAAAAAGAACGCCCACCTTATTTCCTATCCTTCATGCATTGAGATATAACACTTTGGGAACTGTATTTGCTACCTTTTTAGATTCTGTATCCCAAATGCACCGATACTCTCCCTGCTGGCTGCAGTTATATCCTATCATCTGCTTGCCCTTGCTGACAGTGTGACTGCATGCCACCTTTGCTTTTTTACCACCCATTCTATCCTGAGACCCCTCACTCTCATTCCCACCCCCTGCCAAATTAGTTTAACCCCCCCCCCCAATAGCTCTAACAAACCTGCCCATGAGCATATTGGTTCTCCCTCAGGTTCAGGCGCAACTCATCTCTTTTGAACAGGTCATACCTCCCCTAGAAGAGATTCCATTGATCCAAGAATATGAAGCCCTGCTCCCTGTACCAGCTTCTCAACCACGCATTAATTTGCCAAATTATCCTGTTTCTACTCTCGCTGTTGCATGGCACAAGCAGCAGTCCAGAAATTACTACCTGGCAGTCCATGATTCTCAGTTTTCTACCGAGTTCTCTAAATTCTCTTTTTGGGACCTCTTTGCTTTTCCTTCCTATGTCATTGGTACCAATATGTACCAAGACATCTGGCTGCTCTCCCTTCCTCTCCAAATGTCGTGGATGCAATCCAAGACGTCCTTAACCCTGGCACCTGGGAGGCAACATACCGTCCATGCCTACAGAACCTCCTGTCTGTTCCACAACCTTGAGTCCCTTATCACTACTATTCCCCTCTTCTCCGTCTTTCCCTTCTGTACTACAGATCTATGCTCAGTGCCAGTAACCTGGTCTCCGCAGCATTCCCCTGGGAGGTCATCCCCCACAACAGTATCCAAAGCAGTATACTTATTATTGAGAGTAATGACCACAGGGGTTCTCTGCGCTAACTGCCTATTCACATTTCCATTTCTCCTGACAGTCACCACTGTCACCTCCTACCACTTAGGGGTAACTACATCCCTGTAACTCTGATCAATTATTTTCTCCCTATCCTGTACAAGCCAAAGGTCATCCAGCTGCTGCTCCAGATGCCTAACATGCTCTTCAAGGAGCCGCATCGGTCCTGATGAAAGGTCTCAGCCTGAAACATTGAATATTTATTTCCCTCCATACTGTACATGCTGCCTGTCTTATGGCCTAATGTTATTATCCCTCTCAAATCCATTCTCCTGCCTTCTCCCCAAGAACCGTTGACACTATTACTAATCAATTAACAACAACAAATAGGTGAAAAGCTCCAGAAATATTCAGAATTAAAAGAGGAAATTGAAAGACTATGGAGCATGAACAGGGTATACATTGTCCCAATAGTATTATCTACAACTAGTATCTTCTCAAAGCCACTAAACAACAGCATTAACAATTAGACCCATACAGCAATATGTAGACCATAAGATCATAAAATCAAGGAGCAGAATTAGGCCATTTAACCCATCGAGTCTTCACCGCCATTTCATCATGGCTGTTCCATTTTTCATCTCAGCCCCAATCTCCTGCCTTCTCCCCATATCCCTTCATGCCCTGACCAATTTATGTAAATCACTAGAAAGACATAAAACTAAACATCACTAGAGTAGTCTATTCTAGCAATTGAGAAATGAGGGTGCTTTGCCTTGCCCAAACCTTGGGTTTGACTAGCTTGAGCTCAGAATAAATAATAACAACATCATTGTCAGAAGGGCCTATTTCTTTGCTGTACTGTTCTGAGTTCTAAGTCCTGTACTTAATACTTCGGCATAAAAAAACATTGCTGCCAATATTGGAATGATTAAATTTGGGTTTACTCAAAAAGCTGGAATTGGAAGATAACAGATAGATTTAATTGGATTTCAAATTTGAGAGATAATGAGGGGCCAGATCACAAAGGGATTTGATAATAAGAGAAATAATTTTGAAATGGATCTGATACTTAACTGGGAGGCAATGTGGGTTAGCCTGGGCTGCACTGATGGAGAAACAGGAACCAGTACTCGATACAACATGGATAGTGCATTGTGGGTGTTCAGGAGAGAGTTGGAATGGTCAGCTCTGAAGATAACAAACTGCAAGTAAAAAGAAAACACTGGGAGTTCTCAGTGGGCTAGCTGACATCTGGAAAAGAGTAGGCAATTCTGGGTGGAGGCTGCTGAACACAGCTGGGCCCCTGCGTGTCAATGCTTGGTCATAGCATGACTTCCTTTATCACTTCTATGTCCCCCCATCAGAAGGGCTTCAGCCAACACTTCAAGGAAAATCGAGCTTCTTTTCTTGGAAACTATTTTGCATATTTTTGACCAAGATTTTTCTTATTTGAATTTTAAACAATAAATGAAAAAGTATCACCAAATAGGCACGGAACATAGAACTTTACAGCACAGTCAGTCCCTTCAGCCCACGATGCTGTGCTGACCTTTTAACCTACTCTGAGATCAATCTAACCCTTCCCTCCTGCATAATCCTTTATTTTTCTATCATTCATGTGCCCACCTAAAATGCCCCTTATGGATCTGCTTTACCCTCACCCCTGGAAGCACCTTCCACACACTTACCACTCACTGTGTAAAAAATTTACCTCAAACACCCCCACCTATACTTTCCTCCAAATATAAGAAATATTACAGTTCCAAGGTGACAATAAGTATAATCACGTGGAATTTATATTTTTATTCTTCTTAATTTGAGAAAACCAACACCTGGCCTTCAAAACCATCAAATAGAGTACTGAACGATTTGATCTCATATACATAGAACATTGTACAACACAGTATGAGCCCTTCAGTCCTGGATGTGGCGCCAACTTCCACAAACCTACCCGACAATCAATTCAACCCTTCTCTCCTGCAAGCCCCATAACTCTCCACTTTTCCTGCAACATCATGCCTAAGAGACTCGCTATTGTATAAGTCTCCACCATCAACCCACACAGTGCACTGTAGGCACACACCACTCTGTGTTAAAAAAAACCATCTCTGACATCTCTCCTAAACCCTGTGATCACTGGGATTTTCACAGTTTGTTGTCTTCTGCACTTGGTTGAGCAGCCAGGTTGGGAGGTTATGGTTATTATTCTGTGGATTTATTGGGTATGCCCACAAGAAAATGAATCTCAGGGTTGTATTAGATGAACATCAATAATAAATTTACTTTGAATTTTGAACTTTGAAGTCGGTGGGTCAGGTAGTATCTGGAGAGGGAAATGGACTGATGACATCTCAGGTTCAGACCCTTCACCTGGACTCCACGGCACCTCCATCTCCAGCACCTGCACTTTTCTTTTTACTTTTCTGTTAATGGTCGATCATTTTGTTCCAAATGCCACCATTCAAAGTATTCAGAGTGAAATAGAATGTTTGGCAGTCCTGATATAAGATTACATTCCAGAACTTGTGAATTCAAGTGAACTATTATCCAGGAAAGCTGCTGGAGTATTGAAAACAAAACGTCATTAGACCAAAATTGGTGATGTTTACAGGCAACTATATCCTTGTGCTAATGGTCTTTTGGCAACTGGAAACTGGACTGGTCATATCTGCCCACTCAGCAGAACAAACTAAGAAAAAAACCATGACCGACTATTTATAATCCCAAGGTTTCAGGTCCAACAGTGTCCTATTTTGATGGGCTTATTTTTAACACAAAGAAACTGACCATTTGGAATCCTAAAATACACATATTCACACATACAAAATAGAATCTATGAAACAATTTTTTTCTCAAACTGAATTATGATTCCCAGAAGATTGCATCGAGAGACATAAACATTTCACTCCTTCTGTCTTCTGTCTGATCTCTCACAATGTTAAAGTCTTGAATTCTGCCCCATGAAAGCTGAGCTGTTGTTCCTGTAGCAGATGTCTGCAATGTGATCCCAGAGAAACCTACAAAACCTCCAAATTCAACCCAGCCCTTGAATCTCCAGACCCAAATACATGATTAAAAAAAAACATTTCTAAGAAAAGTTTTGTTTGGGTGAAGTAATTGGTGTTCCGTAATCAATATCAGCATTCAACAGATTAGGGAAACCAGCCTCCCCTCCACTGACTCTCCTGTCTTGGTAAAGCAGCCAACAAAGATCCCCACTCCCCCAACCCAGACATTCTGTCTTCTCCCCCATCTCATTGGGCAGAAGATAACAAAAGCCTGAAAGCATGTACAGCAGGATCAAGAACAGCTTTTATCCCACTGCTATAAGATGATTGAATGACCCCTTGGCATGATAAGGTGAAATCATAACCTCACAATATAGACTGTTACATCCTTGCATTATACTGTTTGCTTGCACTCCGCTTTCTCTGTAACACTTCATCCTGTGACATCAAAGCACTGTTGTAATGAATTGAGCTGTATCAGTGGTATGCAAGACTAGCTTTTCACCATACTTCAATACATGTAACAATAGTACACAAACCAACCAACCAATAACAGATTGTTCAATAGGTGTGGGATACAGAGTTACAAAATACACGTGGACTAAGGTGTTAACTGTCCTGTGCTATCACCAGTGGGATCATCAGTTGATCTGCCACCTGTCTTCAGGAGTTTCAGCCCGCTTATGATCAAGACTCCCTCGAGGTGGTGGGCCAGCAGTGCTAAAGCACCACCTCCCACTGGTGAGCTTAAAAACTTGGCATCTGCCTCTATCAGAGTTGTTGGTCACTTCCATCCAACAGATAGTCTGCTCTTCAGGTGTCTATGCAACTACTGAAGGGTTTGCAAGATATATATACACTGTCTGACTATCTGCCCCTCTGGACATAGTTGGTCCACACCCATGCTGATCCTTTCCCTGCTGCCTCAGCTACAGTCCTGCTGGTTGACTTGATCTCTCTTCGAGTGAAGCCAAGGTCACGCGGCCACTTCTGGAGAGTGAACGCAAAACAGATCAAGTTCAAGCTTAATTCTTATTCAACCATATACACGAATACAGCCAAAAGAAACAGGGCTCCTCTGAAGGCAAGATGTAGAATACAGTGCCAACGGCAAAGAGCACATAACACATATAGCTTCAATTGCAGAAAGATGTAGAGTCACAAAAAAACAGAGCCCAAGTCCCTGAGTGTCATGACCTGTAGACTGATGGTACATGGGATGTTATCCTGGTCCAGCTTGTCTTCCACTGAGAAAACGTTGTAAGGCAGCACCAGTGGGAGAGGCCAGCCCACAACCAATTGAGGATTCCAGCCTATCTTTGGGTATCAATCTGCCCTTCTACCTTCGCAATGCAGCACCCAACAACAAGATGCCCATCAGTCCTAGGTCTATTCTGCTCGTCCACCTTCACCTTTCCTACAGTCTTCACGGTAACTGTATCTGTAATCCAGTGAAAGTACTGCAGCAGTCCAAATTCTGAAACCCAAACTAACATTCCCTGTATTTTCCTTGAGGAGGACTGATGAAACGAGGCTCTATTTCTCTATATTAAAAAAAGATTGAGACTATAAAACCATAAAACTTTGGAGCAGAAATAGGCCATCTGGCCCAATGAGCCTGCTCTGCCATCATGTCTGATTTATTATCCACAGATTCACCACCCTCCGACCAAAGAAATTCCCCCTCATCTCTGTTCTAAATGGCTGTCCCTCTGTTTGGAGTCTGAGCTTTCTGGTTGAAGACTTCCCCACTATAGGAAACAACAGGAAACATTAATGATCTATTTAAGGCCCTCCGTCTAATGAAAGGGTAAACATTTTCACTTCCAGTCAAAGTATATTTATTATCAAAGTATGTATACTCCAGTGCCTCTAAAAAGTATTCACCCCCCCTTGGAAGTTTTCATGTTTTGTTGTTTTACGACATTGAATCACAGTGGATTCAACTTGGTTTTTTTGACACTGGTCAACAGAAGAAGACACGTTTGTGTCAAAGTGAAAAGAGATCTTTACAAAGTGATCTAAACTAATTACAAATATAAAACACGAAAATAATGATTGTATAAGTATTAACGCCCCCCCCCACTTAATATGACACATCAAAACATCACTGGTGCAGCCAATTGGTTTTAGAAGTCACATAATTAGTTAAATGAAGATCTGTTTTTGGAGACCAGCGTGCAGTTGAGGTGTTTCAATTGATTGTTGTAAAACTACGCCCTTATCTGGAAGGTCCAACTGCTGGTGAGTCCATATACTGGCAAAAACTACACCATGAAGACAAAAGAACACTGCAATCAACTCCACAAAAATGTTATTGAAAAGCAATAACCTTGGAGTACTGTTAAGTCAATCATCAAGAAATGGAATGAGTATGACATAGTCGTAAATCTACCTAGAGTAGGCCATTCTCAAAAACTGAGTAACTATGGAGGAAGAGGACTAGTGAGGGAGGCCACCAAGAGATCTTTGACAACACTAGAGGAGTTACAAGCTTCAGTGGCTGAGATGGGATAGTCTACGCATATACCAACCGTTGCCCGGGTGCTTCACCAGTCACAGCTTTATGGGAGAGTGGCAAAGAGAAAGCCACTGTTGAAAAAAAACTCACATGAAATCTTGGCTGGACTTTTCTAGAAAGCATGTAAGAGACTCTGAAGTCATCTTGAAGAAGGTTCTATGGTTTGATGAAACCAAGATTGAGCTTCTTGGCCATCAGACTAAGTGCTATGTTTGGCATAAGCCAAACACCGCACATAATCAAAAGCTCACCACCCCCACTGTGAAGCATGGCGGTGGCTGCATCATGTTGTGGGGGTGTTTCCCTGCAGCAGGCCCTGGAAGGCTTCTGAAGGTAGAGGGTAAAATGAATCCAGCAAACTACAGGGAAATCCTAGAGGAAAAGCTAATGCAGTCTGCAAGAGAACTGCGACTTGGGAGAAGATTTGTTTTCCAGCAAGACAATGACCCCAAGCATAAAGCCAAAGCTACACAGGAATAGCTTAGAAACAACAAAGTTAATGCTCTGGAGTGTCCAAGTCAGAGTCCAAACCTCAATTCAATTAAGAATTCATGGCTGGACTTGAACAGGGCCGTTCACTCTTGATCCTCATGCAATCTGACAGAGCTTGAGCGGTTTTGTAAAAAAGAATGGGGAAAATTTGCGGTGTCCAGATGTGCAAAGCTGATAGAGACCTATCCACACAGGCTCAAGGCTGTAATTGCTGCATCTACTAAATACTGACTTGAAGGGGGTGAGTAAAACGCTATTTATTTTGTGTTTTACATTTGTAATGAATTTAGATCACTTTGTAGAGATTTTTTTTCACTTTGACATGAAAGAGTCTTTATCTGTTGATCGGTGTCAAAAAAGCCAAATTAAATCCACTGTGATTCAATGTTGTAAGACAATAAAACATGAAAACTTCTAAGTGGGGCAATACTTTTTGTATATGACCTTGAGATTTGTCTCCTTACAGGCAGCCACTAAACAAAGAAACCCAATGGAGCCCATTAAAAAATAAGACCAACAAATACCCAATGTGCAGAAAAAAAACAAATTTTGAATCAGTAAAAGGAAGCAAATAAGATTCCGAACTGAAGTTCATGAAAGCAAGTAGCACATTGGTTGGCAATAAACACAGAGTACACTGGAAAGGCTCAGCAGGTCAGGCGGCATCTGTAGTGAAAGAAATAGGTTCAATGTTTCCAGTTAATCATCTTCCATCAGAAGACTCTGATGTACTAACCTGTCGCAATGTTCTCTGTTTTCAATTAGGATTACCAGCATCTACAATTTTGTTTTTATTTTTCCCTGAAATTAGTTAAGTAAGTGGACCTGCATCCAGCAGTATGAAACAGAATTATAATCAGGTTTATTATCTCTGCTTCTCATAATTATAGAAACATCTACCAGATCACTCCTCAGCCTCTGTGGTTCCAGAAAAAACAACCCTGGTTTGTCCAACTTCTCCTTATTTCACCTCAAATCCAGACAGCATCCTAGCAGATTTCTTCTGAATCCCCTCCTTGGCCTCCAAATTCTTCCTATAACGGGATGACCGTGAAGCTGACAGTGAGATGTACATTCAGCTGCCACTTTATCAGACACGCCAGTATACCCGCTAATTTATGTAAATATCAAATCAGCCAATCTTGTGGCAGCAACTTAATGCATAAAAGCATGCAGACATGGTCAAGAGGTTCAGTTGTTCAGACCAAACCTCTGAATGGGGAAAAAATGTGATCTAAGTGATTTTGATTGTGAAATGATTATTGGTGCCAGACGGGGTGGATTGAGTATCTCAGAAACTGCTAACCTTGTGAGATTTTCATGCACAACAGTCCCTAGAGTTTATTGAGAATAGTACAAAAAACATATTATTGAAAGATGTCAGAGGAGAATAGCCAGACAGCTTCAAGCTGACAAGAAAGTGATAGTTACTCAGTTAACTATATGCTACAATAGTGGTGTGCAAAAAAGCATCACTGAATGCACAACACATTGAACCTTGAACTGGATAGGCTACAGCAGCATAAGACCATGAACATAGGCTCAGTGGCCTCTGTATTGGGTACAGAAGGTATCTAATAAAGTGGCCATTGAGTGTGTGTTTCTCATAATTTTATAAACCTCTATCAGGTCTCCCATCAGCCGCCATTGCCCTGGAGTAGGTGTTCCCGACCTGGAGTCCACAAACTCCTCGGTTAATGATAGGGATCCATGACATAAAAAGGTTGTGAACCCCTGCTCTAGAGAGCACAACTCTGCTATGTTCATTCTCTCCTTATAGTACATGATCTCCAATCGAGGCAGCATCCTAGCAGACGTCTTCTGAATCCTCTCCATGGCCTCCACATCGTTCTTATAATGGGGTCACCATGTAGTTGGCAGTGAGATATAAAGTATGGACTGAAACGTAGCATTCCCTTTACACAGTGTACTCTGAACCTTGCAAAAGTGACCATATTTGCTGTGAAATATGGTGTGTTGTCTGGGAAGGAATGTGAAGAGCAACATAAAAGTGCAAAGCCTTTTTTATTTTTCAAGAACAGTGCAGCTACCAATGCTCGTTTTCCTTAAGAACCTAAGCACTGTTTGTCATTTAAGAAATCTCTCAAAGCACAGCACTGATGTTCCAAAAAACCTAACATTCCCACTCAGGAAGAATCAATTTAGTTAGAACAACTGCCACACATATGTTTTAAACAGTTCATAGTGTAAATTCTACTGGAGTATTTTTTCAGATGTGCAGAGGGAGGTGCAACTTGTTTAAAGGCTGTTTGGAAACCTTTTGCTGAACTTGGAAAGCTCGTACTATTCTGAACAAGCGTCACACCCTTGGAAGAATTTCAGGGAATAACCGGCATTCAAGAGAAACACCAAGGCCAGGGAGGCATAGAGTCATAGAACACTGCAGCACAGATCCGACCTTTTTCATGCTGGAGAGGTGTGCGAGCTCCTGAGATCCCAAGAGCAATGCTGCCTGGAGTTTAGCCTTCTGGCACTTAGCTCCTGGTAGGGTTACCTATGGTGGTAATGTCAAGAGGGAGGTTCCAGGCAAAGAGTGGTCCAACCAAGACCTCAGCAGTGGAACTGGTAGGTGATGATGGCACATCACAACAGCAATGAAGGGGGAAAAAGTCAGCAAAAGCGAAGGATCCTCAGTCATCTTGCACTCCATAGTACTAGACCTTGACCTCTCGATCTGTCAAGGACCGTAGGGTGGCTGTCCGTGCATCAGCCTCCCCACGTTAAACAAGGATACACACAAGTGTTCTCCATTAAGGGCAGAATATGTGGATCCCTGACCGGCCTCGACAGCCTCCTGAGGACCCATCAGTAGACAACCATTTAGGAGAACATCATACTCGATTCAAGTGACCGCACCACTGCCATCAAAGCTGTACAACACTGTGACTCCGATAGCAAAGCATTTCTGTTGTACTAGTCAATATATTGCTGTGCACATGATTTGGGATGAAACTGCCTCAGTCAGGAAAAGGGACAACAGTGATGACCACATATATATAGGCAACAGCTGGAGTTAGAACAGGACCACACGTTTAACAGTTAGTAACAACTTGACAGTTTTGGATTCAGTACAAAGTTTAAAGACAGAATTTTGGTCCATCCAAAGATTAGGAGATCAGTAGGAGTTAGAGTCATAGAAAGACTCAGCGTGGACACAGGCCCTTCAGGCCATTCAGTCCGTGCTGACCACAATTCAGGTCGAGGTTCAGATTCAGATTTATTCATGATATGTGTACTGTAACTTACAATAGTCATGGAAACAGACAGAAGTTTCTGAGGACATAAACACATGGTATGTTGCCTCCTAGGAGCCAGGGTCAGGAACATCTCAGATCGCATCCACAGCATTTTAGAGAGAGAGGGAGAGCAGCCAGATGCCTTGGTACATATTGGTACTAATGAATTAGGAAGGAAAAGCAATGAGGTCCTGAAGAGAGAATTTAGAGAGTTAGGTAGAAAGCTGAGAAGCAGGACCTCCAGGACAGTAATTTCTGGATTGCTATCAGTGCCACGTACCAGTGAGGGTAGAAACAGGATGATTTGGCAGATAAATGCGTGGCTGAGAAGCCGGTACAGGGGGCAGAGCTTCAGGTTCTTGGATCATTACGATCTCTTCTGGGGAAGGTATGACCTGTACAAATGGGACAGCTTACACCTGAACCCGAAGGGGAAATTTCTTGCGGGAAGGTTTGTTAGAGCTGCTGGGGAGGATTTAAACTAATTGGTCAGAGCGGTGGGAACCGGAGTGGAGGGACTCAGGATAGGATGGATGGTTAAAAAAACACAAAGATAGCGTGCAGTAAGATTGTCAGGAAGAGCAGGCAGGTGATCGGGTATAATTGCAGCCAGCAGGGTGAGCGTCAGTGCATTAAGGATGCAGAATCAAAAAGGGTAGTAAATATAGTACTCAAAGTGTTATAGCTCAATGCACAGAGGATAAGAAATAAGGTGGATGATCTTGTTGCAGGATTACAGATTGTCAGGTATGATGTTGTGGCCATCACTGAATCGTGGCTGAAGGATGGTTGTTGTTGGGAGTTGAATGTCCAAGGTTACACATTGTATCAGAGGGATGGGAAGGTAGGTAGAGGCGGAGACGTGGCTCTGCTGGTAAAGAATGCTATCAAATCAGTAGAAAGGATCGGAAGATTTTGAATCCTTGTGAGTTGAGTTAAGAAACTGCAGGGTAAAAGGACCCTGATGGCAGTCATATACAGGCCTCCCAATAGTGGCTGGGAGGTGGACCACAGATTACAACAGGAAATAGAAAAGGCGTGTCAAAAGGGCAATACTATGATAGTTATGGAAGATTTCAACATGCAGGTCGATTGGGAAAATCAGGTTGGTAATGGAGTGAGTTTATTGAATGCCTATGAGAGCTTTTTAGACGCAAACAACAGGAATTCTGCAGATGCTGGAAATTCAAGCAACATACATCAAATTTGCTGGTGAACGCAGCAGGCCAAGCAGCATCTATAGGAAGGGGCGCAGTCGACGTTTCAGGCCGAGACCCTTCGTCAGGACTAACTGAAGGAAGAGTGAGTAAGGGATTTGAAAGCTGGAGGGGGAGGGGGAGATGCAAAATGATAGGAGAAGACAGTTCCGTGCCTATTCTGGTATCTGTCCCCCACTTTTCCTTCGCTACATCGACGACTGCATTGACGCTGCTTCCTGCACGCATACTGAACTCGTTGACTTTATTAACTTTGCCTCCAACTTTCACCCTGCCCTCAAGTTTACCTGGTCCATTTCCAACACCTCCCTCCCCTTTCTAGATCTTTCTGTCTCTGTCTCTGGAGACAGCTTATCCACTGATGTCTACTATAAGCCTACTGACTCTCACAGCTATCTGGACTATTCCTCTTCTCACCCTGCCTCTTGCAAAAACGCCATCCCCTTCTCGCAATTCCTCCGTCTCCGCCACATCTGTCCTCAGGATGAGGCTTTTCATTCTAGGACGAGGGAGATGTCTTCATTTTTTAAAGAAAGGGGCTTCCCTTCCTCCACTATCAACTCTGCTCTTAAACGCATCTCCCCCATTTCACGTACATCTGCTCTCACTCCATCCTCCCACCACCCCACTAGGAATAGGGTTCCCCTGGTCCTCACCTACCACCCCACCAGCCTCCGGGTCCAACATATTATTCTCCATAACTTCCGCCACCTCCAACGGGATCCCACCACTAAGCACATCTTTCCCTCCCCCCTCTCTCTCTGCATTCCGCAGGGATCGCTCCCTACACAACTCCCTTGTCCATTCGTCCCCCCCATCCCTCCCCACTGATCTCCCTCCTGGCACTTATCCGTGTAAGCGGAACAAGTGCTACACATGCCCTTACACTTCCTCCCTTACCACCATTCAGGGCCCCAAACAGTCCTTCCAGGTGAGGCATCACTTCACCTGTGAGTCGACTGGGGTGATATACTGTGTCCGGTGCTCCCGACGTGGCCTTTTATATATTGGTGAGACCCAACGCAGACTGGGAGACCGCTTTGCTGAACATCTACGCTCTGTCCGCCAGAGAAAGCAGGATCTCCCAGTGGCCACACATTTTAATTCCACATCCCATTCCCATTCTGACATGTCTATCCACGGCCTCCTGTACTGTAAAGATGAAGCCACACTCAGGTTGGAGGAACAACGCCTTATATTCCGTCTGGGTAGCCTCCAACCTGATGGCATGAACATCGACTTCTCTAACATCCACTAAGGCCCCACCTCCCCCTCGTACCCCATCTGTAACTCATTTTTATGCACACATTCTTTCTCTCACTCTCCTTTTTCTCCCTCTGTCCCTCTGAATATACCTCTTGCCCATCCTCTGGGTCACCCCCCCCCTTGTCTTTCTTCCCGGACCTCCTGTCCCATGATCCTCTTGTATCCCCTTTTGTCTATCACCTGTCCAGCTCTCGGCTCTATCCCTCCACCTCCTGTCTTCTCCTATCATTTTGCATCTCCCCCTACCCCTCCAGCTTTCAAATCCCTTACTCACTCTTCCTTCAGTTAGTCCTAACGAAGGGTCTCGGCCTGAAACGTCGACTGCGCCTCTTCCTATAGATGCTGCTTGGCCTGCTGCGTTCACCAGCAACTTTGATGTATGTTGCCAGAGCTTTTTAGAGCAGTTTGTCATTAAGCCTACTGGGGATCAGTTATACTGGATTGTAATTAACTGGAGGCCATTAGGGAGCTTAAGGTAAAAGAGCCCTCAGGAGCCAATGATCACAATATGACTGTTCAACTTGAAATTTGATAGGGAGAACGTAAAGTCTGACATAACAGTATTTCAGTGGAGTAAACGAAATTACAGTGGTATGAGAGAGGAGTTGGCCCCAGTAAATTTGAAGGAGCTGCTGGCAGGGATGACAGCAGAGCAGCAATGGTGTGTGATTCTGGGAAAAATGAGGAAGATGTAGGACAGATGTATTCCAAAAATGAAGAAACACTCAAATGGCAAAATAGTATAACTGTGGCTGACAAGGGAAGTCAAAACTAATATAAAAGCAAAAGAGAGGGCATACAACAAAGCAAAAAGTAGCAGGAAGATAGAGGATTGGGAAGGTTTTAAAAACTTACAGAGAGCAATTAAAAGAATCATCAGAAGGGAGGGGGAACGTCGACTCAGACCATGAAAGGCATGCGTCGGGCATTTTCATGCCTTACAAGGCGCAGTTGGAAGTCTGTGTGGGGCGCACAGACACTACAGCAATGTGTGATTAAGTGCCTTGCTCAAGGACACAAACACGCTGCCACAGCAGACGCTTGAACTAGCGACCTTCAAATCACTAGACGAACACCTTAACCACTTGGCGACGTGCCCAACACACAATGAAATATGAATGCAAGCTAGCAAATAATTTCAAAATGGATAGTAAAAGCTTTTTCAAATATGTAAAAAATAAAAGAGAGATGAGAGTGGACTTCAGACCACTAGGAAATGAGGCTGAAGAAATGATGACAGGGGACAAGGAGATGGCAGATGAACTAAATGAGTAATTTGCATCAGTCTTCACTGTGGAAGACACTAGCAATCTGCCAGGTGTTGTAGTCTGTGAAGGAAGAGAAGTGAGTGAGTTCCTATTACAAAGGAGAAGGAGCTCATAAAGCTGAAAGACTTAAGGATGCATAAGTCACCCAGACCAGATGAACTGCACCCTAAGGTTCTGAAAGAGATAGCAGGAGAGATTGTGGAGGTATTCGTAATACCTCTTTCAAAAATCATAGGACTCTGGCATGGTGCAAATATCACTCTACTCTTTAAGAAAAGAGGAAGGCAGCAGAAAGATAATTACAGAACAGTTAGCCTGATCTCAGGGATTGGGAAGATGATGGAGTCAATTGTTAAGGATGAGGTTATGGAGTACTTGGTGACACAGGACATAGTCAGTATGGTTTCCTTAAGGGAAAATTTTGCCTGGTGAACCTGTTGGAATTCTTTGAGGAGATTGCAAGTAGGATAGATAAAGGGGATGCAGTGGATGTTGTGTATTTAGACTTTCAGAAGGCCTTTGATGAGGTGCCACACATGGAGCTGCTTACCAAGTAAAAAGCCATGTTATTACAGGAAAGTTATTGGCATGTTTAGTGCACTGGCTGATTGGTAGTGAGTGGGAATAAAAGGATCCTTTTCTGGTTGTCTGCCAGTGACTAGTGGTGCTCCGCAGGGGTCGGTGTTGGGACCGCTTCTTTTTATGCTATAGAATCAATGATTTAGATGATGGAATAGATGGCTTTGTTGCCAAGTTTATAGATGATACAAAGATTGGTGGAGGGTCAGGTAGTGTTGAGGAAACAGGTAGGCTACAGAAGGATTTAGACAGACTAGGAGAATGGGCAAGAAAGTGGCAAATGAAATACAATGTTGGAAAATGTATGGTTATGCACTTTAGTAGTAGAAATAAATGTACACACTATTTTCTAAACGGGGAGAAAATCCAAACATCTGAGATGCAAAGGGACTTGGCAGTCCTTGTGCAAAACATCCTAAAGGCTAACTTGCAGGTTGAGTTGGTGGTGATAAAGGCAAATGCAATGTTAGAATTAATTTGAAAATGTCTTGAATACAGGAGCAGGGATGTGACGCTGAGGCTTTATAAGACACTGATGAGACCTCACCTTAAGTATTGTGAATAGTTTTGGGCTCCTTATCTTAGAAATGATGTGCTGGTATTGGAGAGGGTTCAGAGGAGGTTGACAAGGATGATTCCGGTAATGAAAGGGTTATCATACAAGGAAAATTTGATGGTTCTTGTTCTGTACTTGCTGGAATTTAGAAGGGCGAGGGGTATTTCATTGAATCCTTTTGAATGTTGAAAGACCTAGACAGAGTAGATGTGGAAAGGATGTTTCCCATGGTGGGGGAGTCTAGGACAAAGGGACACAGCCTCAGGATGAAGGGGTGTCCATTTAAAACAGAGATATGGAGAAATTCCTTTAGCCGGAGAGTGGTGAATTTGTGGAATTTGTTACCACATGCAGGTGTGTAGGCCAGGTTGTTGGGTGTATTTAAGGCAGAGATTGATTGGATATTGCATCAAAGGTTATGGGAAGAAGGCCGGGAAATGGGGTTGAGGAGGGTGGAAAAGGATCAGCCATTATTGAATGGCAGAGCAGACTCAACTGGCCGAATGGCCTTGTTCTGCTCCTATGTCTTATGCTCTTATGACCAATTGTTTATTTTCCAAATGGTCTCCTGCCTCATTTAGCATGTGCCTACACACTAGGACAAAGATTCCTATGTCATGGACCCCTTTGGCAGTCCACTGAAGCCTGTGGACCCCTCTCAGAATAACATATTTAAATATTTAAATATATAAAATAAAATGCACAGGATTACAAAAGAAAATATATTGAAATAGTTATCAAAATACTTAAAAAACTAATTTGTGATACAGTAATATTTGTGCTTCTTCATTAACATATTAAATAACAAGACTATCCATTTAAAATACAGACAAGTTGAAACATTATTTTTTAAACACATATCATAAGCCCGTAAGAAAACGAGCAGAATTAGGCCATTTTGGCCCATCAAGTCTTCATCACCTTTTCATTATGGCTGATCCATATCTCTCTCAGCCCCATTCTCCAGCCTTCTTGCTGTATCCCTTCGTGCCCAGAACAATCAAGAATCTATCAACCTCTGCCTTAAATATACCCAGTGACCTGGCTTCCAAAGCTACCTGTGGCAAAGAATTCCACAGATTCACCAGCCTCTGGCTCAAAAAATCCCTCCTAATTTCCATTCTAAATGGACATCTCTCTATTCTAAGGCTGCTGGGCTCCCCCACCATAGGAAACATCCTCTCCACATGCACTCTATCACGACTTTTCATCATTCAACAGGTTTCACTGAGGTCCACCCTCATTCTTCAGAATTCCTGTGAGTACAAGCCCAGAGCCATCAAATGCTTCTCATACAATCCTGGAATTATTTTTGTGAACCTCCTTTGAAACCTCTCCAAAGACAGCACATCCTTTTCTTAGATTAGGGGCCCAAATCTGCTCACAATACTCCAAGTGAGGCCTCACCAGTGCTTTATAAAGCCCTAACATTACATCCTTGTGTTTATATTCTAGTCCTCATGAAATGAATGCTAACATCACATTTTCCTTCCTCACTGTTGACTCAGCCTGCAAATTAACTTTTAGGGAATCCTGCACAAGGAATCCCAAGTCCCTATGCATCTCAGATTTTTTTAAAGATATATCTGTGTGAAGGCTGATGCTGCTTAGCTTGAATAAGAGCATTAAACTGTGGGGTGATTGGACTGAATTGAATTGATTTGACTTAATTTCTTACATCCTTCACATACACGAGGAGTAAAAATCTTTATGTGTTACATCTCCCGTCTAAATGCGCAATGTGCCATCATAGCAATTTATAAAAATTTACAATAAATAGAACAGTCAATGTAACATAGAAATACACTCAAATCAGCGTGAGTTAATCAGTCTGATGGCCTGGTGGAAGAATCTTTCCTGGAGCCTGTTGGTCCTGGCTTTTATGCTGTGGTACCATTTCGCAGATGGTAGCAGCTGGAACAGTTTGTAGTTGGGGAGACTCGGGTCCCCAATGATCCCTCGGGCCCTTTTCTCACACCTGTCTTTGTAAATGTCCTGAATCATGGGAAGTTCACAACTAGAGATGCAATAGTCTTTGACAAAGCAACTTTGTAATATGATATGAAAATATCTAAGATTTCTATTGATGACAAAGTCACAGGTACTACTAATACTTCTGTGGTTTGTTGCCTACATTCATAATTGAAGGGCGTTCCAAATTATTTGTTAGTAAAAACAAAAAGTAATTTTTTTACCATTCCAGTTCATGGAGCCATGGTCCAGATTAGGAACCCCTGAACTAAGAATGACTCACAGTGGCCACTTAACTTCCCAACCAGAATGTCCCTGGAAGGAAAACCCTTGTAGCCACCAGGAGGGCATGCAAGCCCCACAGCATCTGAGGGCTTTGGCACTAGGAAACAGCAACTCTGCTAGCGGCACCACTGCGTCGCCTTGCGTGTATGCTTCAAATGGAGGCCCCAGAGGAAGAGAAGTCTGATTTATCCATAGCTTTGTTTTACTGCCTCAGCTGTTGAGAGGACAGTCAGGGGCTGTTAAGTATAGACTGAGTGGAATCCATCTGTTACCAGGAATAATTGAGGTCCCAATATATGAGTACAATATATACATTTGGGAGACAGCCAGGAAATATAAAATTGGTTAAATCTGTTTGTTGTGTTACAGGAAGTTGAATGGAACTTTATTAGCAAACTGGCCACCCAGGAAAGAAAATAATTCAATCTGAGCACAAGCGTATTTCAATCTGACTTTTATATTCTTGCACTAAATTGTTTTGTTGTTTCTTGGTTTGTTTGCAGATTTTTTCCAAGTGGGTTAAGAAATTAAATGTTTTTTTTTCCCCTCTCTTGTTGGCTTTGGCACCTTCTGCTGAAAATGGCTTGAAAGGTCTTCCTGAACGATGTGGAGCAACTGCTTGTTCAGGCTGCTGCCCGGCTGTTTTACTGCTCTTCTTCCCTCTGCCTTTTCCTCCAGCCCTCAGACAGGACAATGGAAGCCAAACAGATGACGGCAGAAAGAAAACGAGAGACGGCGGGTTGGGGGTGGGGTGCGGGGATTGCAAGCCAGGCAACAGTCTGACCTCGGTAAGATGATGTACAATGGGATGGGAGGTGATGCTTCAACCTTCCAAACTGACTGTGCACAGTACTTATGCTTTGATTAGTTATACTCATTAGTTAAGCAATAATAAAGTTACTTTCTCGGTTAGCTGTACTCCTTTCCTAAGGTGGGGGAGTCTAAGACCAGTGGACACAGCCTCAGAGTAGAGGGGTGTCCTTTTAGAACAGCAATGAGGAGGAATTTAGCCAGAGAGTGATGAAACTGTGGAATTGGTTGCCACAGGGGACTGTGGAGGCCAAGTCTTTTGGTATATTTAAGGCAGAGGTTGATAGATTTTTGATTTGTTGTGGCATGAAGGGATACAGGGAGAAAGCAGGAGATTGGGGCTGAGAGGGAAATAGATCAGCCAATGGTAGAGCTGACACAATGAGCCAAATGGTCTATTTCTGTTCCTATATCTTATGGTCTTGCTGCTTCTCTTGGACCTGATGACCATAAGCCAGGTGATCCGCTCAACTCTCCCGTCATTCATGACTGATATTGTCCCTTATCCTGTGTAGCTTCTGAATTGTGAATTTGGTGTGTCACCAAAGATACTCACAGATTTCTATAGAGGTATTTTGGAGACTATTTTAATTGGCTGCATCACCACCTGGTTTGGTATAGCCATTGTATAGGATCAAAATAAGCTGCAGAAAGATGTAAACTCAGTCAGCTCCATCATGGGCACCATCCTCCTCAGCATCAGGACATCTTCAGGGAGCAACGCCTCAAAAAGGCGTCATCCATCATTGAGGACTCCCCATCACCCAGGACCTGCTCTCTTCTCATTGCTACCATCGGAGAAGAGGTGCAGAAGCCTGAAGACACACACTCAATGATTCCGGAACCGCTTCTTCCCCTCTGACATCAGATTTCTGAATGGACATTGAATCCTTGAACATGACATCACTACTTTTTTCTGTGTTCACACTACTTATTTAATTTAAGTTTTTTAATATATATATATATCTTACTGTAATTTGCAGTTTTATTATTATGAATTGCAACATACTGCTGTCACATAACAACAAATTTCACGACATATGCCAGTGATTCTGTATTATTACAGTCTATAAATGATGTTGGCCATTTGCTGCTCATGCAGAAAGCTGTGGCCTATACTTAGCACATGTTAGACGAGATGTCCATGCTGTTTTGAGGTGGATGTATGCTAAATGTCACTGTTGATGTAGATCTGAAACAAGAATAAGGGTTCCAAGGGACTAACACTTAAAGAAACCTGAGATAAATGGGCTCACATTTGCCACAGATAGAACTGGGCACCAAATCTTCAAGAACACAAGAGATTCTGCAGATGGTGGAAGTCCAGAATAACACACACAAAATGCTGCAGGAACTCATGATGAAGGAACTCATGATGAAGGGTCTCAGCCTGAAATGTCCACTCTTTATTCCTTTTCATAGATGCTGCATGACCTGCCAGAGTGTCCTTCAGCAGTGTGTGTGTGTGTGTGTGTGTGTGTGTGTGTGTGTGTGTGTGTGTGCATGTGTGTGTGTGTGTGTGTGTGTGTGTGTGTGTGTGTGTGTGTGCACGCGCTACACAGCAAATCTTCAAGAGATTTGTTTCTCCATATGCAATCACCAAATACACATTAAGGTACAGTTTAAGTGTGATTAGGGTTTCTTCCTCTCAATCCTTTCAGACAGTGAATTTCTGACCCTCATCAGCCTCTGTATGAAAGCAATTTTTCATCATCTCCTCTCTGATCTTTAACTCTCTGCTCTTTGGTGTTTGAACTTTAAGCCAAGTGCTTCAAACAAGTATTTACTATAAAAAGGGTATATGGTGCAGAAGCAAAGTGAATGACTACAAGGAGTTGGTATTTGAAGTAACAGGCAATTTATTACAAAGCTGCCGTGCACTAGGAAGCGAGTCAAAGCTGATCTCCTGAGCATGAATGTACTGTGGCTTTTCTCTCTCAAATGCTGTCATGGACGGTCCCAAGTCTGGCTGCGAAAGGAGGAGGGTTGGGCATGGGGCCAGAAACTCCAGCTTGTAAAAACAAAGAGCTACAGAAAAGCCAACAGAAGCTCCTAAGATCTCACCCCTGACAGAGGAAGAATACCAACGAGATGGGCTACACCTGGGGACAGTCTGAAAAACTGGTCCAGGACAGAGGACTCTGGCAAGCTGCTGTTGGTGGTCTATGCCCCAGCAAGTAAGGATTTAAGTAAACAAGTTTACATCCTCAATAAACGAGATTATCAGTATAACTACCTTTTGATTTTGAATGGTGGCTACAGGAAGACTTAATTAAGTTACGAACTTGGTCCTTATTATGGATTAAAATGATTATCCACAGGTCTAATAGCGACTCCAGTTTTCTATTACAACAGTGGATGCATGCTAAAACACAATTAGAGAAATTCCTGAAACCTGGGTGTCATTGCTGCTGTATTGGGTGTCTCTACTTTGCGGTTCCCTGTTATGACATTAGCGCAATCTACGGCCCTATTTACTAATCATTAGCCCTCATTATATTTCCTCCTATGACAGGGGTTACAGGGAGAAGGCAGGAGAGTGGAGTTTAAAAAAAAGCCATGGTTGAGTTGTGCAGTAGTTTCAATGGGCTGAATGGCTTGATTCCACTCTTATATTATGTAGTCTCATGGTCTTATAGTAGCTGGGATCCTAATAATTTTATGCATCGCAGTTGAGCCTCTCTTCAGCTTCTAGACTTTTAAAAGAAAATAAGCCAACCCATGCGATCTTTCTTCATGTATATAGTCTTCTGTTCCCTACATCATCCTTATACATTCCCACTCAGTCGTCAGGGGAATCACATCTCTCCTGTGATGTGGTGACCAGAACTGTAAGCAAAGGTCATGCTGCTGTGTGACTACAGCTTCAGCACAGCCTTGAGCAGTACACAAAATGCTGCAGGAACTCAGCAGGTCCGGCAGAATCTGTTGTGAAAGCTGTTTATATTTTTCTATGTGCCCGTAATGCTGCTTCAAGTAAACTTCCTGTTGCATCCGTGCTTACATGCACAGAACTGTGCAAAAGTCTTAAAAAATATTCTGTTGAGCGAAGATGCTTTCAAAAATAAGGAAATGAGAAGTTTCTCAATATCAGAGAAGTTACTGCAAAGAGCAGTAAACAGTAAAAACCTAAATCAAATCAATATTTGTTGCGACCACCCTGTTCCTTTAAAACTGCATCAATTCTCTTAGGTACACTGTCATGCAGTTTTATCAGAAAATCAACTGGTAAGTTGTTCCAAGCATCTTGGAAAATTTGCCGCAGTTCTTCTGAAGACTTTTGCTGCCTCGCTTGCTTCTGTCTCTCCAGGTAATCCCAATCGGCCCTGGTGTTACTGAGATCAGGGTTAGAGGCAAGGGGCAGGCTGATTCTGCTCACTACTCCACAACGTTTGCTCCGCTCCTTGCTGTGTTGAGGCTGTGGGCCTGCTCCAGCTGCTCTGGGCTTCATGTCTATGGACCCTTTTTTTGTTCTGAATGCTGTCTGCTTGCTTTTATTGCTTGCACGATTTGTTTTTCTCTTTCTCTGCACATTGGGTGTTTCTTGGATATATTTTAATGGGTTCTTTTAGGTTTCCTGTTCTGTAGTTGCCAGTAAGGAGATGACTCTCAAGATTGTATAATGTATACATACTTTGATAACAAATGTACTTTGAACTGTACAGGCCATACCATCTGAAACCATGTGGAAGATCTAGGGTGCCTAAGACTTTTGCACAGTACCATACTTGTGCATATGAAATAACCTCAACTTTAGTCTTTGGATGCTGTCCAACCAGTAGCTCCCATATCATATGAACATAGAAAGAATAAAGATATCGTTAGTACAGATTCGAGGATGTCTGAGTCTTAAGCCCGCTCCTATTTCTTACATTCTTATGGATTTAAGACACAGTTAAAACCAGCATAATGGAAGAACATTAAGGGTGATATTCAGAGACTTTAGGAAGGTTGCCAATTAATTCCGTTACTAGGTCTCAAACTATTACTAGCATGTGTAGAAAAGTGCAAGTCTATAAATTTTATACGGCTGCATGTCCTCTCCTTGTAAGTGGTTCTGAGTAACAGATGAGTGCCCAGAAAGGGATAGACTGTTCCTGTCACCCAGGCATAACCATTTGATGTCGTCCCTCATGAAACTAGGTGGGACCACCACAGGAAACCTCACAGGAATGTACACCACTTACTCCCTCCATTAGACAATCATGTAGGAGTGGTACACAGGAAGGAACATGAATACACGAATGCAATTAACACAGGGAGGCAGCCCAATAACACAGCCCGCTAAACAATAAAAGTTTATATCGGTTAGAAGTGTGTGCTCAGCATGCTATAAAACTAACAACCATTCTCTTCTTTATTAACTCGAAAAGAAATACTTAAAAATTGTGCTATAAAAATTTCCACAAGAAGATAGCAGACGAAATAATGTTAGAAATACTTAAAACAATTTGACTTTGGCCTTTTGCATTGCTCAGAGTGCCCATATAGTCCTCAAGGGACCAATCTGAAATGAATGTTTCTTCCTGAAACCTAGCTTCTTCCTGCTTCTCTTTTGCAAGCATTCAAACATCTCATTGAATTGACATATTGTTCAGCATTACAACCTTGTCTCAGGTCATATTGCACAGAAAAGGCTCTCTCTCTCCTTCCGTCCACAAGTACCCAATATTGCTAACACACACAAAATGCTGGAGGAATTCAGCAGGTCAGGGGCATCAATGGTAAGGAATAAAGAGCCTAAGTTCCTCCAGAGTCTTAGAGTCAGTCATAAAAAAGTACAGCATAGAAACAGGCCTTTCAGCCCATCTAGTCTGTGCTGAACCGCTTACTCCCATTGGCCTGCACCAGAACCATAGCCCTCGATACCCTCGATCAATGTACCTATCCAAACTTTTCTTAAGTGTTGAAATCGAGCTCACATGCACCACTTGTGCTAGCAGCTCATTCCACACTCTCACAACCCTCTGAGAGAAGAAGTTTCCCCTTGTGTTCCCCTTAAACTTGTCACCTTTCACCTTTAACCCATGACTTTTGGTTGTAGTCTCACCCAACCTCAGTGGAAAAAGCCTGCTTGCATTTATCCTATCTATAGCCCTCATAATTTTCTATACCTCTATCAAATCTCCCCTCAATATTCTATGTTCCAAGAAAAAAGGTCCAAACCTATTCAATCTTCACTTATAACTCAGGTCCTCCAGTCCCAGAAACAACCTTGTAAAATTTTTCTGTATCCCTTCAATCTTTCCTGTAGGTATGTGACCAAAACGGTATACAACACTATAAATTATGCCACACTGAAGTCTTAAATGACTTCAACATAACATCCTATCTCCTGTACTCTGTACTTTCATTTATGAAGGCCAATGTGCCAAAAGCTTTCTTTGCTGCCATATCTACCCATGACACCGCTTTCAATGTGTATCAGCTGTTTAAAGAACCCCAGGATTTGTGCTTATACCATTCCGTATTGTATATGTGTGTCTTCGTGAAACTCACCTGAACAGATTCATGGAATTTGCGTAGATGTCACAACTAGGTCTGAAGCCAATTTTGTCGGAACCCAAACACACTTTCCAATGGTTGGGAATTCTTAGTTATGCGAAACTACACTCTATGACTACTTTAGAAGGTAAACTTGTACACCTGCTCGTTAATGCAAATATATAATCAGCCAATCATGTGACAGCAACTCAATGCATAAATGCATGCAAACATATGCCCACAAAACCATAAGACATAGGAGCAGAATTAGATTATTCAGCCCATCGACTCCATTCTCTCAGTTGCTCATGGCTGATCCATTTCCCTCTCATCCCCGTTCTTCTGCCCTCTCCCCATAATGTTTCACACCCTGACAAATCAAGAGCCTATCTACCTTGACATGGCCCAGAGGTTCAGTTTTTGTTGAGACCAAACATAATATTAGGGAAGGAATGTGATCTAAGTGACTTTGACTATAGTATTACTGGTGGTGCTAGGTGGGGTGATTTCAGTACCTCAGAAACTGCTGATCTCCTGGGATTTTCACACACGTTTACAGAGATTGGTGAGATAAACACCCAGTGAATGGTAGCTCTTTGGGTGAAAATGCCTTGCTAATGAGAGAAGTCAGTGGGGAATGGCCAGACAGGTTCAAGCTGACAAGAATGCGACAGTAAATCAAATAAACACAACAGTGGTGTGCAAAAGAGCATCTCTGAATGCACAACACATCAAACCTTGAAGTGGATGGATACAGCAGCAGAAGGCCATGAACATACACTCAGTACCCACTTTATAAGGTACAGGAGATACCTAATAATGTGACCGCTGAGTATAATTGCTAACTTTTATTTTGCCTGATCGTTATAGATTTAAAAACAGGTCGACCTTCACTAATCCGACTAGCTGTAATCTGGTTCCTTCGATAATCCGACACTGATTGTTTAATGTGATCCTTCTGTAATTCGGCATTTTCACTAATCCGGCACTCCTCAGGTCCCAATGAAGGTCGACCTGTAGTATATTGGTTGAAGGCTTTTGGAACGCTGGCCATCATCAGTCAGGGTGCTGAGAATAGAAATTGGGGTATATATTGTTGTCAGGCAAGAGGTTGGTGAGGTTGCATGAGGAATATTTTGTTCAGTTTCAGTTATCCTGCTAAAGGAAAGATACTATTTGCGAGCAAGTTTGGAATATTATGTGCAGTTCTGTTCAGCTATCTACAGGAAAGATATGATTAAGTCTGAAAAACATACAGAGAAAATTTATAAGGATGTTGCCAGGACGTAAGGACCTGAGTTAGAAACATAGAAAACCTACAGCACAATACAGGCCCTTCGGCCCACAAAGTTGTGCAAAACATGTCCTAAGCTCCATGTACCTATCCAAAAGTCTCGTAAAAGACCCTATCGTATCTGCCACCACCACCATTGCCTGCAGCCCATTCCACACACTCACCGCTCTCTAAGTGAAAAAAGTTACCCCTGACATCACCTCTATACCTACTCCCCAGCACCTTAAACCTGTGTCCTCTTGTGGCAACCATTTCAGCCCTGGGAAAAAACCTCTGACTATCCACACGATCAACGCCGCTCATCATCTTATACAACTCTGTCAGGTTACCTCTCATCCTCCGTCGCACCAAGGAGAAAAGGCCGAGTTCACTCAGCCTATTCTCATAAAGCATGCTCCACAATCCAGGTAACAGCCTTGTAAATCTCCTCTGCACCCTTTCTATGGTTTCCACATCCTTCCTGTAGTGAGGCAATCAGAACTGAGCACAGTACTCCAAGTGGGGTCTGACCAGGGTCCTATATAGCTGCAACATTACCTCTCAGCTCCTAAATTCAGTTCCATAATTGATGAAGGCTAATACACCATATGCCTTCTTAACCACAGAGTCAACCTGCGCAACTGCTTTGAGCCTCCTATAGACTCAGACCCCAAGATCCCTCTGATCCTCCACACTGCCAAGAGCCTTACCATTAATACTATATTCTGCCATCATATTTGACCTACCAAAATGAACCACTTCACACTTATCTGGGTTGAACTCCATCTGCCACTTCTGAGCCCAGTTTTGTATCCTATCAATGTCCCGCTGTAGCCACTGACAGCCCTCCACACTATCCACAACACCTTCAACCTTTGTGTCATCAACAGATTTACTAACCCATCCCTCCGCTTCCTCATCCAGGTCATTTGTAAACATCACAAAGAGTAGGGGTCCCAGAACAGATCCCTGAGGCACAACACTGGTGACCGACCTTCATGTAGAATATGACCCATCTACAACCATTCTTTGCCTTCTGTGGGCAAGCCAGTTCAGGATCCACAAAGCAAGGTCCCCTTGGATCCCATGCCTCCTTACTTTCTCAATAAGCCTTGCATGGGGTACCTTATCAAATGCCTGGTTGAAATCCATATACACTAAGTTTTAGTGAAAGATTGAGAAGGTTGAATTGATTAGGACTTTATTCTGTGGAGCATTGAGGAATGACAGGAGATATGATAGAAGTATAAAAAATATTGAGGGAGCAAGATAGGATTAATGCAAACAGGCTTTGAACCTAGAACTAGTTGGGTAAACATTAGTTTTTTATTGACTGCAGATCATGATCTCTCTTTGGGTGCTTTGTTATTGCTAAGTGGGTATTGCGTGAAGATGTTTTTTTGCTGGGTGGGGGGAGGGGTGGAGTTTGATGCGTTGATGCTTCGCTGCTGCTGGCGTTGTGGTGGGGGAGGGGGCTTTGGGGTTCTTCTGCTTTCGTGGATGTCTGCGAAGAACAAGTATTTCAAGTTGTATACTGTATATATTCTCTGAATTACTGTAATTAATGGGACTATTTGAACTATTTGAAGTGGTTATAAGTTAAGTGTGAAAGTATGAAATATTTAAAGGGAACCTGAGACAGAAATTCTACACTCAGAGCATGGTTTGAGTGTGGAACGAGCTGTCAGAGGAAGTGATGGACGTGGGTTCAATTTCAACATTTGCGAGAAGTTTGGATAAGTACATGGATGGGAGGGGTACATATGGCTCTGGTCCAGATGTAAGTGAATGGGACTGGCATGAAAACAGATTGGCATGGACTAGATGGACTGAAGGGCCTGTTTTTTGTGCTGTAGTGCTCTATGACTATAAGCTGGAAAGAGTGCAGAGAAGATCTACGAGGATGTTGTCTGGACTTGGTGGAATGGGTTATAGAGAGAAGTTGAGAAGTTTGTGACTTTATTCATTGGAGCACAGGAGAATGAGATTTATCAAGATAAAATCATGAGGGGAATAGATAGGGTGAATGTGTGCAGCACTTTTCCTACGGTGGGGAATGAAGAATGAGAGGAAATACTGTAGTTTACGGTGAAAGGAGAGAGATTTAAAGGATTCTAAGGGGCAACTTTTCACCCAGAGGATAGTCTGTATGTTCCCTCTAAGTTGTGCACGTGTGCACGAGCACACACATTTTTCAACCAGCGCACAAAGGAAATTAATGTGAGCACAAAAGGTTAGTTACCTAAAATAATGTAGTAATTAATAATTATACAGATTGAAAATAATCTTTTAGCTAAATGTCTCTGTAACTAGTTAGTCGTTTTTTCAAATACCGCAATGCACGTCACTAACTTACGTCACCTCACCTTTCCTGTTCCGGTTTGTACAGCTACATCATGACAGCAGCCATCTTTGGCGGACTGTGTTCATATCATAAAGTTTACAAAGATCTGTTTCAAATCCTGTATATAGCTTACTAAGTTTTTATTGGAAAAAATATTGATTCACTATGTCAAATTCAAAAGAAGCGAAGGGCTTGAAGCGCAAAAGAACTGCAAATTTGTTTAAAGTTGACTGGCTTAACAAAATAGTAGAAACTGCTACACCGAAAGCTCATGAGGTCATGAACATTCAGCTACGAGAAATATTTATGTATGGTTCAGAAACTGGAGTTATCTGTTTGTATTGTCGTGATGCGGGTGTTGCTGGAGAATTTGCTAGTGGAAAGAAGTGGGATGATATTTGGAAACTTGACTTTTTAAAGCGTTATTTGGCAAGTAAATCACATTTAGATGGTGTACTAAAGCTCAGGCAACAGAACCTATTATTACCCATTACAGGAGTGCTACGCATATTACAGTTGAGTGCAGATGAACAAGAGCGAAAACATTCAAACCCAGAGGAGATCAAAGTTCTTATCGACAGTGTGTTGTTAGCTAACTTCATATTTGGCAGTGCAAGAAAAAATTAAATCTAAACTGATTTCAAACTTTGCTCAAATGGTGGCATTTGTACTTCAAAATGAACAGTTTTGCAATCTTGCACAGTTGATGGACATTGGGGGAACCTTTCTTGCGTCTAGTACGGAGCGAGGTTTTAGCCTAATGAATCAAATCAAAAACAAGCTGAGAAACTGTTTAGGTGAATGTCATTTGGATATGTTAATGAGAATGTCATTTGGATGGAATTTCTATTAGTCTAGATAGAGTTTATAAAGAATGGGTAAAATGCCAAAGACAGGAGAGAGAAAAAATAACTGAGTGACCTAAATATGTATGTTATTTTGTTGTTATTCTGTGCAGTTTTATGTCAAATATTTTGTAAACCTACATAAACTGTGCCATGTGTACATTCAGTGTGCACATACTTTTGTCACAGGAAAAAAATTTGCACAACATAAGATTTTTGCGCACACTGACTACTGAAAATTAGAGAGAACATTAATGGTCTGCATATGGAGTGAGCTGCCAAAACAAGTGGCTGAGGCAGGTATATTGACAACATTTAAAAGGCAAGTTGACAGGTACATAGATAGGACTGGTTTAGAGGGATATGGGTCAAACATGGGCAAATAGGACTAGTTTAGATGGGAATGTGGGCCAGTGCGGACCAGCTGGGCCAAAGCGCCAGCTTCTGTGCTATATGACTGCATGACTCTATTTATTCTATCTACATGAGGGGAACTTGACACCACTAGTGGTTAGCAGGCTTTTAATTCATCATCAGCATTATGTGCCATTACGTATGACATAGGTGATCATGGTCTTTGATAATGATTGCTCTTGGCAAATTTTCCCTCTGACAGTTTGTTTTTTGCTCCGGATTCCAGTGTCTGATTGAATGCTTTGAAGAAGTAACAAAATATAATTGATGAAGGTAGAACAATGGATGTAGTGTATATGGATTTCAGTAAGGTACTTGATAATGTTTCCCATGCAAGGCTCCTTCAGAAAGTAAGGAGGCATGGGATCCAAGGAGATCTTGCATTGTGGATCCAGAATTGGCTTGCCCACAGAAGGCAAAGGGTGGTTGCAGATGGTTTGTATTCTGCATGGAGGTCAGTGACCAGTGGTGTTCCACAGGGATCTGTTCTGGGACCTCTCCTCTAAGTGATTTTTATAAATGACCTGGGTGAAGAAGTAGAAGGGTGGGTCAGTAAGTTTGCTGATAACACAAAGGTTGGGGGTTTTGTAGATAGTCTGGAGGGTTGTCTGAGGTTACAACGGGAAATCGACACGATGCAGAACTGGGATGAGAAGTGGCAGATGGACTTCAACCCAGGTAAGTGTAAAGTGGCTCATTCTGGTAGGTCAAATTTGAAGACAGAATATAATATTAATGGTAAGACTCTTGACAGTGTGGAGGATCTAAGAGATCTTGAGGTCCATGTCGATAGGACACTCAAAGCTGCTGTGCAGGTTGACGGTGTTGTTAAGAACGCGTGTGATGTGTTGGCATTCATCAACTGTTGGATTGAGTTCAAGAGCCGTGAGGTAATGTTACAGCTATATAAGACCCTGGTCAGACCCCACTTTGAGTACAGTGTTCATTTCTGGTCACCTCACTACAGGAATGATGTGGATACTACAGAGAGGGTGCAGGGGAAATTTACAAGGATGTTGCCTGGATTGGAGGGTGTACCTTATGAGAATTGGTTGAGTGAACTCAGCCTTTTCTCCTTGGAGCGACAGAGGATGAGAGTTGACCTGATAGAGGTGTATAAGATGATGAGAGGCATTGATTGTGTGGAAAGCCGTAGGCTTTTTTTCCCCAGGGCTGAAATGGCTAACACGAGGGGGCATAGTTTTAAGGTGCTTGGAAATATGTACTGAGGGGAATGTCAGAGGTAAGTTTTTCACACAGAGAGTGGTGGGTGCATGGAATGCACTGCCAGCAATGGTGGTGGAAGCGGATACAACAGGGTCTTTTAAGAGACCCTTGGATAGGTACATGGAGATTCGAAAAATAGAGGGTTATGCGTTAGGGAAATTCTAGGCAGTTTCTCGAGTAGATTACATGGTCAGCACAACATTGTGGGCCAAAGGGCCTGTAATGTGCTGTAGATTTTATGTTCTATGTCCTATGTTTGCAGACTCTTGTGTCTCTACTGTGCAGCTCCCTTTTCACAAAATGGCCACCCTATTTTCTACCTTACAATCATGGCTGCTCTTTAGAAATGGCTCACTGGGTTTGGCATTGTGAAAATGCTAAATAGATCAAAGTACTTTCACATTAAGGTGGCATGGCAGCATTGCAGTTTGCACAATGCTCTATAATTCCAGTGATCACCGAATGGGGTTCAATCCCCACCGCTGGCCATAGCAAGTTTGTGTATTCTCCTTGTGACTGTGTGGGTTTCCTCCAGGTGCTCCCGTTTCCTTCTGCATTCCAGAGGACTACCGTTAGGGTTAGTGAGATTGGTGCCAGAAGTGTGGTTGCACTTGCAGGCTGCTCCCCAGCACAACCCTCAGACTGTGTTGGTCATCAATGCAAATGACACATTTCACTGGGGCAAGTGAAGTTACCCCCTTTGATTCAAGAGCTTGACGATTGAGAGGTAGACTGTTCCTGAACCTGGTGGTGTGAGTCCTGAGGCTCTCCTACCTTCTTCCAGAATTCTTCCTGCATTTGAAACCATATTTGGGAACCTCAGTGAGGCTTGTTTGAAGAAACCTCAGCCTATTTACTATCAGCATGGGTCCCAGCACACTGAACTACTGCTATTCGGCAATAAGGACTGCCTACCATTCCATGCCCAGACAACATTTCAGGCAATCTGATCGCTTGTCTGTCCTTCTCCTACCTGCATACAGGCTGAGGCTAAAGTCCAAAGTTCCAGAGAAAGGGACAACAAAGAGATGTCTGCAGAGGCAGAGGAGCGGCTACAGGACTGCTTCGAGTTGGTGGAATGGGCTATGTTCAAGGACTCATCTGTGGATCTGAATGAGCACACCACAGTTGTCATGGACTTTATAGATATAGTTAAAGACGAGTGCGTCCCCACAACACATTCAGAGTTTTCCCCAACAAAAAGTTCTCAATGAACCATGAGATCAGCAATCTGCTAAGGGCCAGGTCAGAGGCATTCAGGTCTGGAGGCCAAGTAAAATACAAGAAGTCCAGGTACAATCTCTGGAAAACCATTTCACAAGCAAAATGGCAATTCTGGACTAAATTTGAATCACTGAAGGATGCTCAACAGCTGTGGCAGGACTTGAATGCTATCACCTCTTACAAAGCAAAACCAAACAACATACTGTAGGTGACAAAAAGGCTTTGCTTCCAGATGAGCTTAGTACATTCTATGCTCACTTTGACCATTAAATCAAGGATGAATCTGCATGAACGCACAGCCCCCGGTGACCCTGTGATTTAAGTCTCATGTGAGAGCATTCTTCCGGAGGGTGAACCCACAGAAAGCATCTGGCTCAGATGGGATACCTGGCTGAGTATTAAAGACCTGTGCTGATTAATCTTTCTCTTCAGCAATCTGAGGTGCCTACCTGCTCCAAGCTGGATTCCATTATACCAGTGCTGTAGGAGAACGTGGTAACCTGCCTCGACTGCCTCAGTGATTATTGTCCCATAGCACTTACATCCACCATGATGAAGTGTTTTGAGAGGTTGGTGATGAAAAATATCAATTCCTGCCTGAGCAGTGACTTGAATCTGCTCTGATTTGCCCACCAGCACAAAAGATCAACAACAGATGCCATTTCATTGGCTCTTCACTCAACCCTGGAACACCTGAACAGCAAAGATGCATATATCAGGATGCTCTTTATCGACTGCAGCTTGACATTCAATACCATCATCCCCTGAAAACTAATCAATATGATTCAAGACCCTGGCCTCAATACCTCCTTGTGCAATTGGATCCTGGATTTCCTCACTTGTATACTCCAGTAAACTCAGATTAGCAATAACATCTCCTCCATAAATGGCGGGAGGAGAGATAGCAGCGCGCCACGCGTGCGCAGTCCTCCAGTGAAAATGATATCGTATCCGTTAAATAGGGGCCGTGGACAATTCTGATTTGATGGAGACAGACGTGAAAGCACAGAGGTGTTAGAGTGGATTTCTTTTTGGGTAGATGATTCGTTTACACTTAAATGACTTTGGCCACCAGACTTCTATTTTAACTGTTTGACAAAGGACTGTGGATTGAGTCCACCACAATGGGCTTCCTAAAAGGTGTAAATACCAGATGCTTCTGGTGCCTGATGCTGTAGTTTCGAAGACAGTCTTATCTCTACATTATAAGTATTAATTGTCTTCTATGTTAGCACGTAAAATGCCAAATAAATGTATTGTGGTTTGAACTAAAGGCGGTGGATACCAACACAGACATGTTGGCGTCAGAAGGAAAGGATGAAATCTGAAGGTGTGATGTTTGTATGTAGCTTCAAAAGGAAGCATTGTCTGTAACTTTTTAAGTAGCGATTGCCTTTGTGTTTAGCATATGAATACCGAGCCCACATTTTAGCCAGCAGACCTTTCTGCGGAAAGCATCTCCGGTCTGTAAGATGCCTACTGTACCTTGTTGTGTCGAATAAAGAAGCTACTTTGTATCTACCAGTGACTCTGTCTCTCAGGTAATTTCATCCACGCTGCAACAAGAGGAACATCTGGAGAAATTTCTGAAATGCCCTTCGCTGCTGCGGTCGGGAATCTTCCAAAGGGAAGGCCTCAAAATCCCCGGCTTTGCCTGCTGTTGGCGACCGAGATTGAGGTCGAAGCGTTCGGATAGAGATGGTGCTCGGTACTCGGTGTCGGAGAGCTGATCGGAGGCTCGATGTTTTCGGACGACTCAGAGTCGGATTGTGGTCGGGCATGGCAGGGAGAGTTTTTCTTCCTTCTCCCGTCTGCGTGAGATGTGGGACATTTGAGAGACTTTGAACTTTTTACTGTGCTCATGGACTTCTTCATCAAGTTATGGTATTGTTGCACTGTTGTAACTATATGTTATAATTATGTGGTTTTTGTCAGTTTTTCAGTCTTGGTCTGTCCTGTGTTTTGTGATATCACACCAGAGGAAATATTATATCATTTCTTAATGCATGCATTACTAAATGACAATAAAAGAGGACTGCGTGTCTTCATAATCTAATCTCCATCACAGAAACATCACAGGGATGTGTGCTTAGCCCCCTGTTCTACTCACTTTACACCTATGACTGAGTGGCTAAGCACAGCTCCAATGCCACATTCAAGTTTGCTGATGACATCCCTGTCATAGGCCGAATCAAAGGTGGTGCTGAATCAACATATAGGAGGACGATTGAAAAACTGGCTGACATCTTACTCAATGTTAGCAAGACCAAGGAGCTGTTTATTGACCAGGAGCCAGTCCTCATCAGAAGATCAGAGACGGAGAGGGTCAGCAACTTTCAATTCTCTGCTGTTATCATTTCAAAGGATCTGTCCTGGACCCAGCACATAAAACCAATTGTGAAGTAAGCAAAGGTTCAGCACGATATCCAAAACTCTCAGAAATTTCTATTGATGTGTGGTGGAGAGTATTTTAACTGGCTGTATCACAGCCTGGTATGAAAACACCGGGGCTCTTGAATGGAAATTCCTACAAAGTGTAATGGATACAGCCCAGTCCATCACAGATAAAGCCCTCCACACCATTCAGCACATCTACATGGAGTGCTGTCGCAGGAAAGCAGCGTCCATCATCACAGACCCCCCACCACAGAGGCCGCACTCTCTTCTCACTGCTACCATCAGGAAGAAGGTACAGAAGTCTCACCAGGTTCAGGAGAAGTTGCTACCCACAACTATCAGGCCCCTGAACCAGAGGGGATAACTTCATTCAGCTTCACTTGCCCATTGCTGAACTACTCCCACAACCCAACCCCAACCCTAGTATATGGACTCATTTTCAAGGACTCTGCATCTTTTATTCTTGATATGTATTTGCACAGTTCGCTGTCTTTTGCACACTGGTTGTTTGTCAGTCCTGTTGGGTGAGGTTTTTCTCTGATTCTATTATGCTTCTTGGATTATTGAGCAAGCTCATAAGAAAATGAAACTCAGGGCTGGATGTGGTGACATATATGTACTTTGATAATAAATTTACATCAAACTTTGACCTGTGCTGATGATACCACCATAATGTGCCTCATCTCAATGACGAGTTGGGGTACAGCAAGGAGACAGAGAGCTTAGTGACATGGTGTCACAAGAACAACCTTTCCCTCACTGTCAGTAAAACAGAAACAAAAGCTGCTCATTGATTTCAGGAGGGGAGATAGTGAACAGGCTCCTGCTTTCATCACGATGCTGAGGTCAAGTGGGTTGAAGGTTTCAAACTCCTAGAAGCAAAGATCACTCATATCCAGTACTGGTCGAACCACCCTAAAGCCACAGCTCAGAAAGCTCACCAGTGCCTCTACGTGAGCAGGAAGTTATAAATGTCGGTATGTCCCCTGCTGCCAGGACCAAACACCCTAAAGCCATAGCCCAGAAAGCTCACCAGGGCATCTATGTGAGCAGGAAGTTACAAGTGTTGGTACGTTCCCTGCTGCCAGGACCAAAGGGTCTAACGTCTGAGTTACAGGGAGACATTGAACAGAGCTGGACTTTATTCTTTGCAAGGTAATGGATTGAAGGGTGACCATGCAGAAGTATATAAAATCATGAAGGATATAACCATATAACATATATAACATATAACAACTACAGCACGGAAACAGGCCATCTCGGCCCTTCTAGTCCGTGCCGAACTCTTACTCTCACCTAGTCCCACCGACCTGCACCCAACCATTCTTTTCCTGTCCATGTAGCTATCCAATTTAACTTTAAATGACAACATCGAACCTGCCTCAACCACTTCTGCTGGAAGCTCGTTCCACACAGCTACCACTCTCTGAGTAAAGAAGTTCCCCCTCATGTTACCCCTAAACTTTTGCCCTTTAACTTTCAACTCATGTCCTCTTGTTTGAATCTCCTCCACTCTCAATAGAAAAAGCCTATCCACGTCAACTCTATCTATCCCCCTCATAATTTTAAATACCTCTATCAAGTCCCCCCTCAACCTTCTATGCTTCAAAGAATAAAGACCTAACTTGTTCAACCTTTCTCTGTAACTTAGGAGATGAAACCCAGGCAACATTCTAGTAAACCTCCTCTGTACTCTCTCAATTTTATTGACATCTTTCCTATAATTCGGTGACCAGAACTGTACACAATACTCCAAATTTGGCCTTACCAATGCCTTATACAATTTCAACATTACATCCCAACTCTTATATTCAATGCTCTGATTAATAAAGGCCAGCATACCAAAAGCTTTCTGCACCAATAAAGGGAGCATACCAGAAGCTTTCTTCACCATATAGATGGATATATAGATATATATAGATAGAATGAACACCACACAGCCTTTTTGCCAGGGAAGGGGAACTAAAACCTTGAGAGTATAGGTTTCAGCTGAGAAGAAAAATATTTAAAAGGGACAGAGAAATGGCAGATGGAGTTTAACCCAGATAAATGTGAGGTGTTGGTAGGGCAAATGCAAGGAAACAGTACACTGTTAAAGGCAAGGTCTTTAACAGCGTCGCTGAGCAAAGTTCTTAGCGGTTTGAAAGCGGCTACACAGGTCAATAAGGAGGTTAAGATGACTTATGGAATACTTGCTTTTATTAGTCAAGGCATTGAGTTCAAAAGTCAAGTGGTTATGCTGCAACTTTATAAAACTCTGGATAAGCCACATCTGGAGTATTACATACAGTTCTGATTGTCCCATTACAGGAAGGGTATTGAGGCTCACGAGCGGATACAGAAGAGCTTTACCAGGATTCTGCCTGGGTTAGAGGGCATGTACCATCATGAGAGGCTGGATAAACTTGAGTTATTTTCTCTGGAGCTGCAGAGACTGAGGGGAGAACTGATAGAGGTTTACAAGATTATGAGAGGCATAGATAGAGTGGACAGACACTATCTGTTTCCCAGGGTTGAGATGTCTAATACCAGAGGGCGTGCATTGAAGGTGAGAGGGGGTAGGTTCAGAGGGGATGTGAGGGATATGTTTTTTACTCAGAGAGTGGTGGATGTGTGGAATGTGCTGCCTGGTATGATGGTGGAGGCAAATACATTAGAGGCTTTTAAGAGACATTTAGATAGGCACATGGATGTGAGGAAGATGGAGCGATTAGTGGTTGGGTGCTTTTGATTTGATTTTTAGCTGGTTTGGCCTAACATAGTGGGCCAAAGGGCCTGTTCCTGTGCTGTACTGTTCAATGTTCTATGGGACACGAGGGGCAACTTCTTCACACAGAGTTTGGGGCATATGTGGAACAAGCTACCAGAGGAAAGGGTTGAGGCAGGTACAATGTTTAAATGAATTTTGAGGGATATTGGCCAAACGTGGGGAAATGGCACTAGCTTGGTGAGCACCGTGAGCAAGTTGGACTAAGAGGCCTATTGGCGTTCTCTATGGGTCGATGAGCGAGTATTCATTACAGCATCAGAGGTGAAGAGGGCCAGTGACTAAATTCCTTGGTGTTATCATATCAGAGGATATGTTCTGGAACCCACACAGAAGTGGTTTCTCAAAGATGGCACCACAGTGCCTCTACTTTCTCAGAAGTTTGCATAGATTTGGGATGTCATCTAAAACACTGACAAACATCTATATATGTGTGGTGGAGGAAATACTGACTGGTTGCATCACAGCCTGACATGGAATCACCAGTACCCTTGAATGGAAAAGTCTACAAAAAGAGGTGATTACAGCCCAGTCCATCACGGGCAAAGCTCTCCCCAGCAGTGAGCTCATCTACAAGAGCGCTGCCACAGGAAAGCAGTATCCATTATCAAGGACTCCCACCTTCCAGGCCATGCTCTCCTTTTGCTGCTGCATCAGGCAGGAGGGACATGAGCCTTCGGTCCTACACCACCCTGTCCAAGAGCAGTTATCACCCTTCAGCCATCAGTCTGCTGAATCACCATGGATATCTTCATTCACCTCAACATTCAATTAATTCCCGAATCTATAGACTCACCTTCGAGGACTCTACAACTCAATGTTCTCTGTATTTTTTTTTCTGTGTTCACTTACACAGTTTGTCTTCTTTTGCACATTGTTTGACAATCTTTGTGTGTGGTTTTTCACTGATTTTATTGTACTTCCTTGTTTTAATGTGAATGCCTGCAAGAAAGCAAATCTTGAGTAGTATAAGATGATGAGAGGCATTGGTAGTGTGGATAGCCGGAGGCTTTTTCCCTGGGCTGAAATGGGCAACACGAGCAGGCATAGTTTTAAGGTGCTTGGAAGTAGGTACAAGGGGGATGCCAGAGGTGGGTGCATGGAATGTACTGCCAGCGAAGGTGGTAGAGACGGATACAATAGGGTCTTTTAAGGAGCTCTTAAATACAGTAAGAGCTTCCTTCATTAAGCTCTTGGTTTGAAGCTAGTTATGTGTGATTCACAATCCCACCCTGCCCTACAGGGAGTTGTTCTCTTGTTGAAATTTCCATTGTCCACTCATGAATTGTCCTGATAATAAATTGATTATAAATTTTGATAATATTTGATAATAGATTTATTTTACATTGAACTTTATTTCTCTATGATGTTATGCCTCTATAACTGCACTCAAAACATAAGAAGAAATATAAAGTAACTGAGGTAAGATATTCTGTCTACTGTCTTACCCTCCTTTATCCAGTATGAGTCTCGTGAAGCTCAATAATCTCATTCAGGCAGCCTGAAGGTCAGTTTTATTTGTCACACGTATATCCAAACATTGAAACTTACTGTGAAATGCACCGTTTGTATAATCAGGGGCAGCCCGCAAGTGTCAGAGCTAACTTAGCATGCTCACAGCACGTTAACTGTGCATTGTGTGAATGTGGTTCTGAGCACCTGGAGGAAGGCCACAGGAAAACGTATAAATTTCTTACAGACAGCGAGCAGCAGGAATCGAACCAGCAGCAGGAACGCAGCATCTCCAAGTTTGCAGATGACACGAAGCTGGGCGGCAGTGTTAGCTGTGAGGAGGATGCTAAGAGGATGCAGGGTGACTTAGATAGGTTGGGTGAGTGGGCAAATTCATGGCAGATGCAATTTAATGTGAATAAATGTGAGGTTATCCATTTTGGTAGCAAAAACAGGAAAACAGAATATTATCTGAATGGTGGCCGATTACGAAAAGGGGAGGTGCAACGAGACCTGGGTGTCATTATACACCAGTCATTGAAAGTGGGCATGCAGGTACAGCAGGCGGTGAAACAGGCGAATGGTATGCTGGCATTTATAGCAAGAGGATTCGAGTCCAGGAGCAGGGAGGTACTACTGCAGTTGTACAAGGCCTTGGTGAGACCACACCTGGAGTATTGTGTGCAGTTTTGGTCCCCTAATCTGAGGAAAGACATCCTTGCCATAGAGGGAGTACAAAGAAGGTTCACCAGATTGATTCCTGGGATGGCAGGACTTTCATAAGACTGGATCGACTAGGCCTATACTCACTGGAATTTAGAAGATTAAGGGGGGAACTTATTGAAACGTATAAAGTTCTAAAGGGATTGGACAGGCTAGATGCAGGAAGATTGTTCCCAATGTTGGGGAAGTCCAGAACGAGGGGTCACAGTTTAAGGATAAAGGGGAAGCCTTTTAGGACCGAGATGAGGAAAAACTTCTTCACACAGAGAGTGGTGAATCTGTGGAATTCTCTGCCACAGGAAACAGTTGAGGCCAGTTCATTGGCTATATTTAAGAGGGAGTAAGATATGGCCCTTGTGGCTAAAGGGATCAAGGGGTATGGAGAGAAGGCAGGTACAGGGTTCTGAGTTCGATGATTAGCTATGATCATACTGAATGGCGGTGCAGGTTCAAAGGGCCGAATGGCCTACCCTGCACCTATTTTCTATGTTTCTGTGTTTCTATGAACCCTTATCTGTGATTGCCGATACTGTAAAGCAATTGAGCTATAGGTTACCGTGCTTCCTTCATTAAGCTCTTGGTTTGAAGCTGGTTATGCATGATTCACAATCCCACCCTGCCCTACAGGGTGTTGTACTCTTGTTGAAATTTCCATTGTCCACTCATGAATTGTCCTGATAGTAAAGCAACGCAGATTTCCAGGGTTGCCTGCAAAGATTAGCTCAGCAGAACAAAATCTCAGCGTAGATGCCAAAAGTGAAACATTAGGAAGCAAAATTAGTCAGCAAGTTGATGAGATCTCCTGCCAGGTAGGAAATGTGCTCTCAAATTTCTGTCTCCTTAGTTTTTGGATAATTGATGTGAGTGATTGTGGCTGAACCACTCCACCCAGACCTTCCCCTTTCTGGGTCTTTAACTTTTAACCTCCTCAAAATTTTTGTAATATGAATTTGACAGACTTAATATTTCAAAGCTGTCTTGGGCAGTATATTGTTAACATGAACACCGAACTCAGTGCAGAGACCCTAATCTTGAAGAATTATCACAGGTGTTGATAATCTTAAACAAGCTGGTGAAAACTGTTACAGGTAGCCCTAATCCTGAATAGCTATGGTTCACCTTAATATATTAGCTCTTCAAGTCAAAGTTAGGAACTGATAACATTGTGGCCAAGTGCGCAGACGATACCATGATATGTGGAGGAGCAGGTAGTGTCACAGAGGCAGTGAGCCCGCAGAGGGACTTGGATAGGTTGGAAGAATGGACAAAGAAGTGGCAGATGGAATACGGCATAGGGAATGTGGGTTATGCACTTTGGGTATACACGGTAAAAGTGAATAGACTATTTTCAAAGTGGGGAGAAAATTCGGAAATTGGAGTTGCAAAAGGACTTGTAAATACAAGATCAGGATTCCCTCAAGGCTAACTTGTAGACTGAATTGGTAAAGAAGGCAAATGCAATGGTATCATTCATTTCAAGATGATTACAATATAAAATATATAAAAGAAAAGAAAAGAGGCATTGGTCTGATCACATTTGGAATACTATGAGAAATTTTGGACCGGTATCTATGGAAGGATGTGTTCATCACTCTCTGTATAAGGAGCTTTCCTTTGACATCCGCCCGATACTTTCTTCCAATCACATAAATTATAAAAACGAGAAAGTCTGCAGACGCTGGAAATCTAGAGCAACGCACACAAAATGCTGGAAAAACTCAGCAGGTCAGGCAGCATCGATGGAAATGAACAGATATTCACCGTTTCAGGCCAAGTCCTGAAGAAGGGTCTCAGCCAGAAATGTCAACTATTTATTCATTTCCATAGATGCTGCCTGAGCTGCTGAGGTCCTCTAGCATATTGCATTTGTTACCTTAAAATTATGCTTCCTGGAATGAGCCAAGGGTGGTAGGATGGAGATACGTCTTTACAAAAGGAGGTGTAAGGTGTTCTTTCCTTCCACTGGCCTGCAGGTCACCTTCGGGCAAGGTGTAGCACCTGCTTAGCGCCATGATCAGGGTCACATGAAACCATGGGAGCAGGTGGTGGACGGTCGTATGAGCAGCCAGTGCATATCATAAGTCCTGGTTATGCGACCACTGACACTAAGCAGACAATCTCTGAAGACTATTGATAACGGCTGGGGTCACCTGTCTTGTAAAGACACCGCCCAGAAGAAGGCAATGGCAAACCATTTATGTAGAGACATTTGCCAAGAAAAATCATGGTCATGGGACCATGATGGCCTATGTCATACGACACAGCACATACTGTAATGATGATGACAGTACAAGTCATATCTGCCCTGGGAAAAAGTCTCTTGCTACCACTCCATCTATGCCTCTTATCATCTTGTACACCTCTATCATGATGTATGGGGCAACCTGGATGTCTATGAGATCAATTTCCCCTCTCACTTAATTGATCTCAACCTATAACATCCATTTAAACCTGCAGGAGTTTTACCACTTATTCAGAGTCTGCCTTGCTTCAGTTTCGTATGATTTAAGATTTAATCGCATACAGGTGCTTCCCTCTTCATATTTTTCAGTATGTCATTATCAACAGTCGGTTTTCTGTCAGACAGGCCCAAGCTAATTACAAATACTGTATAACTCATTCCCCGTCCTCTACCAACCCACTAAGTGCACAGAAAGAGCATATAAACTTGAAAGATGCATTAATTCTTACTGACTGAGGTCATGAAAAGAAAATATTGGCAAAGGAGATTTATAAGGCAGTTAATCTGTTTAATTTTAGGCATTTCCTCCTGGATTCAAGTTTCAATTACTGTGTCGCTCTAGTCAGTTGACTTATTGCAGTGAAGTCCCCTGCTCTCCCCATCTCCCTAACGTACTGGCAACTGATAATATCCCATGGATTAACTAACAGGCTCACGATAACTTGTAAAACATCAAGAAGGCTTCCATATTTACTTATTCATATGTGGTGAACGCCACTGGAAAGGACAGCATTCGTTACACATCCTATAATGGAGTAGCAATACCTCATATTCCACCAGGGTAGCATCCAACCTGATGGCATGAAACTTGACTTCTCCAACTTCTGGTAATCACTTCTCTGTTTCTCCTTCTCTCTTTTTCCATTCCCCATTCTGGTTACCCTCTCACAGCCTTCGCTTCTCTTCACCTGCCCATCACATCCCTGTGATGCCCCTCTTCCTTCCCTTTCTCCCATGACCCAGTCTGCTCTCCTCTCAGATTCCTCCATCTTCAGACCTTTACTTTTTCCACCTATCATCTCCCAGCTTCTTGCTTCATACAACCACCCACCCCGCCCTCCCGCTACCACTTTTCTACCTTCCTTACCAGTCCTGATGAAGGGTTTCAGCCTGTTGCGTTGACTGTTCATTCTCCATAGATGCTACCTGAAATACTGAGTTCCTGCAGCACTTTGTGTGTGTTACAAGAACATTGTAGAGCGTAGAAGCAAAAAGTACAAAGGGGAAAAGTAAAAGTGGCAGGCCGACAAATCCAGGGCAAGCATTAAAAAGGGCTAAGAGAGTTGTAAAAGAGCGCCTGAAGGCTTTATGTGTCAATGCAAGGAGCATTCGTAATAAGGTGGATGAATTGAAAGTGCAGATTGTTATTAATGATTATGATATAGTTGGGATCACAGAGACATGGCTCCAGGGTGACCAGGGATGGGAGCTCAACGTTCAGGGATATTCAATATTCAGGAGGGATAGACATGAAGGAAGGGGAGGTGGGGTGGCGTTGCTGGTTAAAAAAGAGATTAACGCAATAGAAAGGAAGGACATAAGCCGGGAAGATGTGGAATAGATATGGGTAGAGCTGCATAACACTAAGGGGCAGAAGACGCTGGTGGGAGTTGTGTACAGGCCACCTAACAGTAGTAGTGAGGTCGGAGATGGTATTAAACAGGAAATTAGAAATGTGTGCAATAAAGGAACAGCAGTTATAATGGGTGACTTCAATCTACATGTAGACTGGGTGAATCAAATTGGTAAAGGTGCTGAGGAAGAGGATTTCTTGGAATGTATGCGGGATGGATTTTTGAACCAACATGTCGAGGAACCGACTAGAGAGCAGGCTATTCTGGACTGGGTTTTGAGCAATGAGGAAGGGTTAATTAGCGATCTTGTCGTGAGAGGCCCCTTGGGTAAGAGTGACCATAATATGGTGGAATTCTTCATTAACATGGAGAGTGACGTAGTTAATTCAGAAACAAAGGTTCTGAACTTAAAGAGGGGTAACTTTGAAGGTATGAGACGTGAATTAGCTAAGATAGACTGGCAAATGACACTTCAAGGATTGACGGTGGATATGCAATGGCAGGCATTTAAAGGTTGCATGGATGAACTACAACAATTGTTCATCCCAGTTTGGCAAAAGAATAAATCAAGGAAGGTAGTGCACCCGTGGCTGACAAGAGAAATTAGGGATAGTATCAATTCCAAAGAAGTAGCATACAAATTAGCCAGAGAAAGTGGCTCACCTGAGGACTGGGAGAAATTCAGAGTTCAGCAGAGGAGGACAAAGGGCTTAATTAGGAAGGGGAAAAAAGATTATGAGAGAAAACTGGCAGAGAACATAAAAACGGACTGTAAAAGCTTTTATAGATATGTAAAAAGGAAAAGACTGATAAAGACAAATGTAGGTCCCCTGCAAACAGAAACAGGTGAATTGATTATGGGGAGCAAGGACATGGCAGACCAATTGAATAATTACTTTGGTTCTGTCTTCACTAAGGAGGACATAAATAATCTTCCAGAAATAGTAAGGGACAGAGGGTCCAGTGAGATGGAGGAACTGAGCGAAATACATGTTAGTAGGGAAGTGGTGTTAGGTAAATTGAAGGGATTGAAGGCAGATAAATCCCCAGGGCCAGATGGTCTGCATCCCAGAGTGCTTAAGGAAGTAGCCCAAGAAATAGTGGATGCATTAGTGATAATTTTTCAAAACTCGTTAGATTCTGGACTAGTTCCTGAGGATTGGAGGGTGGCTAATGTAACCCCACTTTTTAAAAAAGGAGGGAGAGAGAAACCGGGGAATTATAGGCCGGTTAGCCTAACGTCGGTGGTGGGGAAACTGCTGGAGTCAGTTATCAAGGATGTGATAACAGCACATTTGGAAAGCGGTGAAATGATCGGACAAAGTCAGCATGGATTTGTGAAAGGAAAATCATGTCTGACGAATCTCATAGAATTTTTTGAGGATGTAACTAGTAGAGTGGATAGGGGAGAACCAGTGGATGTGGTATATTTGGATTTTCAAAAGGCTTTTGACAAGGTCCCACATAGGAGATTAGTGTGCAAACTTAAAGCACACGGTATTGGGGGTAAGGTATTGGTGTGGGTGGAGAATTGGTTAGCAGCCAGGAAGCAAAGAGTGGGAATAAACGGGACCTTTTCAGAATGGCAGGCGGTGACTAGTGGGGTACCGCAAGGCTCAGTGCTGGGACCCCAGTTGTTTACAATATATATTAATGACTTGGATGAGGGAATTAAATGCAGCATCTCCAAGTTTGCGGATGACACAAAGCTGGGTGGCAGTGTTAGCAGTGAGGAGGATGCTAAGAGGATGCAGGGTGACTTGGATAGGTTGGGTGAGTGGGCAAACTCATGGCAGATGCAATTTAATGTGGATAAATGTGAAGTTATCCACTTTGGTGGCAAAAATAGGAAAACAGATTATTATCTGAATGGTGGCCGATTAGGAAAAGGGGAGGTGCAACGAGACCTGGGTGTCATTATACACCAGTCATTGAAAGTGGGCATGCAGGTACAGCAGGCGGTGAAAAAGGCGAACGGTATGCTGGCATTTATAGCGAGAGGATTCGAGTACAGGAGCAGGGAGGTACTACTGCAGTTGTACAAAGCCTTGGTGAGACCACACCTGGAGTATTGTGTGCAATTTTGGTCCCCTAATCTGAGGAAAGACATCTTTGCCATAGAGGGAGTACAAAGAAGGTTCACCAGATTGATTCCTGGGATGGCAGGTCTTTCATATGAAGAAAGACTGGATGAACTGGGCTTGTACTCGTTGGAATTTAGAAGATTGAGGGGGGATCTGATTGAAACGTATAAGATCCTAAAGGGATTGGACAGGCTAGATGCGGGAAGATTGTTCCCGATGTTGGGGAGGTCTAGAACGAGGGGTCACAGTTTGAGGATAGAGGGGAAGCCTTTTAGGACCGAGGTTAGGAAAAACTTCTTCACACAGAGAGTGGTGAATCTGTGGAATTCTCTGCCACAGCAAACTGTTGAGGCCAGTTCATTAGCTATGTTTAAAAGGAAGTTAGATATGGCCCTTGTGGCTACAGGGGTCAGGGGGTATGGAGGGAAGGCTGGGTTCTGAGTTGGATGATCAGCCATGATCATAATAAATGGCGGTGCAGGCTCGAAGGGCCGAATGGCCTACTCCTGCACCTATTTTCTATGTTTCTATGTTTCTATTGTCAGCGCTCAAGGAGTGGGGTTCTAAGGAGAGGATGAGTAGGCAAAGGCTTTATTTCTTGGACTGTAGGAAATAGATGGATGACAGTTTAAAGACATGGGGGTTATAGGTAGGCTGAAGGCAGAGTCTTTTATGCTACTCAGGACGGTAGTGTAGTGGTTAGCACAATGCTTTACAGTACTGGCAACCTGGGTTCAATTCTCGCCACTGCCTGTAATGAGTTTGTACATTTTCACCATGACTTTGTGGGATTCCTCTGGGTGCTCCAGTTTCCTCCCCAGTTTCAAATGTGTACTAGTTGGTTGGTTAATTTCATTATTGTAAATGATTAGACTTGGGTTAAATCGGGGAATTGCTGGTTGGCATGGCTCAGAGGGCTGGAGGGCCTATTTCGCGCTGTATCTCAATAGATATGTAGGGCTGTCAGTATACTAGGTGGACTGTTAACTGTTGATCGCTTATTACCAAAATGGCTTCTCTGAAGTGTTATATTAAAACGGCTTCTCGTAATGTTAACTGCTGAGCAAAGGGTTCTCTGTGACAGCAACGTTTGGGTTATACAGTGTGATAATGGAAATTGTATTAATTTGTTAGCCAATGAAGGTCATGTTCTGTTATCTTGTATATGTGTGCTGAGTTGAGGAGCACAGGCTTTTCGGGAGGTGACCGGAGAGGACGGACGTGTGTGGAACAGACAGCAGTTCCAGGGCGGCAGACACCGGACCTCGGGGGTTCGGAGAGTGGCCGGAGTCTCGGAAGGACATGTGGAAGGGAATCGCAGGCGTGAGCTCCAATGTATTAAAATCCTATGTGCACAAGACTGATAAGTTACTTATGCGGCACCTATTTTTTTGTAGTTATTTCTACTAAACCATCACCAAAAATTTGCTATAAAGTATAATTCTTTACTCGCACTTGGTATATTGTTTCATATTTATGTTGTGGCTGTTCATTGGGTGATTCACACTTTATCTGCACCAAAGCAATTTCACTGTTTGGCGGGGTCCACGGCTATTTACCCTAGGCAACGGTGGGTCAGTGGGGCAAAGACAGTTACAAATAAATTTAATTTAATTTAAAATTCTAGAGTGCATAGGTTTAAGGTGAGATGTTAAATACTTAAAAAGGACCTGAAGGGCAACTTCTTCATGCAGAGTGTGGTGTGTATATTGAAGTGCCAAAGGAAGTGGTTGAGGCTGGTGTCATAACAACACTTAAAATATGTTTGCATGAGAAGATTGACGGGAGGAGTTTGAAGGGATATGGGCCAACACAGGCAAATGGGACCAGCTTGTTGGGAACCACGGCCAACATGACTGAGTTGGGCTGAAGTACGTGTTTCCTTAAAAACACATGCAAAATGCTGGAGGAACTCAGCGGGTTAGGCAGTATCTATGAAGAGGAATAAATAGTTAATGCTTCAAGCTGAGACCCTTCAGCAGGTCTGGAAAGGAAAGGGACGGAACCAAGAGTACGAAGGTGGGAGGAGGAGTGGAGCCAGGTGAGGGGGAGGGTGGGTAGGTGGGAGAGGAAGACTGGAGTGAGAACCTGGGAGGTGAGGAATGGAAGAGGTAAAGGGGCTGAGAAGAAGGAATCTGATAGGAGAGGACAATGGACCTGGGAGACAGGGGAGGAAGAGGGGAATCAGAGGGAGATGATGACTGTGTCAGGTATGGATGGTGACCTTTTCCCTTTGGTCAACATGGACCAGCTAGTTCAAGGTGCCTTAACAGAACAAAAAAAAACATTTCTTATGTCCTTAAGTTCTTCCATAGCTCTGTACCTCCCCGGTGAAGTTTCTTCCAATGCTAATTGTCAAGTATACCAAACTGAATTAACCTAACTTGCCATGGTGAAACAAGAGCTAAAAGGACGCCCTGTGCCGTTACAGAGTGTGTTCAATCATGGAATGTGTCATCATTAACCTCAACCCTCCGGCCCATTGCTTTTGAGCAGTGCTTCATCAGCACAATAGCTCATTCTTAATTCTTAGCTTAATGGCCTGCTTTATTTAAAATATGTAAGAGCGTGTGAAACTGCTGGAGGCAAAACATGCCAGCCAAAACAAAACAACACCTCAACTGTAGACCTATTGCTTACTTACTTACTGTACTGCCTACTACATCGCTGGTGACTAGGGCAGCAACGAATGCCCACCACCTCTGGCGGTGTTCACGGTTTCCTTCGTTCTGTCAGTAGCATCCTTTCAGTTCTTCACTACTAACAGTCATGCAAGTCCTGGGTGGAGATTCAAGAATTCCGTCGCACTCCGATGTGGATGGATTCTTCATTGCTGTTTCTGTAACAATTTTGTTTCACCAGTCAGGGTTGTTAGCCCTGAGCTGAGCTCTCGTACCTGGCGGACCACTCAGTCTGGCACCCTCTGACCTGTTTAGCATGGGTGATGCTACCAAGAATCAAAGCATAAAGCCCTGACTCCAGCCAATATAGCTCTCTGGATCATTGAGGCATGCAAGCCTCCAAACCACGGCAAGGTTGTGGTCCTCTTGGAGGTGTAGACCTATAGACCCATTATTATTGGCATTTTCCTTAACGTCTCTCAATCAAGAAGACAGAAAATCCTTTCAAAAGAAAATAAAATGGATTCTCTGAACCATTAGAGAATCACATTTTATTTGGCCCTCTTAATAATTAATTGATGCATTCTCTAGTGTATTGGGTTTGCAGGTAGTACCTTCACTTCAAACTTGTCAGTGGAGCAGCACAAATGGTCAGAGTGTGTCGCTGGATGACACTGATCATGCTGTTTGCTGGGAAACGCTCTCAATGAGCGAATAATTAGCTCGATAGCTTCTTGACCTTGGCGGCTTCATCATTCACTGTAATCAGCTCCAATCATTCCCACTGCCCAAATTATCTGTGCTCTCAATTATCATGGGAGCATGCACACAATGGGAGCCATTCAACTCATGTTCCTGAGACATCTCTGTGAATGAAACATTCAATTTGTTCCATTCCTCAGCTCCATTTCATAAAAATCAGAGAGATTTGCACTGCTGGAGGACATTGGGTCCATCACATTCACTCTGACTAAAACTCAGGTTTATGTCACTTCCACTTCCCAGCCTCAGTGAGGTACAGTACAGAACAGGCCCTTCCAACCCTTTGAGAAACCCCTTTGGAGGAGACAAGGGGTTCCTTTAGCCTAAGAACAGAACAACTTACAATGACCTATTATCCTACCAACCAGTATGTCTTTGTACTGTGGGCAGAATCCAGAGCACCTGGAGGAAGCTTTTCATAGCCTTGCAGCTAGGAGATCTTCAGAGATAAAGAGGAGCTTCATTTGTCACATGTATATAGTGTGATCAGTCGAGTTGAGTATGATGTTCTCCTAAGGTGTTGTCTATTTGTGGGCCCTCAGGTGGCTGTAGAGGCTGATCCAGGTTCCTCACATTCTGGTGCAGTGCGGGCATGAGTAAATGGCCGCTATGATTAGTGGTTGGGTCTTTTGGCTGTCAGTCTCTTCTTTCACAACTACTTGTTTGTTCTCTGCAGTACAGCAGATGTCACTGTCATGTAGCACAATTCCCTCTTGAACAGATTTCCTCTTGTCCAGTCTTTAGACGTAATAGTGAATTTCTTCAGGCTGATTTCAATGTTATGTTTGAAGCATTTCCTTTACCCACCAGTTTGTCCACCTGGGAGTAAAGGAACTGTTTGGGGTGACATGAGTTAGGCATCCATATGACTGACTTATCCATCGGAGTTGGTATTGTTTTATCACAGTGCAGATGCTGTTCATATTGGCCTCCTCCAGTATGCTGGTGTTAGAGTGTCTGCCCTTTCAGCTGATCCTCAAAATCTCTTGGAAGGTTCTTTGTTGGTATTGTTCCGGGGCTTTCAGGTGCTTACTGTAGGTGGTCCATGATTCAGCTCCATAAAGTAATTTAGGAAGGAAGACTGCTCCATAGACCAAAAATTTTGTTTAGGCCTGTAGGTTGCAGTCTTTCAAAGATTTTTTTCTGTAATCTTTCACGGGCTTCACTAGCATTGCTCAAGTAGTGGTTGATCTCAGAGTGGATGCCTGCTTTTGAGGAGAGAATGCTGCCAAGGTAGGGAAAGTGGTCTACATTTTCAAGGGCAACATCATCAACTGTTGTGGAGGCTGGATAAGTGTCTGGTTGGACAGTGGCTGATATAGAACCTGTGTCATTTTGATTTTCAAAACAAGACGCAGGTCTCTACATGCCTTGGCAAAGGCATTCACGATGCACTGAAGTTCTTCAGAGTGTCATGCAATGGTGTTCTCATCTGCATTCTGGTGCTCCATGATGGCGGTGGTGCTGGATTTGTTCTTGGCCTTGAGCCAATTGAGGTTGTAAAGCCTGTTGTCCATCCTATACATGATTGAGATTCCCTGTGGCGGGTCCTGGCCAATGAGGTGAAGGATTACAGCAATAAAAATGGCAAATAGGGTGGGTGCAATGATACAGACCTGTTTAACTCCTGTCTTAATAGTGAAGGGTTCTGATTCAGCACCTCTGTCGCTGAGTACTGTGGCTGACATGCCATCGTACAGTAGCTTCAGTATTCACAAGTACTTGTCAGGGCAGTCATGGCTTGGTAGTATACGCTAGTGAGCTTGGCAGTCTACTATATCACATGTCTTTGTCAAGCCTAAGAAAGCCAAGTACAAGGGTTGCCTTTGCTCATAGCATTTTTCCTGTATTTGGCATGCTGTAAAGATTACGTCTACAGTACCCCTAGATGGGCTGAAACCACACTGTGAGGGATTACTTCTTCAGATAGCAGAAGGAATTGGTTGACAGGGATACATCCAAGCACCTTCCCTGTTGTTGCCAGGAGGAAAGTGCCTTTGTAAATGCCACAATCTGCCTTGTCTCCTTCTTAAAATGGAGGGTCACTATTAGAGCATCTCTGATCTTTGAGTGCAGTTGTTACGTTTCCCAGTCCTACAGGAGCAAGACATGTATGTGGTGCATGAGTGCTGATCCATCTTCCTTGAGAATCTCTGCTGGAATCCCATCAGGATCAGTGGTTTTGTTGCTTTTCAGATTCCTGATAGCATCATAGACCTCCTTCATAACGGAAGTTTCCCCCATGTCTTCTCTCACAGATCTCTGGAGGATTTGGTTAGTAACCTCTGGTTTAGCACTGTTACAGTTAAGAAGTTCTTAAAAGTGCTCCCTCCATCGAACATTGAAAATCTTCCAATCCATTAGCCTGTTCTTCCCATCCTTTGAGTTGAGGGTTTTATCTGCAGTAACTTGAACCATAGACTGCTTCAGTGACACTGAAGAAGCCTCTCATGTCACCAGAGTTTGCCAGTCTCTGGATATCCAGGGTTTTCTCTGCCCACCAAGAATTCTTTAGCTCCCTCACCCTACGCTGGACATTTGCTGAACACTGGAGAAAGATTCTCTTTTGGCCTTGCTGCTGATGTCATTCTGCCAGGCACGAAGGCTTTGTTTTTCTTGGCGATACGGTAAGTTGTTCTATCTCCATGTCATTGTCATCAGACCAACCCTGATGTTTTCTTGACTTGTACCCCAGGATGTTTTTGTAGGTATCAAAGATAGTGAACTTAAGCATACCCCAGTGTTCTTTGATATCATCTGGAAATTCCTGTTGGAGGTTTTCCACAAACGAGGTTTGAAATTGCTGTTAGGTGACAGTGTCAAGCAGACTCTCAAGTTTCAGTTTTGGTCTGATCTGCTTCTCTTTCTCATGTGCCTGATGGACATGGTGAAGTGTATCAGGCAATGTTCTGTCCAGCAGTCTACTGTGCCAATCATACCCCTTGTGATATTCACATCACAGTGATCCCTAGCTTGGACAATCACATAGTCAATGAGATGCCACTGATTAGATGGGTGGTGCTGCCAAGATGCTTTGAATGTGTTTTTCTGGCAGAGAATACTGTTTGTGATGATAAAATTGTACTCAGCACATTTGTTGAGAAGCAGAGCTCCATATGAGTAGATGTTGTTAAAGCCATTCTTTCCCATGGTACCCTTCACAGGGTTGAAATCCCAACAACCCTTGCATTGAAGTCCCCTAAGAGAATTATCTTATCCTCCTTGGGCATGCTTGACAGTATCACGTCTAGGCAAGTGTGGAAGGCCTTTTTTCATACTCTTGTGAGTGCATGGTTGTCGCATAAGTACTCAAGACAGTTCCCATCTGGTTGTTGTCAAGCACCATTCGGATCGTCATGAGACATTCACTGATCCCCACAGGAATTTCATAGAGTTGACTCACAAGCTGGTTCTGTACTGCAAACTCAACACCACAGATCCTGTGCTCATCAACTGCCTTCCCTTCCCAGACGGAGATGCAACCTCCTTTTCCATCTTTCAGTTGTCCTTTGTCTGCCAGATGGGTTTCAGAAAGGTCAATCTGGCATCCCCACAGTTTTATGGCAACAATCACAGTTATCCTCTCTGGTCCATCACTGGTTGCACAGTCTATCAGAGTGCGCACATTCCAGGCTCCAAAGATAGCATTTCTTTGTTTCTGATGACATACAGTGATCCCTTGGGACACAGTAATCCAGTCAGGGGGTTTCAAGGTGCGCCATTTTTAGGGCACCTTTCCAGCCTCTGCCCTGACAGTGTGAGCAGAATGGGTTCTAAATGAGGCTGCTCATTCTTGGGTGCAGCTGCCAAAGGGCCCTTTCTGCCACAGACCAAGAACCCAGCAAATGGATCAAACACCCACTGTCCAGTGTGCCATCTTGTGACTAGGAGCTTCCAAACCTCACAATCATAACCCCTTCACCACTTGCTGATCCCCATACAACTTAATCTAAGATGTTCAGGTAGATTCTCTTAATAGAGAACGCCTGTGCATGACTTTGTTTAACGTGGGGAGGCTGATGCATGAGCAGCCACCGCATGGTCCTTGACAGATCGGGGTCAGAGTCCAGTGGCCTGGAGTGCAATTTACCAGGGACCCTTCACTACTGCAGCCTACCTTCACCTCCACTGCCGTTCTGATGTGTCAGCATGACGGAGCAAGAAGGCTGCGAGTGAACAGCTGATTTTTCGGAGCAAAGGGAGTTTTTTTTACTACTCAGGGTAAAAGAGAGGCGAGACTGTGCAGCACATGATGTCAGCCAGTAGAGTACGAAAGGTTTAAAAAGAAGACCGCCATATCCATCGGGCAGCCATCAGAGCGGGCAGCGGAGTAAGAGGCAGCAGAGTGATAGGGCTTTGGCTCAATGGGCTTAGGTGGTACCGGGACGATGCAAGGTAGCCTGTGTCATTTATGGTAAGGAGGAAGTATGTGTGTGAGGCCAGTTTTCTGTGCTCGGTGTCAGATGTGGGAGGTACTGGAGTCTCCCAGCCTCCCGGATGGCCATATCTGCACCCAATGTGTCGAGCTGCAGCTCCTAAGGGACCGAGTTAGGGAACTGGAGATGCAGCTCAATGACCTTCGCCTGGCCAGGGAGAGGGAGGAGGTGATAGAAAGGAGTTATAGTCAGGTGGTCACACTGGGGTCACGGGAGACAGACAAGTGGGTAACAGTCAGAGAGGGGAAGGGGAAGAGTCAGGTACTAGACAGTACCCCTTGACAATAAGTACTCCTGTTTGAGTACTGTTGGGGGGGACAGCCTACCTGGGGAAAGCAACAGTGGCTGGGCCTCTGGCACAGAATCTGGCCCTGTGGCTCAGAAGGGTAGGGAAAGGAAGAGGATGGCAGCAGTGATAGGGGACTCTATAGTTAGGGGGTAAGACAGGCGATCTTGTGGATGCAGGAAAGAAACTCGGATGGCAGTTTGCCTTCCAGGTGCCAGGGTCTGGGATGTTTCAGATCGCGTCCAAGACATCCTGCAATGGGAGGGAGAACAGCCAGAGGTCGTGGTACATATTGGTACCAATGACATAGGTAGGAAAAGGGAAGAGGTCTTGAAAAAAGAGTACAGGGAGTTAGGAAGGAAGTTGAGAAGCAGGACTGCAAAGGTAGTAATCTCAGGATTACCGCCTGTGCCACGCGACAGTAAGAATAGGAATAGAATGAGGTGGAGGATAAATGCGTGGCTGAGGGATTGGAGCGGGGGTAGGGATTCAGATTTCTGGATCATTGGGACCTCTTTTGGAGCAGGTGTGACCTGTACAAAAAGGACGGGTTGTGCTTGAATCCCAGGGGGACCAATATCCTGGCAGGGAGGTCTGCTAAGGCTACTGGAGAGAGTTTAAACTAGAATTGTTGGGGGGTGGGAACTGAACTGAAGGGAAGAGGAGGTTGGCTCACAAATAAAGAAAGCTTGTAGACAGTGCAAGAGGGAGGATAGGCAGGTAATAGAGAAGGGACGTGCTCAGACCGAAGGTTTGAGATGTGTCTATTTTAACGCAAGGAGTGTTGTGAACAAAGCAGATGAGCTTAGAGCGTGGATCAGTACTTGGAGATATGATGTGGCGGCCATTACAGAGACTTGGATGGCTCAGGGACGGGAATGGTTACTTCAAGTGCTGGGTTTTAGATGTTTCAGAAAGGACAGGGAGGGAGGCAAAAGAGGTGGGGGCGTGGCACTGTTGATCAGGGATAGTGTCACGGCTGCAGAAAAGGTGGACGCCATGGAGGGATTGTCTACGGAGTCTCTGTCGGTGGAGGTTAGGAACAGGAAGGGGTCAATAACTTTACTGCCCGCCCAATAGTAACAGGCATATTGAGGAGCAGATAGGGAAACAGATTCTGGAAAGGTGTAATAATTACAGAGTTGTCGTGATGGGAGATTTTAATTTCCCAAATATCGATTGACATCTCCCTAGAGCAAGGGGTTTAGATAGGGTGGAGTTTGTTAGGTGTGTTCAGGAAGGTTTCTTGACACAATATGTAGATAAGCCTACAAGAGGAGAGGCTGTACTTGATTTGGTATTGGGAAATGAACCTGGTCAGGTGTCAGATCTCTCAGTGGAAGAGCATTTTGGAGATAGTGATCATAATTCTATCTCCTTTGCAATAGCATTGGAGAGAGATAGGAACAGGCAAGTTAGAAAAGCGTTTAATTGGAGTAAGGGGAATTATGAGACTATCAGGCAGGAAATTGGAGGCTTAAATTGAAAACAGATGTTCTCAGGGAAATGTACGGAAGAAATGTAGCAAATATTCAGGGGATACTTGTGTGGAGTTCTGCATAGGTACGTTCCAATGAGACAGTGAAGTTATGGTAGGGTACAGGAACCGTGGTGTACAAAGGCTGTAATAAATCTAATCAAGAAGAAAAGAAAAGCTTACAAAAGGTTCAGAGAGCTAGGTAATGTTAGAGGTCTAGAACAGCGGTCCCCAACAACCGGGCCACAAAGCATGCGCTACCGGGCCGCGAGGAAGTGATATGATTTGGCGATAGGAGTCAGCTGCACCTTTCCTCATTCCCTGTCACGCCCACTGTTGAGCTATTATGCATGCGAGGTCATTACCCACGCGTCATCCATTTCAGCGCAGGAAGGAGATCAACTCCTCAAGCTTGCAAATGACGGCAGGCTGGAAAGTATGTTTGACATAACATCTCTGCCGGCATTCTGGATCAAAGTCAGGGCTAAATATCCTGAGATAGCCACGAAAGCACTGAAAATGTTGCTTCCATTTCCAACATATCTCTGCGATTAATGCAACGAAAACTAAATTGCGGAATGGACTGGACACAAGGAACCTCCTTCGAGTATCGCTGTCTCCCTTCACCCCTCGATGGCACCGTCTTGTTGCAGGGAAAGAAGCCCAGGGCTCCCGCTGATTCAGCGATATTGGTGTGTTGCAATGATTTTATATGTTCATACGGGGAAAATATGCGCTGCGTGTTTAATATCCAAACTTTACTTAAAATGTTATGATGCCGTTGACTTATATAACCATATAACAATTACAGCACGGAAACAGGCCATCTCTCCCCTTCTAGTCCGTGCCGAACGCTACTCTCACCTAGTCCCACCGACCTGCACTCAGCCCAAAACCCTCCATTCCTTTCCCGTCCATATAGCTATCCAAATTTTCTTTAAATGATTATATTGAACCTGCCTCCACCACTTCTACTGGAAGTTCGTCCAACACTTACTTCAAGCTCCCCTGATAATTGACTTATCACTATTTTCATGCGAGGAAAATATGCGCTGTGCGTTTAATATTAAATTCGTTAGATAAACCCTTTTAGAAAGGCAATTGAGTGTATTAGCCACTTATCACCAATATTCCGGTCGTGATTAACACCCCCTCCCCCACCCCCCAAACAGAATCGCCAAAAACGATTTGTAGAAAAAAATCGTACACGCATGTGCAAGTCACGCATGACCGTTGGTGCCCGCGCAAGGCTTCATGGTCATTGTAGTCTTTCTCGGGGTAAACCCAGCGTATTTGACTGCTACTCTTGTCCGTTGGCAACCCTACCACCACCACCCCCGGTCGGCCAGTCCGCAAGAATATTGTCAATATGAAACCGGTCCACAGTGCAAAAAAGGTTGGGGAACCCTGGTCTAGAAGATAATAAAACTAATAGAAAACAACAGGAATTCTGCAGATGCTGGAAATTCAAGCAACACACATCAAAGTTGCTGGTGAACGCAGCAGGCCAAGCAGCATCTATAGGAAGAGGCGCAGTCGACGTTTCAGGCCGAGACCCTTCGTCAGGACAATAAAACTAATAGGATGGAGCTTAAGAAGGAAATTGGGAGAGCCAGAAGGGGCCATGAGAAGGCCTTGGCGGGCAGGATTAAAGAAAACCCCAAGGCATTCTACAAGTATGTGAAGAGCAAGAGGATAAGACGTGAAAGAATAGAACCTATCAAGTGTGACAGTGAGAAAGTGTGTATGGAACAGGAGGTACTTAATGAATACTTTATTTCAGTATTTACTATGGAAAAGGATCTTGATGATTGTCGTGATGACTTGCAGCAGACTGAAAAGCTTGAGCATGTAGATATTAAGAAAGAGGATGTGCTGGAGCTTTTGGAAACCATGAAATTGGATAAGTCACCGGGAATGGATGAGATGTACCCCAGTCTACTGTGGGAGGCGAGGGAGGAGATTGCTGAGCCACTGGCGATGATCTTTGAATCATCAATGGGGATGGGAGAGGTTCTGGAGGATTGGAGAGTTGCAGATGTTGTTCCTTTATTCAAGAAAAGAAGTAGAGATAGCCCAGGAAATTATAGAGCAGTGAGTCTTACCTCAGTGGTTGGTAAGTTGATGGAGAAGATCATGAGAGGCAGGATTTATGAACATTTGGAGAGGTATAATATGATTAGGAGTAGTCAGCATGGCTTTCTCAAGGGCAGGTCATGCCTTATGAGCCTGATTGAATTTTTTGAGGATGTGATTAAATACATTGATGAAGGAAGAGCAGTGGATGTTGTGTATAGGGATTTCAGCAAGGCATTTGATAAGGTACCTCATGCAAGGCTTATTGAGAAAGTAAGGAGGCATGGGATCCAAGGGAACATTGCTTTGTGGATCCTGAACTGGCTTGCCCACAGAAGGCAAAGTCTGGTTGTAGACGGGTCGTATTCTGCATGGAGATCGGTCACCAGTGGAGCACCTCAGAGATCTGTTCTGGGACCCTTACTCTTCGTGATTTTTATCAATGACCTGGACAAGGAAGTGGAGGGATGGGTTAGTAAGTTTGCTGATGACACAAAGGTTGGAGGTGTCATGGATAGTGTTGAGGGCTGTCAGAAGTTACAGTGGAACATTGATAGGATGCAAAACTGGGCTGAGAAGTGGCAGATAGATTTCAACCCAGATAAGTGTGAAGTGGTTCATTTTGGTAGGTCAAATATGATGGCAGAATATAGTATTAATGGTAAGACTCTTGGCAGTGTGGAGGATCAGAGGGACCTTGGGGTCCTAATCCATAATGACACTCAAAGCAGCTGCGCAGGTTGACTCTGTGGTTAAGAAGGCATACGGTGTATTGGTCTTCATCAATCATGGGATTGAGTTTAGGAGCTGAGAGGTAATGTTGCAGCTATATAGGACCCTGGTCAGACTACCCTTGGAGTACTGTGCTCAGTTCTGGTCGCCTCACTACAGGAAGGATGTGGAAGCCATAGAAAGGGTGCAGAGGAGATTTACAAGAACGTTGCCTGGATTGGGGAGCTTGCCTTATGAAAACAGGTTGAGTGAGCTCGGCCTTTTCTCCTTGGAGCGATGAAGGATGAGAGGTGACCTGATAGAGGTGTATAAAATGATGAGCGGCATTGGTCATGTGGATAGTTCAGAGGCTTTTTCCCAGGGCTGAAATGGTTGCCAGAAGAGGACACAGGTTTAAGGTGCTGAGGAGTAGGTACAGAGGAGATGTCAGGGGTAAGTTTTTTTATGCAGAGAGTGGTGAGTGCGTGGAATGGGCTGCCTGCAACGGTGGTGGAGGCAGATACGATAGGGTCTTTTAAGAGACTTTTAGATAGGTACATGGAGCTTAGTAAAATAGAGGGCTATAGGTAAGCCTAGTAATTTCTAAGGTAGGGACGTGTTCAGTACAACTCTGTGGACCGAAGTGTGCTGTAGGTTTTCTATGTCTCTATGTGTCATCATCTTCCGCCAGCTCCACCGATGAGGATTTGGCTGGATTGCACTTTGTCTGGGACCTCCCACTTGACCTTACTGCTCTGGGTGACCCTACCAGGATCGGAACTCCAGACAGCATCGATCTCGGGGTCTCAGGAGCTCACAAGCCTCTCCAGCACGGCAAGCTGACAATCCTCAGAGAAGATGTTTCATGTACATCGAACGTTGTTTTGAGTCAATGACCAGCACAGTCCAAGATGTGCTGGGGGCAACCCAGAAGTATCACTGCACATACGACCATCCACAACCTGCCCTTATGACTTTACATGACCCTGACTGGGGGGCTAAGCAGGTGCTACGCTTTGCCCAAGGGTGACCTGTAGGCCAGAGGAGGGAAGGAGCTCCTTCTGCACCCCGCCATCCAATTTATATATATGTACATGTATATAGATACATATTTATCTATAAATTACTGTATGATATATATTTATATATTGTATATATTTCATATTGTAATTTATAGATTTTTATGCATTGCATTGTACTGCTACCGCAAAACAAATTTCATGACATATATTAGTGGTAGTAAACCTGAGTCTGATTCTGAAATCAATAGAAGTTGGTTGAGAAACAAAATCTGGTCAAGACCCTATGTCTAACCAAAGTAGCTACACAGGATCAGCCTTATACACCTGAGATTTAACATCCCATTGTATGGACTGCATTACTGATGGTACACCATTCTTTCCATTTTCCACTGAAGCCTTTGATTTGATATTTGGCATTGGCGTTGGTTTATTATCGTCACATGTACTGAGATACAGTAGAAAGCTTATCTTTGCGTGCCATCCATACAGATCATGCTATACCTAAGTACATCAAGATGGCAAAGAAAAAGCACAAAGCAGAAAACAGTGTTACATTTAGACCAAAAGACCATAACTGGTCTCTCTGGAGGCTGAGGACCCGAGGGAAAATCCTGGCCATTCTGGACAATGTTTCTCACCCTCTGTATTCCACCTTGGCTGAACAGAGGAGCACTTTTAGTAATAGACTAAGATAACTGCACTGCTCCGAAGAGTGTTATGAGGTTATTCTTACCTTCGGCCATTAGGTTCTATAATGAGTCAACCTATAGCCAGGGAAATGATGGCCCCCTCCTGTTAGACTGTTTAAGGTAACTTACTTTTTTTTATTCTTTTTTACATCTCTTCTAATCTCTGTATATCTGTGCACTTGTAATGCTACTGTGACACTATAGTTTACTTTTGGATCAGTAAAGTATCTATCTGTCTATCTATAAGACATAAGAGGATAATTAGGCCATCTGGCCCATTGAGTCTGCTACAACATTCCAACCTCTCTACCTCATTCTCCTGCCTTTTCCCCGTAACCTTTGATGCCCAAGAACCTGTCAACCTCCGCATTAAATATACCCAATGACTTTAAGATTAGCTTGATTGTCACATGTACATCAAAGCATACTGTGAAATGTGTCATTTGCCTCAAATCAAATTAGCAAGGAATATGCAGGGCAGCCCACAAGAGTCGCCATGCTTCTGACATCATTCAGTATGCCCACAGTTTATTAACCTTATCAACTTTGGAATGTGGAAGGAAACTGGAGCACCCAGAAGAAACCTGCACGGTCACGGGGAGAATGTACAAACTCCTGACACGCAACAGTGGGAATTAAACCTCAATCAATGATTGCTGCCACTGTCATAGAATTATACTAATCGTTACACTACTATGCCACCTATTTGGCCTCCACTGCAGTCCATGCCAATGATTTCCACAGATTCACAACCCTCTGGCTAAAGAAATTCTGCCTCATCTCTGTTCTGATGGGTTATCTTTCAATTCTGAGACTGTGCCCTCTGGTCCTAGACTCACCCACTACTGGAAACATCCTCCCCACATCCACGCTATCTATGTCTTTCAATATTCGGTAGATTTTCTAGATTGGAAAAGCCTCACTAGGCCTTTCAATATCTGGTAGATTTGTGGGCACGTGGCCAAGTGATTAAGGCATTGAACTAGCGACCTGAAAGTTGTGAGTTCGAGCCCCATCCAAGGCAACGTATTATGTCCTTGAGCAAGGCACTTAACCACACATTGCTCTGCGACGACAGCAGTGCCAAGCTGTATGGGTCCTAATGCCCTTCCCTTGGACAACATCGGTGTCGTGGAGAGGGGAGACTTGCAGCATGGGCAACTTCTGGTCTTCCATACAACCTTGCCCAGGCCTGTGCCCTGGAGAGTGAAGACTTTCCAGGCGCAGATCCATGGTCTCGCAAGACTAACGGACGCCTTAATAGATTTACAGAGAAAATGCAATGCAGGTAGACAAGCAAGGTGCAAGGGACACAACGAGATAGGTTAGGAGATCAAGAATTCATATATTAGTGTATGAGAAGTCTTTTCTGGAGTCTGATAGAGTCCAATAGTGGGATACAAGCTGTCCTTGAGTCTGGAGCTCAAGTCTCCGGAGCAGACCGTGAACCCACACGGTCTACAGACTCTGAGAACATTGTATGTGAGGTAATGCACCAAGCTTGCCTGAGTGAGCTGGCTCTGTGGGGGTTTCAGAGAGCAGTGGTTAATACTCGCTATTGTGTCCTGGGGGAATGACAGCAGCTGTACAAGGGAGGTCAAAACCATTTCTTTACGTTACACTTACATGCCTCACTCGAGAGAAAAATATTTCAGGCCAAAATGAATGCTGCATTGAAGGACATCGGTGAAGAAAAATGCATTCTTGTCAGCGGAGGACACAAAAATAGTTTTGTTATGAGCGACACTGAATACAAGTGAAATCGCCAAGTCACTCCGTGTCAGTGGAATCAACTTCCTTAGGCCTACACTGATATGAGGCAGAGCCTGAGATAACAGGCCCTTTCTTTCTGGTGACTCGTCAATTGTGGCTTTATTCCAACTCTCATTTCTTTTACTTTAAGTCAGGGTAGCTGATGCATTTTTCTGTATTTTGATTCTTTTGTAATGCTGAACAGAGTGGCATTCCTCATCACTCTGTAATGTTCTCATTTATGAAGTGCCTCCCCTGAACAGCCTGCCAGCCAGTCCCGGAGAATTATTGTCAATTGTTTTATCAAACCCTTCCGTACTCAGATTCAGAATCAGTTATTTATCACCGTCCGCACTCAGTGGCTACTTTATCAGGTACACCTGTACACCTGCTCATTAATGTAAATATCAAATCAGCCAATCATGTGACAGCAAATCGATGCATAAAAGCATGCAGATATGGTCAAGAAGTTCAGTTGTTGTCAGACCAAGTAGCAGAATGGGGAAGAAATGTGATCCAAGTGACTTTGACAGTGGAATGATTGTTGGTGCTGGACAGGATGGCTTAAGAGTCTCAGAAACTGCTGATCTCATATTTTCACACACAACAGTCTCCAGTGAGCATCGGTTCTGAGGACAAAAATGCCTTGTTAATGAAAGAGATCAGAGGAGAGTTGCCAGTCTTATTCAAACTGACAGGAAGGTGTCAGTAATTCAAATATCCACACATTGTAACAGTAGCAATACATACATACCAATATATTGAACCTTGATGTGGATGGGCTACAGCAGCAGAGAGCATGATCATAGGTATCTGGCAACTTGATTAGGTACAGGAGCTAACTAACCAAGTGGCCACTAATTGTACATCAAAGCATACAGTGAAAAGTGTCCTTTGCACTAACAACCAACACAGCCATATGATTGCTGAGGGCAGCCCACAAATGTTGACACACATTCTAGCACCAACATAGCATCCACGCCATGTTTAACACAATAACACAAGCAACAAAAACAACAACTAAGCAACTAAACAAGCCCCTTCCCTCCCTGAATTACAGATGGACGTTGGTCAGCCTGGTTTATTGGAGTGCAGGAGTTTGAAGGGTGACATCACAGAAGTTTATAGGATCATGAGAGACTGGAAAAGGTCCTTGTGCCAGGGTTGGGGAGTCCAAATCTGGAGGGCAGAGATAGAAGATAAGAAGGGGGAGATATAAAGGAGGCCTGAGAGTCAACTTCTTTACACAGAGGGAGTGAGCACCTGGAATGAGCTGCCAGAAGAAGTGATCAATGCAGGTATAAATTGCAACATTTAAGAGGAATTGGGAAACGTAGATGAATGGCAGGGTTATGGGCTGACGTGGGCAACTAGGACTAGCTGAGATTGGCATGGACCATTTGGGTCAAAGGCCCTGTTTCCATGCTGTTTTGCTCTTTGACTCTATAATTCTTTGAGGTAAAGTGACCTAAACTTAAATCCAGACCTGAAGGTCCTGCACAGGAGCAGAGCTTTGCCCTGTATAAGGAAAACATGCAGCAGTCTACTCTTGGGGATCAATGGTGGAGTCAGTCAATAGCTTTAAATTCTTTTGCATTAACTTTTGAGATAAACTGTCCTGGGTTTTGCACACATGGGCAATCTAAAGGAAGGCGCACCATCCTCTTTACTTTATTCAGAAGTTAAGGAGATTTAGTTGGTCTCTGAGCACTATAGCAAACTTCTACTTACAGTATGTACTTAGGCCATTAGATGTAGAATACTGTGCAAAAGTCTCAGGCACACACACATATATAAATATATATATATATAGAGAGAGAGAGAGAGAGAGAGAGAGCGAGAGAGTGCTAGGGTGTCTAAGACTTACATATGGTACTGTATTTATCAACGTGGAGTGGAGAGCGTGTTTGTAAAGTCATAGTCATAGTCATATTGATCCCGGGGGAAATTGTTTTTCATTACAGTTGCACCATAAATAATTAATAGTAATAGAAATAGTAATAGTATTACTACTATTAGTAAATAGTAAATAGTAACAGTCATGGAAATAATAACTAGTAATAGAAAAATAGTAATAAATAGTTAAATAGTAATATGTAAATTATGCCAGTAAATTATGAAATAAGTCCAGGACCAGCATATTGGCTCAGGGTGTCTGACCCTCCAAGGGAGGAGTTGTAAAGTTTGATGGCCACAGGCAGGAATGACTTCCTATGACGCTCTGTGCTGCATCTTGGAGGAATGAGTCTCTGGCTGAACGTACTCCTGTGCCCACCCAGTACATTATGTAGTGGATGGGAGACATTGTCCAAGATGGCATGCAACTTGGACAGCATCCTCTTTTCAGACACCATCGTGAGAGAGTCCAGTTCCATCCCCACAACATCACTGGCCTTATGAATGAGTTTGTTGATTCTGTTGGTGTCTGCTACCCTCAGCCTGCTGCCCCAGCACACAACAGCAAACATGATAGCACTGGCCATCACAGACTCGTAGAACATCCTCAGCATCGTCCGGTAGATGTTAAAAGACCTCAGTCTCCTCAGGAAATAAAGAGACGGCTCTGACTCTTCTTGTAGACATCCTCAGTGTTTTTAGATCAGTCCAGTTTATTGTCAATTCGTATCCCCAGGTATTTGTAATCCTCCACCACGTCCACACTGACCCCCTGGATGGAAACAGTGGTCACCGTTACCTTAGCTCTCCTCAGGTCTACCACCAGCTCCTTAGTCTTTTTCACATCAAGCTGCAGATAATTCTGCTCACACCATGTGACGAAGTTTCCCACCGTAGCCCTGTACTCAGCCTCATCTCCCCTGCTGATGCATCCAACTACGGCAGAGTCATCCGAAAACTTCTGAAGATGACAAGACTCTGTGCAGTAGTTGAAGTCCAAGGTGTAAATGGTGAAGGATGTTCAGAATTGTGAGGGTGGGGTGCCGCAGGCAAGGTATGGGACAGGTGGCAGAGAATGAATGCCGGATGGGGAGGGTGGTGCAGGTGCAGGCACACCCAGCCCTGAGACACCAGCAAGGATATTTGATTCCAAACAATTGGTTTTATTGATCCTTATAGAATGTCTTTCTGGTGCTTCCCACCTTCCCCATTCTACCTTCTCCTTTTCTCATACATGATTCCGCTAGTCTGCCATAAGCCTGCCAGTCCTCGGTCCTCATTTTCCCTTCCCACTCTCAGTCCAAATAGAGACTCATATCAGAATCAGGTTTATCATCACTCACTCACATATGTCATTAATTTGTTTGCAGCAGCAGCAGTACGGTGCAATACATAAAATTACTACAGTACAGTGCAAAAATCTTCACCATCCTAGTGTTATACGTGTGCCGGAGACTTCTGCATAGTACTGTCGAAGCCGAATTAGGCCATTTGTTACCCTATTTGACTGCATTGTGGTCTGGTACAGCAATTCAAATGTGCAGGATCATAAGGAATAGTAGAGAGTTTGGACTCAGCACAATACATCACAAGTATTTACTTCTCTTCTGTTGGTAGTATGCCATATTCTCACAACTACTGTGAGAATACCAGGTTACCGGGTTCAAGAACAGCTATTTCCCATGATCATTTAGATTAGATTAGATTATGAAGACACGCAGCCCTCTTTTATTGTCTTTTATTAATGCATGCATTAAGAAATGATGCAATATTTCCTCCGGTGTGATATCACAAAACACAGGACAGACCAAGACTGAAAAAACTGACAAAACCACATAATTATAACACATAGTTACAACAGTGCAACAATACCATAACTTGATGAAGAAGTCCATGAGCACAGTAAAAAGTTCAAAGTCTCTCAAATGTCTCACATCTCATGCAGACGGGAGAAGGAAGAAAAACTCTCCCTGCCATGCCCAACCACAATCCGTCTCTCAGTCATCCGAAAGCTTCGAGCCTCCGAGTCAGCTCTCCGACACCCAGTACTGTGCGCCATCTCTGTCCAAACGATTCGACCTCAATCTCGGTCACCAACAGCAGGCAAAGCCCGGGATTTTGTGACCTTCCATCCGGAAGATTCCCAACCGGGCAGTAACGACAGCAGCGAACGAGCGTTTCAGAAATTTCTCCAGATGTTCCCCTGTGCTTTCACGTCCGTCTCCATCAAATCAGAATTGTCCACGGCCCCTATTTAACAGATACAATACCATTTTTCACAGGAGGGCTGCGCACGCGTGGCATGCTGCTCTCTCCCCCCCCCCCCCCCCGTCGAACAGTCCTTAGAACAGAGAGCATAGAACATAGAACAGTACAGCACAGTACAGGACATTGGGCCTGCAATGTTGTGATGACCTATTGTAAGCCTTTTCCACAATCATTCTAATCTTTCCCTCCTGCACAGCCCATGACCGCACCCATCCCCAATTTTTCTTACATCTATGTGCCTACTAAAAGACTTTTATCAGCTTCTACCAGCACCCTTGGCAGTGTGCTCCAGGAACCCACCATACTGTGTGAAAAAACCTACCTCTGATATCTACCCTAAAATTTCATTCATTCACTTTTTGATGGAGAGTGAGAGCCTGCCAGTCCTCGAGACGGGGGGGGGGGGGGTGGCTTGAGAGATTGTAACATCGGAACAGCGAGCTGCTGGTCTCCGCTCTCTCTCCCTCGCTGGAGAGCAAGAGTCTGTGTGAGATGCCAAAGTGCTGGGCCATGGGTTGTAGTTTTGATGGGCTCTGGATCATGGTCTCCTTGGGGGCTTCTGTTGTTGCTTGCATGCTGGTGGGTGGGGAGGTGGAGAGTCGGTGCTTCTGCTGGTGTGAATCGGGGGGGAGAAGGGTGGGTTGATGTTTTAGCAGCTGCTTCTGTGAAGGATAGGGCGAGGGTGTTTTTGGGGCTTTGATATTCTATCATTTATTGGATGGGATTTCCTGTTTCGTAGATGCCTGTGAAGAGAAAGGATTTCAGATTTTATACTGTATACCTTCTCTGATATTAAAGGAAGCTGAATGATCTCTGGCATTGGCGAATGGGCCATTCAATTGGCCCATTGAAACTATCCTCATAAGACAACTGAAACTGAAACAATCCTAATCACTACAGTTTAGCAACACTATGGCCACTTTGAAAAGTTTGCACTAAAATGGATCTTGTGATCTTTTTTCTGTTCTAATTGTGGCCCTTAGTTGTAAAAATTGTGCATAATTCATGATTAATTTATGTTTTCTTGTGAATGTTGCTGTGAGCTTGTGATACTGGTTTAAACTGCTCTTTATTGTACCTGTGCATACACGTACTGTACACATGCAAATGACAATAAAGTCTACTTTGACTTTATAACCTGTCCAAGTGCGTGGAGCAAAGCTAAAAAGTCCTAATAATCTACAAAGCCAATAATCTATCAATAGTCAATTTCTTTTTAATTATTCTGAATATCTCTCACAGATAATTATAAACAATAGATCAAATGTGATTAGTTAAAAGTAAAAGAGATAAAGAGACTATAAACACAAAAAAAGTCTGCAGATACAGAAAATCCAAAGCAACTCACACTAAGTGTACAGGAACTCAACAGGTCAGGCAACATCTATGGAAATAAGTAGATAGTCGACGTTTGGGACCAAGACATTTCTTCAGAGATTAACTGCATTTGCTTTGGATTCTGGTGCTTTTAATCTGAGGTTCTTTTGGAAGACAGGAAAGAGGCACTAAATTTTTGCTTCACAATCGTTGCATTAAGAATTAGCAGAACAGAGAAAATGGACAGTGATAAAGGTCTAGTAAGTGAAGGGGGGAGAGGCAAAAGGGAAAAAGAAGATGGTGCTGCTGCATAATCAGTTCCTTTATACTCACAGATAAGAAACATTCTATTCATGTGTGCAGGTAAGAGTCAATCAATTTGACTCTGCTTATTCAAATAATCATCGTCATGGCTATCCCTCGAGGTCGAAGATGATGGTCTTCATTCTGAAGAAGTGGCCCACAGAGCGAAGATGTCTGTGCGTGTATTTGTTTAACGTGTACTTGATGTTGCTCTCCAAGAAGCACACGATACTTCGCAAATCAACCAGCTGATTCCAATGGCATGGAAACCACGACGATTGGAGCTGATGGATTTGTTGCAGCCTTCATCCGCCTTCACAGCCGTTGAGTTCGAAGTAACTTCATCCGCCTGTTCCACCACTGAGGTCTTGGTTGGATTGTTCTTTGTCAGGGACCTCACCCTCGACCTTACCGCCATGGGTGACCCTACCAGGAGCATAGCTCCAGATGGCATCGCTCTCGGGATCACAGGACCACACAAGCTTCTCCACCACAACAGGGTTTCAATCCACGGAGAAGATAATGCAGCACCAGAGAAGGTTACAGAGCTTTACAGAATCATACAAATGAAACCACTAGTGGACACACTGAATAACTGTATATACAAACTGTGGCCACTAGAAAACATACTAAACAGTCACATGTATATAAGAACTACTGAAAATACAACCAGACAATTAATTGTTAATATGCAAAAAAAGTAACAGCTAAACAGTGTAACCTAAGAATTAAACAGCCTGATCCAACATTTGTCACATGTACATTGAAATGCATCATTTGCATGAACGACCAACACAGTCCGAGGATGTACTTGGGCAGCCTGCAAGTGTTGCCATACTTCTGGCACCAACTAGTATGCCCACAAATCACTAACCCTAACTTGTATGTCTTTGAAATGTGGGAGGGAACCATAGCACTGGAGAAAACCCATGCAGTTACAGGGAGAATGTACAAACTCTTTACAAAAGCCAACAAAGTTGAACCCGGGTTGTTGATGCTGTAATTTACAATGATGTTGCCAGAGCTTGAGGTCCTTAGTTATAGGGAAAGGTTGAATAGGTTAGGACTTTATTCCTTGCAGTGTAGTCGGGTGAGGGGACCTAACCGCTACACTACCATGCTGCCCTTCTACCACAGTCTTGGGTGATCTAGGGTTTACTGATCAATCAATTAAAGTCTGTGTGAAGTTGACAGAGTCAAGTCGATTAAGTTGGCTGCAAAGTTGCATGACATGTTCTGTGTGAGCTTCCTTAATAAGGACTTCTACGTACTAACTTGTTCCCTGTAGAGTTCGGACTAGACTCCTGTGCATTTCTGCAATTTCCTCTTTACCGTTTTCCCAGCGCCAAACCAGAAGAGTGATTGAGCAATACAAACTCCAAGCTGAGCCAGAGACAAGGACTCATGCATTTTATAGAGAACAGGACATAAAGCAGTAAATCTGAAAGTGAACAGAGAAAACTTACAAAGATGTTGCCAGGATTTGAGGACCTGAGTAGTGGGGAAAGATTGAATAGGTAGGAGACTGAGGAAAGATTTGAAAGACATATACAAAATTATTAGTATTCAAAGTTGTTGGTACCGGAATGTGTGCTGACGCCTGCATGGTGCCCCTCAGCATATCTTCAGCAATACAAATGACACATTTCACTGTACATGCGAAAAATAAACTTAAATCTTGAATCTTGCATTATGAGGGGGTATAGATAAGGTAAATGCAAGCAGGCTTTTTCCACCGAAGAAGGGTGAGACTAGAACTAGATGTATAAGTTCATCCAGCCGTCATCTCATGTTCTCAATATTATCTATCTATCTATCTATCTATTTATTTATCTAGCTATTTATTTATTTATTTATTTATTTAGTATTTTTTATTTATTTTTTATTTTTTATTTATTTATTTTTTATTTGCACAGATTATTGTCTTCTGCACTGTGATTGACCACCCTAGTTTGACGGTCTTTCATTGATTCTGTTGTGCTTACTATTCTATAGATTTATTGAGTATACTCACAAGAAAATGAATCTCCGTGTTGTACAGTATACGATGTCATACAGGCACTTTGAAAACAAAATTTACTTTGAACATTGAACTTTGAACACTTAGAATGTGGTGCAGCTGTGGAATGAGCTGCCAGGAGAAGTAGCGGATGTGGGTTTGATAGCATTTAAAAGAAATTTGAATAAGTACGGAGATGGTAGGGGAATAGCGGATATGGTCCTAGTGCCGGTCGATGGGATGAGGCAGAATAACAATTTGGAACAGACTAGATGGGCCAAAGGTCCTGTTTCTGTGCTGTGGTGTTCTGTGACTCCATGACTATATTGTGCAAAGCACAATACCCTCTTTGGATTCAGGGACAAAGTTTTCTATGATCAAATAATTTGTGACTCACTCACTGACAGCAAGAAACTACAAATGTCTTCCTTTTTGCTTCCTATTGCTGTCCTATTATTTACGACTTGTTTAGCAGGGAATGAAGTAATCTTGTGTTGTATGTATGTCTATTACATGTGAAACGTTCTCAATGGATTACAGAACAAATTATATCAGGCAATTAAACAGAAAATGCCGGAAGTGAACAGCAGCTTGGGACACATTGAAGGGGAGAGGAACAGAAGTAATGATTCAAGTCAATGGCCTGTCATTAACTGGATGTTCCCTGCAGCTTTCTTGGAGATACTCCAAGCATCAAGAGATGGTTCCATGTCACATCATCTACTGTAAGTCAAAACGTTGGATGTTTAAGGCAAGACCTTGTGTGTGGGATCTATTCTTCCACATTGAAAAAAATCCTGTCATGAACCGCATATTCTGCCTTCAGATTTGACCTTCCATAATGAAACACTTTACTGGATTGAACTCCAAATGTCACCTCTCACCTCAACTCTGCATCCTGTCAATATCCCGTTGCAACTTACAACAAACCTCCACACGATCCACAGCTCCACCAATCTCCATGTCATCTGCAAACTTATTAAACCATCCTTCCACTTCCTCATCCGAGGCACTTATAAATATCACAAAGGGAAGGGGTTATGGAACAGATCCCTGCAGATCAGCTGTGGTAACTAACCCCCAGGCAGAATACTTTTAGTATTTAAGATAGAAGTGAGGCGAGTTTTTGTCACTCTCAGAGGATCAAGAGCTTTCTAGTGCTTCCTCAATGAGCAGTAGAAGCAGAGTTTTTGAATATTTTGGGGGGACAAAGATTCATCATAAGCACAAACAAGGAAGATTCATCAAAGGTTATAGAACAGAGGAACCTTGGTGTACATATTTCGATGGTGGCACAGCAGGTAGACGTGATGGAGAGGAAAGCTTTTAGACCATAAGACTCAAAAAAAAGAAAATCTGCAGATGCTGGAAATCCGAGCAACACACACAAACTGCTGGAGGAACTCAGCTGACCAAGCAGCGTCTATGGAAATGAGTACAGTCGAGGTTTCGGCCCGAAACGTCGACTATACTTTTTTCAATAGATGCTGCCTGGCCTGCTGAGTTCCTCCAGCATTTTGTGTGTGTTGCTTAGACCATAAGGCTATTAGACATAGGAGCAGAGTTAGAATATTAGGCCCATTGAGCCTGCTCTGAAATTATATCATGGTTGATTTATTATCCCTCTCAATCACTGATACCTATCAACCTGCACTTTAAATACACCAAGTGATTTGACCTCCACAGCAATTTATTCTGCAGATTTACCACCTTCTGGCTAAAGAAATTCCTCCTCAGTTCTGTTCTAAAGGGACATCTTTGTATTCTGAGGCTGTGGCCTCTGGTCCTATACTCCTCCACTGTATGAAACATCCACTCTACATCCACTCCATCTTGGCCTTTCAATATTCAATAGGTTTTAATGAGATCCACTGCCCTCATTCTTCTAAACTGCAGTGAGCACAGACCCAGAGCCATTAAATGTTCCTCATAGGATAACAATCTCATTCCTGGAATCATTTTCATGAACCTCTTCTGGACCCTCTCCAATGGCATCACATACCTTTGGAACACTGGCCTTTATCAATCAGGACTAAGGATGGAAGCTAAGATGTCAAGGTGTAATTATACAAGATGTCGAGTGAGGCCACATTTGGAATAGCGTGTACAGTTTTGGTCACCAAGTTCAAGGCTCAAGTTAAATTTATATTCAAAGTACGTATGTGCTGCCATGCAATAAATTTTCTTGCAGAAACTTACATAAGTCCATATATGAACAATAACAAACTATACATAAACAAAGGCTGATAAACAACCAATGTGCAAAAGACAAACTGTGCAAAACAATGTTAATAATGCCGAGAACTTGAGTTGTAATACTAAGAAAATGAGTTGTAAATAGTCCTTGAAATTGAGTCTGTAATGAGTCATGGAATTAATTTAGAGCTGTTGAAGGATAAATGCCATTAAGCTGGAAAGACTGCAGAGCAGGTTTGGACTGTGAGACCATCAGACATAGGAGCATAATTAGGCCATTCAGCCCATTGAGTCTGCTCTGCCATTCCATCCTGGCTAATTTATTATCCCCATTCTCCTGCCTTCTCTCCATGACCTTTGACTTATTGGCTAATCATGAAGCTATCAACCTCTGCTTCAAAATATATCCAATAACTTGGCATCTACAGCTGTCTGTAGTTCCACAGATTCACTACCTTCTTGCTGAAGAAATTCCACCTCATCTCTGTTCTAAAGGGATGTCCCTCTATTCTAAGGCTGTACCCTCTGGTCCTAGGCACCCCATTATAGGAAACATCCTCTCCATATCCACTCTGTCTAGGCCTGTCAATATTAGATAGTTCTCAATGAGGTTCCTATGCTCATTCTTCTAAACGCCAGTGAGTATTGGCCCGGATCCATCAAATGCTCTTCATACGTTAAATCTTTCATTCCTGGGATCATTCACGTGAACCTCCTCAGGACCCCCTCCAATGTTAGCATATTTTTTCTTAAACAAGGGGTCCAAAACTGCTCACAAATCCCCAAGTGTGCTCTGACCGATGCCTTATAAAGCCTCAGCATTCCATTCTTGCTTTTGTATTCTAGTCCTCTTGAAATAAATGCTAACATTCCTTATCACTGTCTCAAACTCCAAGACAACATTTAGAGAATCCTGCACAAGAGCTCTTAAGACACTTAGCACCTCTGATTTTTGAATTTTCTCCATATTTAAAAAATATTCTATGTCTTTATACACTTCCCAACATTGTATTCCATCTGCCACTTTTTTGCCCATTCTCCCAATCTGTCTAAGTCCTTCTGCAGACTTCCTGCTTTCTCAACACTACCTGCCCCTCCACCTATCTTTGTGAGATGGGTTGAGGGCAATGTTCATGGTGCCCCACTGTTCCTGCCCCACAGAACTCATATCTGTATACCTCAACTCTGTTTTATTCCCTCGCCCCCCCCCCTCCCCCCAGTTCAGTCCTTTTCTACCTACGTCCATGACACTTCACATGCTCTGGATCTTCTCAATGATTTCAAGTTACCTGGCCCCCATCATCTTATTTTTACCATGGCTGTCCAGTCTCTATACAATTCCGTCCCCCACCAGGAAGGCCTTAAAGCTCTCCATTTCTTTCAGACTTCAGACATATCCAGTTTCCCTCCACCACCACTCTCCTCCATCCAGCAGAACTTGTCCTCACTCTTAATAATTTCTCCTTTGGCTCCTCCCTACTCTTTCAAACAAAAGGTGCAGCCATGGGCACTTGCATGGGTCCCAGCTATGTCTGCCTGTTTGTCGGCTCTGTGGAACAGTCTATGTTCCAACCCTACACTGGTAGCCATCCTGCACTTCTACACGACATCGACGATTGCATTGGTGCTGCTTCCTGCACCCACGTGGAACTCAGCAACTTCATCCACTTTGCCTCCAACTTCCACCCTGCCCTCAAATTTACCTGACCCATTTTCGACAGCTCTCTCCCCTTTCTCGATCTCTCTGTCTCTGTCTCTGGAGACAGCTTATCTACTGATGTATAATATAAACCCACAGAGTGTCACAGCTGCCTGTCTCACAGCTACCTCTTCCCACCCTGTTACTTGAAAAAACATCATCCCTTCTCTGAATTCCTCCATCTCCCCCACATCTGCTCTCAGGATGAGGCTTCTAATGCCAGAACTAAGGGAGTGTCCTCCTTTTTCAAAGAAATGGGCTTCCCTTCTTCCAGCATCAACCCTACCCTCTACCACATCACTTCCATTTCACACATGACTGCTCTTACCCCCTTCCTCCCACAACCCTACCAAGGATAGGGTTCCTCGTCCTCACCTACCACCTCACCAGACTCCGCATCCAGCACATAATTCTCCGCTACTTCCGCCATCTCAAACAGGATCCCACCACCAAGGACTTCTTTCCTTCCCTCCTCACTTTTTGCTTTCCGCTGGGATCGCTCCCTATGCGACTCCCTTGTCCATTCATCCCTCCCCACTGTTCTCCCTCCTGGCACTTATCCTTGCCAGTGGAACAAGTGCTACACCTGCCCTTACACCTCCTCCCTCACTACTATTCAGGGCCCCAGTCCTTCCAAGTGAGGCAAAACTTCACCTGTGTGTCTATTGGGGTCACCTACTGTAACTGGTACTCCCAGTGTGGCCTCCTGTGTATTGGAGAAACCCAATGTAGATTGGGAGACTGCTTCACCGAGCACCTACACTCTGTCTGCCAGAAAAAGTGGGATCTATGAGTGGCCACCCATTTTATTTCCACTTCCTATTCCACTTGTCAGTCCATGGCCTCCTGTACTGTTGTGATGAGGCCACACTCAGGTTGAAGGAGCAACACCTTATATTCCGCCTGGGTAGCCTCCAACCTGATAGCTTGAACATCAATTTCTCAAACTTCTGGTAATGGCACCACTCTCCTTCACCATTTCCCACCTCCTTTTCCCTCTTTCACCTTATCTCCATGCCTGCCCATCACCTCCCTCTGATGTTCCTCCCCCCTTTTCTTTCTTCCATGGCCCTCCGTTATCTCCTATCAGACTCACTCTTCTCCAGCCCTGTATCTCTTTCAGCAATCAACATCCCAGCTCTTTATTTCACCCCTTCCCTTCTTGGTTCCACCTATCACCTTGTGTTTCTCCCTCCCATCTTTTTAACTCTACTGTTCATCATTTTTCCCTCCAGCCTTGCTGAAAGGACTTGGCCCGAAATGTCAACTGTTCTCTTTTCTGTAGATGCTGCCTGGCCTGATGAAGTGCTCCAGCAATTTCTGTGTGTTTCCTTTATTCCCACTCTTTGCCTCTTGCCAATCAGTCAATCTTCTATCCATTCTAGTATCGTTCCTGTAATACCATAAACTCCTAACTTGTTAAGAAGCCTCACGGGCAACATCTTATCAAACGCCTTCTGAAAATCCAAGTAAGCAACATCCACTGACTCTCTTTTATCTATCCTCCCTGTTATTTCCTCAAAGAATTCCAACAGATTTGTCAGGCAAGATTTTCCCTTGAGGAAGCCATCCTGATTTTGGCTTATTTTATCATGTGCCTCCAAATAATCCAGCATCTTCCCAACCACTGAGGTCAGACTAGCTATACTATGATTTCCTTTCTACTGCCTCCCTCTCTTCTTAAAGAGAAGAGAGACATTTGCAATTTGCCAGTCCTCTGGAACCATTCCGGAATCTAATGATCCTTGAAAGTTCATTACTAATGCCTCCACAATCTCTTTAGCTACCTCTTTCAGAACCCTGAGGTGTAGTCTATCTGGTCCAGGTGATTCATTGACCTTCAGACTATCCAGTTTCCCAAGAACCTTCTCCTTAGTAATAGAACTACATGCATTTCTGTCCTCTGACAATTACAAACTTCTGGCCACATGCTGGTGTCTTCCACAGTGAAGATTGATGCAAAACACTTAAGTTCATCTGCCACTTCTTTGTCCCCCATTAATATCTCTCCAGCGTCATTTTCCAGGGGTCCGATTTCCACTCTCGCCTCTCTTTTACCTTATATATATCTGAAAAAAAAAACTGTTGAAATCCTCCTTTATATTATTAGCTAACTTACCTTCAAGTTTCATCATTTCTCTCCTCATGGCTTTTTTAGTTACATTTTGTTGATTTTTAAAAATGTCTGAATCCTCTAACTTCCCACTAATTTTTTGCTGTATTATATGGTCTCTCTTGCTTTTATGCTGTCTTTGACTTCCCTCATCAGCCCATGGCTGTGTCCTTCGAATAACTTTTCATCTTTGGGATGTATCTTTCCCGTGTCTTCCGATTTCTCCCAAAAACTCCAGCCATTGCTCTACTGGCATCATCCCTGCTTGTATCCACTTCCAATTAACTTTGGCTTGCTCCCCTTTCATGTCTCTGTATTTCCCTTTACTCCACTGCAATATTGATGCATCTGACTTTAGCTTCTCCCTCTCAAACTGCAGGGTGAACTCTATCATATTATGATCACTCTCCTAAGGGTTTCATTGCCTTTAGTTCCCGAATCAAATCTAGTTTATTACACACAGCCAGTCCATAACTTCCTTTCCCCCAGTGGGTTCAGCCATAAGCTAATCTATAAGACATCTCATAGACTCTCTACAATTTCCCTCTTTTGGGATCCAGCACCAATCTGATTTTCCCAGTCTATCTGCATATTGAAATTGCCCATGATTATTGCCACATTGCCCTTTTCACATGCCTTTTCTATCTTCTATTGCCCACATCCTGGCTACTGTTCAGGGTCTTCTTCCTCTTGCAGTTTCTTAACTCAACACATGTCACCTCTTCCTAAGTATTTGATTTCATTTTTTACCAAGAGACACAGCCGACTCCTTCTGCTTATCTGCCTGTCCTTTCAATACAAGGTGCATACTTGGATGTTAAGCTCCCACTGTGATCTCCTTTCAGTCATGACTAGTAATGCTCACAATGTCATAGCTGCCAATCACTAACTGCACTACAACACCATCCACCTTATTCTATATACCGTGTGCATTCAAATACAACACCTTCAGTCCAGTATTCATCGCTCTTTTTGGTTTTGCCCCTATGTTCTACTTCAACTCATCTGACTGACTTCAATTATGTCGTATCAAGACAACATAGCAGGGACTTGATTTATGAAGAGAGATTGAGTGGGCTAAGGTGTCATTCACAGGAGCATAGAAGAGGAGCAATAATGTTATTGAGGTGGATAAAATCATTAAACGTGTTGGCACGTGGCAAAGTGGTTAAGGTGTTCGTCTGGTGGTTTGAAGGTCGCTAGTTCGAGCCTTGACTGAAGCAGTGTGTTGTGTCCTTGAGCAAGGCACTTAACCACGCATTGCTCTGCGACGACACCAGTGCCAAGTTGTATGGGACCTAGCGCCCTTCCCTTGGACAACATTGGTGGCGTGGAGAGGGGAGACTTGCAGCATGGGCAACTGCTGGTCTTCCATACAACCTTGCCCAGGCCTGCACTCTGGAAACCTTCCAAGGTGCAAATCCATGGTCTCATGAGACTAACAAATGCCTTTAAAAAAAATATCATTAGGAGCATAGGAAGGGTGAATATGCATAGTCATTTCCCCAAGGTTAAGAAATTAAGAATCAAAGGAAGAGACTTAATAGGTACCTGATAAGCAACTTTTCCACCCAGTGGGTGGTCAGTAGAATGAGGATGTGATTCGAAAGTTTTCAATAAGATCCACCTCATTCTTCTAAGCTCCAACCAGTTCAGGCCCAGAGCCAGCAAATGTTCCTCAACATTAACCCTTTTATTCCTGGGATCATTCTAGTGAATGGAGATACCAGAGAGAGCTGATAATTGGAAACTGGAGGAACACATGATCTGCTAGAGAAACTCAATGGGTTCTGATGCAGGATTTTGGCCCGAAATAACAACAGTACCTTTCCTGTCACAAATGCTTCTCAACCCGTTGAGTTCCTCCATCAGGTTGTTTGTTGCTTGCGATCTGTATGGAGCTTTCAGGAGATCATCAGTGACATTTTCTCTGTCCTCTCAATGCTTATGATCCCACAGTACATGCAAACATCACCAGACTCCGGGTCCCAGGGGTCAAGGCCTGAGGAGCAACTTTTCCACCCAGTGAGTGGTCAGTGGAATAAGGAGCTGGTTTGATAGGTTTCAATGAGATCTGCCCTCGTTCTTCCAAGCTGTTGACAATTCAAGGCCTTCCTCTGAAGTAGGAATCTTGACTTCCTGAGCAACAGACTGCAATCAATAAAGATAGGCAGCTCCACCAGGATTATTCTAAACTCTGGTGCTCTGCAAAATTGCAACCTCAGCCCCCTACTCTACTTCCTGCACACTCATTACTTTGTGGCCATATTCTGTTCAAACTCTGTCTACAAGTTTGCAGATGATACACCGTAGTGGGCCGTATCTTAAGTAACGATGAGTCAGAGTACAGGGAGGAGATAGAGAGCCTAGTACCATGGTATCATGACAACAGCCTTTATCTCAGTGTCAGCTAAACAAACGAGCTGGTCGTTGACTCAGGAAGGAGGGGGTTGGAAATGCTCCTGACCACATTAACAGTGTTGAGGCTGAGGGCTTCAAGCTCTGAAGAGCGAACATCACCAGTAGCCCGTTGAGGTCAACCACGTAACACCACAGGCAAGAAAGCTCACCAATGCCTCTACTTCCTCAGGAGGTTGAAGAAATTTGGCATGTCCCCATTGATCCTAACAATTGTTTAACACCATACCATAGAAAACAACCTAACTGGATTACAAGAAAGTCTGCGGATTCTGGAAATCCAAAGCAACGCAAAAAAATGCTGGAGGGGTTCAGAAAGTCAGGCAGCATCTATGGAAATGAATGAGCAGTCGATATTTCAGACTGAGACCACCCCCCCCCCCCACCCCTCAGGACTTCTATCCGGAAAATGGCTTCATATGGCATCGCTTTGCCCATGACTGCAGAGGGCTGTGGACACAATTCAGAACATCACAGAAACCAGCTTCCACTCTATGAGCTCAGTCTTCACTTCTCACTGCCTCATAAAGCAGTCAGCAGAATCAGAGACTTTGTCCACTCCACTGGCCAGAAAACACGTTACAACCAGGCTCAAGGACAGCTTCTAACCCACTGTTATAAGACTATTGAATGGTTCCCTAGTATGTTAAGATGGACAATTGATGTGACAATCTACCTTATTATTTCCTCACAACTTATCTGCCTGCACTTCCTCGTCAGCTTTATTCTGCATTCTGTTATTGTTCTAGCTTGTTCTACCTCAATGTATTAGAAACATAGAAAACCTACAGCATAATACAAGCCCTTCGGCCCACAAAACTGTGCCGAACGTGTCCTTACCTTAGAAATTACCAAGGGTTACCCATAGCCCTCTATTTTTCTAAGCTCCATGTACCTATCCAGGAGTGTCTTAAAAGACCCTATCGTATCCACCTCCATCACCATCGCTGGCAGCCCATTCCACGTGCTCCCCACTCTCTGCATAAAAAACTTAGCCCTGACATCTCCTCTGTTCCTACTTCCAAGCACCTTAAAACTGTGCCCTCTCGTACTAGCCATTTCAGCCCTAGGGAAAAGCCTCTGACTACCCACACGATCAATGCCTCCCATCAGCTTATACACCTTTATCAAGTCACCTCTCATCCTCCGTCACTCCAAGGAGAAAAGGCTGGGTTCACTCAACCTATTCTCATAAGGCATGCTCCCCAATCCAGGCAACATTTTTGTAAATTTCTTCTGCACCCTTTCTATGGTTTCCACATCCTTCCTGTAGTGAGGCGAACAGAATTGAGCAGAGTATTCCAAGTGGGGTCTCACCAGGGTCCTATATAGCTGCAACATTACCTCTCGGCTCTTAAGCTCGATCCCACAATTGATGCAGGCCAATGCACCGTATGCCTTCTTAACCACAGAGTCAACCTGCGTAGCAGCTTTGAGTGTCATATGGACTCAGAGCCCAAGATCCCTCTGATCCTCCACACTGCCAAGAGTCTTACCATTAATACTATACTCTGTTGTCATGCTTGACCTACCAAAATGAACCACCTCACACTAACCTGGGTTGAATAATGTATTGTGCAACGATCTGATTTGTATGAAGAGAATACAAGACCAGCCGTTCACTGTACCTTGGTACATGTGACAATAATAATCCATTCCAAAAATAATGACTTTACTATTCCAACTCACATTAGTCCTTCAAAGCAACACTATAAAAAAAACAAGGAAGTTTCTGTGTTGATATAGAACACAGTGATCACTGATCAAACACTACTGTTTACACTTCAGAATTAATTCAATGGCAGAGGGGTGCTTTTGTATGCCCTGAGGATGTGGTGCACACCATAACACTGTAAGCTTATTCTTTATGAACTGGGTGGTGGGGGGGTGGGGGGCTGATTCTGTACCTAATCCACGTGCTTGCCCTGATGTTCATGCCAAGCAGCCGGAGAAAACTTACAAAGATGGTGCCAGGACTTGAGGGCCAGAGTTATAGGGAAAGGTTGAATTGGTTAGGACTTAATTCTCTAGAACGTAGAAGATTTATTTTTTTATTGACATACAGCACGGAGTAGGCCCTTCCAGCCCTTTGAACCACACCTCCCAGCAATCCCCCAATTTAACCCTAGCCTAATCACAAGACAATTTACAATGACCAATTAACCTACCAATCACCACGTCTTTGGACTGTGGGAGGAAACCGGAGCACCCGAAGGAAACCGATGCAGTCACAGGGAGAATGTACAAACACCTTACAGGCCGTGTTGGGAAGATTGAGAGAGGATTTAATAGATGTATACACGATTATGAGCGTAAATGCAACAAGGATTTTGGGTGAGACTAGAGCTAGAGGTCATGGTTATGGGTGAAAGGTGAAATGTTTAAGGGAAACATGAAGTGGGGGGATCTTCTTCACCCAGAGGGCCTTGGAATGAGCTGCCAATGGAAGTGATGGATGCTGGTTCGATTTCAAAACTTAAGGTAAATTTTGAGACTTACATAGATGGAAGGGGTATAGATGCCTATGGTGCAGGTACAATTTGATGGGACCTGGAAGGATAATAGTTTGGCACAGATTAAATGGGCTGAAGGGCCTGTTTGTGTGCTGTAGTGCTCTTTGACCCTATGAATCTAAAATGTAAAGTTTTCCATTTCCCAAAAGAAATATCTTCAGCCTTGAAGAGTGTGAATGGTTACAAAAAGAACAAATTCTCTGTGGACTTGCCTAGCCTCCTAACTTTACATTAGCAGCTTTTATCCTGTAATGGACCTAGAATATTATTTCTGCAGGTGTCATATAAAAGCAACAAGCTTGTTTGCTCAAAGTACAAATGAAATTTGACACTTCAAAAGCTTATTTTACGTTTGACAGGAGCGAGGAAATGAAAGTCCTCTTGAAGCACCCCCCTGTTACCTTGAGACTCACGACTGAGCTGAAAACAGCCATTGGTTCACACCCATAAACAGAGCAGATTCCTGCGTTTACGCAAACCCTGGCAAAAGCAGTCCAGGTTTTGATTAACACCTCCACAAAAGCAGAATCACTCTGCAGTGAGGAATCATCTGTGGCCTATAAATATAAGAGCTGAAGCAGATGACTGGAGTGGAGAAAGTAACTATAAATTATATTTTTCTCTCAGGTCAGGCTCCATTTCCACTGTATAAAAAGTACAAGGAATACCAGGATGTTCATTTGGAACAGAGATAAGGAGGAATTTCTTTCACCAGAGGATGGTGAATCTGTGGAATTCACTGCCACAGACCGCTGTTGAGGCTGAGTCATTGGGAATATTTAAAGTGGAGGTTGATAAGTTTGTGATTAATCAGAACATCAAAGGCAGGAGAATGGGTTGAGAGGGATAATAAACCAGCCATGATCGAAGGGCAGAGGAGACTCAATGGGCCAAAATGGCTCCTATGTCTTATAGCCTCGTATAGTTGGAACTTTTTACTGAGCAGGTTAAATGTCTAGAATAAGAAAAGATGGCTTGCACTTGTCCAAGGTCCCACTAATGCTATTGTCAATGATGACTAGATTTGTTTCCTTAGTGGAGTAGGTCCAAGGCTCAACAAAGGCCCTTCTGGTCTTCCACGGAACTGTATAATTTGATCTTCAGTGTTTACCAGATAGAGCAGAATTGCCCAAACAGCTAAATGTAGAACTCCTTAGTGCTGCACTATCCTCTCACCTGAAATTTTGCCCTCACTTTTCAGGGTCAGGCTTGGATCCATTGAGGTTCGGAGGGAAGAGATAGAGAGACTGAATCAATTTTATTCTGAAAAAGGATCTAGTGCTGTCCCAACATATATGACAAATAAACTCTTCTTGGGCTGACAGCTGGGTACAGGTATTGGTTATAATCAACATCTCTACCCGTCTGGAAGCCCGAGAAGAGTTTATTCGACTTCATTCTGTCACCTGCCTGTCAGCTCGAACTGGTCTGGCCATTCTCCTCTACCCTTTCTCATTAACAAGACATTTTCACCTACAGAAATGCTACTCACTGGATGTTTTTTGTTTGTTTTTTTTTTGCACCATTTTCTGTAAACTCTCCACTCTCTGTGCATTACCAAAAGTTCCAGTAATGTCTTCCCCTTCTCCTTCACCATTTCCCATCCCCTTTTCCCTCTCTCACCTTATCTCCTTGCCTGCCTATTGCCTCCCTCTAGTGCTCCTACCCCCTTTTCTTCCTTCCATGTCCTTCCATTCTCTCCTATTAGATTCCCACTTCTCCAGCACTGTATCTCTTTCACCAATCAACTTCCCAGCTCTTTACTTCATCCCTCCCCTTCATAGTTTCACCTATCACCTGGTGTTTCTCTCTCCCCTCTCCCACCTTTTAAATCTACTCCTCTGCTTTTTTTTCTCCAATCTTGCCGAAGGGTCTCGACCTGAAACATCAACTGTACTTTTTTCCGTCGATGCCGCCTGGCCTGCTGAGTTCTTCCAGCATTTTGTGTGTGGTGCTCAGTTTCCAACTTGTGCAGACTTTCTCTTGTTAGCCATGATTGAATGGTGGAGCAGACTCGATGGGCCAAATGGCCTAATTCTGCTCCTATGTCTTATGGTCTTATGATCTTAAAAGCATTTAGATTAGATTTGGAAAAGTATAACGACTTAAATGGAACGTAAGGGAGAACTTCTACATACGAGGAGTAATGTGTATATGAATGATCAGCCAGAGAAAGTAGTTGAGGCAGGTACAATAAGAAGGTTTAAAGGACGTTTGGATAAGTGCATGGATGCGATAGGTTTAGCATGGATCTGAAAAAGTGGATTAAATGGCAGTCGTTTAGGTGGGAGGTCGGGAAAGGAGGCATGGTAGCAGTAAGCATGACGCATTACAGTGCTAGTGACCAGGGTTCAATTATCACCTCTGTCCATAATGAGTTTGTACGTACTCCCCTTGACTGCGTGGGTTTCCTCCAGGTGCTCCAGTTTACCACCACACTCAAAAGACAAATAGCTTAGTTGTGGGCATACTATGTTGGCGCTAGGAGTGTGATGACACTTGCGGGCAGCCCAACACTATACTTGTTGACTTGATTTGACACAATCAGCACATACTAAGGTCATAAGACATAGGAGCAGAATTAGGCCATTTGGCCCATTGAGTCTGCTCTGCCAGTCAATCATGGCTGATCCTTTATTTTCTCCTTCTCAAACCCGTTTAGCAGCCTTTTCCCCGTAACCTTTGATGCCATGTCCAATCAAGAACCAATCAATCTCTGCCTTAAGTACACCCAACGACCTGGCCTCCACAGCTGCCTGTGGTAATAAATTCCACAAATTCACCACCCTTTAGCTAAAGAAATTCTTCCACATCTCTGCTTTGAATGGATGCCCCACTATCCTGAGGTTCTGCCCTCTTGTCCTAGACACTCCCACCATGGGAAATATCCTTTCCACATCTACTCTATCTAGACTTATCAATATTTGAAAGATTTTAATGAGATCACCCTCATCCTTCTAAGTTCCAGAGAGTACAGACCCAGAGCCATCAAACGTTCCTTGTATGTTTCATTCCTGGAATCATCCTTGTGAATCTCCTCTGGACCCTCTCCAATGCCACCACATCTCTTCTGAGATGAGGAGCCCAAAACTGTACACAATACTCAAGGTGAGACCTCACCAGTGCCTTATAAAGCCTCAGCATCACATCCCTGCTCTTGTATTCTAGACCTCTTGAAATGAATGCTAACGTTGCATTTACCTTCCTCACCACAGACTTGACCTGCAAGTTAACCTTTAGAGTATTCTGCACAAGGACTCCCAAGTCCCTTTGCATCCCAGATTTTTGGACTTTTTCCCCATTTAGAAAATAGCCCGCACATTTATTTCTACTACCAAAGTGCATGACCATGCATTTTCCAACATTATATTTCATTTGCCACTTCCTTGCCCATTCTCCTAATCTGTCTAAGTCCTTCTGCATCCAACCTGTTTCCTCAACACCACCTGCCCCTCCACCAATCTTCGTAACATCTGCAAACTTGGTAACAAAACCATCTATTTCATCATCTGAATTATTTATATACAGCATAAAAAGAAGTGGTCCCAACATCAACCCCTGCGGAACACCACAAGTCACTGGCAGCCAACTAGACAAGGATCCTTTTATTCCCTCTCACTGCCTTATCCAATCAGCCAATGCTCTGACTATTTTAGTAACTTTCTTGTAATACCACGGACTCTTAACTTGGTAAGCAGCCTTGCTGCACCTTGTGGCACCTTGTCACTGTGTGTTTTGATGTATGCATGGCAAACAAAGCTAATCTCTCTGAAGTCACAGAGTCAGAGAACATGACAGCACAGGAGCAAGCTCACAGCCTATCTAGTCCATCCAAGCTGATATGCTCTCTAGTCCCATCAAGCCACATCTGGACTATAGACTTCTAGTGCCCACCCATCCATGTAATTATCCAAACTTCTCTTAAATTGATGAAATCAAACCCACATCCAACATTTCCTCTGGCTGTTCATTTCCCCCTCAGGTGCCCCTTAAATATTTCACCTTTCACCCTTTACCTATGACCTGAAACATGACATTCAGCTCCAGTTTCTTCAGGACTTTACTCAGTGCTGAATGCAGAAATATGGGATGAGCTCAGGCCTCGGTCAGCTTGAGCGAATTGGCCTGCTCAGCCCTGTAGAACCCCTACGACTCTGTGGCTCTGCAGTTCCAATCCTGGGAACACCAGAAAAAAAAGCACGTGCACCTTCTCCCCAGAAACACCAGGTCCATGTCTTGTCTTGTACAGTACACAGAAACAAGTAAAAAAACTAGTTAAAAAATATCCTCCTCTGTACTTAGGAAGGGATATGTCACCAGGTCACATGTCTTGGCCTGAAGCGGCGATTATCAAATTATTTCCATAATGCTGTCTGGCCTGCTGAGTTCCTCCAGCATTTTGTGTGTGCTGCTTTGGATTTCAGAATCTGCAGACGTTTTTGTGTTTATAATTGCACATTGTCCACAGTTAAACATTTACAAGAAATGCTAAATGAGTCCCCAGAAGTTCTCAGATATACTTGGCCTGCTTGCTCAGTGAGTGACACAAATGGTTTCCATACAGGTAGTATCAATCATCTGCTGAAAATATTCACCGACAGAATATCTCCGGATGCTTTCAAGATAAGTATGGACACCAATACAATTGGAAATGAACCAACTTGGTGCTGTGAATCACATGTAAGAAAAGTGCTTCTACTTATTTCTTCAGATCACTCGAGAAAGAACCACAGAGATGTGGAATGAACCTTCGTGCCTTTTTCATGTCCAATATCAACACGATGATCACAATATCAGACTCAGAATTAGAATCAAGTCTATCATGGCATGAATTTTATTGTTTTGCAGAAACAGTACACCCAACGGCAAAAACAAACAGTCACTACAAATTACAAAATAAATTGTTCGTCATTATGTCCTATGTCGTATGACGTGGGGGATCACGATCCTTCCATGACCATGGTTGCTGTTGGTAAATTTTTCTCCAGAAGTGGTTTGTCATTGTCTTTTTCTGGGGAATGACTTTACACGACGGTGACCCCAGCCATTATCAATACCCTTCAAAGATTGTCTGCCTGGTGTCAGTGGTCACATCACCAGGACTTGTGATGTGCACCAGCTGCTTATATGACCATCCACCACCTGCTCCCATAGCTTCATGTCACCCTGATTTTGGGGGGCGGGGGGGGTGACGTCTTTCCCAAGGGTGACCTGCAGGATAGTGCAGGGACGGAGTTTCTAATACCTCTTTTGGTAGAGACATATCTCCACCCTGCCACCCAAACAAAATTAATAAATAGTGCGAAAAATGGAGTAATGAGGCAGTTTTCATGGGCTCAATGCCCATTCAGAAATTGAATAGAGGAGGAGAGGAAGCTGTTTCTGAATCATCGTCTGTGGGTCTTCAAGGACCTGTACCTCCTCACTGATAGTCGTACCAAGAAGAATCAGACTCTGAAGAAGGATTATTATCATAGAACATAGAAGCTGTTCATAAAATGTTGAGTGGGTGCCTCCAGGATCCTGTATGTTCAATGTTCAAGATCAAAATAAATTTATTATCAAAGTACATATGTCACCATATACAACCCGGAGATTCATTTCCTTCGGGCATACACAGTAATTTTACAAAACAGAATAGAATCCATGAGTGACCACACCCAACGGGACGGGCAAACAACGAATGTGCAAAAGATCACAAATTGTGCAGAAACAAAAGGGAAAAAAATGATAATCAGTAAATAAACAATAAATACGGCTTTCCTGATGGTAGTAATGAGAAGAGGTCATGTCTCAAATGGCGAGAGTTGTTACTGGTGGATGCCATCTTCTTGGGGCACCTCCTTTTGAAGATGTCCTCAATGGTGTAGAGACTTTTGCCTGAGATGGTGCGGGCTGAGTCTACAACTCTCCCTGTAACCACTTTCAACTCTGTATATTGGAGCAATTTTACCAGACTGTAAAGCAACCAGTCAAAATACCAGAGTCTTCGGTGGCAAGCTGGCATGGTGACATGTCCTTAGTAATGGATCTGCCTTGAGGCATTACCTTTTTAAGATGACCTTGATGGTGGGGAAGATGATGTAGAATGTCAGTTGACCACTTATTTCAACTTGCACCGAACATCCCTCCATTCAACACAACAACCCCCATACCAATCACTTCCTCAGTAACGTCTCAGAATATAGATGTTTATAAAATCAAGATTGACACAGATAATGTGGAAGGTCTAAAACCTTTAAACCTTCCGCCATCTAGCAGCACCCCACACAGCCACCATGCCTTCAACAAACAACAAAGGACACAGCACTGATCCCTGTATCACATCAGTAGTCATAGGCCTCCAGTCAGAGAAAGCAACCGACTACCACCACTGTCTGGCTTCTCCCACCAAGCCAATGTTTAATCCTCATAAAAGTTGCTGGTGAACACAGCAGGCCAGGCAGCATCTCTAGGAAGAGGTACAGTCGATATTTCCGGCCGAGACCCTTCATCAGGACTAACTGAAAGAAGAGCTAGTAAGAGATTTTGGTAAATCTCTTACCAGCTCTTTCAGTTAGTCCTGACGAAGGGTCTCAGCCCGAAACTTCGACTGTACCTCTTCCTAGAGATGCTGCCTGGCCTGCTGCGTTCACCAGCAACTTTTATGTGTGTTGCTTGAAATTCCAGCATCTGCAGATTTCCTCTTGTTTGCAATGTCTAATCCTATTTACTTCCTCTTCCTGAATTCCAAGCCACTAAACCTTCTTGACCAACCTCATCCGCAAGACTCAGTCAAAGATCTTGTATACAGCAAAAAGCCCTATCCACGTTGTGAACATCCACTGCCTTCCTTTCGTCAAGTTTCCTGGTAACTTCCTCCAAAAAATGTTATAAGATTAGTAAGATACAACCTACCATGCACAAAACCATGTTGACTACCCCTAATCAGTCCCTGTCTATCCAAATACTTATATCTAGTCCCTTAGAAAATACCTTTTAATAATTAACTCATTGCTGGTGTCAGGCTCACTGGTCTATAATTTAGGCTTATATTTAGAGCCGTTCCTAAACCACAAAACAACATTAGCTAACCTCCAATCCTCCAACGTTCCACCCATTGCTAAGGTTGTTTTAAATATCTCGGCTATAGCCCCTGCATCTTCTGCATTAATTTCCCACAAGATCCAAGAGGACATATTGTCAGGTCCTGGGATTTTTTTCCACCCTAATATGCCTCAAGTCAGAAAAACCTCCTCCTCTGTAATTTGTTTATGGTCCATGACCTTGCTGCTTCTTTGCCTCACTTCTATACACTCTGTGTCCATCTCCTGAGTAAATACAGATGCAAAAATTTCATTATGAGCTCTCCCATCTATTTCAGTTCCATGCATAGATGACCACTCTGATCTTCCAGAAGATCAATTTTGGCCTTCCTTTTATCAAGTTTCCTGGTAACTTCCTCCAAAAAATTTTATAAGATGAGTAAGATACAACCTACCATACACAAAGCCTTTTGCTCTTAATATATCTGTGGCAACCATTGGGATTGTCCTTCTCCTTGTCTGCTAGAGCAAACTCATGCCTTCTTTTAGCCCTCCTGATTTCCTTCTTAAGCGTTCTTTTGCATTTCCTATTCTCCTCTTGTTTGCTCCTTTCTACCTACACATGCTATGCATGTCCTCCTTTTTTTTCTTAAATTGGGCCTCAATATCTGTCGAAAACCAGGGATCCATAGGCCTGCTGTCCTTGCCTTTTATTCTGACAGGATCATAAAAACACTGTGCTCTCAAACTTTCATTTTTAAGGCCTCCCACTTTCCGAGCACACACATGTCAGAAAAAAAGCCTGTCCCAATCCACTTTCCCAGATCCTTTCTGATACCATCAAAATTGGCCTTTCTCCAATTTATAATCTCAACCCGAGGGCCAGACATACCCTTCTCCATAATTATCTTGAAAGTAATGTCTTAATGATCACTAAAAGCAAAGTGCTCCTCTACGCAAACTTCCATTACCTCCCTGTCTCATTTCCTAAGGGGATCTAGTATTGAACTCTGTCTAACTGGAAACTCTATGTAATGATGAAGGAAACTTTCTTGAGCACATTTGACAAATTTTATCCCATCCAGCCTTTTTACAGTAGAGGAATCCCAGTCAATATATTGAAGTTAAGAATCACCTACTATTACAAACTTAGATGTCTTGCACCAGCAATCTCTCTACAAATTTGCTCCTATAAAACCCTCTGACTATTGGGTGCTCTATATATATATAGTCAGATGCTGTACAAGTACTTGAGTATATGACAGTAAACTTGACTTTGACTTTGACATCAGTTCAGAGGAGGCCCTCCGTTGGTCGGGGTCAACCATGGGTTTTGCGCCCTAGCTGTCCACGTGATATGTAAGCCAGTACGATATGAAGAGCAAGCTGTTGTTCATGTTGCAGGTCTCCCCTCTCCACAGAGCTGATGAACCCAAAGGAACGGCAGAGACCAACACAGTTTGGCACCAGCAGCATCGCAGGAGTTGCCAGTCAGCATTTAGCTCAACATAGGACTGCCTTAGGGGCTCCAGCTCTGGATTTTTCCTCAGGGTTTACTGCTGAAGCCTTCCCCAGGAGTGGGTCCAGCCACAAGGCAGCAGAGGTTTGAGATCTCCTTTGCCTAGATGAGCTACCAACCACAGCTGATGAGCCCTATCAGGCCAAAGTGATTGGTTTTAAGGCACCAGTAACCTGCTTTTGCCCCTTCTTCTTTCTATCAGTAGAAACAGTTCCGCCTCATGTAAAGGCCAGGAGCTGGGCTTGGTTGTCAGAGGCTAATTGAGATGAATGCCATTGGGAGCATTTAATAGGTAGTGAGAACTTATTCTTGCTATGTTCCTCCAGCTATAACAAACTTAAGGAACGTCAGTTACCTCATGCCATCAGTTACATTTGAAAAGTAAGCTGAAATATCCTGACTCATGGTCAACTACAAGAGATGGAAGGACAGAAGCTTGAATGGGTATTTTCTGTGTTTCTGAATGTAGTTTCAGAGATGGGTGATAGAAAAATTGAGATCCATATACACAGGAATGGTTAGATTGATCTTAGAGTAAGTTAAAAGGTGGCACAATATCATACTATGTTCTATGTTTGTTCCAACATAATACTAGCCCAGTCAGTCCTAAAGCAAAAGGGTCATTATCACACCTCAACTGTACAAAGGAAATGAGTAAACTGGTTTATGATTATCACATGTACTGAGATACAATGAAAAGCTTCTCTTGCATACCATCATGCAGATCAATTCATTACAAAGGTGCTTTGATGTCATGCAAAGGGAAAAAAAGACAGAGTGCAGAATAAAGATGAAGGATCTCGGCACGAAATATTGACTCTTTAGATGCTGCCTGTCTTAATGAGTCCCTCCAGCATTTTGCATGTGTTGCAGAATAAAGTGTTACAATTACAGAGAAAGTGCAGTGTGGGCAAACAACAAGGTGCAAGGTCACAATGAGGTAGATTGTGAGGTCAAGAGTGCACCTTATGGGACTAAATGGGAGAATGGATCAGCTCATGATAAAATGGCGGAGCAGAGTCGATGGGCGGAATGGCTGACTTCTGCTCCTTTGTCTTATGGTCTTATCGTACTAGGGAAACATTCGATAGTCTTATAACATTGAGATAGACATTATCATTGAACCTGGTGATAGGTGCTTTCAGACTTTTGTATCTTCAAGAGAAGGAAACCAGAGGTCCATGAGACAATCATCATCGGAGGATCAGAGGTGCAGAGGTTTAGCAACTTTGAATTCCTAGGTGTTATTATTTCAGTGGACCTGTCCTGAGCCCAGCACTAAGTGCAATTATAGAGAAAGTATGGCAGTGCCTCTCCTTCGATAGGACTTTGCGGAGATTTGACATGACTTCTAAAACCTTGACAAACGTCTATAGATCCATAGTGGAGAGTATATTGACTGGCTCCATCATAATCTGGTATGGAAATTACAATGTTCTTGTACGGAAAATCCTATAAAAGTAGTGGATATGGCCCTGTCTATCACTAGTAAAGCCCTCCCAACCACTGAGGACATCTTCATGAAACGCTGCTGCAGGAGAGCAACATCCATCATCAGGGACCTCTACCACCCTCAACGTGCTGTCTTCTCACTGCTGCCATCAGGAAGATGATACAGGAGCCTCAGGACTCACACCACCAGGTTCAGGAAAAGTTACCATCCCTAAGCCATCAGGCTCTTGAACCACTGGGGATAACATCACTCAACTTCATTCACCCCATTACCGAAATGTTCCCACAATCTATGGACTCACTTTCGAGGACTCGTCATCTCATGTTCTCAATATTTATTGCTTATTTATTTGTTATTATTGTTTCCTCTTTTTGTATTTGCAGAGTTTGTTGTCCAATGCACTCTGATTGAACACCCTAGTTGGGTGGTTCTGTTTTGATTCTATTATGGTTATTATTCTATAGATTTATTGAAATAGTAGGGGACAGAGGGTCCAGTGAGATGGAGGAACTGAGGGAAATACATGTTAGTAGGGATGTGGTGTTAGGTAAATTGAAAGGATTGAAGGCAGATAAATCCCCAGGGCCAGATGGTCTGCATCCTAGAGTGCTTAAGGAAGTAGCCCAAGAAATAGTGGATGCATTAGTGATAATTTTTCAAAACTCGTTAGATTCTGGACTAGTTCCTGAGGATTGGAGGGTGGCTAATGTAACCCCACTTTTTAAAAAAGGAGGGAGAGAGAAACCGGGGAATTATAGACCGGTTAGTCTAACGTCAGTGGTGGGGAAACTGCTGGAGTCAGTTATCAAGGATGTGATAACAGCACATTTGGAAAGCGGTGAAATGATCGGACAAAGTCAGCATGGATTTGTGAAAGGAAAATCATGTCTGACGAATCTCATAGAATTTTTTGAGGATGTAACTAGTAGAGTAGATAGGGGAGAACCAGTGGATGTGGTATATTTGGATTTTCAAAAGGCTTTTGACAAGGTCCCACACAGGAAATTAGTGTGCAAACTTAAAGCACACGGTATTGGGGGTAAGGTATTGGTGTGGGTGGAGAATTGGTTAGCAGACAGGAAGCAAAGAGTGGGAATAAACGGGACCTTTTCAGAATGGCAGGCGGTGACTAGTGGGGTACCGCAAGGCTCAGTGCTGGGACCCCAGTTGTTTACAATATATATTAATGACTTGGATGAGGGAATTAAATGCAGCATCTCCAAGTTTGCGGATGACACGAAGCTGGGTGGTAGTGTTAGCTGTGAGGAGGATGCTAAGAGGATGCAGGGTGACTTGGATAGGTTGGGTGAGTGGGTAAATTCATGGCAGATGCAATTTAATGTGGATAAATGTGAAGTTATCCACTTTGGTGGCAAAAATAGGAAAACAGATTATTGTCTGAATGGTGGCCGATTAGGAAAAGGGGAAGTGCAACGAGACCTGGGTGTCATTATACACCAGTCATTGAAAGTGGGCATGCAGGTACAGCAGGCGGTGAAAAAGGCGAATGGTATGCTGACATTTATAGCGAGAGGATTCGAGTACAGGAGCAGGGACGTACTACTGCAGTTGTACAAGGCCTTGGTGAGACCACACCTGGAGTATTGTGTGCAGTTTTGGTCCCCTAATCTGAGGAAAGACATCTTTGCCATAGACGGAGTACAAAGAAGGTTCACCAGATTGATTCCTGGGATGGCAGGACTTTCATATGAAGAAGGACTGGATGAACTGGGCTTGTACTCGTTGGAATTTAGAACGTTGAGAGGGGATCTGATTGAAACGTATAAGATCCTAAAGGGATTGGACAGGCTAGATGCAGGAAGATTGTTCCCGATGTTGGGGAAGTCCAGAACGAGGGGCCACAGTTTGAGGATAGAGGGGAAGCCTTTTAGGACCGAGATTAGGAAAAACTTCTTCACACAGAGAGTGGTGAATCTGTGGAATTCTCTGCCACAGGAAACAGTTGAGGCCAGTTCATTGGCTATATTTAAGAGGGAGTTAGATATGGCCCTTGTGGCTACGGGGGTCAGGGGGTATGGAGGGAAGGCTGGGGCGGGGTTCTGAGTTGGATGATCAGCCATGATCATAATAAATGGCGGTGCAGGCTCGAAGGGCCGAATGGCCTACTCCTGCACCTATTTTCTATGTTTCTATGTTTCTATGCCCACAAGAAAATGAATCTCAGGTTTGTATATAGTGACATATATGTACTTTGAAAATAAATTTACTTTGAACTTTCTGCTTTATGGGAGGGGGAGAAGAGACAATGTCAGTGGTGGGGTTCTTTGACGAATCTGGCTGCTTTACTAGGGCAGGGAAAAGTGTTGACAGAGTCCATGGAGGAATGGTTGGTTTCCATAATGTGCTGAACGGTGTCCACAACTCTCTGCATAAAGTCATAAAATTGCTGGGTCACTGAGTGTCACAAGTAAATGGGTTGTCTTTGAAAATTATACAACCATATGGGAGATGATTTCAGGGGGTCAACAATAATTAGAATTTAGAGGATTATCTTCAGAGGACAACTCAGAAGAAATGAGAGAGTATTACTCATCTCTTTCTAACAAAGAGCCTTAAAGTGTAACATGAACACTGTTGAATGGGGTAAGATGAAGGATTCTGCAGAGATATATCTCAGTGTCGGATTAAAAGTGTAATGTTAAACGCAATGTAAATATTATTGCACACGTGCAGATTAATCCTCATGTGCAGAGTTTTATATTAACAGGAAAGGCTTGGTCACAGACTGAGTACTTCAAGAGGGAAAGCAGGTGATGGAGAGGTGGGGGTGGAAAGTTTTGTGCTGTTTCACCATCCTGATGTCTTCCTTGAAGCCAAACAACAGCTGGAGAACCAGTTAGTCAAAGTAATCAGCCAATTTCCACACTCTTTTCCATCTCAAACATTCAGAGTCAGGATCAGGTTTATTACCACTCACATACATTATGAAATCTGTTGTTTTTCAGATGCAGTGCAGTGCAATGCATTCAAAAATCATTGTAAGTTACAACTGAAGCCTGGTGATTAATACTGGGGGGATGATGGTGTTCAGCTCTGAGTTGTAATCAATAAACAGCAGCCTAACATAGGTATTGTTGTTGTCCAGATGATCCAAAGCCAAGTGGATTGCATCCGCTGTAGACCTATTGTGGTGGTAGGCAAATTGCAGCAAGTCCATGCCCTTGCTTAGGCAGGAGTTAGTTCTAGCCATGACCAATCTCTTAAAGCACTGAATCACAGTAAATGTGAGGGCCACTGGGTGATAATCATCAAGGCAGCTCCCTCTGCTCTCCTTGATGCACTTCTGAACCAGATAGGAACTTACAAACACAGCAGCGAGTGATTGAAGATATCCTTGAACACTCCAGCCAGATAGTTGACTCCAAACCGTGTCAATTTCAGGGGTCAGTCTGTGGTGAGGGAACAAAGGGAGAAGGCAGGAGAACAGGACTGAGAGGGAAAATAAATCAGCCATGATGCAATGGTGGAACAGACTCAATAAACCAAATGGCTTAATTCTGCTTCCATGTCTTATGGTCTTATGGTCTTATGGTCTAAGAAGCAATGAGCTCCAGAGATGGAAAGTAAGGATATTAGTGCAGCCATTACTGCCCTCTAGATGAAAAAGCTGCCCCTCAAGTCCCCTTTGAATCTCACTCCTCTTAGCTTTGATCTCTAGTCTTTGATTTCCCCACTCAGGGAAATCTGCTCTGACTGGTGGGAGATAGGAGAGGGAATCTTTTTCATCCAGAGGAAAGCTGGAGTCTGGAAGATGCGCCCTGCAAAAGTGTAGAGGAAGACTCTCTAGACATTTAAAACACATCTAGACAATTACAGAAAGGATGTCTGGTATTGGAGAGGGTCCAGACGAGGCTTACTTAAGTGATCCCAGGAATGAAAGGATTAATGGATGAGGGACTTTTGATTGCTCTGGGTATCTTGCTGGAATTTAGAAAACTGAGTTCTCACAGAATCCTGCTGAATATTGAAAGGCTGAGAAAGAATGGACGTTGAGAGGATATTTCCAGTAGTGGGAGAGTCTAGAACCAAAGAGCACAGGCTCACAATGCAAGCATAAGGAACTTCTCTAGCCAGACAGTGGTGAATCTATGAAATTCATTGCCATGGATGGCTGTAGAGTACAAGTCTTTGGGTATATTTAAAGTGGAGGTTGATAGGTTCTTGATTAGTAAGTTCTTGATCAAAGGTTACCAAGAGAAGTTAGGAGAAAAGGGTTAACAGGGAGATAAATCAGCCATGATGGAATGGTGGAGTATACTCAATGGGCTGAATGGCTTACTTCTGCTCTGATGCCATAGGGTCTTATGAGAAACATGGAAGGTGATGGAGCTTATGTGGATGAAAGGAATTGGTTTCAATGGATAATGTGGACATGATGCCTGCAACAGGAGTCCCTCTACTTGTATCTCAGTGAGGGAGAAATGACCCAAAAGCCAGTAGCCCCCCGTGATTTGCATTCACCATGGCTGAAAGCAGCAGAACTGATACAGGGAATTGAGTTCTACAGCCTCAAGGTAAAGTTGCAGCTTGGAGTATTGTGTTCAGATCTGGTCACCTCATTAATGGAAAGATGTGAATGCTTTAGAGAGGATGCAGAAAATATTTACCAGGATCCTGCCTGGATTAGAGAGCACGTCCTGTGAAAATAGGTTGACTGAGCTCAGGCTTTTCTCTTTGGAACGAAGAAGAATGAGATGTGACTTGATAGAGCTATATAAGATGATAAGAGCCAAAGAAAGTGTTGACAGCCAGAGACTTTTTTTTCCAAGGGTGGAATAGTTAAGACAAGGTGCCACAATTTTAAGGTGACTGGGGGAAAATGTAGGGGGATGTCAGCGGTAGGTTTTTTACACAGAGTGGTGAGTGCATAGAACATGCTGCCAGGGTTAGTAATAGATGTAAATACATAAGGTGCATTTAAGAGGCTCTAATTATGGACTGGTCTAATTCTGCTCCTGTGTCTTGTGATCTAAGACATAGGACCAGCCATTTAAAGCACTCGGAGGATAGTCACATATTGAAAGAAAAATGGAGGGTTACATGGGAGCGAAAGGGATATGTGGATTGACCTTGGTGTAGGTTAAAAGGTCAGCATAACATCATGGGTTGAAGGGCCTGTACTGTGCTGTAATATCCTATGTTCTACATTAACTAGTGAAGGCATACACAGATCAGAGCCAGCAACGCTCTCTCCTAGACCCTTCCAGAGAAAACAAATAGAGGATCCTGAAGTTTGAACAATTTCCTGAAAGGAGGGAGAAGGAGAAGGAGATGTAAATGGAAAAGCTTGCGGCCAGCACACTGATAGGGCCCTGTAGACATCCCTTGCCTGACCTCTTCCTTTGTAGTGGGGAGCACAGATGTTTACAGATGTCATTTTCCCAGTCAGGATGAGAACTCAATTCTCTCAGCTATGGGCAGAAGACAGACAGCAAACAGCAATGATTTGTACAATGGCGTCATTGTAACTGGCTCAAGTTTATTTTTGCGAAGAGGATATTGTGTAATTTGGCAGTCAAAATATTAATATATATATTCCTGTCATATTTCTGGGGAAGACACATTTTGTGGTCATCTGTTTTTTAACTGAAGCACAGCATAAATGAGCACTGTCTGAAGGGTACATCCTTGCACTGGGAGCCAGGTCAATTCCCTCTTCAGTTTCAACAACCCATTTCTTATTGTACAGACAGCAGTTAGTAAGATGTTACACAGAGAGGTGAGTGCATGGAGCTTAATTGTAACTCTAAAACATAAAACTAATCTAAAGAAATATACGAAGCCAGAATTAACATGTCTGCTCTTAGTTTTGTTTTTATTTTAGTGAGGCACACACTTACGATGTGAAAGCATTATGACTTATGCCATTCATGTACTTTTACATATTAACCACAAAGAATAATGTAAACAAACGAAGAATGCTTAATCAAACAATATATTTACAATATTACTCATATTATTGAAATATTAATTATACAACAGCTACCGAAAGACCTTAAGACATGGGAGCAAATTTGGCCCATCAATTCTGTTCTGCAATTCTATTATTTTCCCTCTCAACCACATTCTCCTGAATTCTCCCCATAACTTTTGAAGTGCTGACTAATCAAGAAGCTATTAACATCCACTTTAAATATGCCCAATGACTTGGTCTCCACAACTGTCTGTAGCAATATCAAGCAGTAGTAAATCAAGGCAACTGGACTTGCTGTGTTGTTCGGAAGACATTTCACCACTCATCTGAGAGGCTTCTTCAGTTCTGATCTGTGGTGGGTGGTTTTGCAGCTTATAAACTCTGTGAGATGTTTAAAGGTATAGCAATCACATGTGGGTCAAAAAGAGTCGTAGAGGTAACGAGAGGGTCATTAGTCTTTGCATGAATGGGGATGTGAACTGTTGTGGACACACCAGGGTATAGCTGTTAGGACTGCATTGTAAGTAATTGGTAAGCCCCCACTTTTTCCACACTACATCAATGACTGCATTGGTACTGCTTCCTGTACCCATGCAGAGCTCATCGACTTCATCAATTTTGCCTCCAGCTTCCGCCCTGCTATCAAATTTACCAGGTCCATTTCCAAAACCTCCTTCCCCTTTCTCAAACTCTCTGTCTCTAGAGACAGCTTATCTACTGATGTCTATTGTAAACCTACAGACTCTCACAGCTACCTAGACTATACCTCTTCCCACCCTGTTAATTGTAGAATCACTATCCACTTCTCTCAATTCCCCTGTCTCCACTCAGGATGAGGCTTTTCATTCCAGGACAAAGGAGATGTTCTTTATCAAAGAAAGGGTCTTCCCTTCCTCCACCATCAACACTGCTTCCTGCCTCATCTCTTCCATTTCATGCATGACTGCTCTCACCCCATCCTCCTGCCACTCTCTCTGGGATAGGATTCCTCTTGTCCTCACCTTCTATTCCACCGACCTCCACATCCAGCACATAATTCCCTGTAACTTCTGCTATCTCCAACAGGATCCCACTACCAAGCACTTTCTTCCCTCCCTCCCACTTTCTGCTTTCTGCTGGGATTGCTCCCTACATGACTCCCTCGTCCGTTCATTCCTCCCCACTGATCTCCCTCCTAACACTTAACCTTGCAAGCAGAACAAGTGCTACACCGACCCCTACACTTCCTCCCTCACTACCAAACAGTCCTTCCAGATGAGGCGACACTTCAGCTGTGAGTTGTTGGGGTCATATACCGTGTCCGGTGTTCCTGGTGTGGCCTTCTGTATATTGGTGAGACCCAGCATAGATTGGGAAACCACTTCGCTCTGTCTGCCAGGAAAGCTAGGATCTCCCTGTGGCCACTCATTTTAATTCCACTTCCCAGACCCATTCCAACATGTCCATCCATGGCCTCCTCTACCATTGCAATGAGGCCACACTCTGGTTGGAAAAGCAACACCTTATATTTTGTCTGGGTCGCCTTCAATGTGATGGCATAAATATCAATTTCTGGTAATGCCCCCCACCCTTCATCATTTCCCATCCCCTAGCCTGCCCATTGTCCCCCAGTGTGCATTCCCAAACCAAAAGCCATGAATGAACCAGGAGGTACGTCATCTGCTGAAGGTTAGGTCTGTGGCATTCTAGCCTGGCAAACCAGGTCTGTACCAGAAAACCAGGTATGATTTGCGGAGGGCTATTTCAAGGGTGAAGAGACAATTTTGAACGAGGTTGGAGGCGATATCAGACGCACGGCAACTCTGGCAGGGTCAAAGCGAAACCCAAAAGCATGAATGGCAGCGATGCTTCACTAGCAGATGAGCTCAAAACCTTCTATTCATGCTTTGAAAGGGAGAACACAACTGCAGCTGTGAAGATTCCTGCTGCACCTGATGACCCTGTGATCTCAAAGGCCGATGTTAGACTGTGTTTAAAGAGAGTGAACCCTTGCAAGGCAGAAGGTCCCAATGGAGTACCTGGTAAGGCTCTGAAAACCTGTGCCAACCAACTAGCAGGAGTATTCAAGGACATTTTCAACCTCTCACTGCTACGGACAGAAGTTCCCCCTTGCTTCAAAAAGGCAACAGTTATACCAGTGCCTAAGAAGAATAATGTGGGCTGCCTTAATGACTATCGCCCGGTAGCACTCACATCGACAGTGATGAAATGCTTTGAGAGGTTGGTTAAGACTAGACTGAACTCCTGCCTTAGCAGGAGTTGGCCCCATTGCAATTTACTTATCACCACACTAGGTCAACAGCAGATACAATCTCAATGGCTCTCCACACGGTTTTAGACCACCGAGACAACACAAACACCTACGTCAGAATGCTGTTCATCAACCATAGCTCGGCATTTAATACTATCATTCCCACAACCCTGATTGAGAAGATGCAGAACCTGGGCCTCTGTACCTCCCTCTGCAATTGGATCCTCAACTTCCAAACCGGAAGACCACAGTCTGTGCGGATTGGTGATAACATATCCTCCTCACTGACGATCAACACTGGAACACATTGGGGTGTGTGCTTAGCCCATTGCTCTACTCTCTGTATACACATGACTGTGTGGCTAAGTATAGCTCAAATGCCATCTATAAGTTTGCTGATGATTCAACCATTGTTGGTAGAATCTCAGGTGGTGATGTACAGGAGTGAGATATGCCATCTAGTGGAGTGGTGCCGCAGCAACAACCTGGCGCTCAATGTCAGTAAGATGCAAGAGCTGATTGTGGACTTCAGGAAGGGTAAGACGAAGGAACACATATCAATCCTCATAGAGGGATCAGAAGTGCAGAGAGCAAGCTGCTTCAAGTTCCTGGGTGTAAAGATCTCTGAGGATCTAACCTGGTCCCAACATATCGACGTAGTCATAAAGAAGGCAAGACAGCGGCTATATTTTATTAGGACTTTGAAGAGATTTGGCATATCGACAACTACACTCAAAAATTTCTACAGTTGTACCATGGAGAGCAATCTGACAGGCTGCATCACTGTCTGGTATGGAGGGGTTACTGCACAGGACTGAATGAAACTGCAGAAGGTTGTAAGTCTAGTCAGCTCCATCTTGGGCACTAGCCTACAAAGTACCCAGGACATCTTCAAAGAGCGGTGTCTCAGAAAGGTAGCATCCATTACTAAGGACCTCCAGCACCCAGGGCATGCCCTTTTCTCACTGTTACCATCAGGTAGGAGGTACAGAAGCCTGAAGGCACACACTCAGTTATTCAGCAACAGCTTCTTCCCCTCTGCTGTCCAATTCCTAAATGGATGTTGAAGCTTTGGACACTACTTCCACTTTTTTTTAATATATAGTATTTCTGTTTTTGCACGTTTTTAAAAATCTATTCAATATACATAATTGAATTTACTTGTTTATTTATTATGTTTTATTTTATTTATAATAATTATTATTTTTTCTCTCCGCTAGATTATGCATTGCATTGAACTGCTGCTGCTAAGTTAACAAATTTCACGAAACATGCCGGTGATAATAAACCTGATTCTGATTCTGATCCTGGTGCTTCTCCCCCTATGTCTTTCCTACATGGCCTCCCGTCCTCTCCTATTAGATCTGCCCTTCACCAGCCCTGTATCTCTTTCACCAATCAACTTCCCAGCTCTTTACCACTTTATCAAACCCACTTGGAGTACTGTGCTCATTTCTGGTCGTCTCACTACAGGAAGGATGTGGAAACCATAGAAAGGGTGCCGAGGAGATTTACGAAGATGTTGCCTGGATTCGGGAGCATGACTTATGAGAATAGGTTGAGTGAACCCGCCCTTTTCTCCTTGGAGCGACGGAGGATGAGAGGTGACCTGATAGAGGTGTTTAAGATGATGAGAGGCATTGATCGTGTGGATAGTCAGAGGCTTTTTCCCAGGGCTGAAATAGCTAACATGAGGGGGCATAGTTTTAAGGTGCTTGGAAGTAGGTACAGAGGAGATGTCAGGAGATTTTACGCCGAGAGTAGTGAGTGCGTGGAATGGGCTGCCAGCAACAGTGGTGGAGACGGAAACGATAGGGAGACTCCTGGACAGGTACACGGAGCTTAGAAAAATAGGGGGCTATGGGTAACCCTAGGTAATTTCCAAGGTAAGGACATGTTCGAACAGTTTTGTGGGCCAAAGGGGCTGTAGGTTTTCTATGTTTCTATGTTTCTATAAACACTCCTCATACATTAACCATTTCATTCTAATCTTCAATAGTTGACCCTTTCATTTGCAGGATCATTTTCGTAAACTTTCTCTGTACCCTCTTTGATGCCAGCACATCCCTTCTGAGATATGGGACCAAAGGATTTTCTTAGATGTAAGAAAAGGATGCTGTATTGTGTTTGACTATTTGCTTTACTGCAAATGTGGATTTCTGGATAAGGATTTTAGACTTTTGACAACTAATACAGTCAACACAGGTTAATTGAAGTTCTGTGGCAGCGTTCTCTGTAACATTTTACTCCATGTGCAGAGAAAATAAACACAAGATTGGCTGTGATGCCCTCCAACAGTGCCTGAAAATTAAGCAGCGACGAAGAAGGATTCGCAACTTTGCACATTTTTTTGGAATGCAGGTAAATTTGAAAGGGGCAAAACTGTTGCAACTTAACCTGTTAACTGTGGCTCAACAGTGGTGTAAACGTAATATATCTGGGCAGTGGATTTAAGTCCCATCTCACACACTCTAATCCAGATGTGTAATGAGGGGGTGCCGTCCTGTCCAGATGTGTATTTTTGTGGATGTGGCGTCAGTTTGTTCCACAGGTCCTCTTTAAACTTTCTCCTTCTCAGCTTAAATCTATGTCATTAGGTTTCAATATTTAAGAAATATTATGTTTACAAAGTTCACGAACACAGCTGAGTGCTTAACTGAACTGATTAGAAACTAGGGTGGTGTGGTATTGTTAATGCTTGGTGTAACAAGGTTACCGCACAAGCGATCATTGATTGGTGTTCCTTTCCCGCCACTGTCTGTTCGGAGCTCTCCTTGTGATCACGTGGGTTTCCTCTGGATGTTTCCTCCCACATTCTAAAGACACCAGGGTTCGGGTTAGTAAGTTGTAGGCGTGCTACATTGGCAGCAGAAGTGTGGTGACACTTGCAGGCTGCCCCCAGCACATCGCAAAATGATGACGCAAACGTTGAATTTCACGCTATGTTTCGATGTATGTGTGACAAATAAAGCTAGCTCTTATCTTTTTCTAACAGCCATGGGTGAAAATTGTCCTGCTCGTCTGGCAGCAGAAATTTATCTAACTGAAGCTGAACACCTATAACTTACCTTATTGTCACTTGGGAACCTTGCTGTGCACGAATTGGCTCCTGCTGTTCCGTGTCCCAATGGTGACTGGTCTTTGACTGTGCTTCATTGGTTATAGAAGATTTTTGTTTGATTTGAAGTTGGTAAGAGAGATGCAAGATACTCTTATAAGACCATAAGATATAGGAGCAGACAGGCTATTTGGCCCATCGAGTCTGCTCCACTATTTCATCATGGCTGATCCATTTTCACTCTCAGCTCCAATATCCCGCCTTCTCCCCATATCCCTTCATGCCCTGACTAATCAAGAATCTGTCAACTTCTGCCTTAAATATACGTGAAGACTTGGCCTCCACAGCTGCCAGTGGCAACAAATTCCACAGTTCCACCACTCTCTGGTTAAAGAATTTGCTCCTAATTTCCATTCCAAATGGACATCTCTCTTTTCTGAGGCTGTGTACTCTTGTCCTAGACTTCCTCCACCATAGGAAACAACCTCTCTACATCCACTCTAATGAGGCCTTTCACCATTCAATAGTTTTCGATTAGGTCACCCCTCATTCTTCTGAATTCCAGTGAATACAGGCTCAGAGCCATCAAATGCTCCTCAGATGATAAGCCATTCAATCCTGGAATCCTTTTTGTGAATCTCTTTTGAATCCTCCCCAATGACAATACATCCTTTCTTAGGTAAGGGCCCCAAACTGCTCATAATACTCCAAGTGAGACCTCACCTGTGCTATACTGTACATTATATTGTTGCTTTTATATTCCAGTCCACTCGAAATGAATGCTAACATCACATGCGCCTTCCTCACCACAGACTCAACCTGCATGAGGGCCCAGGTCACCAGCGTCAGAGGTCCATGCAAATCCAGAAGTCAAAGTTCAAAGTAGAATTTATTATCGGAGTACATACATGTCACCGCATACGTCTCTGAGATTCCTGTTCTGCGGGAATACTTGGCAAATCTATAGAACAGTGACTGTAAACAGGACCAGTGGACAACACACTGTGGAAATACAAATATAAATAAATAGCAGTAAATAACGTGTATGAAATAACAAGTTAAAGAGTCTCTAAAGTGAGATCATCAGTTGTGGGAACACCAGAAATAGAATAAGTGTAATTTTTCCCTTTGGTTCCAGAGCCTGATAGTTGAGGGGTAGTAACCTGGTGGTGTGAGTCCTGAGGGTCCTGTACCTTCTACCTGATGGCAGCAGTGAGAAAAGAGCATGGCCTGGGTAGTGAGGATCTTTGATGATGAATGCTGCTTTTCTACGGCAACATTTCATGTTAATGTGTGGATGGTTAGAGAGGGTTTTACCCATGATTTACTGGGCTAAATCCACTACCTTTCATAGAATTTTCCGTTCAAAGGCATTGGGTGTTCCCATACCAGGCCGTAATGCAGCCAGTCAGCACCCTTCCCACCACACATCTATAGAAATTTGCCAATGTTTTTGATGACGTGCCAAATTTAAAGTTACTGGTCCTATCCCCATCTGATCCTCCAATGATTACTGGCTCCGGTTTCCCTCTCCTGAAGTCTACAAACAGTTCCTTAGTCTTATAGACATTGAGTGAGAGGTTGTTGTTATTACACTACTCAGCCAAATTTAAAATCTCCCTCCTGTATGCTGATTCGTCACCACTTTTGATACAGCCCACAATGGTGGTATCATCAGCAAACTTGTATGTGATGTTGGAACTGTACTCAACCTAGGAGACCCAGAGTCTGAACACGTGATCGATGTCCTGGGGTAAAGTCGGAAGTGGCAGGTTCAAGATTCCAGGGACAAGGACTGGAGACCCGAAGGTAGCCTATCCTAGGATTGAGCACCCGTCTGGTTGTGGGAGTGGATGAGCGGGAGGAATGAGAAAGGGGCTCGTTTTGTTGTTGTTTGTGTTGTTCTTGGAAACATCATGGGCATGCTCTGTTGGCACCCGATTATGGCAACACTTGTGGGCTGCCGCCGGCACATACTTGGGCGTGTTGGTTGTTAACGTGAATGGCGCATTTCGCTGTAATGTACATGTGACAAATAAATCCAAATACAGTCAAAGGGTAAGCTAGAAAGGCTTCACCTAATGCAAGGCCTGAATTGATAGGCACAGAAACGTTATTTCTTTGGGATGTTGGGATGCTATGTTGAAGTTGTGTAAGATGTTAGTGAGGTCTTATTTGGGGTATTGTGTGCAGTTCTGGTCACCTTCCTAAAGGAAAGTCATCAATTAGATTGAAAGAGTACAGATAAAATTTACAAAGAACACACACACAAAATGCTGAAGGAACTCAGCAGGCCAGGCAGCGTCAATTGAAAAGAGCACTGTTGACATTTCAAACCAAGGCCCTTCATCAGATGAAGGGTCTCGACCCAGAACGTCAACTGTACTCTTTTACAGAGATGCTGCCTGGCCTGGTGAGTTCCTCCACCATTTTAAGAAGATAAGAACATAATTAATAGGAGGAGGAGTAGGCCATCTGGCCCTTCAAGTCTGCTCCACCATTTAATAAGATCATGGCTGATCTAGGTGGACTCATCTCTACCTCCCTGCCTTTTCCCCATAACCTTTAATTCCCCTGCTATGCAAAAATCTATCCAAACTTGTCTTAAATATACTTACTGAGATAGCTTCCACTGCTTCATTGGGCAGAGAATTCCACAGATTCACCACTCTTTTGGAAAAGCAGTCCCTCCTCATCTCAGTCCTAAATCTACTCCCTGAATCTTGAGGCAATGTCCCCTAGTTCTAGTCTCACCTACCAATGGAAACAACTTTCCTGCCTCTATCTTATCTATCCCTTGTATAATTTTATATGGTTCTATAAGATCTGCTCTCATTCTTCTGTCCCAGGCGACTCAGTCTCTCCTCATAGTCTTACCCCCTCATCTCTGGAATCAATCTGGTGAACCTCCTCTGCACCACCTCCAAAGCCATATCTTTCCTCATGTAAGGAGACCAGAACTGCACGCAGTACTCCAGGTGCGGCCTCACCAGTACCCTGTACAGTTGCAGCATAACCTCCCTGCTATTTAATTCAATCCCTCTAGCAATGAATGTCAACATTCCATTTGCCTTCTTAATAGCCTGCTGCACCTGCAAACCAATCTTCTGTGATTCATGCACAAGCACTCCCAAGTCCCTCTGCACAGCAGCATGCTACAATTTTTTATCATTTAAATAATAATTTGCTCTTTCACTTTTCCATCCAAAGTGGATGACCTCATATTTACCAACATTGTACTCCATCTGCCAGACCCTTGCCCACTCACTTAACCTATCTATATCTCTTTGCTGACTCTCCATAACTTCTGCACAATTTGCTTCGCCATTCAGTTTAGTATCATTAGCAAACTTAGATACACTACACTCAGTCCCCTCTTCCAGATCATTAATGTATATTGTGAACAGTTGCGGGCCCAGCACTAACCCTTGCGGCTCACCATTTATCACTGATTGCCAACCAGAGTAACACCTGTGTATCCCAACTCTCTGCTTTCTATTAATTAACCAATCCTCTATCCATGCTAATACATCACCCCCAGCTTTCCAAATGTTAAAAAGCCTGAACAGATTAGATATGGCAAACTTATTTCCCATGGTTGGGAGTCTCAGACAAGAGGGCACGACTTCAGGATTGAAGGACGTCCATTTAGAACACAGATGTGGAGAAATTACTTCAGTCAGAGGGTGGTAAATCTGTGAAATGTGTTGCCACGCGCGGCTGTGGAGGCCAAGTCATTGGGTGTATTTAAGGCAGAGATAGATAGGTTCTTGATTAGCCAGGGCATCAAATCGTATGGGAAGAAGGCAGGGGAGTGGGGATGACTGGAAGAATTGGATCAACCCATGACTGAATGGCAGAGCGGACTCGATGGACCAAATGACCTACTTCTGCTTCTATATCTTATGGTCTTATGGTCTTAACTCTATGTATCCTTATCTTATGGATAAGTCTTTTATGTGGCACCTTATCAAAGGCCTTCTGGAAACCGAAGTAAATAATGTCTATCTGCTCCCCTCTATCCACTGTGCTCATTATATCCTCAAAGAACTGCAGTAAGTCTGTCAAACAGAACTTACCTTTGCTGAATCCATGCCGTGTCTACCCGATGGGTCCATTTCTTTTTGGATACCTCACTATTTCTTCTTTAATGATTGCTTCAAGCATTTTCCCAACTACAGATGTTAATCTAACTGGCCTGTAGTTTCCTGTCTTTTGCCTACATAATATTTTGAACAGTGGCATGACATTCGCCATCTCCTAATCCACTGGGACCTGCCCAGAGTCCAAAGAAATTTGGTAAATTATCACCGAAGCTTCCACTATAACTTCGGCCATTTTTTTCAGTACACTGGGATGCATTCCAGCAGGACCAGAGGACTTGTCCATCTTCATGCCCACGAGTTTGCTCTGCACTACCTCTTTACTGACAACTATTGTATTAAGGTCCTCACCTCCCATCTCATCATAATATCGCTCTTTGACGTGTCAGACTGTGTCCTCCACTGTGAAGAACAACACAAAGCCTCTGCCATTTCCTCATTACCTAATATCAATCCCCCCTTCTTGTCCTCCAAGCGACCTATGTTCACTTTCGCCACCCTTTTCTGCTTTATATAGTTATAAAAACTTTTACTATCCGTTTTTATATTTTGTGCTTGTTTATTTTCATAATCTAGCTTCCCTTTCTTTATTGCATGCTTAGTGGTTCTTTGTTCCCAATCTTCCAGTTTCACACTGCTCTTAGCAACTTTGTATGCGCAAGCTTTTAGTTTGATTCCTTTTTTTATTTCCTTAGTTATCCAGTGCTGGCTCTCCCCACCCTTATTGTCCTTGCTTTTAACTGTAATATTCCTTTGTTGAGCACCATGAAAAATCTCTTTGAAAGTCTTCCACTGTCCTTCACTGTCTCACCATAGAGTCTGAGTTCCCAATCTACACTAGCCAAATCCCCCCTCATCTCATTGTAGTCTCCATTGCTTAGGCATAATACACTGGTTTTAGATCAAACTATAGCACCCTCCATTTGTATGAGAAACTCATTTTGTGTGTGTTCCTTGGATTTCCGGCATCTGCAGACTTTCCCTTGTTCGAAAATTTACAGGGATGGTTTTGGGACATGAGGATCTAAGTTATTAGAGAGAGGCTGAATGGGTTTGGACTTTATTCCCTAGAGGGTAGGAGAATGAGAGGGGATTTATAGGGGGTATATATGGGGTAAATGCAAGCAGGCTTTTCCCACAGAGGTTGGGTGAGACTAGAACTAGAGGTCAGGGGTTAAGGTAGAAGCTGAAATATTTCAGGGATCTTCTTCACTCTGGGTGGTGCGAGTGTGGAATGAGCTGTCAGTGCGAGTGGTGGATGTGGACTCATTTGCAATATTTAAAAGAAGTTTGGATGCATACATTAATGGGAGGGGTACGGAGGGCTGTGGTCCAGGTGAAGGTCAATGGGACTAGGCAGATTAATAGCTTGACATGGACTAAATGGGCTGAAGGGCCTGCTTCTGGACTGTAGTGTTCTGTGACTCAGTGACTCCGTGAAATTCCAAGAGGTGATGGGAAAGCAGTCTACAAATGCATACATAAGGGTTCATTGATCCACAGACATAATAGAGTTTCGCACAGAGATTTACCCTTACACACTGTGGTTCTTCAACACAAAAAGAACAACTTCTACCTATATACAGTAGTACTCTTACATAATAATATGCTTGAAGCTTCCCTTACATGTCTGATGAGGATAGGCTAAGCAAGTTGGGGCTTTCTTCTTTAGAGTGAAGGAGGATGAGAAGGAACTTGATAGAAGTGTACAAGATGATGAGGCATTGTTCGAGTGGATAGCCAGAGACTTCTCAAAGTTCAAAGTACACTTATCATCAAAGTATATATATCATATACAACCTCGGGGTTCATCTTCTTGCAGGCAGCCACAACACCAAGGACATAATAGAAGAAATGAAAGGGTTGACTATTTTCTAAATGGAGAGAGAGTGCAAAAAACTGAGACACAAAGGGACTTGGGTGTCCTTGTGCAGGATTCCCTAAAGGTTAATTTGCAGGTTGAGCCTGTGGTGAGGAAGGCAAGGACAATGTTAGTATTCATTTCAAGAGAACTAGTATATAAAAGCAAGGATGTAATGTTGATATTTTATAAAGCACTGGTGAGGCCTCACTTGGAGTACTGTGATCAGATTTGGGCTGGAGAGGGTTCAAAGGAGGTTCATGAAAATGATTCCAGGATTGAATGGCTTGTCATATGAAGAGTGTTTGATGGCTCTGGCCCTATTTTCACTGGAATTCAGAAGAGTAAAGGGCGACTTCATTGAAACCTATCGAATGGTGTAAGGCCTTGATAGATTGGATGTGGAAAGGCTGGTGGGAGAGTCTAAGACACTGCCTCAGAATACAGGGGCGTACTTTTAATATGGAGATGAGGAGGAATTTCTTTAGCCAGAGAGTGGCGAATCTGTGAAATTTTTTGCCACAGGCAGCTGTGGAGGCCAAATCTTTACGTATATTTAAGGCAGAAGTTGATAGATTCTTGATTGCTCAGGGCATGAAGGGATGTGGGGAGAAGGCAGGAGATGGGGGCTGAGAGAAAAATTGAATCAGCTATGATGAAATGGTGCAGCAGACTCAATGGACCAAATGGCCTCATTCTTATGGTAATCCATGTTAAAATGCACACACAGCAAAACTGACAAACATCCAATGTGTGGGAAAAACGTAACACCAAGGTGAAAATAACTAATCCCAAAGGGCATCATTTTAAGATCATCGAAGAAAAGTACATGGTGGGGTGGGGGGGGGGGGAACATAAGAGGTAAGTTCTTTATAAAGAGTGATGGATACGTTGAATGCCCTGCCAAGGGTGGTGGTAGAGGCAGATACATTACAGGAGTTTAATAAACTCTTGGACAGGAACATGGATGATGAAAAAATGGAGGGCTATGTTGGTAGGAAGGGTTAGATTGATCTTAGAGCAGGCTAAGAGGTTAGGACCTGTACTGTACTGTAGTGTTCTATGTTCTATGCTTAATGTCATTCATTTTATCTGTAAGAAACAAAACATTGGAGGAGCTCAACATTTGAATAAGCCAGGTAAATTTGCAACAGAGCTGTCTTGACCCTGTCAATGAGCAGTTGAATGAGTCCATTGCCAAAGGAAATCATTAAATCTCTCTCTTACTCCCCACTGTGTACTTACTGTTCCTTCCCTCCACTTGGTCAAAGTGCTCCAAAGGAAATGGGTCAAAGATATCAGCTGAACAGAAGAAAATGTTCATATCCACCAAATTGGAATTTTATTCATAGATTTCAGTTGGGCTACTATAATTACAGAAGATTATGTTCTTACAAGTAAATGATATTAATGGGAGGAAAATGGAAATTCAGATAACATTATCATTACATAAATGTAAGTTTATTTTCCCACCCTAATCCTGAGATCAAGGTTATAAGAACATAAAACATAAGAGCAGAATTAGGCCATTCAGCCTATTAGATCTCCTCCTCATTTCCATCATGGCTTATTTATTATTCCTCTCAACCCCATTCTCCTTTCTCCACATAACTTTTGATGATCTGATTAATCAGCCTCCACCTTAAATATACCCAATGAACTGGCCTGCATCGCTGTCTGTGGCAATGAATTGCACAGATTCACCACCCTCTGACAGTTGTCACCTTGCCTCAGCAAGGTACAAGTCGGCCTACCAGACTACTACAGCAACCACAACCCCCACCCCCCCATCTGCAGGTTTGATAGTGAGGTTAGGACTAGTGTGGAGAGAGTGGAGAGCAGTGTGTTCAGAAGGAGTGAGGCTGGAATTGCAGAGAGGAGTGGTGAAGACAAGACAGCTGATAGCTTGTTGGCAGTTAGCAATGAAAAGTTCCAGAGCATGCAGAAGACAAGAGTGGTGTGTCCAGGAAGAGGAGGAGGGTTGAAGATGGGAGAAGGGTTTATCGGTATGGGCTGGAGAGTCTTTGCCAAAGAAGTAAGCTTGGAGATGGAGGCAGTGGAAGAAAAGCTCTGTGTAATGACAGGCGTGGAACTCACTGAGGTGTAGACATAGCGGGACAAAGATGAGGCCCTTACTGAGGACAGAACGTTCTGTTTCAGAGAGGGGAAGGTCAGAGATGACGGTGAAGTCCAGCACGGATGAGAGTTGGGATCAGAGGGGGGAAGGGGGTTGGTAGTGTCAGAGTAGAGGGGAAGGTTGGACTGTTCAGGGAAAGTAGAGTGAGAAGAAGATGGAGGCTCCAAGGACCCAAGAGCCGGCAGTGGGACCTGAGAGGCACAGGAGTTCAGAGTGGAAGTGGGGGAAGGGGAGACAGGGGTTCCAGCAGCCGCACGTAATGTCCTGGCCTGGAGATGCTGTAGGTCAAGGCTGGAGTTGGGGTTGTAGGTTACGCAGTCGGCACTTTGAAAGTTTTATTTCTTTCACCAATCGACTTCCCAGCTCTTTACTTCACCCCTCCTCCTCCTCCCGGTTTCAGCTATCACCTACTACTTTGTATTTCTTCCTCCCCTCCCCCCACCTTCTTACTCTGGCTTCTCATCTTTTTTCTCCAGTTCTGATGCAGGGTCTCGGCCTGAAACGTCGACTGTTTACTCTTTTCCATAGATGTTACCTGATCTGCTGAGTTCCTCCTGAATTTTGTGTGTGTTGCTTGGATTCCCAGCATCTGCAGATTTTCTCCTGTTTGTGATTGGACTGCTTCCTCAATCCTACTTGGCCCTCCACCTATCTTCGTACCGTTCGCAAACAGGCACAAAACCATCAATTGCTTCATCCAAATCACTGACCTATAACGTTAAAAGAAGTACTCACAACATCAACCTCTTTGGAACACCACTGATCACCAGCAGCCAACCAGAAAAGGCTCCCTTTATTCCCACTCTTTGCCTCCTGCCAGTCAGCCAATCTACTATCCCTGCTTGTATCTTTCCTTTAATACCATGAGCTCTTATCTTGTAAAACAGCCTCATGTGTGGCACCTTGTCAAGTTCCTTCTGAAAATCTAAATAAACAACGACCACTGACTCTCCTTATCTACCCTGTCTGTTATTTCCTCAAAGATTTCCAACAGGTTTGTCAGGTACAATATCCCCTTGAGAAAAGCATGCAGACCTTGCCCTACTTTACCATGTGCCCCCAAGTACTCCAAAACCTCATCCTTAAACAGCTTTCCAAACACTGAAGTCAGGTTAACGGCTCAATAATTTCCTTTCTTCTACAACAACCCCCCCAACTTCTTAAAGAGTGGAGTGACAATTACAATTTCCAGTCCTTAGGAACCATTCCAGAATCTAGAGATTCTTGAAAGATCATTACTAATGCCTCTACAATCTCATCAGCCACCTCTTTCAAAAGCCTGGGGTGTAGTCCATCTGGTCCAGGTGACTTATCAACATTCAAACATTTCAACTCCAAAGCACCTTCTCCTTAGTAATAACAATGACACTCACTTCTGCCCCCTGACACTTTCATATTTCTGGCATTCTGCTAGTGTTTCTACATTGAAACCTGACGCAAAATGCTTATTAAATTCATCCTCCTTTTCCTTGTCCCACATTAATACCTTTCCAACATCATTTTCCAATGGTCTGATATCCACTCTCACCTCTCTTTACTCTTTATATATCTGGAAAAAAAACTCCTTGTATCCTAGTTTATATTATTGGCTATCTTACCTTCATACTTCATCTTTTCTCTCTTTATGGCTGTTTTAACCTCTTTCTGTTGGTTTTTTAAAGCTTCTCAATCCTCTAACTTACTATTAATTTTTGTTCTATTTTATGCCCTCTCTTTTGCTTTTAAGTTGACTTCAACTTCACTTGCCAGCCACAGTTGTGTCATCTTGCCTTTAGAATACTCTTTCTTCTTTGAGATGTATGTATCCTGTGCCTTCCCAATTTCACCCAGAAGCTCCAACCATTGCTGCTCTGCTGTCATCCCTGCTATTTTCTCCTTCCAGTCAAGTTTGGCCAGCTTCTTTCTTATGCCTCTATAATTCCTTTTACTCCACTGTAAACTGATACATCTGATTTTAGCTTCTCCTTCTCAAACTGCAGGATATACTCTATCATATTATGATCACTGCCTCCTAAGGGCTCATTACCTTATGTTCCCTAAACAAATCTGGGTCATTACACAATGCTCAATCCAGAACTGCTGTTCCCCTAGTGAGCTCAACCACAAGCTACTCTAGAAAGCCATCTTTTAGGCATTCTACGGATTCCCTCTCTTGGGATTTGGCACCATCCTGATTTTCCCAATCTACCTGCATATTGAAATCCCCCATGATTATCACAACATTGCCCTCTTTACATGCCTTTTCTATTTCCCATTGTAATATCTACCCAACATCCTGGCTACTGTTCAGAGGCCTGTATACAACTCCCATCAGGGTCTTTTTATCCTTGCAGTTTCTTAACTCTACCCAGAGGACTCTACATCTTCCAATCATTTGTCATCTCTTTCTAATGGACTTGATATCATTTTTTTATCTACAGAGCCTGGCTTCAGTCTCTGCCAACCTGCCTGTCCTTTTGATACAATGTGTGTCTTTGGATGTTAACCTCCCAACTATAATCTTTCAGCCAAGTCTCAGAGATGCCCACAACATCATACCTGCCAATCTCTAACTCCGCTGCCAGATCGTCTACCTCATTCCGTATACCGCATGCATTCTAATATGACACCTTCAGCCCTGTATTCCTCACCCTTTGTGATTTTGGCCTCCTGTTACAGTTTAACTCATCTCACTGACTACAATATTGCCCCATCATCTGGTTTGTCCTTCCTCACAGTACACACTGCATCTAGTTGAATAGCAACTGCCCCATCCTCAAACCTATCTTTCCAATTTCCATCTCCCTGCCAAATGAGTTTAAACCCTCTGGCAAAGCTGTCTGCAAGGATATTGGTTCCCCTTGGGTTCAGGTGTAACCTGACCTTGTGTATAGTTCATACCTTCTCCAGAAGAGATCCCAATGATCCAGAATCTGAATGGTGTAATTCTGCTCCTATATCTTACAGTATGTCTAATTGCCATGGCACAGAAGACAACCAAATGTGGAATTAGTATCCATAACAGGCTGATGAGTAGATGGGTCAAGCTGCTAGAGGATGATCAAAATATATTTGGACAGAAGAAAGATTTTATAGGTAGATTATTGATTTTATGTCTATAAAGTGACTTTAGGCACAGGAGTGTCCGCACATAAGTTGACTGACAGGAAATGATCAAGTAGTAGTAGCTGGGGGTGTGATGGGGTGGAGTTTTTGATCAGCCTTACTGCTTGGGGAGAGTAACCGGTAGACCTGGTGTAGATGCCACATAGCTTCCTCCCTGAACTGTCCATGAGCAGAGTGGGTGGGATGGTTCATGATGTTACTCGCCCTCTTCTGGCATGTTTCTGTGTGTATATACATCTCTGATAGTGGGCAGGCTGTTGCCAGTGATGCATTGAGCAGTTTTGACTACCGGTTGTAGAGCTTTCCTGTCCACACAGTGCAGTGTCTATAACGTGCTCAGATGCTCTCTACTGCACATCTGTAGAATGTGCTAAATGCACACTTAGATGAGTATGTGCCACATGTGGGCAAATGGGACCAGCTCAGATGATTTGGACTGAGAGACATTTTAATTATCATGGAAAGTCTGCTGGAAATCCTAAGCATCACACACAAAATGCTGGAGGAACTCAGCAGGTCAGACAGCATCTACAGAAATTAATAAACTGTCAACATTCTGGGCCAAGGCCCTTCATCAGGTCCAGAGAAGGGTCTTGGCCCAAAGTGCTGACTATTTAATTTCCATAGATGCTGCCTGACCTGTTTAGTTCCTCGAGCATCTTGTGTGTGTTGACGTGATTTCATTGCCATAAAACTCTGTGACAATGAAACACAATGGTTGGCACGGACATGGTCTGTGACTCTAAGAAGCAGACAGCAAGGGAACAAAACGTAGCAGAAATTATTGGAAGTACTCAGGAGGCTTGACAACATCAACAGAAAGAAAACTTAACATTCCAGATCTATGACCTCTGATCCTTCAGAGATGAACATCTTGGTAAACTGGAGAGAAAGATGGAAAGAATGCACAGGAGACAAAGAAAGGTAAACAGAATTCTGAACTCAAGAGATTCTGCAAATGTTATAGATGCAGAGCAACACATTCAAATTGATGGAGGAACTCCACAGGTCAGGAGCATCTATGAAAATCTACCAACAGTCGACGTTTTGGGCCAGATCCTTCATCAGGACTGGAAAGGAAGGGGAAGGACTCCAGAATGAAAAGTTGAGAGGAGAGGAAGGAGAATAGCTAGAAGATGATAGGTGAAGCCAGGTGGGTAGGAAAGATAAAGGGCTGGAGAGGCAAGAATCAGATAGGAGAGGAGAGTGGACCATAGGAGAAAGGGAAGGAGGAGGGGACCCAGGGGTAGGAGGTAGTCAGCAACACACACATCAATTAAATGTAAGAGATTCAGCAGATGCTGGAAATCCAGAGCAACGCACATAAAATGCTGGAGGAACGTAATAGGTCAGGCAGCATCTATGGAGAACAAAGTGATGAATCAAGTATTAGATCCAAGAGAAAACTGATGGTAAAAGCATGCATGGATATCAAAAGTTAACTCTGGAGGAGAAGTAAACAGAAAGCAAATAAATATCTAAAATTATTGGCAAACAGAAACAAAATACAAAGCAGGAAATGTGAGATGCAATGACCGGAAATGATGATTATGATCTTCAAAAATATTTCAATGCAATTTTAAGTTCAAAAAAACATGATCAGGAGATGTTGTTATTTGAGCTTGCATTTGGGCTTCCCTAGACAAATCAGGAGATCAAAGATGGAAAAGGAGTGAACATGGAAACTTAAACCATGAGGTGACTGCAAGATTGGGGAATTGCTGATTAGAAAATCTGCATTTCATCAATCGTTTCAATTTCTCTAACTTCTGGTGATCTCATTCCCCTCCTTGTGCCTTCTCTGTTTCTCCATTCCCTATTCTGATTATCCTTTCACCATTTCTCCTCATTGCCCATCACGTCTCTTTGATTCCCCTCTTCCTTCCCTTTCTCCCACAGTCCACTCCTCTCCCCTATCATATTCCTTCTTCTTTAGCTCTTTACCTCTGCCACCTTTCGTCTCCCAGTTTCTTACTTTATCAGCCCTCGCTCGACCACCCACCTTTCCCCCTCACCTGGCCTCACCTCCCATCTGCCAGCTTGTATTCCTTCAACTTCCTCATCCTGGTGTCTTCCCCTTCTTTTCCAGTCCTGATGCAAGGTCTCAGACCAAAACATTGAGTGTTTATTCATTTCTACAGATTCTGACTGAAGTGTCTCCAGCATTTTGTGTGTTTTGCTCACAACTTCCACAATCTGTAAAATCTCTGGAGTTTATGATTTCAACAATAAGTCTACACTTTGCTGCCTCAGTAAAGCAGCCAACAGAATCAAAGGCCCCAGGACTTTCACTCTTCTGCTCCTCCTATCGGACAGAAGATATAAAAGCCGAAATGAACATAACACAGCTTCTATTGACTATTGAATGGTCTCCTTGTATAAGATGCAATCTTGACCTCACAATTTGCCTTGTTAAGACCTTGGACCTTTTTGTCTGCCTGCATTGCACTTTCTCTGTCACACTTCATTCTGTATTGTTTTACCTTGTTCTACCTCAGTGCACAGCCATAATGAATTGATCTTTATGAATGATAAGCAAGACAAGTTTGCACTGTGCCTCAATATGTGTGACAATAACAGTAAACAAAACCAAATTAGTCACTGAACGGGTAATATAGATCAGATTAGCTTATTGTGTTGTACATCAGGGTGCAATGAAACACCCCTGCTTGCAGGCAGCTCACAGAGTAAACAGAATAAACAAATAATAAACAGTTAGCAGTCACTTGCAATATAAATGCAGGTTTTTTTTCTGTGATCTAAAACTACACAACACGCAATCAGACTCCAGATAAGAATTGAAACTTAAACTCTTAAATTTTGTTAAAGATGGCACTGGCAAGAAACAGTGATGCTTTACAGGAAATATACAAAACTACTAACCATTCTGCTAAATATATTTTTTCTGGACAATGATCACAGCAATCTGTAGCCTGCAATTTCCCTTTGGGAGTTATGCTTCTGAACCATCTTTACGACCTGGCGTTTACACAGTATCCTGAGAGATTCAGTGAATTGAACTCTCTAGAATGCAGGTATGACTGGGGTGACCATTGCTGGAGCAGACCTGGGGCCAGATTGAAGTAATAGGGCCCAGGCCCAAGAACAAAAAATGAACTGATGTTTAGACGATTTCAAAACTGAGCCAGATTAAAATGATCAAGGCGTCAAGTCAAGGCTGACGGCAAAGGATGAACCTGTGTTCAGCTTACTGCTCCAGGAGGTTTACTCAACTCAGTGCAGAACTGACTGTAGCTGGGCCTTAAGCCATCAGCACTCGGCTCAGTGTTGAACTGGCTCCGTAGCTGTGGCCTGCAGCCATCGGGTTCCTGAACACTGCAGCACTGAACTGGCTCCATGGTTATGGACACTTTTGGGGACTCTGATGTTCAAACTAAGGTCAGTGGACATTGGGAGACAACACTCCAATCACATGAAGGAGGGTGGTTGTGGTTGTTGGAGGTGATCATCACAGCCACAAAACATTACAGCAGGAATCCTTCTTGATTAGTAAGGGTGTCAGAGGTTACAGAGAGAAGGCAGGGAGAATGGGGTTGACATGGATAATTAAATCAGCCATGTTGAAATGGCAGTGCAGACTCAGTGAGCTAAATGGCTTAATTCTGCTTCTACATCTTATGGCTCTATAGTGGAACCATTCAGGACAATGTTCTAAGGCCAGCCATCTCCAGTTACTTTATAAATGATCATCCTTCACAGAAGAGAGAATGTTTTGTTTTCTCGATGATGATGAAGATTCTTTGACCCAAAATGTTAAATAAGACCATAAGATATAGGAGCAGAAATAGGCCCACGGAGCTTGCTCCACCATTTCATCACAGCTGATTCATTTCCCTCTCAGCCCCAGTGTCTTGTCTTCTCCCTGTAACTCCTCATGCCCTAATAATCAAGAATCTATCAACATATGCGTTAAATATATCCAATGATTTGGCCTCTACAACCGCCTGTGGCAAAAAAATTCCACAGATTCACCATTCTCCAGCTAAAGTTTCTTTTTCCACAGATGCCACCTCTCAAGTTTGGTTTTTCCAATACTTTCTGATTTTATTGGAACAATACTACTACTTTTCCTTCATAGTTATTTCTCTCCCAAACAGCACCGAGCGATTATAGCTGTTACAATTTATTCTACATTGTTACTATTTTGGGTGGCACGGTGGAGATACGTCTCTACCAAAGGAGGTGTGAGGTGCTCCTTCCCTCTGCTAGCCTGTAGGTCACCCTTGAGTGAGGTGTAGTACCTGCTTAGCCTCCCCCCCCCATCCCTCCCCACCCCACCCCACGATGGGAGCAGGTGGTGGATGGTCATATGAGCAGCTGGTGCATATCACAAGTCCTGGTTATGTGACCACTGACACCAGGCAGATAGTCTCTGAAGAGTATTGATGATGGCCGGGGTCACCTGTCTTGTAAAGACACTGCCCAGAAGAAGGCAAACCTTGTCTGTAGAAAAATTTGTCAAGAACAATTATGGTCATGAAGACCATTATCACTCATGTCATATGACACAGAGCATACAGATGATTATGATTATAATGTTATTTTTTTACCTTGTTCTACCTCAATTCACTGTGTCATGATCTGATCTGTAAGAATAGGAAAAAATATTTTTTATTCATTGCATCTCAGTACATGTGACAATAATAAATAAATTCCACTTCCGGATCTAACCTTCACTAGAACAATTGCAGCGGTTCAAAAAGACAGATCACCTCCATTTTCCCAGGGTTTGTTGGGGATGGGCCATAAATGCCGGCCCTGTCAGAGACAAAGGAAAAAAAATAGAAATTATTTCATGCAACACACACAAAATGCTGAAGGAACTCGGCAGGTCGGGCAGCATCTATGGAAAGTAATAAACCATCAACGTTTCAAGCCGAGACCCTTCTTTGGGACTGGAAAGAAGGGGAATGATGCCAGAATAAAAAGTTGGGGGGAGGGAAAGGAGGAGAGCTGGAAGGTGATAGATGAAGCCAGGTGGGTGGGGAAGGTGAAGGGCTGGAGAGGAAGGACTCTGCTGGGAAAAGAGGGTAAACCATAGGAGAAACTGTTGGGGAAATTTTTTAATGTTAGAGACAAATTGATAAGCAAAACCTTTCCCATCCAAGACATTCTTTTTTCTCCCCTCTTCTTGGGGAAGAAGATACCAAAGCTTGTAAGCATGTATCACCAGGCCTAAAGACAGTTTCTGTCCAGGTACAGCAGCCTGAAAACACACACTCAGCGATTCAGGAACAGCTTCTTCCCCTCTGCCATCCAATTCCTAAATGGATATTGAACACTACCTCACACTTTTAGTATATATTATTTCTGTGTTTGCACAATTTTGATCTATTCAATATACATATACTGTAATGATTGACTTATTTTTTTTATATTATGTATTGCATGGAACTGTTGCTGCTAAGTTAACAAATTTCACAACACGTGCTGGTGATAATAAACCTGATTCTGATTCTGAATTCAGAAGAATGAGGGGTGACCTCATTGAAACCTATCGAATGGTGAAAGGCCTTGATAGAGTGGATGTGGAGAGGGTGTTTCCTGTGGTGGGAGACTCTAAGACCAAAGGACACAGCCTCAGAATAGAGGGGCATCCTTTTAGAACAGAGATGATTGGTAAAGGTGCTGAGGAAGAGGATTTCTTGGAATGTATGCGGGATGGTTTTTTGAACCAACATGTCGAGGAACCGACTAGAGAGCAGGCTATTCTGGACTGGGTTTTGAGCAATGAGGAAGGGTTAATTAGCGATCTTGTTGTGAGAGGCCCCTTGGGTAAGAGTGACCATAATATGGTGGAATTCTTCATTAACATGGAGAGTGACGTAGTTAATTCAGAAACAAAGGTTCTGAACTTAAAGAGGGGTAACTTTGAAGGTATGAGACGTGAATTAGCTAAGATAGACTGGCAAATGACACTTCAAGGATTGATGGTGGATATGCAATGGCAGGCATTTAAAGGTTGCATGGATGAACTACAACAATTGTTCATCCCAGTTTGGCAAAAGAATAAATCAAGGAAGGTAGTGCACCCGTGGCTGACAAGAGAAATTAGGGATAGTATCAATTCCAAAGAAGTAGCATACAAATTAGCCAGAGAAAGTGGCTCACCTGAGGACTGGGAGAAATTCAGAGTTCAGCAGAGGAGGACAAAGGGCTTAATTAGGAAGGGGAAAAAAGATTATGAGAGAAAACTGGCAGAGAACATAAAAACGGACTGTAAAAGCTTTTATAGATATGTAAAAAGGAAAAGACTGATAAAGACAAATGTAGGTCCCCTGCAAACAGAAACAGGTGAATTGATTATGGGGAGCAAGGACATGGCAGACCAATTGAATAATTACTTTGGTTCTGTCTTCACTAAGGAGGACATAAATAATCTTCCAGAAATAGTAAGGGACAGAGGGTCCAGTGAGATGGAGGAACTGAGCGAAATACATGTTAGTAGGGAAGTGGTGTTAGGTAAATTGAAGGGATTGAAGGCAGATAAATCCCCAGGGCCAGATGGTCTGCATCCCAGAGTGCTTAAGGAAGTGGCCCAAGAAATAGTGGATGCATTAGTGATAATTTTTCAAAACTCGTTAGATTCTGGACTAGTTCCTGAGGATTGGAGGGTGGCTAATGTAACCCCACTTTTTAAAAAAGGAGGGAGAGAGAAACCGGGGAATTATAGGCCGGTTAGCCTAACGTCGGTGGTGGGGAAACTGCTGGAGTCAGTTATCAAGGATGTGATAACAGCACATTTGGAAAGCGGTGAAATGATCGGACAAAGTCAGCATGGATTTGTGAAAGGAAAATCATGTCTGACGAATCTCATAGAATTTTTTGAGGATGTAACTAGTAGAGTGGATAGGGGAGAACCAGTGGATGTGGTATATTTGGATTTTCAAAAGGCTTTTGACAAGGTCCCACACAGGAGATTAGTGTGCAAACTTAAAGCACACGGTATTGGGGGTAAGGTATTGGTGTGGGTGGAGAATTGGTTAGCAGACAGGAAGCAAAGAGTGGGAATAAACGGGACCTTTTCAGAATGGCAGGCGGTGACTAGTGGGGTACCGCAAGGCTCAGTGCTGGGACCCCAGTTGTTTACAATATATATTAATGACTTGGATGAGGGAATTAAATGCAGCATCTCCAAGTTTGCGGATGACACAAAGCTGGGTGGCAGTGTTAGCAGTGAGGAGGATGCTAAGAGGATGCAGGGTGACTTGGATAGGTTGGGTGAGTGGGCAAACTCATGGCAGATGCAATTTAATGTGGATAAATGTGAAGTTATCCACTTTGGTGGCAAAAATAGGAAAACAGATTATTATCTGAATGGTGGCCGATTAGGAAAAGGGGAGGTGCAACGAGACCTGGGTGTCATTATACACCAGTCATTGAAAGTGGGCATGCAGGTACAGCAGGCGGTGAAAAAGGCGAACGGTATGCTGGCATTTATAGCGAGAGGATTCGAGTACAGGAGCAGGGAGGTACTACTGCAGTTGTACAAGGCCTTGGTGAGACCACACCTGGAGTATTGTGTGCAGTTTTGGTCCCCTAATCTGAGGAAAGACATCTTTGCCATAGAGGGAGTACAAAGAAGGTTCACCAGATTGATTCCTGGGATGGCAGGTCTTTCATATGAAGAAAGACTGGATGAACTGGGCTTGTACTCGTTGGAATTTAGAAGATTGAGGGGGGATCTGATTGAAACGTATAAGATCCTAAAGGGATTGGACAGGCTAGATGCGGGAAGATTGTTCCCGATGTTGGGGAGGTCTAGAACAAGGGGTCACAGTTTGAGGATAGAGGGGAAGCCTTTTAGGACCGAGGTTAGGAAAAACTTCTTCACACAGAGAGTGGTGAATCTGTGGAATTCTCTGCCACAGCAAACTGTTGAGGCCAGTTCATTAGCTATGTTTAAAAGGAAGTTAGATATGGCCCTTGTGGCTACAGGGGTCAGGGGGTATGGAGGGAAGGCTGGGTTCTGAGTTGGATGATCAGTCATGATCATAATAAATGGCGGTGCAGGCTCGAAGGGCCAAATGGCCTACTCCTGCACCTATTTTCTATGTTTCTATGTTTCTATGAAAGGAATTTCTGTAGCCAGGGAATGGTGAATCTGTGGAATACTTTGCCAGAGGCAGCTGTGGAGGCGAAGCCTTTATGTATATTTAAGGCAGAAGTTGATAGATTCTTGATTGGTCAGGGCTTGACGGGATACGGGGAAAAGGCAAGAGACTGGGGCTGAGAGGAAAATTGGATCAGCTATGCTGAAATGGTGGAGGAGACTCGATGGACCAAGTGGCCTAATTCTGCTCCTATATCTTATGATCTTATGGTTTAATGTTATAAAAATGCACATCTTGTAGAATAAAATGGACAATTGATCTCACAATCATCATGACCTTTCACAGTATCTACTTGCACTACATTTTCCCTGCACTGTAACATTATATTCTGCGTTATGTTACAGTTTTCCCTTGTACTACCCCAAGATACTAATGGGATGAAACTATTTGTATAAATGCCATGGAAGATAAAGTTTTCTATTCTAACAGTGCGTGTGACAATAATAAACCAATTACCAACCTCGACCACAAATTCAGTATTGATTGAGCTGACGGCAACATACCAAGTTGTTTAAAAGGGAAATAACTTCAAAACCAATATCATTCCTGTGGAGAGGCCAGTAAAAGTTCATGGTCAAGGCTGGAAAATGAGCTAAGAAACTAAGTCAGGAAGAACTGGTCTGAGGACTTCACATATGCCGATTTTAATTTGAGAGTTCAAAAACTAGTGTATTTGAGAACTAGATTATTCTTATAATGTAAATCCTTGCATAGTCTGACAATATTTTGATTCAGGATTTCTCAAAAAATCAATAGGATGCTTTTGAAATGTAGAGCAGATTACAGTCTTTTAAATTCAAAGTTTGAAGTTAATTTATTCTCGAACTACATACTTCTAACCACATACAACTCTGAGATACATTTTCTTTCAAGTGTACACAGTAAATCCAAGAAACTCAATAGAATTAGTGAAAGACCACACTCAAAAGAATGGACAAACAATCAATGAGTACAAAACAAGATAATAATTATAATAATAATTGATAAATAAAGGTACAATAAATATTGAGAACGTGAGATGAAGAGTCCTCGAAAGTGACTCCATTGGTTGTGGGAACAGTGATGGGACAATTGAAGTTAAGTGAACGTACCCCCCTTTGGTTCAAGAGACTGATGGTTGAGGGATAATGAACGTTCCCGGACCTGTTGGTGTGAATCTTGAGGTTCCTGTACCTTTTTTCTGATGGGTGCAGAAAGAAGAGAGAATGCTCTGGATGGTTCGATCATTGATGATGGATCCTCCTTTCCTGCTACAACTCTCCATATAGATGTGATCAATGGTGGGGAGGGTTTTACCCATGATGGACCGGGCCATATACTCCCGCCTTTTGTAGGATTTTCCATTCACTGGCATTAGTGTTTTCATACCAAGCTGTGATGCAAACAGTCAACATACTCTCCTCCTTACATCCATCGACGCTTGTCAAAGTTTTAGATGTCATGCAGAATCTTCACAAACTTCTCAGGATATAAAGGCACTGGTATACTTTCCTTATAATGGCACGAATATGAGGAATTTAAAGTTGCTGACCCTCTGATTCCCCCATTGAAGAGTGGTTCATGGACCCCGGGGTTCTTCCTCCTGAAGTCAATAATCAGCTACTTGGTCTTGCTGACACTGGGTACGAGATTGTTGCTGTAGCACCAATCAGCCAGATTTTCAGTCTCCCTCCTATATGCTAATTCATCACCACCTTTGATTCGGCCAATGGCAGTGGTGTCATCAACAAACTTAAATATGGACTAGGAGCTGTGCTTAGCCTCACAGTCATCAGTATAAAGCAAGTAGAGCAGGGGACTAAACACCCAGCCTCGTGGTACACCCATGCTGATGGAGATCATAGAGATGTTTCTGCCAATCCAAACTGACTTGGGGTCTGGAAATGAGGAAATCGAGTTCAAGTTCAGGTTTGTTGTCAATCAACCATACACATGTATATGTCTAAATGAAACATTGTTTCCCCAGGGTCAAAGTGCAAAAACCAGTCCATATCGATACACACAGCACATATAGTTATGATCCAACACATAGAGTTACAAAATAATATGAGCATAAGTCTGTGAGTGACAAGGCCTGAAAATGACAGGTTGACATATAGCACGAGGTGCATGTTTATGTAAAACAGTGTAATGTTACTGGCAATATTATAATGAAACAAGCACGGTGGCATAGCGGTTAGTGTGACACTATTACAGCTTGGGACATTGGAGTATTGGAGTTCAATTCCGGCGCCAGCTCTAAGGAGTTAGTACATTGTCCCCCATGACCACATGGGTTTACCTTCAGGAGCTCCAGTTTCCTCCCAAAGTCCAAAGATGTACCGGTCAGTAGGTTAATTGGTCATTGTAAATTGTCCCATGATTAGGCAAGGGTATTCTGGGTTGTACAGCTCATTGGGACGGAAAGACTGACCCCTGCTGTATCTCTAAACAAAAATTAAAAACAAAAAGATGAAAAGGATCAGTGCAGGATGAGGGTGTGTCTGTGAGAAGTTGGGATGGGTGTTGCCAATTAGGTGGCAGGACATTCAGACAGGGTGTATACGTGTGCTGAGTGGCAACAGGGTGTTAAAAAGTGTAATCGCCTGCGGGAAGAAGCTATTACCCAGTCTTACAGATCTGGTTCCTGTCTCATTTTGCATCCTTAATCCCAAACCAGGGAATTATAGACACACTAAACTCTGCTCACAATAGAGACTGTTCTTGGCATCTTCCCCAGAATAAGTGGCTTCCAAAGAAGGTATTTAAGATGCCAAATAACCACTTCTTCTTTTAAACTTTCTTAGACTTGCAGATGCTGGTTCTCTTGAGTTCCAGCATGTCACAGTTCTGGTTGATGAAGAATTGTGTACTTTCATTTTCATAGAGTCACAAAAAAGTACAGCACAGAAGCAGACTATTCTGCCCATCTAGTCCATGCTGAACCATTGAAAATGCCTTGTCCCATCAACTTGCAATAGAGACATAGAAAAGTACAGTGAAGAAACAGGTCCTTCAGCCCATCTATAGACATGAAGCTACATCAAAAGAAGCAATATTAGCATTATCAAGTTCAGGTTTAATTGTTATTCATCCATGGATGCAAATACAGCCAAACGAATCAGCAAAATACAATCACACACAGCACACAGCATGTACAGCACATATAATTACGATAGCAAAAAAACATACAATTAGAAAAAAAATTAAATAATGTAGCCCATCTTCCTGAGTGCTGTGGTCCGTAGACTGATGGTACATGGATATTGTCCTGGAGCCAGGTTTCTGAAGAACAAGCCCACTGCTGATTCTAGAAATATGAAATAAAACCAGGATTATGTGTGTTGTCCAGAAAATGCTGGAAACATTCAGCAGGCAAGGTAGCTTTTGTGGAAGGAGGAACAGAGTGTTTTTTTCGGTTGAATTTTCAGCCTGTCTAAGTATGATTAATTGATGGCACCTTTTCTGGTCCTCTGTAACAAACAGTTTATGTGTTACAATTAATCACGGTTTACCTCAAACAGGTTAATTCGGCTGTCAATTAGATAATCTGTTTAAATAATCTAAGACCAAGATAAACTGCAGATACAAGAAATCTGAAGCACAAATTGATCTAAGGAGAATGAGACCGTAAGACCATAAAACACAGAAGCAGAATTAGGCCATTTGGCCCATCAAGTCTGCTATTCCATCATGGCTGATTTATTATCCCTCTCAACCCCATTTTCCTGCCTTCTCCCTGTAACCTTTGATGTCCTGATTAATCAAGAGCCTATCAACCTCCACTTTAAATATACCCAATGACTTGGCCTCCACAGTCATGAGATGGCAATAAATCGCGCAGATTCACCACCACAGAAACAGTTAGACTTCCATTAATTGTTAATTGCTAATTAATTTATTATAATCATACGTTCCAAGATACAGTGAACGTTATTCCATGCATCCATCATCATCGAGAAGGAGGTACAGGAAGCTTAGGTCCCACACCACTAGTTCAGGAACAGTTATTGTCCTACAACCAACAGGCCAGAGCCAGAGTGTTAACTTTGCTCACCTCGACACTAAAATGATTCCACAACCCACAGACTCACTTTCAAGGGATCTACAACTAATGTTCTCAGTATTATTTACTTACTTATTTATTTTTTATTTGCAGTTTGTCTTCTTTTGCATATTGGCTGTTTGTCGGTGTTGTGTGCAGTTTTCCATTGATTCTATTGTATGTCTCTGTTCTACTATAAGAAAATTAATCTCAGGGTAATATTTAATGTCTTATACTTACTTTGATAATAAATTTACCTTGAACCTTTGAATCTTTGAAGTACATGAAAACAGACATTTCACAAGATCTATTTAAATAGATACTGTATGTTCAAGAAGTGTACAGCAAGCAAAGATTTTTAACACTGCACCTCTCTGCCATCGCAGAAAAAATAATTGCTGCACTCAAAGAGTTCAGAATAAGTTCATCCAACACTTCAAGGTTACACATTAATGTGTTACACTTGCACTGTATTTTGTAGATATTCTGTTTATATTTCCCATAGCCATTCCCAAAATCTTCATTTCAGTAATTGCTTCAACTCCTCTAACCATTCCTTCCCTTCTCCCCACAGTCCCTCCATCTTTCTCCAATCCCTATTCTATCTTCTCACCCATTCTCTTCCCCTCACCTGCCCATTACCTCCCTCTGCCCCACCCCTTCCAGCTTCCCTTTCTCCCATGGTCCACTCTCCTCTCCTACCAGGCTCCTTCTTCTTCAGCTTTTCCTCTTCCACCTATCACCTCCCAGCTTCCCACTTCAACTCCCCTACCCCCACCCTCCTTTCCCTCACCTGGCCTCACCTATCACCCTCCAGCTTGTACTCCTTCCCCTCCCTCCCCCCTCCCCACCTTCTTATTCGGGCTTCTGCCCCCTTTCTTTCCAGTCCTGATCTGCTGAGTTCTTCCAGAATTTTGGGTGTGCTGCTCTGGATTTTCAGCACCTGCAGAATCTCTTGTGTTTAATAATGTCTTTAAAATGAAGTGAGGTACAATGCAAATGCTCAGTGTCTGTGGCCAGTTGTTGCATTATTTGGGAATGTGACTCTACCATCCAACTGAATCACAGCAATCACTCACACACATATACACACACACACACACACACACACACACACACACACACACACACATAGAAAATAAGAAATTGCATCTTAAAAATATGAGTGGTTGCTAATGTTCTCCACCTCTTCTTCTCACCTGCCTATCACCTTCTCCTAGATCCACTCCTCCTTCCAGTTCTTCCATAGTCCATTCTCCTCTTCTATCAGATTTCTTCCTCTCCAGTCCTATACCTTTCCCAACCACCTGGCTTCATCTATTACCTCCTAACCCTCCTCCCACTTTTTTTATTCGAGTGTCTTCCTCTCTTTCTTTCCAGTCCTGAAGAAGGGTCTTGCTGAAACATCAGCTGTTTATTCCTCTTCTTAGAAGCTCCCTGACCTGCTGAGTTCCTCCAGCATTTTGTGCGTGATGTTCTGGATTGCGAGCATCTTCAGAATCTCCTGTGTTTATAACATACTCTTTTGCACCTTGAACTATATTTTCCCTGGAAGGCAGGACATTCAGGATGAGTCTCTCTCTCTCTCCTCTGCTCCAATAGAAGTCTTTTCATGGCATTACTCTGCAGCCTTCCACTAGCATGACGGGTCCACTCAGCAACTTAACCCCTTTACCACTCACCTACCACCCCACCAGCCTCCGGGTCCAACATATTATTCTCCGTAACTTCCGCCACCTCCAACGGGATCCCACCACTAAGCACATCTTTCCCTCCCCCCCTCTCTCTGCATTCCGCAGGGATCGCTCCCTACACAACTCCCTTGTCCATTCGTCCCCCCCCCATCCCTCCCCACTGATCTCCCTCCTGGCACTTATCCGTGTAAGCGGAACAAGTGCTACACATGCCCTTACACTTCCTCCCTTACCACCATTCAGGGCCCCAAACAGTCCTTCCAGGTGAGGCATCACTTCACCTGTGAGTCGACTGGGGTGATATACTGCGTCCGGTGCTCCCGATGTGGCCTTTTATATATTGGTGAGACCCGACGCAGACTGGGAGACTGCTTTGCTGAACATCTACGCTCTGTCCGCCAGAGAAAGCAGGATCTCCCAGTGGCCACACATTTTAATTCCACATCCCATTCCCATTCTGACATGTCTATCCACGGCCTCCTCTACTGTAAAGATGAAGCCACACTCAGGTTGGAGGAACAACACCTTATATTCCGTCTGGGTAGCCTCCAACCTGATGGCATGAACATTGACTTCTCTAACTTCCGCTAGGCCCCACCTCCCCCTCGTACCCCAGCTGTTACTCATTTTTATGCACACATTCTTTCTCTCACTCTCCTTTTTCTCCCTCTGTCCCTCTGAATATACCTCTTGCCCATCCTCTGGGTCACCCCCCCCCATCTTTCTCCCTAGGCCTCCTGTCCCATGATCCTCTCGTATCCCCTTTTGCCTATCACCTGTCCAGCTCTCGGCTCTATCCCTCCCCCTCCTGTCTTCTCCTATCATTTTGCATCTCCCCCTCCCCCTCCAGCTTTCAAATCCCTTACTCACTCTTCCTTCAGTTAGTCCTGACGAAGGGTCTCGGCCTGAAACGTCGACTGCACCTCTTCCTATAGATGCTGCTTGGCCTGCTGCGTTCACCAGCAACTTTGATGTATGTTGCTTGAATTTCCAGCATCTGCAGAATTCCTGTTGTTTCCCTTTACCACAAGTATGTATGTACAGTTGCACAGTGGTTTAATTTATTGTGCTGGAATCCAGATTAATTATTGCTCCATTTGGGAATTTTGGTACTTGACATCGTTATTAACAGGGCTTAGACAGTTGACTAATTCAAGCACAACAATAAAAGTAAACTTCCATAGGAAAAAGCCATGGCTAAAGACTATTTATATCCCATTACAGTTTATTTTCAAGTACCTTGTGGCCTACAGCCATCTTTTCTGGAGTTGTGCAAATTTTTGTGACAGGATCGGCCAATCTTTTTGCAATTTTTTCAGGTGGGCTTACTTCCCCGGTTCTTCTTTTCCTTTGCTCAACCAACAGGCCCTTATAATTTGCAAGACTGTATCATGATTTCATTAATTTTATGGAAGCTTGGCCAAATTTCGTTTGGTTGCCCTAATTACCCACTTCCTCTCCCTTGATATCGAAAAAAGCATAAGAGGAATAATCCTGGAAGTTATAAGTCCATCAGCTTTACACTCAGTAGCCATTTTATTAGGTACCTCCTGTACCTTATAAAATGGCCACTGAGCATATGTTCATGGTCTTCTGCTGCTGGAGAACATCCACTTCAAGTTTCGGCAGGTGGTACACTTGGAGATGCTCTTCTACATTTCAGTATTGTAATCCGTAGTTATTTGAGTTACTGTCACCTTCCTGTCAGTTTAAACCAGTCTGATCATTCTCATGTAACGTCTCTCATTAACAAGGTGTTTTCATCCACAAAACTGCCGCTTACTGTATTTTTTTCGCACTGTTCTCTGTAAACTCTAGAGACTGTTGGGCATGAAAGTACCAGGAGTTCAGCAGTTTCTGAAACTCTTAAACCACCCCATCTGACACCAACAATCATTCCGCAGTCAAAGTCAGTCAGCTCACATTTCTTCCCCATTCTGATGTTTGACCTGAAGAACAACTGAACCTCTTGACCTTGTCTGCATGCTTTTATGCATTGAGTTGCTGCCACATGATTGGCTGTTTAGATATTTATATTAATGAGCAGATGTACCGGTGTACCTAATAAGGTGGCCTCTAAGCGTACCTCAGCTGTTGGTAAATTATTGCAGGATGTTCATAACAATAGGGTTTATTTGCATTCAGTAAAGTGTGATCTCTCAATCTACCTCATTGTGGCCTTCGCACCTTCATCGTCTATCTTGACTTTCCCTGTAACGAGGACACGATACTCTGCATTATATTATTGTTTTGCCCTTTACACTCCTTCCACACACTTATGATTTGAAATGATTTGTATGGATGACATACAAAACAAAGCTCTTTACTGTATCAGAATCTGGTTTATTATCTCTGACACATCATGAAATTAGTTGTTTTACGGCAACAGTACTGTGCAATACATTAGAAACTTCTATAAGCCACAACAAGAATTATAAAGATAAGTAGTTCAGAAAGAGAGTAACATCGTGAGGTACTGTTCATGGGTTCCTGGATCTTTCAGAAATTTGATGACAGAAGGGGAGAAGGTGTTCCTAAAACATTGGGTGTGAGTCTTCAGGCTCCTGTACCTCCTCTTCGATGGTAGCAACCAGAGAGGGCATGTTCTGAATGGTGAAGGTCTTTAAAGAAAGATGCTACCTTCTTGAAGCATCCCCTTTTGAAGATGTCCTCGTAGGGTGTCTAATGTTTATGATGGAGCTGGCTGACTTTACAAACCTCTGCAGGTTTTTCTGATCCTGTGCATTGACACCTCAGCAATGATGCAACCATGCACCATGTAGAAGCTTGCAAAGATTCACAAGGACATTTAAAACTTTGACAAACTTCCATGGATGTATGAGGGGTGATTGATAAGTTCATGGCCTAAGGTAGAAGGAGTCAATTTTAGAAAACCTAGCACATTTATTTTTCAACATAGTCCCCTCCTACATGTACACACTTAGTTCAGCAGTCGTGGATCATACGGATCCCTTCTTTGTAGAAGTGGTCCACAGCAGGGGTGATTGATAAGTTTGTGGCCTAAGGTAGAAGGAGATGAGTTATTAACTTCAAACCTTCTTCATTATCACTCAAAGATTTGAACTGCACACACATGTAACGAGAGCATCTTGGAGCTCCAGATGGTCCACAGCAGGGGTGATTGATAAGTTTGTGGCCTTTAAGCTAGAAGGAAATGAGTTATACAGCTCTTGTTACATACACATGCAGTCCAACACTTTGAGTGAAAATGCAGAAAGTTTGAAGTTTCTCCTCATCTCCTTCTACCTTAGGCCACAAACTTATCCATCACCCCTGCTGTGGACCACTTCTGGAGGTCCAAGACACTGACTTCTACAAAGAAGGGCTCCATGACCGCCGGACTAAGTGTGTAAATGTAGGAAAAATAAATGTGCCTAGGTTTTCTAAAATTGACTCTTTCTGCCTTCGGCCAAGAACTTATCAATCACCCCTCATATAGTGAAGAGTATATTGACTGGTTGCATCACAGCCTGGTATGGAAACACCAATGCCCTTGAATGGAAAATCCTACAAAATGTCATAGATACAGCCCAGTCCATCACAGTAAAGCCCTCCCCAGTACCGAGCACATCTACATGGAGCTCTGTAGCAGGAGCGAAGCATCCATCTTCTGGAACCCCCACCAGCCAGGTCATGCTCTCTTCCTGCTGCTGCCATCAGGAAGAAGGTACAAGAGCCTCAGAACTCAGGAACACTCATTACCCCTCAACTATCAACCTTTTGAACCAGATGAGATAACTTTACTCAACTTCACTTACCTCATCACTGAACTGTTCCCATAATGGATGAGAAAATCTGCAGATGCTGGAAATCCAGGCATCACACACAGAACGCTAGAGGAACTCTGCAGGCCAGGCAGCATTTATGGAAAAGAATAAAGGGCTAATGTGACAGGTTGAGACCCTTTATCATGATGTCCTGAAGAAGGATCTCAGCCAAAATGTCGACAGTTTACTCTTTTCCATAGATGCTGCTAGCCTGCTGAGTTCCTCCAGCATTTTATGCGTGTTTCCCATAACCTGTGGACTCACTTTCAAGGACATTGGTTTGTTTTCTCAATATTTATAATGTATTGATTTATTATTATTTCTTTTATTTTTCTTCTATATTTGCACAGTTAGTTGTCTATTTCACACTGGTCGTCCTCTCTGTTGTGTGTGTGGTCTTTCATTGATTCTATTAGGGTTACTGGATTTATTGAGTATACCCACAAAAAAATGAATTTCAGGGTTGTACATGGTGACGTATATGTACTTTGATAATAAACTTACTTTGAACTTTGAACTTTCTCTCAGTATATGTGACAATAATAAATTTATTTACTAATTACATACTCAGGGTGGCCAGTGTGGCTTTATGAAGGTGAGTTTTCGTTTCATAGATTTGAATTAGAGAAAGATGACCGATGAAAGTAGGACATTAGCTGTTGTCTACATGGACTTCAGAAAAGCTTTTGGAAAGATCACTCATGGTAGGCCAGTCCAGAAGATTAAGTCATATGGGATCAAGAGGGAGTTGAGAAGTTGATGAAAATGGGGCAACTAGTACATCAAACTTATTAACCCATTGTGAATCATTGATTTCATTCTTGCTAACACCAGCGACATCCCCAAATCAGAACAATGGATAAATATAATTCAGATTATCCAATCCAATTGTCCCTCTACTGGAACAAGGACCTGAAGTTATTGAGGGAGGATGTCATGATGGCCAGGAAGCAGAGGCTCCTGAGCTGTGGCTGGAGAAAAGAATCCGATAAATTGGTGCATTTTTCAGAATTTCGCCCATCCTGATTTGTCCCAGATCTGTAGGTAAACCAGAGCTGTTGTGTCAGATGTTTTAATTTAGGATAATTTGGTACATTGGCAATTTATCAAGAAAGTACAAATTTCATTGGTGCGATGGCAGGATTTGAACTCAGGTCAACAGATTACTAATAACTTTACTATTGTTCCATTACTGTTGATCAGGGTTGACCATGGAGGTTGCATCCCAGCTGTCTACATGATACACAAGCCAGGCAGTACGATATGGAGAGCAAGCTGTTGCCCATGCAGCAGGGTTCCCCTCTCCGCACAGCAGATAAATTCAAACCAACAGCAGAGACCGATACAGTTTGACACCAGCGACGTCACAGGAGTTGCCAGTCAGTGTTGAACTCAACGTAGGACTTCCTTAGGGACTCCACTCCGGATTTTTCCTCAGGATTTATTCCTGAAGCCTTCCCCGTGATTGGGTATAGCCATAAGGCAGCGGATGATTGAGATCAGAGTTTTCCTTCCCCTAGATGAGCTGCCAACCACGGCTGACAAGCCCTATCTGCCCAAAAATGACTGGTATTAAGGTGCCAGTAACTCACCTTTGCCTCTTCGCCTGTCAGTAGAAATGGATCTGCAGGGCTCAGTAGCTAAGCCACATGTGAAAGCCAGGAGCAGGACTTGGCTGTCAGAGGCTATTTGAGATGATCGCCATTGGGAGCATTTAATAAGTAGAAGGAGGTTATTCCCATTACCACCATTTTGCTTCCCCCCACCACCCCCCACAATGACAACCTTAAGGAACCTGCCACCACTGCATATAAATGAATTAAACTACATATCAACATCTTGATACGTATCAACTCTCTCCTTCAAAGTGGTGCCACAGGTAGATAGGGTCATAAAGAAAGCTTTTGGCATGTTGGCCTTTATACATCAGAGCACTGAGTACAGGAGTTGGGATGTTATGTTGTAGTTGTATAAGGTGTTGGTGAGGGTGAATTTGGGATATTGTGAGTATTTCTGCTCACTCTACCTGCAGGAAGATATCAATAAACTTGAAAGGAAGAGTGCAGAGAAAACTTACAAGGATGCTGCCAGGACTCGAGGAGCTGAGTTCTCAGGAAAGATTGAATAGGTTCGGACTTCATTCCCTAGAGCACAGGAGAATGGGGAAGATCTTATACAGGGATACAAAATTATGAAAGGTATAAATAGGGTGAATGCATGTCATCTTTTTCCCCTTCAGGTTAGGTGAGATTAGAACTAGAAGTTGTGGGTTTGGGGCAAAAGATGAAATGTTTAAGGGAATCCTGAGAGTGATCTTCTTCACTCAGAGGATGGTGCAAATGTGGAATGAGCTGCTATTGGAAACGGCAGATGCTGATTCAATTGTAACATTTCAGAGAATTTTAGGTAGGTACATGGATGAGAGGGGTATACAAGGCTTTAGCCGGTGGGCAAGTAGTTGGAACTCAGAAGAAAATTAGGTCAGCACAGACAAGATGGGCCTAAGGTCCTGTTTCTGTGCTGTAGTGCTCTATGATTCTATAGCTCTAACTCATGAAATGTCTGGCCATGTTCAACAACACCATTCAATAGGTCGCATCGAATAGAAATTAGCCTGGAATAATTGCAATCTGTGTTCAGGAGCCGTGAGAGATATCCTGACAGAGCAAAATATTGTTAGGAGCATAAAGGGATCAAATATCCTTTTCCCTTTCCCAGTCAGAGGCGGTAGCAAGTGATGATTTTGGAGTTTGTGTGGCAAACCCACTGCTGGACAACTGCTGAGTCATCATGTTCAGATAGCTTTCCTGATCACAGGAACAAGCCTGCAAAGTTAATGCACTCTGTCAACACGCGCCCCCCCCCAAATAAATCCAACCACAAAATATTCAACGCTTTGATTTTTGCTTCCCCAGTGAGTGGTATATTTCTGTAGAAAGTCTTCTCACCCTGAAAACCACATGAGGCAGAGAAAATTCTTGAACTTAAATTTAATTTTAAATTAAAGGTTTCAGTTTACAATTACAGTAATTGCAGATGTACAATTGTAGTCAGCAGATTTTAATTTACAATTCTAGCAAAACCCCAATAATCCAGCTCCCTCGGGACTTGGGTGACTCCGGACTATTGAATTTTCTCGATAATTGGATGTTACTATTCTGCTGCACCCTGCATTTCACCTTCTTATATATGATAATAAGTTGTGCAGTTTCATTTAGCGTGGTAAGTTTAAAAAGTGGGAATTCAGGCCCAGTTAGTTTATAAGGTCTGGGAAATAGAACTGTGAGTTTCGGCTTGTATGCTTCAGAATTCAGAATCAGATCGCTAAGTTGCTGTTTCTGGTTCTGGCTCCAGCCCACCGTTCAGACCCGTACGCAGTCCACATTCTAGACCCCTGACTCTGTCTGCCAACCTCTCTCTCAGTCTGGTCCCTGAGCTCTCAATCCACTCGAAGGGCCACACTCAAAAGAGAGAGCCTCCCATGAGCAGGACAGCCAATCAATTCACTGCGTGATCCATCAGCCACATGCGCATTTTACCAGCTTCTCACAATCAAACTGGATACAGTTCAGCTACGACAGTCGTTAATGCTCCCAGAAAAACCTGCAAGACACGATGTATTAAGGCCAGCCACTTGGAGGAGTGCCAAGTCTGAAAAATAACAATCGCCAACTGCATCCTTCAATAAAAGGCTCTTCTGGTAAGTGGCATGTAGAACAAGGTCATGAATCTCAAACACAGGTGCTAGAAATCCAGAGTAACACACGCAAAATGCTGGAGCAACTCTCCAAAGATGCTGATGAGTTCCTCCAGCATTTTGTGCGTGTTACACGTGGATCTCAATTCATGTTTCAACCCTCTCTTACATCTGTGCTGTACAGAATCAGAATAAGGTTTTTTATCATTGACATATGTCGTGAAATTGAGTGCTTTGTGGCAGCAGTACAGTGCAAGACATCACAAAAATTACCATAAGTTACAATTAAAAAGTGAATAAACAGATATTGTAAAAGAGAAATAATTTCACATTGGATGGTCCCAAGCCTGGCGGTGAAGAGAGGAGGGTTGGGCATGGGGGTTAGCAACCCCTTCCCGTAAAAACCCAGGGCTACAGAAATGCCAACAGAAGCTTCAAAGGTCTCATCCCTGGCAGAGGAAGGATCTTCAAAGATGAACTACATCATGGAACAACTTGACAGACTGGCCCAGGATAGACAACTCTGGTGAGTGGCTGTCAGCGGCCTATGCCCCAGTAGGGGTTAAGTTAGTAAGCAAAAGAGAAATGTCAAATTTTGAAGGGTTCAAGGACAGTTCAGAAGTCTGATGGCAGAGGGGAAGAAGCTGCTGCTAAAGTATTGAGTGTGGGTGTTCAGTCTCCTGTAACCCCTCCCAGATGGCAGAAGCGAGAGAGATTACAGTACACATTAGTCATGTGGTTCTGTGTTCTGATCAAAGGATTTTGGGGGGAAAGTTTCCTTCTGAAGCAATCCCTCGAGACTGAGGATAATTTACTCGCAACTTTTTTGAGAAGTACGATGTCAGTGGAGGCAAACTTCAAGGGTAAACAGAACAAAGAGGAGTCATGGGATCCGAGTGTCATTTGCTAAAAAGCATCAATATTTGGTTTAAAACCACTCTACCAACTTATTTATTTTCCACTTTCACTTCTCTTTTTATTGGTGTTAATGATTTATCTCCAACAGAAATATTTCCATACAACATAGAACGAGGTTATTTGGTCCATTGAGGCTATGCTGACTCTCAAAGCAATACCATTCCACCAATGACTTCCATGTAAAATAGTTATTTATTTAAATAAATAAACAGATGGATAGATAGAGAGATAAATAAATAGATAAAAAATTCTTCCCTCCATTAAGTTCATTTTTTTAGCAATGCAGCGCAGAAGAGTATTTATGTAATGAACTGCAGGCAATTAGGGAGCTTAAGGTAGAAAAAATCGTTAGGAACCAGCGATCACAATATGATTGAGTTCAACTTGAAATTTGACAGGGAGAAAGTAAAGTCTGATGTAGCAGTATTTCAGTGGAGTAAGGGAAGTTCCAGTGGTATGAGAGAGGAGTTGGCCAAAGTAAATTGGAAGGAGCTGCTGGCAGAGATGACAACAGAGCAGTAATGGGATGCGTCTCTGGGAAAACTGCAGAAGCTGCACATATAAATATGTACATATATACACCTTATACATATGTATTCCAAAAATGAAAAAATACTCAAATGGTAAAATAGTACAACAGTGGCTGACAAGGGAAGTCGAAGCTATTGTAAAAGCAAAAGAAAGGGCATACAACAAAGCAAAAATTAGTGGGAAGATCGTGGATTGGGAAGTTTTTAAAAACCTACAGAAAGCAACTAAAAAAATCATTAGAAGGGGAAGGATGAAATATGAAAGCAATCTAGCAAATAATATCAAAGTGGATAGTGAAAGTTTTTTCAAGTATTGTAAAAATAAAAGAAAAATGAGAGTGGATTTAGGACCGCCAGAAAATGAGGCAGGAGAAGTAATAACGGGGACAAGGAGATGGCTGATGAACTAAATGAGTATTTTGCATCAGTCTTCACTGTGGAAGACACTAGCAGTATGCCTGATACTGTAGTGTGTGAAGGAAGAGAAGTGGGTGCAGTTACAAGACAGAAGATGCTCAAAAGGCTGAAAGGCCTAAAGGTACATACATCACCCTGACCAGATGAACTGCACCTTAGGGCTCTGAAAGAGGTAACATTTGAGGTTGTGGTGGCATTAGAAATGATCTTTCAAAAATCATAGGACCCTGGCATGGTGCCAGAGGACTGGAAAATTGCAAATGTCACTCCACTCTTTAAGAAAGGAGGATGGCAGCAGAAAGGAAATTATAGACCAGTTAGCCAGACCTCAGTGGTTGGGAAAATGTTGGAGTCAATTGTTAAGGATAAGGTTATGGAGTACTTGGTGACACAGGACAAGATAGTACAAAGTCAACATGGTTTCCTTCAGGGAAAATCTTGCCTGACAATCCTGTTGGAATTCTTTGAGGAAATTACAAGTAGGATTGATAAAGAAGATGCAATGGATGTTGTATATTTGGACTTCCAGAAGGCCTTTGACAAGGTGCCACACATGAGGCTACTTACCAAGTTAAGAGCCCATGGTATTACAGGAAAGTTACTAACATGGTTAGAACATTGGCTGATTGGGAGGAGGCAGTGAGTGGGAATAAAAGGATCCTTTTCTGGTTGGCTGGCAGTGACTAGTGGTGTTCCGAAGGGGTCGGTGTTGGGACCATTTCTTTTTATGCTGTATATAAATGATTAAGATAATGGAATAGATGGCTTTGTTGCCAAGTTTGCAGATAATACGAAGATTGGTGATGAGACAGATAGTGTTGAGGAAACAGGCTGCAGAAGGACTTAGACAGATTAGGAGAATGGGCAAGGAAGTGGCAAATGAAATACAATGTTGGAAAATGCAAGGTCATGCACTTTGGTAGTAGAAATAAATATACAGACTGTTTTCTAAACAGGGAGAAAATCCAAAAATCTGAGATGCAAAGGGAGTCTGGAATCCTTGTGCAGTACACCCTGAAGGTTAACTTGCAGGTTGAGTCGGTGGTGAGGAAGGCAAATGCCATGTTAGCATTCATTTCAAGAGGTCTAGAATACAAGAGTAAGGATGTGATGCTGAGGCTTTATAAGCATTGGTGAGGCCTCACTTTGAGTGTTGTGAACAGTTTTGGGTCCCTCATCTTAGAAAGGATGTGCTGGCATCGGAGAGGGTCCAGAGGAAATTTACAAGGATGATTCCAGGAATGAAAGGGTTATCATATGAGGAACATTTGATGGCTTTGGGTCTGTACTCGCTGGAATTCAGAAGGATGAGGGGGGGATCTCACTGAAACCTTTCAAATGTTGAAAGGCCTAGACAGAGTAGGTGTGGAAAGGATGTTTCCCAATGTGAGAGAGTCTAGGACAAGAGGGCACAGCGTCAGGATAAAGGGGCGCCCTTTCAAAACAGAGATGTGGAGAAATTTCTTTAGCCAAAGGGTGGTGAATTTGTGAAATTTGTTGCCACATGCAGCTGTGGAGGCCAGGTCATTGGGTGTATTAAGGCAGAGATTGATAGGTTCTTGATTGGACATGGCATCAAAGGTTACAGGGAGAAGGGAACTGGGGTTGAGGAGGAGACAGAAAAAAAGGATCAGCCATGATTGAATGATCTGTGGGCCAGATGGCCTAATTCTGCTCCTATGTCTTATGGTCTTATGGTCTAAGAGACTCCTCTACCCAGAAACCACTGAATTAACCCTAACCTAATCACAGGACAATTTACAATGACCAATTAACCTATGAACTGGTACTTTAAACTTCGGGAGGAAACCAGAGCATCTGGAGGAAGCTCACCTACTCATGGAAAGGACATAAAAACTTAAGACAGCATCGGTATTGAACTCTGAAGCCCTGAGCTGTAATAACACTAACACTGTGCGAGCTGCTACACTACTGTGACACTCCTAACCTCACAAACTACCCAGGTTTCACAAGCACTGACTGTTTTCTAACTACCTTACGTGACACCTAGAACCTATTTAAAAGCAGTTAAAAAGCTGAAAGTTGTATTAATTCTTTAACATCTGCCGGATGATGGTGAGGATGTTCTACGAGTCTGTGGTGGTCAGTGCTATCATGTTTGCTGTTGTGTGCTGGGGCAGCAGGCTGAGGGTAGCAGACACCAACAGAATCAACAAACTCATTCGTAAGGCCAGTGATGTTGAGGGGATGGAACTGGACTCTCTGACGGTGGTGTCTGAAAAGAGGATGCTGTCCAAGTTGCATGCCATCTTGGACAATGTCTCCCATCCACTACATAATGTACTGGGTGGGCACAGGAGTATATTCAGCCAGAGACTCATTCCACCGAGATGCAGCACAGAGCGTCATAGGAAGTCATTCCTGCCTGTGGCCATCAAACTTTACAACTCCTCCCTTGGAGGGTCAGACACCCTGAGCCAATAGGCTGGTCCTGGACTTATTTCATAATCTACTGGCATAATTTACATATTACTATTTAACTATTTATGGTTCTATTACTATTTATTATTTATGGAACAACTGTAACGGAAACCAATTTCCCCCGGGATCAATAAAGTATGACTATGACTATGACTATGACTATGACTAATCCGTTAAAGATAGGCTCCGTGATGCCGTGAGACTGTCCCCTACTGCAGCTGCGAACATTTCAGCGATTTGGCCCGTTAATATGATGAGCTGAATACCGAGGGTCTACTCCAGGCTGCTCTGGGGAATTGGATCTAAGGGCCCAGTTTGGTTTGTTATTGCTTGCTTCTATTGTTTGCATGATTTGTTTTTTTTCTCTTTCTCTGTACGTAGGGCAGTACAATGTGGAGAGCCAGCTGTTGCCCATACAGCAGGCTCTCCCTCTCCACGCATCATAGGACAGCAGAGCACCAGAAGTGTCACGGGAGCAGCTACCACCCCACCAGCCTCCGGATCCAACACATTATCCTCCGCAACTTCCGCCACCTTCAACAGGACCCCACCACTACGCACATCTTTCCCTCTCCACCCCTCTCCGCCTTCCGCAGGGATCGGTCCCTCCGCGACTCCCTGGTCCACATGTCCCTCCCCACGGATCTCCCACCTGGCACTTATCCCCGTAGGCGTAAGTGTTACACCTGTCCCTACACCTCCTCTCTTGCCACCATTCAGGGCCCCAAACAGTACTTCCAAGTGAGGCAACACTTCACTTGTGAGTCCTTTGGGGTCATCTATTGCATCCAGTGCTCTCGGTGCGGCCTCCTCTACATTGGTGAAACCCGACGCAGATTGGGGGACCGCTTCGTCGAGCACCTCCACTCCGTCCACCAAAACAGACAGGATCTCCCAGTAGCCACCCACTTCAACTCTGCTTCCCACTCCCATTCGGATATGTCCATACATGGCCTCCTCTACTGCCATAATGAGGCTAAACTCAGGTTGGAGGAGCAACACCTCATATAATGTATAGGTAGTCTCCAGCCCCTTGGTATGAACATAGAATTCTCCAACTTCCGGTAATTCCCTCCTCCTGCTTTCCCTATGTCACTCTGCACCCTCCCCCAGCTGCCTATCACCTCCCTCTTGGTTCCCCCTCCTTCTACTATCCATTGTGTTTTCCCCTATTCCTTCTTCAATTATCCTGCCTATCCCCTCCGTGCTTCCCCTCCCCCACCCCTTTATCTTTCCCCTTACTGGTTTTTCACCTGGAACCTACCAGCCTTCTCCTTCCCACCCTCCCTCCACCTTCTTTATAGGGCCTCTGCCCCTTCCCCCTACAGTCCTGACGAAGGGTTCCGGCCCGAAACGTCGACCGATCTTTTCCACGGATGCTGCCTGACCTGCTGAGTTCCTCCAGCGTGTTGTGAGTGTTGCCAGTCATCAGAGAACTCGCCTTAGGGGCTCCAGCTCCGGATATTTCTTCAGTTTCTTCCCCATGAGGGGATATAGCTGCAAGGCAGCGGAGACTTGAGCTTGGAGCTTTCCTTCTTCCTGATGAGCTGTCAACCATGGCAGATGAGCCCCACCTTCCCGAGCAATTAAATACGTAATGAAAATAAGCTCCGACCTTTCTCGTAGCCCCTTCCTTCTCACTCATTTGAATGGGACAGCTGCATACATGTCAGGTTTAACCTGGTCCATGTTAGACAGGCAGGTTTTCCAAGATGTGTCTGTGGAAAATTGCACTATCTTACTGAGCTGTCTTAGAGTAATTTTTGCAGGTCTATGTTTACATCAATAGTAAAACTAGAAAAATTATGGGGGTGTTTTGTAATTGCATGTACATTATTGTAAAAAAGTCTTAAGCAATCCAGATTTTTTATATGGTTTCAGATGGTATGGCCTCCACAGAGCCCTCATCTCAACATCAGAAGCTGTTCTGGACTACCTATAGAGACAGAAGTAAGCAAGACAGCCAAAGACAGCAGATGAACTGTGACATGTTCTCCAAGATGCTTGGAACAACATCCCAGCCAATTTTCTTAGAAAACTGCACAACAGCGCACCTAAGAGAATTGATGCAGTTTTAATGGCAAAGAGTGGTCTCAACAAATATTGATTTGATTTAGTTTCTTACTGTTTACCACTCTTTGCCATATGTTTTTGATATTTAGAAACTTTTCATTACAGTATTTTTGAAAGCATCTTCTCTTTACAGAATTTTTCTCTTGAACCTAAGACAGTACTCTGTGTGAACAGGTGATGGAGAGGTAGATCTGTCCCATTAGGATCCAGTGTTGTACATCATGGAAGCATGCCCTACCCTCCTATCCATTCATGCCACTAAAGATTTCCATAGACATAGCAGCAGAATTAGGCCATTCAGCCCATTGATTCTACTCCACCATTCCAGCACCTCCCAACCCCATTCTCCTGCCTTTATGTAATCTCCGATGCCCCTACTGATCAAGAACCTAATAAACCTTCACTCTAAGTATACCCAATGACTTGACCTCTATAGTCATCTGTGATAATGGATTCCACAGATTCACCATCATCCTGCTCAAGGAATTCATCCTCTTCTCTGTTCCAAGTGGACATCCCTCTATTCTGAGGCTGTGCCCTCTGGTCCTAGACTCCCTGACTATAGAACACCATCCTCTCCACATTCAATAGGTTTCAGTGAGATTCCCCCAATTTATTCTTCTAAACCCTTACTCCCCATGCAACCAGACATGTCTTTTAAATGCCGTTATTGTACCTGCCTCAAATCATACCTCTAGAATATTGTTCAATACGACCATCCGTGTGACAAAGTTGCCCCTCCGGTCCTTTTTGACCTCTTTACCCCCTCATCTTAAATCTATCCCCACCCGTTCCATCTGCCGATACAGTAGCATCGAAGTTAGCACAATGTTTTACAGTACAGGTGAAAGGGTTTCAAAATTCCCACCATTATCTGGTACCATCAATAAGAGGTTTGTATGTCCTTCCTGTGAAGCATATGGGATTCCTCCCACAGGTCAAAGACATACTGGTTGGTAGGTTAATTAGACATTGTAAATTGTCCTCCTTTCCATGCGTTTGATTAACCCGAAGGAACAGCAGACACCGATACAGTTTGGTGCCGGCAGCATCGCAGGAGATACCATTCTGCGTCGAACTCAATGTAGCATGTACTGTCTTAGGGAATCCAACTCTAGACTTTTCCTTCAAGGTTTACTCCCAGGTCCTCCCACAGTCTTCCCACAGTCCAAAGACAAACTGGTTGGTAGGTTAATTTGGTCATTATAAATTGTCCCGTGACTAGGCCGGGATTAAATCATGAGATTGCTGAGGGGTCAGAAGGGCCTATTCTCAGCTGTATCTCCATAAGTAAGTGAATACATACATACATGAATAGCTGTTGATTCCCTTGCCCCGGGAAAAATACTGTGTACATTCATCTTAATGATTTTCTACACCTGTATGAGGTCATGCTATAGTCACAGAATAATCCAGCGCAGAAACGGGACCCTTGACTCAAGCAGTTAAGAACATAAGAAATAGTAGCAGGAGTAGGCCATCCGGCCCATCAAGCCTGCCCCGCCATTCAATAAGATCATGGCTGATCTGTCCGTAAACTCAGCTCCATCTACCTGCCTTCTCCCCGTAACCCTTAACTCCCCTTATATGTAAAAATCTATTTAAATGTATCTTAAATATATTTAGTGAAGAAGCCTCAGCTGCTTCCCTGGGCAGAGAACTCTACAGATTCACCACTCCAGTTCATGCCAACCAATATGCCCATCAAAGATAATCCCCATTTGCCCACTATTGGCTCATGGCACTCTAAACCTTTCCTATCCATGTACCAGTCCAAGTGTCTCTTAAAGATGTAAACAATTTTCTACTTTGTTTATTTCATACTTATTTAGAGATACAGGGTGGAATGAGCCCTTCCAGCCTTTAGAGCCACGCCGATTTAACTCGAGACTAGTCATGGGGTTAATTAACCTATTACTGGAACATTTTAGGACAGTGCGAGGAAACCGGAACACCCGGAGGAAACCCACACATTTCACAGGGAGGACATACAAACTCCTTACAGAGAACACCAGGACCAAACTCTGAACTCCTACACCCTGAGCTAACCATGATGCCCTGGAGGAACTCAGAAGGTTGAGAAGTATCTGTGGTGACAATGTTTCAGGTCAACCTGAGGCTGGTGGTATATGTCCTCAAGTTTTTGTACTTTCTGTCTGATGGTAAGGGGGGGAAGAGGGAACGATAAAGGTGGGAGGGGGCCTGATTAAATTGGTTGCTTATGGGAAGTGTAGATGGAGTTGATGGAGTGGAGACTGGATTAGGCTATGCTCATAGCTCTCTGCAATTTATTATGATCTCAAGCTGAGCAGTTCACATACCAAGCTGTGATACATCTGGGTAGGATGCCTGGCTTCTTGGATTGAATGAAAATGTGAGAAAGCAGGGTGAGAGAGTTTTGAGAATTCCCACAATCCATTCCATGGTAGAATGGCAACCCACACAAACTTCACGCTGGATGTCAACCAAGAGTTTAAGACCGGTCCTCTAATCTCTCACGGGCTAGGACTGCCTGCGGAGGGGGTTTGAACCATGCACCTCCTGAGTTGGAGGAGGAACAGCTACAACTAGAACTGAGCCACAATGCCACATGGAACTGCTGATGACAGTACAGAAACACAGCAGAGCCTGAAGATGACTTCATTGTTCTTAGCCTTTGATGTAAGGAAGTGGTGACTGGCATCCTGAGGGTTATGGTGGGAAGAATTTACTGCACAGACCCAGACAACCGAAAGCTGCCTGTGAACTCCTGGGAGCCAAGGACACATTTAGGTGCTTGTAGATTTCTTTTCCATTTGTAAAGAAATAAGTTAAATAATTTATTGTCAACACACACAGGGGAGGCACAGTAGAGCAACGGTTAATGTAATGCTTTACAACGCCAGCGATCTGGGTTCAATTCCCACCACTGTCTGTAAGGAGTTTGTACGTTCCCCTGAGACTGCAGGGTTTCCTCTGGGTGCTCCAGTTTCTTCCCACATTCCAAAAGATGTACAGATTAAGTTTAGTAAATTGTGGGCACGCTATGTTGGCAACGGAAGCAAAGCGACACTTGCAGGCTGCCCTAGGCACATTCTCAGATTGTGTTGGTCCCTGACGCAAGTGACACATTTCACTGTAGGATTTGATGTTTCGATGTACATGTGACAAATTAAGATAATCTTTTATTCTCCTATGTACAGTTGTTTTGCGTGCTTTCCATATAGGTCATTTCATCACTTCAGTACATTGCAATAGCACAAGGAAAAACAATAACCGAACAGGATGCAGAATGAAACCGTTAAGCACAAGGCTACAATGAGGTAGATTATGAAGTCAAGATTCTATCTTATTGTAAAGGGGATTGTTCAGTAGCCTCATAACAGCAGGATAGAAGCTGTCCTTGAGCCTGGTGGTATGTGATTTTTGGGCTTTTGTATCTTCTGCCCAATGGTGAGGAGAAGTTAGAACATTCATGGTGGACATCAGTACTCAGTGTGATGGAGACAGAGGTGTTACTGCCAACCTGGACTGACAAGAAATCCAAGATCCAGTTACAAAGAGAAGAGTTGAGACCCAACAAGGATAGTTTACCCACCAGCTTCTGAGGGATGATCATATTATACACAGAGATGAAGTTGATAAAGAGCATCCTGGCATATGAGGCACCATATTCCAGGAGGGACAGGACAGAGTGGAGTGCGAAGGCTATGGCATTATCAGTGGACCCATTCGAGCGATAAGCGATCTGGAAAGGGTCCAATGTACCATGAAGATAGGATATAATGTGATCTATAACCAGTCACTCAAAGCACTACATTATTGTTGAGGTCAGTGCCACTGGATGGTAGTCGTTAATCAGATTACCGGTCGCCCTCTTGGGCACCAGGATGATGGTGGTTGCCTTGAATCCTGCAGGAACAGTGGACTATTCCTGACGGGTCCTGAAGATGTCTGCTAGAGCTTCTGTTAACTGGGTTTCACAGTCCCACAGCTCCCGACCAGGTATATTATCAGGCATTCTTATGAGGGTGACCCTGGCTAGGACCCTTCTTCACATCAGTTGCATCTAGACAGAGGTGCCTGCTCCTCGGGGGGGGGGGGGGGTTCCTTCCCTGCCAGCACATCACCCTGTGCATAAATGGCATTCAGCCTTTCTGGAAGACAGGCATCACTGTCACTGACCACAGGGTGGACTTGCAGACTGTTACGGTCTGAATGCCCCACCACATGCATATCATGTCTCTGATGTCATAGAAATAGCAGCATATTCTTTGTGAACAATCCTGTTCTGTCTTCCTGACGGCACGGGAAAACGCAGCTCTTCCTGACCTGAGAGAGTCGTCTTATCCTCTAAACCAAAGGCAGGATCCTGATCTCTCATCCGTGCCAGGAACTCTGCTGTCAACCATGGCTCCTGATCTGCCCTCACATAGATGTGTTTTCTTGATCAATAATTATTTATTCCTGATAGAAGAGCCCATGACTGCTGTCATTGAAAAGTAGGGAAGGCAAAAGTATTTATTTTTGAAATTGGTTGTGAAACCTCCTTAGAAAATAAATAAAACAATGATATTTTTTGGTTCCCCAATAGTGAGGAATAGGTGCTTTGAAGAGTTAAAAGATACGATGATGCTCCATAGACATTGAAGTCCCCACTCACACTACTTTTTATGTTCTCACTATTCTCGGTATACTTATCAGTGTTGTTCATGTCTGTTCTGTCAGTCAATAGACCACATTTTGGGCCGAGACCCTTCATCAATTCTCCAAAGGATCTCTGCTTATTTCTCTCCATCGATGCTGCCTGAGCTGCCGAGTTCCTCCAGCATTTTGTGTGTTGCAATAGACCACGGCTGACCTTCTGCCATGTATGTGTGGAGCAAGGTCGATAACGGAGTAGTATGATTAAGCGCTTTTACTCAGTCACGTCAGCCACGGTACACACAGTGAGTTCCTCCCCTACGTAGGAGGCCCAAACAATTCATCAAGCATTCAGTCGGCCACACGTGCATTTACCACACTCTCGCAATTGATCAGATATGGCTGACTTTCTACCTCAGCACCAATTCCCTGCACTAACCTTTCACTCCCTTAATTCTGCCCTAACTCAGCCCACAACATTATCAGTTCCTTTCTCCCCCCAGATGCTGAGTTTCTCCAGCAGATTGCTCATTGTTCTGGATTATGAATAACAAGCAGTCAAGCGATAGATCATTGGCAGACATTTCACCTCAGTACCACGTTTATCCATATTGTATTCTCTAAACTCCATACCACTTTTAGTAATAAATCTATTTATAGCGACAATAATATGTGATCTCTGCAGAAGAGGGGGCTATTTATAGAATCAATTAGCCAAATATTTAGAATTTACCTTCGAAAGCTGGTATTGCTTCAATGCAAATAGTTGCCTTGATGATGGTGTTCACAGAAATGTTGTCTCCTGAAACCTTACTAGCTTCCTGCCTTACTCTGAGAGAGATGGGAACAGAAAATAAACAAGCTTTACCTCCATAAACATCCGATATAAAGATCCATTTGTAGGCCCTTGTACTTGCTTTATGTACCACAGGGATGAAGTCCAAAAATGTGCAGTTTCGTGTGTCCTTTGCTTTCAATATTTTAATATCTTTTACCACAGAGTCTTGAAGCTTTACTGTTGGAAAGAGTGACTTTGCAAAACTCTCAGATCTAGAGAAACCACCATTATAGCGTACCTGAAATATGCATGCATAGAATTTTTCCATTATAGGCACAGAGACAAATTGAGGCCTCATGAATGAGCCACACATTCTTTTTTTAAAAAATGTGGATGGGAGGGGGAAACCCATTAATAATGCTGTTAAATGATTGTGTAGATACTAATTTCAATAAATAACAATACAGAGTACAAAAGCAGAGATGTTTAGATCAGAGTTAAAATGCTGTGCCCATTTCTGGCCACCATGTTATAAGAAGGATAGCAAAGGCATGGGGAATATGTTCTTGCCACTGACAACTTCAACGCTACCTTGGAATCACAGAGCACTACAGCACAGAAATGAGCCTTTTGGCCTATCTAGTTTGTGCTGACCTGTTTTTCTGCCTAGTCCCATCTACTTCCACCCAGACCAAACCCTCCAAACCTTCCCACTCATGTACCTATCCAAACTTCTCTTAAATATTGGAATTGAATTCACATCCATCACTTCCACTGGAAGCTCGCTCCACACTCTCATCACCCTCTGAGTGAAGAAGATCCCCCTCACTTTCCCTTCAACATTTCATGTTTCGTCCTAAAAGTATGACCTCTTGCTCTCTTCTCACCCAAACTCAGGGGAAAAAGCTTGCATGTATTTATCCTATTTATATCCCTCATAATTTTGTATCCCTCTGTAAGATCTCTCCTCATTCTCCTAAGCTCCAGGAAATGAAGTGGTAACCTAGTCAATCTTCCAAAGTAATTCTGGTCTTCAAGACCCAGCCATACCCTTGTAAATTTTCTCTGCTATCCTTTCAACCTCATTGATATCTTTCCTGTAGATGGTGACCAAACTGTACACAATATTCCAAATATGGCTGCAATAACACCTTATACAACTCCAACATAACGTCCCAATTCCTGTACTCAGCGCTCTGATTTATGAAGGCCAATGTGTCAAAACCTCTCTCTATGACCTTCTCATTCAAGAAAGAAACAGCGAGAGGAACTCAGTCAATCAACAGCATCAGTAGAGGGAAATGGAGAGTCAACATTTTGAGCTGAAACATCAACTATCTACCTCCCTCCACAGATGCTGCATGGCCTGTTGAGCTCTTCCAGCTCTTTGGTTTTCTTTACTCCAGATTCCAGCAACTGCAGTCTTGAGTGAGAAAGTTGATAGAGTCAAAAGGTAGGGACATTTTCGGCACAACATTGTGGGCCGAGGAGCTTGTATTGTGCTGTAGGTTTTCTATGTTTCTATAAAGAAAGCTCTATTTACATTGGCCTTCATAAGTCAGAGCTTTGAGTCCAGGAATTAGAATGTTATGATGAAGTTGTAAGATACATTGGTGAGGTAGAATTTGGAGTATTGCGTCCAGTTCTGGTCAGCTACCTACAGGAAAGATATCAATAATCTTGAAAGAATGAAGAGTAAATTTACAAAGGGTGTTTCCAGGGATGGATGACCTGAGGTAAAGGGAAATGTTGAGTTGGTTGGGATTTCATTCCCTGGAGTCCACTGTCTGATGTGCTGATGCAAGGATTCCACCCTCACACCACTGGGCCCCACCACCACCAAAAAAGTCAACAATTCCTTTCCTCCCAAAACAGCATTGACTGATTCATCATTCCCAAAGGAACTGTTTCCGTGCTGATCATGACTCACCAAACCAGCCACGCATCCAGTGAAGAACATGAATACTGCAGCCTCATTTAGTGAGATGTCAGTTTGAATTGGATCATTCAAACAGGTGCAAAGTGTATGTCCACGCCTTCACCATCCCCATTTATAAAGAAACTTTAAAAAAAATTTAGAGATACAGCACAATAACAGGCCGTTCCATCCCACGTCTGCACCACACAAATACACCTATGTGACCAATTAACCTACTAACCTGTACAACTTTGGAATACGGGAGGAAACTGTAGCACCTGGAGGAAACCTACATAATCACAGGGAGGACGTACAAACTCAAAGTTTAAAGTTCAAAGTAAATTTATTATCAAAGTCTATTTATGTAACTATATACTACTCTGAGATTCTTTTTCTCGTGGGAATTCACAGTAAATATAAAGAAACACAATAGTATTGATGAAAAACTGCACACAACAAGATGGACAAACAACCAATTGCAAAAGACTGTGCAATACAAGAAGAAAAAACAAACAAACAAACAAACAAATAAATAAATAAATAGATAGATAGATAAATAAATGAATGAATGGATGAATGAATGTAAAACAAGGAAACAAAAACCAATCCTCATAGGGGATTAGAAGTGGAGAGTATAAGCATTTTCAAGTTCCTGGGTGTCAATTTCTCTGAGAGCCTGTCCTGCTGGTAATATATTGATGTAGCTATAAAGAAGGCAAGACAGCAGCTCTATTTCATTAAAAGTTTGAGGAGATTTGGTTCATTACCTAAACCACTCAGAAACCTCTGCAGAGATATCTTGAAGAGCATTCGGACTGGCTGCATCACTGTCTGCTATGGCGGGGCTGGGGGATCTACAGCACAGGATCAAAGTAACGCAGAAAGTTGCGAAATTAGTCAGCTCCATCATGGGTACTAGCCTCCAGAGTACCCAAGACATCTTCAAGGAGCGGTGCCTCGGGAAGGCGGCGACCATCACTAAGGGCCCCATCACCCAGCACATGTCGTCTTCACACTGTTACCATCAGGAAGGAGGTGCAGAAGACACACACTCAACGATTCAGGAACAGATTCTGCCCCTCTGCCCTCCGATTTCTAAATGGACATCAAACCCACGAACACTGCCTCACTACATTTTTATTTATTTCTGTTTTTTGCGCTACTTATATTAACTTAATTATTTAATATACATATCTATAATTACTGTAATACATTTTTTTCTATATTTAACATGTATTGCATTGTACTGCTGCCACAAAGTTAAAAAAATTTCACAACGTATGGTGATATTAAAACTGATTCTGATTCTGAAGAGCTCTGAAAGTGAGTCCATAAGTTGTGGGGACAGTTCAGTGATAGGGTGTGTGAAGATGAGTGAAGTTATTCCCTCTAGTTCAAGAGACTGATGGGTGAGGAGTGATAACTGTTCCTCACAGTTCTCCGCAAACTTCTCTCAGACAGCAGTTCGATGCCATCAACTCTTCATTTAAACAGAACTTCTTTCCAGAGACATATTTAAAAGGCGACTGTCGAGACTGAAAATATCCCACGACGGTGAGTAAGAACTGAATTCCCCACATCAGCCGTGTGCACTAATCACGACAGTCCTTGGGTTACTGAGCCTTTAGCCTCATCATCCTGTGTCCACGCAACATGCGATGCATTCTGCTTAGCTTGGGGCAATTTCCAGCTGACATGCCCACAACCTTCCGAGGTTCTGGAAAAAGCTAAATAATGTTGAAACCACATGAAGGAGAAATCTAAGTTCTCGCAAGAGCCTCCACCCCTCTTCTGTTACCACGTGTTATTTTAGTCCTCGCAAAACAATAACCTCCAAGAGGACCACAACTTTGTCGTGGTTAGGAGGCTTGCGTGCCTCAATAAACTTGGAGACCTATGCTAACTGGAGTCAGGGCTTTATGCTTTGGCTCTTATAAGAGTCACCCATGCCAAATAGGTCAAAGGGTAGAGGCCAGACTAATGGTGGTCCACCAGTCCTCCAGGTTCAGGGGTTCAATTCAAGGCTAACAACCCCGACCGGTCAAACAAAACGGTCACAGAAACAGCAATGAAGAATCATAGAAACATAGAAAATAGGTGCAGGAGTAGGCCATTCGGCCCTTCGAGCCTGCACCGCCATTTATTATGATCATGGCTGATCATCCAACTCAGAACCCCGCCCCAGCCTTCCCTCCATACCCCCTGACCCCTGTAGCCACAAGGGCCATATCTAACTCCCTCTTAAACATAGCCAATGAACTGGCCTCAACTGTTTCCTGTGGCAGAGAATTCCACAGATTCACCACTCTCTGTGTGAAGAAGCTTTTCCTAATCTCGGTCCTAAAAGGCTTACCCTCTATCCTCAAACTGTGACCCCTCGTTCTGGACTTCCCCAACATCGGGAACAATCTTCCTGCATCTAGCCTGTCCAATCCCTTTAGGATCTTATACGTTTAAATCAGATCCCCCCTCAATCTTCTAAATTCCAACAAGTACAAGCCCAGTTCATCCAGTCTTTCTTCATATGAAAGTCCTGCCATCCCAGGAATCAATCTGGTGAACCTTCTTTGTACTCCCTCTATGGCAAAGATGTCTTTCCTCAGATTAGGGGACCAAAACTGCACACAATACTCCAGGTGTGGTCTCACCAAGGCCTTGTACAACTCCAGGGCAAGCATTAAAAAGGGCCACTTTTCAACATAATTGTATAAGGGCTAAGAGAGTTGTAAAAGAGCACCTGAAGGCTTTATGTGTCAATGCAAGGAGCATTCGTAATAAGGTGGATGAATTGAAAGTGCAGATTGTTATTAATGATTATGATATAGTTGGGATCACAGAGACATGGCTCCAGGGTGACCAGGGATGGGAGCTCAACGTTCGGGGATATTCAATATTCAGGAGGGATAGACATGAAGGAAGGGGAGGTGGGGTGGCATTGCTGGTTAAAGAAGAGATTAACGCAATAGAAAGGAAGGACATAAGCCGGGAAGATGTGGAATCGATATGGGTAGAGCTGCGTAACACTAAGGGGCAGAAGACGCTGGTGGGAGTTGTGTACAGGCCACCTAACAGTAGTAGTGAGGTCGGAGATGGTATTAAACAGGAAATTAGAAATGTGTGCAATAAAGGAACAGCAGTTATAATGGGTGACTTCAATCTACATGTAGACTGGGTGAACCAAATTGGTAAAGGTGCTGAGGAAGAGGATTTCTTGGAATGTATGCGGGATGGTTTTTTGAACCAACATGTCGAGGAACCAACTAGAAAGCAGGCTATTCTGGACTGGGTTTTGAGCAATGAGGAAGGGTTAATTAGCGATCTTGTCGTGAGAGGCCCCTTGGGTAAGAGTGACCATAATATGGTGGAATTCTTCATTAATATGGAGAGTGACATAGTTAATTCAGAAACAAAGGTTCTGAACTTAGGGGTAGTTTTGAAGGTATGAGACGTGAATTAGCTAAGATAGACTGGCAAATGACACTTAAAGGATTGATGGTGGATATGCAATGGCAAGCATTTAAAGGTTGCATGGATGAACTACAACAATTGTTCATCCCAGTTTGGCAAAAGAATAAATCAAGGAAGGTAGTGCACCCGTGGCTGACAAGAGAAATTAGGGATAGTATCAATTCCAAAGAAGTAGCATACAAATTAGCCAGAGAAAGTGGCTCACCTGAGGACTGGGAGAAATTCAGAATTCAGCAGAGGAGGACAAAGGGCTTAATTTGGAAGGGGAAAAAAGATTATGAGAGAAAACTGGCAGGGAACATAAAAACAGACTGTAAAAGCTTTTATAGATATGTAAAAAGGAAAAGACTGGTAAAGACAAATGTAGGTCCCCTGCAGACAGAAACAGGTGAATTGATTATGGGGAGCAAGGACATGGCAGACCAATTGAATAATTACTTTGGTTCTGTCTTCACTAAGGAGGACATAAATAATCTTCCAGAAATAGTAAGGGACAGAGGGTCCAGTGAGATGGAGGAACTGAGTGAAATACATGTTAGTAGGGAAGTGGTGTTAGGTAAATTGAAGGGATTGAAGGCAGATAAATCCCCAGGGCCAGATGGTCTGCATCCTAGAGTGCTTAAGGAAGTAGCCCAAGAAATAGTGGATGCATTAGTGATAATTTTTCAAAACTCGTTAGATTCTGGACTAGTTCCTAAGGATTGGAGGGTGGCTAATGTAACCCCACTTTTTAAAAAAGGAGGGAGAGAGAAACCGGGGAATTATAGACCAGTTAGTCTAACGTCGGTGGTGATGAAACTGCTGGAGTCAGTTATCAAGGATGTGATAACAGCACATTTGGAAAGCGGTGAAATGATCGGACAAAGTCAGCATGGATTTGTGAAAGGAAAATCATGTCTGACGAATCTCATAGAATTTTTTGAGGATGTAACTAGTAGAGTGGATAGGGGAAAACCAGTGGATGTGGTATATTTGGATTTTCAAAAGGCTTTTGACAAGGTCCCACACAGGAGATTAGTGTGCAAACTTAAAGCACACAGTATTGGGGGTAAGGTATTGGTGTGGGTGGAGAATTGGTTAGCAGACAGGAAGCAAAGAGTGGGAATAAACGGGACCTTTTCAGAATGGCAGGTGGTGACTAGTGGGGTACCGCAAGGCTCAGTGCTGGGACCCCAGTTGTTTACAATATATATTAATGACTTGGATGAGGGAATTAAATGCAGCATCTCCAAGTTTGCGGATGACACGAAGCTGGGTGGCAGTGTTAGCAGTGAGGAGGATGCTAAGAGGATGCAGAGTGACTTGGATAGGTTGGGTGAGTGGGCAAACTCATGGCAGATGCAATTTAATGTGGATAAATGTGAAGTTATCCACTTTGGTGGCAAAAATAGGAAAACAGATTATTATCTGAATGGTGGCCGATTAGGAAAAGGGGAGGTGCAACGAGACCTGGGTGTCATTATACACCAGTCATTGAAAGTGGGCATGCAGGTACAGCAGGCGGTGAAAAAGGCGAATGGTATGCTGGCATTTATAGCGAGAGGATTCGAGTACAGGAGCAGGGAGGTACTACTGCACTTGGCACTTATAGACAATAGACAATAGACAGTAGGTGCAGGAGTAGGCCATTCAGCCCTTCGAGCCAGCACCGCCATTCACTGTGATCATGGCTGATCATCCACAATCAGTATCCCCATAACCTTTGATTCCACTATCTTTAAGAGCTTTAGCCATCTCTTTTTTGAAAGCATCCAGAGACTTGGCCTCCACAGCCTTCTGGGGCAGAGCATTCCATATATCCACCACTCTCTGGGTCTCTTGCATGACTGACAGTATGAAAATCAAGAAGAAGCTATTGACATGATGCAGGAAGTCCTAAATACTGCCAGAGATGAAGGACCTTCATGGCTGTCCTAAACGCCCGCCGTGTAATGGGTCGTAAGTAAGTAAAACAAAAAGCTGCAATACTGCCCAAATGTATTAACAAAAATAAGACCATAAGACCATAGGATAGAGGAGCAGAATTAGGCCATGTGGCCCATTAAGTCCGCTCCAGCATTGCATCATGGTTGATCCAATTTTCCTCTCAGCCCCAATCTCCTGCCCTCTCCCCATATGCCTTCGTGCCCTGACCAGTCAAGAATCTATCAACCTCTGCCTTAAATATACAAAAAGACTTGGCCTCCACAACTGCCTGTGGCAAAGAATTCCACAGATTCGCCACTCTCTAGCTAAAGAAATTCCTCCTCATCTCCATTCTAAAAGGATGCGCTTCTATTCTGAGGGGAAAATGTTTGCACAGAATTTTTCTCTTGTAGGCACAGAGACAAATTAAGGCCTCATGAATTAGACACACATTCTTTTTTTAAAAAATGTGGATGGGAGGGAGAAACCCGTTAATAATGCAGTTAAATGATTGTATAGATACTAATTTCAATAAATAACAATACAGAGTACAAAAGCAGAGACGTTTAGATCAGAGTTAAAATGCTGTGCCCATTTCTGGCCACCATGTTATAAGAAGGATAGCAAAGGCATGGGGAATATGTTCTTGCCACTGACAACTTCAACACTACCTTGGAATCACAGAGCACTACAGCACAGAAACAGGCTCTTCAGCCTATCTAGTCTGTGCTGACCCTGTTGTTCTGCCTCCATACAGACCAAACCCTCCAAGCCTTCCCACTCACGTTCCTATCCAAACTTCTCAAATATTGGAATGGAATCCATGTCCATCACTTCCACTGGAAGCTTGCTCCACGCTCTCACCATCCTCTGAGTAAAGAAGATCCCCCTCAGTTTTCCTTCAACATTTCATGTTTCATCCTAAAAGTATGACCTCTTGCTCTCTTCTCGCCCAACCTCTTGCTCTCTTCTCGCCCAGCCTCTTGCTCTCTTCTCACCCAACCTCTTGCTCTCTTCTCGCCCAACCTCAGGGGAAAAAGCTTGCATGTATTTACCCTATCTATACCCCTCATAATTTTGTATCCCTCTGTAAGATCTCTCCTCATTCTCCTAAGCTCCAGGGAATGAAGTCGTAACCTATTCAATCTTCCAAGGTAACTCTGGTCTTCAAGACCCAGCCACACCCTTGTAAATTTTCTTTGTTATCCTTTCAACCTCATTGATATCTTTCCTGTAGATGGTGACCGAACTGTACACAATATTCCAAATACGGCCTCAACAACACCTTATACAACTCCAACATAACGTCCCAATTCCTGTACTCAGCGCTCCGATTTAAGAAGGCTGATGTGTCAAAAACTTTCTTTATGAAATTCTCACTCAAGAAACAAACAGCGGTAGGAACTCAGTCAATCAACAGCATCAGTAGAGGGAAATAGAGAGTCAGCTATCTACTTCCCTCTACAGATGCTGCTTGGCCTGCTGAGCTCCTCCAGTTCTTTGGCTTCCTTTACTGCAGATTCCAGCATCTGCAGTCTTCTGTGTTTCTACTTCATCCTCACTAACTGCAGGGAAACTTTCTGCCCTTTAATGGCGTCAAACAAAGCAGCATCAGAGACCGAGACCTTCTATTCTGAGGCTGTGTTCTCTGGTCTTAGACTCTCCCACCATAGGAAACATCCTCTCCACATCCACTCTATCAAGCCTTTCACCATTTGATAGGTTTCAATGAGGTCACCCCCCCCCCCATTCTTCTGAATTCTGGTAAATATAGTCCCAGCGCCGTCAAAAACATATTTCTTAATTACCAGCTACATGTGCAAAGTATGCTTGAAGCAATTCCACAAAAGACCTCATTAGGTCTTTCTCCCGCAGAAATTTAATTCAGCCTCTTTTACCTGAGCCAGCCTTCCAAGGCATATGGCCCAGCCATACAATATAGCTGCTTAAAAGACATTTGGACAGGATCAGGAAGACGAAAGCTTTGGAGGGATTTCAGTCAAATGCAGGCAAATGTGACTAGCTTGAGAAGGCACCTTGATCATCATTGATAAATTGGAGTGAAGGGCTATTCCCATATGATCCTGTGATCCGAGAACATACGCCCAGCCCAAACTCAGAATGTCAAAGGACAAGATCTATTTCTGTTCATCAAACCATTTATTTTTTGAGGCATACAGTATGCTTATCTATTTATTAATTTATTAAATGTGGAAAAATAAGCCTGAAATATCAACCATTTATTCCTCTCTATAGATACTGCCTGATCCGCCGAGTTCCTCCAGCATTTTGCATGTGTTGCTCTGTATTCCCAGAATCTGCAGAAACTCTTGTGTTTAGGATGTGGAAAATATTTGGAATGATATTGTTCCTGCCCAATATCAAAGCTGGGCCAGGACTGTAATCCAAGCGATCAGAGTGAGGATGGCAGATTTCCTGTTTTCCTGTGTTCTAGGTGAGGATTTTCAGGAAGAATTGGTAATCCATGAAAAGACTCGGTATCTCATCTACAGAGGAGAGAATTCTGACTGAGTGTATCACAGCCTGGCATGGATCTTCTGATGCACAGGAACAGAGGCTACAGAAGGTTGTAGACCTAGACAGTTCCATCAGTGGCACAAGCCTCTCCACCGTCGAGGACTTCTTCAATAGGCGATGCCTTAAGAAGGTGGTCTTCACAGGCCATTGAACATAGCACAGGACTTGGCCTTTCATCCCACAATATTGTGCCCAACCAATTAAATTAGTAATCAAATGGTCAACTAAACTCTGCCTACACAATGATGTCCATGTCCTTCCATATTCCTCACATTCATGTCCCTATCTAAACATCTCTTAAAAGTCTCTACCACCACAACAGGCAGTGCATTCCAGGCGTCCACCACTCTGTGCTTCTCACATCTCCTTTGAAATTATCACCTCTCAACTTAAATGCATGACCTCTGGTATCAGACATTTCAACCCTGGGAAACATACACTATCTACTCTATTTATGCCTCTCATAATCTTGTAAACCTCTGTCAGATCTCCCCTCAGCTTCTGCCACTCTAGAGAAACAACCCAAGTTTATGCAACCTCTCATTACAGCACATGTCCCCTAATCCAGACAGCATCCTGGTCAACCCCTTCTGCACCCTCTGCAAAGCCTCAACATCATTCCTATAACGGGGTGACCAGAACTGTGTGCAATACCCCAGATGCGGCCTAACTAGAGTTTTATAAAGCTGCAATGCAACTTTCTGACGCCTGAACTCAATGCCTCAACAAATAAAGGCAAGCATGTCATATGCCTTCTTAAGCATCCTATCTACCTGTTTAGACACTTTCAGAGAGCTATGAACTTGGAAGTCAAGATCATTAAGGACCCTTACCATCTGGGGCAAGCACATTGTACATTTGGGAGGAGGTACGGGAGACTGAAGACACGCACTCCACGATTTCAGAAACAGCTTCTTCCCCAGCACCATCAGATTTCTGACCGGTCCATGAACTCTTGAATTCATGATTCCTTTTTGTTGCACTATTTACTATTTATTTTGTAATTGATAGTAATTTTATATCTTTACACTATGCACTGACACACGGGGCACAGTTGCATTGTGGTTAGCATAATGCTTTACAGTGCCAGCGACCCGGGTTCAATTCCCACCCCACCTGTAAGGAGTCTGTACGTTCTCCCCATGACAACATGGGTTTCCTCCAAGTGCTCCGGTTTCCTCCCACATTCCAAAGACATACTGGTTGGTAGGTTAGTTGGTCATTGTAAATTGTCTTGTGATTACACTGGGACTGAATTGAGGGATTGCTGGGTGGTGAGGCTCAAAGAGCCAGAGGCCCTGCTCCATACAGTATGACAACAAAACAACAGATTTCACATTATATAAGTCAGTGATAATAAAACTCATTCCGATTACCTTTACTGATTCTATGCCAAATTTACTTTAATGAATTAAATTTAAACTCTCTGCCTGCAATGGTGGAATCTGAAATGAATTTCAATATCCAGCCTCTGTCTTGTAGCTCAATCACTACTGTGCCCAGATATCAAAATACTGCTGCGTTCATATTCAAGTGGCAGAAGCACATTCATCTTCTATGCTGCTAAAACAATGTGGTTTCTTGGTGTCATTTACTGAAAAGCCCAGAAAAAGTGATGACTAGACTGTTTTTTTCCAGATCTCCTGATGTTGTGGACCACACTTGGAGGATTGTGTTCATTTCTGGTCATCTCATTATAGGAAGGATGTGGAAGCTTTAGAGAGGGTGCAGAGGAGATTTACCAAGATGCTGCCTGGACTAGAGAGCATGTCATATGAGGAAAGGTTAGGGCTTTTCTCTTTGGAGCTAAGATGGGGACTTGATAGAGATGTACAAAATGATCAGAGGCATAGATGGAATGGACAGCGGAAGATTTTCTTTTTTCCCAGGATCATCATCATTATGTACTGTGTTGTATAACATAGGAAATTAAGGTCATGACCATGATTGCTCTTGGTAAATTTTTCTACAGAATTTTTCCCAGGATAGTAATGCAGAGAGTGGTGAGTGCATAGAACACACTGCCAGGGGTGCTTGTAAAGACAGATACATTTGGAACATTTAAGAAGCTCTGAGGTAGGAAGATGGTGGAAGGAAAAATGGAGGGCTACATGGAAGGGAAAGGTTATATTGATCTTGGAGTAGGTTCAAAGGTTGGCACAACATCATAGACTGAGGGGCCTGTACTGTGGTGTACCGTTCGATGTTCTGTTTTTCTCTTTTTGATCACAAATTGGTGGATTACATGGTGGTAAACTTTAAACTGCAGTATCTTTTGAGTAAGAGTCATTAAACACAGAGAATGGAAAACAGAAAACAGACCTGTGTCCAACTTGTCCAAGTCTACCAAGTTGCCTAACTGAGCTAGCGTCCTGTGCCTGAATTTGGCTGATAGCTCTCTGAACCTTTCCTATCCAATTATTCGGTCAGTTCAAGTGTCTTTTACACAATGTAATTGTACTCGCCTCTACTGCTTCCACTGGCAGCTCTTTTCATGTACTCAACACCCTCACTTTAAATTAAATTCCATTTTTATTTCCAATGAATACAAAGTGAAAACAAACCTTCGAAGATATGTAAGATATTCTATTATGGTCCTATGACCACCAAGACAGAGGCGAAATGCATTCTGTTATTAGAAGATGCAGGCAGCACGTTTAGCATAAAAACTGTAAGTCATAATTATTCCTTCAACAGCAGAATGATGCAAAAAGCTAACAGATTTGGGGATTTAGATTCTCGGTGAGTTATCAGCTGTCCGGTGGTGGGGGGGGGGAGGTAGAGCCTCTGGTGGAGGGGGTTGTCATATCTATTCCAGGGCACCTTTGGTCCTTCCCCCTAGACAATCAGCTCTCAAATGTGGCTCCAAGTAGCTGTTTTCATGCAACAGCGGCCACACACCGCCACACCGCTTCGACAGGCGGGCTAAACCAGGTGGGGGTAGCCGGCGGCCTCATACCCTGGTGTGACAGGACATGCCTGTCCTCGCATGTGAAGTCAGCTCCGGCGGACTGTGCGGATGAGATCTACAGAGAGATCCAACGGCCAGGAAGACGGTTCTGCAACGCTCCGTGAAGAGCAAAGGGCACAACAAGGCTCAGAGGACGTCATGGTCATCCACTGCAACCAAGGAAGACCCCAGTTTGTGACGCTTGTCTGTACCACTGGACCAGACTTCTAAGGTCGCGGGAGTGGAACTGTCCCAGTACAAATGCTTTCCCACTTTAAGAACTCTCCCACACAGGCCTCCTGTCATCTTTGGACACAATGAACAACCACCATGACCAATGAGCATTATCAGAAGCGTGCCAAGTGGTTGACAAGACTAAATGTTGGTGGAATGTCACATTTATGGGCAAGACAACTGAGCAGTAAAAATGAACAAAAAGCATCCTATCCCGAGGTAGCAGAGCTTGTTGCAACATCAGTACAAACAGTGAAAGGCACCAGTTGCTTAAACGACCAACACAATCTGAAATGTGCTGCGGGATGCCTGCAAGAATCACCACACTTCCAGCTCCAACATTGGATGCCCACAACTTACTAATCCTAACCTGTGCGTAAGAGGGTCATAGACAGGCAGCGCACTATGCAGCCACTGGAGGGATAAAGACCATGTGCAGACAGAAAGGATTAGTTCAGTTTGATGTCATTAGCTTAGTGCAGCACAACCTTGTGGGCCGAAGGGCCGTCTCAGTTTGGTGCTCACCGCATCACTTTGTAGGTTCTGAAGCCAATGTGGAAATCACAGAGCAACACAAAACACTGGAGGAACTCAACAAGTTGGACAGAATCAATGGAGGGAAATGGACAGTCAATATTTCAGGCCAAGTCCCCTCATCTGAGCCTGCCCCTTCGATGGGACAGGCAGTGCCTGAAGGAACAGGTGGGTTGGCTGGGGTGAATAATGATGAAGGTCTCATTCCAAAATGACTGTTTATTATCCTCTATAGTTGTTGCCCAATCTGCTGAGTTCCTCCAGCATTTTAAGGTGGCGATGGACAATGCCATGACCCAGTTTAGACTGGGTAACTAGGAGGAAGCTAATGCTTCAAGGACCTGGAAACACAGAATTATTATTCAGAGTAAGTGATACAAAGAAGTGAAGACTGGTTTTACTCAGTGGGCACTATGATCTGAAAGTTATTGCGTGTGGACCTGATGGACACAGTCATCTCAAATTTCAAAGTTCAAAGTAAATTTATTATCTAAGTACATACAGTATATGTCAACATATACGTGAGGGGTATGGATAGGGTAAATACAAGCAAGCTTTTTCCACTGAGGTTGGGTGGGACTACAACCAGAGGTCATGGGTTAAGCATGAAAGGTGAAAAGGTTAAGGAGAACATGAGGGGAAACTTCTTCACTCAGAGGGTGGTTAGAATGTGGAATGAGCTGCCAGCATAAGTGATACATGCGAGATCAATTTCAATGTCTAGGAGAAGTTTGGTTAGGTACCTGAAAGGCAGGGTCTATGGAGGGCTATGGTCCCAGTGCAGGACAATGGAAGTGGACCGTTTAAATGGTTTTGGCATGGACTAGATGGGTTGAATGGCCAATCTCTGTGCTGTTCTCCTCTATGACTCTGACTCTATACAACTCTGAGATTCATTTTCATGCAGGCATATACAGAAAATCCAAAAAGCACAATAGAATCAATGAGACCGCACCCAACAGGACGGAGAAACAATCAATGTGCAAAAGACAACAAACTGTGCAAATACGAAAGAGAAAAAATAATTATTATTAATAAACAAACAAACAATAAATATTGAGAACATGAGATGAAAGTAACTCTATAGGTTCTGGGAACAGTTCAGTGTTGGGGAAAATGACGTTGAGTGAAGATATCCCCTCTGGTTCAAGAGCCAGATGGCTGAGGGGTAATAATGTTCCTGAACCTGGTGGTGTGGGTCCCCTGAGGCTCCTGTCCTTTCTTCCTGGTGGCAGCAACAAGAAGAGAACTATCGCCTGGATGGGTGGTGGGGGGGTCTTGCTAATGGATGTTGCTTTTCTACGACAGCGCTCCATGTAGATGTGCTCAGTGGTGAGGAGAACTGTACCCATGATGGACTGGGTTGTATCCATTACTTTTGTAGAATTTTCCATTCAAGAGCATTGGTATGTCCATATCAGACCATGATACAACTAGTCAATATACTCTCCACCACACATCTGTAGAAGTTTGCCAATGTTTTACAGAATTTTACCGTGCTTTCTTTATGATTGCACTTATGTGCTAGGTCCAGAAAAGATCTCTGAAATAATTTCTCTCAAAGTGGAATTAGATAAACACTTGAGGAAAAGTAATTTACAAAGCTGGAGAGAAAGAGTCAAGAATGAGTCTAATGGAGCTGTTCTCCTAGGATCTGGGATTGACTTGATGGGCTGAATGGCCTACATTTTATGATTCTTCACCCATTGATCTCCCCTTCACTGTATCCACACATGAGGCATGAACCTCAGAGCTGCATATGGTATCATACATGTAATTTGATAATAGAAGTTACTTTAAACTTCGAACTTTGAACCTCAGTTAAAAACAACTGTTGAAATGCAATCCAATGGAAATTAATAAATGTATAGGAATTGGTTTTGCTTATATAACACCAACACCCAAAAGTTAACATCATCCTCAAAGCATTTTCATTTGTTTATCAGATAGTCATATATTAAACACTGAACAGTTCCCAATCACGCTGAGCTAAACCTTTAAGATCCCTTGTTGGAACATGTACACTATCTAAAGCTCAGCAGTGAAGCATTCTTTGGGAAGGACAATAGTGGAAAAGTGCCAGAGTTCTCTTCTCAAATATCAATTTATTTGTGAAATAAGGATGAGAAAGAGAGTGGCCCCGTTACAGCTCAGTAGTTTTCATAATATGAATAGTTGTGTCAAATAAAACTATTTGCCTCAACTTCTCATTTCTTTTTTTTCTTGGAAGTGTTTGCCTAGAGGAAAATGGGTTCCAGATGGTTAGGAATGTTTTCTTGGAGCCTTTCTTCAATGAATTCGTAGTCCTAGGAACAGAATATCTCCAAAACAGTGACAGAACCCAATTATGCCTGCTAATACATTCTTTGCAGAAGAAATCTTTAATGGCAAATGACAATCTTCAGAGTATTAGAGGAAAAACAACAACACACATTATAAAGATTTATTTATTTCTTTATTTATCAAAGTATCTATCTATTTATTTAAACATAGTACGGAATAGACCCTTCCAGCCCTTCGAGCCACGTCACCTAGGAACCCCCTGATTTAACCCTAGCCTAATCACAGGACAATTTACAATGACTAATTAACCCACTAACCAGCACATTCTGGGACTGTGGGAGGAAACTGGAGCATCCGAAGGAAACCCACGCAGTCACGGGGAGAACATACAAACTCATCACGGGCAGTGGCAGAATCTGCCTGATTGTTTCTGTCTTTCCAAATCTTTTTATTATTTTTTTCCAAAATAAACATGAGTACATCGAAGTAAATAACACTTACAATGTCTCGAGAAAAAAAACATTATATAAAGATTGAAAAAATTTTCTGATGGGAAAAAAACTCTACTAAGCAAGAAAAGTGGGAAAAAAGAAAAATCTCATTAGATGTTCAACACCAGAGACATGCGTCATGTTTATCAGGATAACATTGCATTTTATAGTCATAAAATGATACAGCTCTGTAACAGGCCATTCAGCCCAACTGGTTCATGCTGACCACAGCATACTTTCTGCTACTCACAGTTGCATGTGTTCAACACATAATCCTCTAGCCCCTTTTTTCCCATGTACCTATCCAATTACCTCTAAATGTTGCAATGATACCCACCTCGTCTAGCAGCTCATTCCAGTTACTCACTAGCCTCTGTGTAAAGAAAGTTATTTCCTGGATCTTTTTCAAATCTTTCCCCTCATAACTTTCAACTGTGCCCTCTAGTTTTGGACTCTGCAAAGTTGGGAAAAGGATAGTGACCGTCCACTTATCCATACCCTTCATGATTGGTATGGGAATGTACGATCAGCTGTTGATTGTGCAATATGGTAAGAATTTACCATTTAAATCCAGTTTAAACAAGTCTCAAAGTGCATTTCAAATTTCTCACAAATGCAGAGCTGTACAAAAGTCTGAGGTACATATCCATAGAGAGGGCGCATAATGCTTTTGTACAGTAATGTACTGAGTTTGTCAATGTGGAGTGGAGAGCAAGTTTGTAAATCTGGAGTGAGCAAAGAATGCTGGGAATGGTGAGGGTGGAGTGCCATGGCTGGGGTGTGGAACAGGTGGCAGAGAAGGCAGATGGGCAGCCCAGAGACACCACCAAAGGTAATTTGATTCCAAACAATTGATTTATTAATCATTACAGAGTGTCTCTCTGGTGCTTCTCACTCTCTGCCTTCGCCCTTCCCCTTTTCCCAGCCATGATTCCCCTCTCCCTGCCCGCTTCCCACTCTCAGTCCACAGTCGAGACCCATATCAGAATCAGGTTTATCATCACTCCCGTATGTCATTAAATTTGTTTATTTTTGTGGCAGCAGTACAGTGTAGTGCATAAAATTACTACAGAACTGTGCAAAAGTCTTAGGAACCCGAGCTGTGTGTGTATATATATATATATATACCTAAGACTCTTTCACAGCACTGTATTTTAAGTATTCATCCACAATCATATGAACTTCGTGTGCAATATAGAAATGGAACTCTGCTTCTGAAATTTGCCTCCACTGATGTCAGTATCGTGACTGTTAGTTTCATGCAATTGAGGACACCTGATATAGTGTTACTGGCCAAAGTTTCATACGACCAAAGTATGTACTGGGAGAGTGAATACCAGGCCCAAACCCATCCACATGTGCCCCATTTAACTCCTGGGCTATGGTGACAGGGTAGAGATACGTCTATACCAGCAAAGGTGTAAGGCACGCCTTCACTCCACTATACTGCAGGTCACCCTTGGGCAAGGTGTAGCACCTGCTTAGCCCCCGAACAGGGTCACGTGAAGCCTTGGGAGCAGATGATAGATATCTCAAGTCCTAGTTATGCAACCCCTGGCCACCAGGCAGACAATCTCTGAAGAGTATTGATAATGGCTGATGTCACTTATTTTGTAAAGACACTGTCAGAAGGCATTGGTCAACCACTTCTGTAGAAAAGTTTGCCAGGAACAATCATGGTCATGGGACCGTGATGATATATGTCAAGCAACACAACACATCATGATGATACGACATACATAGATGTGTCTGAAGTCCAAGTACAGCACCCATTACACAGCACAGCACGGTAGCGTAGTGGTTATCACAACGCTTCACAGTACAGGTAACCTAGGTTCAATTCCCGTCTCTGCCTGTAAGGAGTTTGTACATCCCATAGTCCAAAGGTGTACCAGTTGGTAGGTTAATTGGTCATTTTAAATTGTCCTATGATTAGGTTCCGATTAAATTGGGGTTTGCTGGGTGTCGCAGCTTGAAGGGCCAGAAGGGTCTATTCCGCACTATATCTCAATAATTAATAAATTATGGAAAGGATATGGAAGCTTTGGAAAGGGTGCTGGATGCTGCCCGGATAAGAGAGTATGAACTAAAAGAAGAGGTGGGGCAAATTTGTGTTGTTTTTCCCAGAGTATTAGAGGTTGTGGGGACAGAGGCTTACAAGATTATGAGGGCATAAAGCAACACATACAAAATGATAGAGGAACTCAGCAAGCCAGGCAGCATCTATGGAAAAAAGCAAACTATCGTGTTTCAGGCCTGATAAAGGGCCTCAGCCAGAATCTTTTCCCAAGTGCAGAAATTTCAAGTACCGGAGGACATGCATTTAACATGATGGGGAAAAGTTTAAAGGAGATGTGCAGGATAAAGTTTCCTCCTGGAAGACCACAACCTTGTCATTGGATTTGGAGGCTCGTATGCCTCAATGATCCAGAGAGCTATGTTGCCTGGAGACAGGGCTTTATGATTTGGCTCTTGGTAAGGTCAGCCATGCCAAACCGGTCAAAGGGTAGATGCCATACCAAAAGTGGTCCACCACTCCTCCAGGTTCAGGGGTTCAACTCAGAGCTACCAATCTTGACTGGTAAAACTAACTAGTTACAAAAACAGCAATGAAGAATCGTTCTATATCTAAGTGAAACAGTATTGCTAAGTTTCCACCCAGGACTTCCATGGCTGATAGTAGTGAAAACCGAGAGGAAGCTACTAACATGATGAAGGAAACTCTGAACACCACCAGAGATGGAGGGTCTTTAGTGCTGCCCTAAACACCAGTGGTGTAGTAGGCAGTAAGCATGGTAAAGTTTATGCATAGAGGATGGTGTATGCCTACAACAGGCTGTTAGGGATGGAGGTAGAAGTAGATCTGATAGTTCCATAACCAATGGTCTCACTCTTCATCTCATGTTCTCGATACATATTGCCTATTTATTTATTATTATTTCTTTTTCTTTTATATTTGAACAGTTTGTTGTCTTTTGCAAATTGGTTGTCTGTCCATCCAGTCAGGTGTGACCTTTAATTGATTCTATTATGGTGTTTTGATTCCACGATGATGACGGTTCTTGGCAAATTTTTCTACAGAAGTGATTTCCCATTGCCTTCTTCTGGGCAGTGTCTTTACAAGACGGGTGACTCCAGCCATTATCAATACTCTTCAGAGATTGTCTGCCTGGTGTCCGTGGTCACGTAACCAGGACTTGTGAAATGCACCAGCTGCTCATACGACCATCCACCACCTGCTTCCATGGCTTCATGTGACCCTGATCAGGGAGCTGAGCAGGTGCTGTACCTTGCCCCAAGATGACCTGCAGGCTACCAGAGAGAAGTGCGCCTTGCAACTGCTTTGGTAGAAACAGCTCTCCACCCCCTACCTGCTTACTGAGTGTGCTGCAAGTAAACAAATCTCAGGGTTGTATACAGTGACATGTGTGTACTTCCGTAATAAATTTATTTTGAACTTTGAACTTTGTTAGATAGACACATGAATACTCAGGAAATGGAGGGATATTGATCTTGTGCAGGCAGACGAGATTTAGTTTAATTGGGTATGATGCTTAACACGGACACGATGGGTCAAAAATCTGAACCTATGCTATACTTTTGTACACTCTACCAATGAAATCGTTTCAGTAATGGTTTTGACAGACTAAAGCACCATAGAAACATGAATAACTGAGCACTGAGTACAGCCAAAGACTCAAAGAGATGGATACAGTTTCAGCAAACTACCAAAGGATAGAAAGAGGAAAAGAAACTAAAGAGAGAAAATTGAAATGGCAAGAGTGACAAAAGAAAACGAAAATAAAAAAGCAGAAAGACAACTTCAGTTTCAAACACTTTTTACACCCTCAAGATAATCTTATGTTTGCCGTTGTTGACCAAATTTAAGGTGGTGATGAATCAGCATATAGGAGGAAGATTGAAAATCTGGCTAAATGGTGCCACAACAATAACTTCTCATTCAACATCAGCAAAACCAAAGAGCTGATTATTGATTATTGCTGCTGCCTGACCTGCTCAGTTCCCCCAGCATTTCTATTTTATTTTATTTTTTATTCATTCAGAGATGCAGCATGGAACAGACACTTATAGCCCTTCGAGCAGTGCTGCCCAGCAACCCACCTATTTAGCCCTTGTCTAATCACAGCGCACAGGCCCACCAGTGTGCGGACATGCCCTGGTATTTGTGAACTAGATCCCCAGCTATGACTAAATAGCCCCAATGCCTGGAGGGCAGCCTCGGGAGAGATGAAGGTTACGGGAGTAAACCCAGATAGTAAGTCCGGAGTGGAGCCCCTGAGGCAGCTGGATGTCATGAACACCCTTCTGGCAGCTCCAGCAGCCAAGCTGATGCCAAATGTATTGCTTCATAAGCTTTCCTTTGGACTACACGAGTGAGGCTGAGAGGGGGAGCTTGATGACTGGGCATCTCAGGTTCTCCATACCTTCTGCCTGGGCTTGTGATGATCATCATCATCACCCCAACCACCAAACACAGGACAACTTACAATGAACAATAACATACTAACCGGTAGGTCTTTGGACTATGGGAGGAAACCAGAGCACCTGGAGGAACTCCACATGCATCACAAGGGTGTACAACTCGCTTACTGATGACGCCAGAACTGAATTCCGAATTCTGATGCCTTGAATTGTAATAGTGTCCTGCTAACCTCTATGCAACTGTGGCACCTGATTATTGACTATGGCAGGAAGAAGCCAGAGGTCCAGGGGGGGATTGGGAACAGAGAGTGTCAGTAACTTTACATTCCTCAGAGTTGTCATACCAAAGGATCTGTCCTGGGACCAGCATGTAGGTGCAATAACAATTAAGGCACAACAGCGCCTCTACTTTCTTTGAGGTCTAAGAAGATTCAACATATCTTTTAAAACTTTGACAAACTTCTATAGATCACAGTCCAGAGTGTACTGACTGGATGCATCATTGCCTGGTATGGAAACACCAATGCCCGGGAACAGTAAATATTCCAAGAAGTGGTGGATATAGCCCAGTCCATCACTGGAAAAGCCTTCCCCACCAGCGAGCACATTTACACGGAGCACTGCCACAAGAAACAAGCATCCATCATCAAGGACCCCCACCATCTAGCCCATGCTCTCTAATCATCACTATCATTGAGCAGGAGGTATAGGGGCCTTAGGTCCCACAACACCAGGTTCAGGAACAGTTACTACCCTTTAACCATCAGGCTCCTAAAGCAATATGGATAACTTCACTCACCTCAAATCTGAACCACCACCATCAGACCACTTTTAAGGACTCTACAACTCATGTTCCCAGTTTTATTTATTTATCTTTTTATATTATTTGCACATTAGCTGCTGGTCAGTCTTTATTTATCATAATTTCTATTGTATTTCTTTATTTTCCAGTAAACACCTGTAAAAATAAAAGGATCTCAGGTAGCATATGGTGACATGTACGTACTTTGATAATGAACTTACTTTGACTTTGATCCTCAGGACATCCCAAAACACTTGCAATCTCATAAACACAAGAGATTCTGCAGATGCTGGAAATCCAGAGCAACACACACAAAATGCTGGACAAACTCAGCAGATCAGGCAGCATTTATGGAAGGGAATAAACAGTCGACATTTCGGGCTGAGGCTCTTCATCAGGACTGGAAAGGAAGGGAAAAGTGAGACGTGTCAGGTGATGAAGTACAAGCTGGCAGGTGATAGGTGTGACCAGGTGAGGGGGGTTCTACATGGACTAGATGGGCTTGTTTCTGTGCTCAATGTGCCACTACATGTTTTACGTGAGTGGCTTCAGCAGACCAGATGTGCATGATGGAAATTAATGGACTAGGTCCCCAACGGCCATCACTGTGCATGTTCCAGTATCTCTATGTATGAACGTGCTGATGGACAGAGAGACTCCAATGGGATGCCTCTTATTTTCTTTAATGACAGGGACTCCTGTGCCAATTAATGGAAAACCACATCAAAGTTCAGAGTAAATTTATTATCAAAGTAGATATGTGTGACGATATATGACTCTGAGATTAGTTTTCTTGCAGGCATTCACAGTAGAACAAGGAAATACAATAGAATCAATGAGAAACTACACACAAAGACTGACAAATAGCTAATGTTCAAAAGAAGACAAACTGTGCAAATATAAAAAATAAATAATTATAATACTAATAATAATAAAAATAAAGAATACTGAGTTGAGGTGTCCTTGAAAGTAAGGCTATAGTTTGTGCTTGGTATTGGGGGTAAGTGAGGTTATCCATGCTGGTTCAGGAACCTGATGGTTGAAGGGTAATAACTATTCCTGAACCTGGTGGTGTGGGACCTGAGGCTCCTGTACCTTCTGATCAATGGTAGTTATGGCCCTTCCTGAACCTGGCACTTCTAGTATTCATTGCATTCATAGTATGTCTAGTATTTACTGGATTACTAAACCTCAGTTGGAGATGGAGGTACAAAGTGATCCCTCAAATAGATGATAGGAAAATGGAGGTCTCTGTGGTAGGATGGGAATATTGGACTGGTGATTGGGGGGTGGGTCGGGTGGCTCCAAAAGGATCACAACTTTGCTGAGGTTTGGAGGCTGGTATGCCTCAATGACTTGGAGAGCTATGTTGACTGGAGTCAGGGCTTCGTGTTCTCGGTAGGATCACCCATACCAAGTAGGTCAAAGGGTAGAGGCAAAACTACCAGTCCCCTAGGCTCGGGGGTTCAGCTCACAGCTAACAACCCTGACTGGTAAAACAAAATTGTTATGGAAGTACCAATGAAGAATGCTTCTACATCTGAGTGTGACAGCATTCCTGAGACTCCACTTAGGAGTTGCACTTCTACCAGTAGTGAAAATTAGGAGGAGGCTACTGACATGATGCAGGAAGCCCTGAACACCATCAGAGATGGAGGACCTTCATTACTGCCATAAATGCCAGCACCATAATGAACAGTAAGTAAGTGAATGGGTTGTAAGTGAGGATGGTGAATCAAATATCAACCTTCAGAGCCGGACGTAACCATAGAAACCATCGAAACCATAGAAACTACAGCAGAGAAGCAGGCCTTTTGGTCCTTCTTGGCTGTGCCGAAAACCAGGACATACTGCCCTACCTCATGTGGCTGCAGGGATAAGAAAGGAGCATCTATTGATAAAGCTCCTAAAAATAACATAGGAATGTTTTTTACAACTCAAGTTCAGCAACCAACACTAATGTTAATGATATTAGATCATAATTAGGTCATAACATACTACGCAATCGCGATTTATTTAAGTATCTTTGGTGTCTTTCATGTTTGCAATTGGCCAATGATTCAGAAGGGAATTAGGTTTGGAAGGTCTGATGAAGCAATAATATTTTGAATTCTTGAAGGTGCTGTTGGGGGATTGCACACAGAGCGTTCTAGGACTTTTCTCTTGTATAATGAAGTGCTGTGAACAGCAAAACCATAATAACTCAACACGTCTGCCAGAAAAACACAGGGCAGCCGGGAAAAAGGTGAGTAACATTGTGGGAAAGTTTGTTCAAAGCACAGAGCTGCTGCTAATAGGAATAGTTCAGAACAGTAGTATCCCGGGAGTGTCTTTAATCGTTAAAGGCACTGGGAAGGTTTGTAACAGGTGGAGACCACTGGCCTCCCAGACTTCTCCCCATGCCAGTCAACGGGAAATGCATTTCATGCAGTGAGGTTGGTCCTGCTGTTGAATTTGACTACCTGTGACAGCTGATCCAACAAAGAGCTAGTAAAGGTGCGTTCAGACCAACACACAAAGAGATAGAGGAGCTCAGCGGGTCAGGCAGCATCTCCAGAGGGAAATGGACAGTCAACATTTTACATTAAGATCCTTCGCTGAGACTGAAAGGACCATAAAACCAAAAGACAAAGGAGCAGAGTTAGGCTATTCGGCCCATCGAGTCTGTTCTGCCATTCCGTCATAGCTGATTTATCAACCTCATTCTCCAGCCTTCTCCCCAGAACTGTTGACATCCTTACTAACCAGGAATCTATCAACCTCCACTTTAAATATACCCAATGATATGGCCTCCACAGCCATGAATTCCACAGATTCACCACCCTCTGGCTGAAGAAATTCCTCCTTAGCTCTGCCCTAAAGGGGCATACTTCTATTCTGAGGCTGTGCCCTCTGGTCCTAGACTCAGCCACTATAGGAAACAACCACTCCAGTCCACTCTATCTAGGCTTTTCAATGTTCGATGTTTAATGAGATTCCACCTCATTCTTCTAAACTCCAGTGAGTACAGCCCCAGAGCCATCAGATATTGCTCATATCTACAGACAGGGCCATCTATCTATCTATCTATTTATTTGTGTGGCGCAGCACCGTAGCACATGCTGTTGTGGTGCTACGAACTGCAACGCCCAGCAACCCACCAGTTTAACCCTAGCCTAATCAGAAGACAATTTACAATCATCAATTAACCTACTAACTGGACTGTGGGAGAAAACCAGAGCACCTGGAGGAACGCCTCACATTCACAGGAACAACATACAATCTTCCCTACTCAGGAAAGCCGGAAGTGAACATCAAATTCTGGCACCCTGAGAGGTAATAGCATCATGATAACTACTACGCCATGGTGCAGTGCCTAAAAACAGGAGCAGAAGAGTACATAATCCCTCTGCCCCATTGGAAACATCTTGCGAATTATCAAAGGTTTTTGGCCAGCTATTCTGCACAGTATAAAATGGTGATTCTCTCTATTTGTGGAATTTAATTTCTTTTTGCTGGAACCTCGTAAACGAATGTGCCTCTGCTTTTCAGTATGTATCAGGAACAGGGAGCAGATGGACAGGACTGTAAGCATTTCTGACAAGTTACTTTGATAAAGCTACAATCGAACCGTCAGCTGGAGGAAACCTTTGCGATAATGCATTGAAATTCGCAGATGGAACACAGGCCACTTGGCAGGGCACTGTGGGAAGTGGAGACAATGACCTCCATTCTGCATCCTAATCCTTTCCAGTTCAAAGCCAGAACAATGCTAAGTGGCACCAATCCTTAAACAGGTCACAGTGGGCCGAGGGCCCAGGGTACTTGTCACATTATCGTTGTACCTCCAGGCCATCTTTGGAAAGAAGACTTGAATCTAGACGATGTGGGATCTCCATCGACTATTGGCATGTAGCTGCCTGAGCACAGCAAGACCCCCACGTAGCAAGGTTCCTGATTGACATGCACTATGCATTACCTCAGTATAACAACACTATAACTGCTTTGCATTTAAAATGAACTTCACTTCGGTTCTAATTTTTCATTTTTGTAAAAATTGTGTATAATCCGTTTAATTTTTGCTTTGATTGTTTAATGCTGTGTGCATGCAATGCTGCTGCAAGTAAGCTTTTCATTGCACCTGTGCACACATGGACTTGTGTATATAACAATAAACTTGATTTTGATTTTAACTTTGGATTTGTTAGTGACTATCCCGAATTCATATATTTTGGAATATCCAACAGGTTTAATTCAGTGGCAAAAAGTCATAAAATCTCAAACAGCAGAGACTGCACTTTCTGAGGAAGCTTAAACAAGCATCACTCCCACTAACATTTTAACTACATTCTACAGAGGCGTGGTTGAGAGCGTGCTGACCTTTTGCAGCCTGGTATTCCAGCTGCAGTGCTGTCGACAAAAAAGCCTTGCAGAGGGTGGTTAGGGGAGCAGAGAAGGTTATTGGGGTCTCCCTACCTTCTGTCCAAGACCTCTTTCAGAGTCGATGCCTCCAGAAGACACAGTACATCATTAAAGACCCCTCACACCCTCTCCATGAACTGTTTGTTCTTCTGCCGTCAGGCAAACGTTACAGGAGCATCAAAACTAAAACCACAAGACTACTAAACAGCTTCCTCCCACAGGCAGTCAGACTGCTAAATAGCTGCTCTACCTGACTCTGCTTTGGACACTTTTAACTTGCACTGGACACTTATAACTTGATTTTAACTGACATGTGGCTGTTGTGTTTTATTATTTATTATGTTTATTATCTAGTGTTGCATTTGTTATGTTATGATTGCACTGCCCCTGCGAAACGCTGTCTCATTCTGCCCTGCAGAGCTGATGTACGGTTAGAATGGCAATAAAGTTTTTTGAATCTTGAATCTTGAAACTGTGGTGAAATGGCAGTCCAGCCATCAGCTCATGTTGATAGGGTGGTTAAGAAGGCATATGGTGTGTTGGCCTTCATTTGTCAGGGAAATGCTTTCAAGAGCCACAAGGTATTATTGCAGCTATATAAAGCTCTGGTTAGACTACAATTGGAATATTGTGTTCACTTCTGATCACCTCATTATTAGAAGGACGTGGAATGATAAGGGGTAGTTTGAGTATCTCAGAATTTCATATAACTCCTGAGTCCAGCCCCTCCATCCAGTAAGGAGAGGATTGATTCTGTACTTTAACCTCACTTCCTGTCCAACTACCACATCCTTTGAGTGTCCAAAAGGTTATTGTTTCCCGGACTTAAAGCAGTAAACGTACACTCCATGTCCACTTTATTAGGTACCTCCTGTAGCTAATAAAGTGTATGTTCATGCTGTTCTGCTTTAACCCATCCACCTCAAGGTTTGATGTGTTGTGCATTCAGAGACCTCTTCCGTGCACCACTCTTGTGACATGTGGTTATTTTAGTTACCATCATCTTCCTGTCAGCTTGAACCAGTCTGGTCATTCTCCTTTTACCTCCCTCATTAACAAAGCATTTTTCTCACAGAACTGATGCTCACTGCTTGCTTGCTTTTTTTTTTGTTTACTACACCATTCTCTGTAAGCTCTAAAAGACTGTTGTGCATGAAAATCCCAGGAAATCAGCAGTTTCTGAGATACTCAAAACATTTGGTCTGGCACCAACAATCATTCCACAGACAAAATCACTTAGATCACATTTGTCCCCCTTTCTGATGTCTGGTGTGAACAACTGATCCTCTTGACCATGTCTGCATGCTTTTTATGCGTTGAGTTGCTGCCAACTGATTGACTGATTAAATATTTGCATTAACGAGCAGTTGTATAGTTGTACCTAATAAAGTGGAATCGACAGTCTAGAATGGAGGATTCCTAACATTTACAATCCTCTTCTGAATTTTACATTGCTTACTCCATACATTGAGATTCAACTTTTGTCACTACAGCTGATTTCATAGCTCTGATATAACCTAAAAGCACAGGGTTAGTGTTGCCTTTGAAAGCGAGCAAACCACCTCAAACCCGTAAGTCATTGTGTGGAGATTTCTTAAATTTCCAAACTACTGTATCGGACTGCAATGGGAGACAGCATTTCCTTAATTTGAATGTGTAATTCAAGTCCAGTGGATAGGCAGGGAGAAACAGTAGTGATTTTGTGGACTTTCTCATTCTGGTGTAATTGCAAAAGTACCGACCAACAGCAGTCACTGAACGTTGAAGAGGTTTCAAGTGAACTCTGTCTGCAGCCAGTGTTGGAGCACATTCACAGAAAAATCTGGGACAAGGCCTCAAGGAAACAATGTGTATGAGCCATTAACAGGCCTCCCAGGCAGACAGTGTTGGCTGGAATATAAAAGACAGCAAAATTCCCAATGCTTCTCTGTGGCAGGCAAGAATGGATGACCCTAACACAACCTGTTGTGTCACATTAACACTGATAATCACACTAGATTGCTATGCCACCTTCGTGCAGCTATCATCGGCCAGGAGGTACAGAAGCCTGAAGTCCCACACCACCCAGTTCAAGAACAGTTACGTCCTTTCAGTCACTCGCTTTGTAAACCAACCGTCAAAACCTTAATCACTGCAGTTTAGCAACGCTTTGACATATTTTGTTCTAATCGTGTTCCTTCCTGTAAACATTTTGTGTAATTTACATTTAATTTGAACCATTTCATTTGTATTTTTCATGTGAATACTACTTATACAGTATGTACTTGCGATGCAGCTAGGAGTAAGATTCTCATTGCACCTGTGTATTTATGTACTTGTGTATATGATAATAAACTCAACTTTGACTTGATTTTGACTCAGTAAATGAATTACTGCATTTGGATTCATTCAAATTACAAAGTTCAAAGTAAAGTTTATGATCAAAATACTTATATGTCACTGAGATTAATTTCCCTGTGGTCATTCTCAGCAATTCTATAGAATAGTAACAGGATCAGTAAAAGACCACCTAGGGTGCAGAAAAAAGGCACAAGAGATTCTACAGATGCTGGAAATCCAGAGCAACAGACTCAAAATGCTGGAGGAACTCAGCAGGTCAGGCAGCATCTATGAAGGGAAATAAACAGTCCTTTGTCGGAATTTTTCCCCTCCCTAAATGCAGCCTGGCCTGCTGAGTTCCTCTGCACTCGGTGTGTTGCTCTGGATTCATGATAAAATGCTCAGTGCCATTCTCTAGATAAGGCATTGGTTTCCATCAGCACTGGATTCCAGAGGAGGACTTCACAATGAATGGTGAGCCCTGGGCAGTATTGTAAAATAGAGGGACCTAGCTCATAGTTCTCAGAAAGTGGTGCCACAGGTAGAGAAGGTGATTGAAACACTCAGAGCTTGATCATAGGGTTTGGGCATTCTGCTGCAACTGTGTTAGGTCTTGGTGAAGAGGCACTTGCAATATTATGTGCAATTTTGACTATCCTAGACATGTTGAGCTAGAGAAAGTGCAAAGAGATTTACAAGAATCTTGCCAGGGTTTGAGGGCCTGATATATAGGGAGAAGATGAACAGGCTAGGACTTTATTCCTTGAAATGTAGAGAGGGTGACTCTACAGAGGTTTAGAATCATGAAGGGTATTGAACAGGTGAACGTACAGTCCTTATCCCACGGAAAGGAGCTCAAAAAGGGCATAGGTTTAAGGTAAGAAGAGAAAGATTTATAAGGGACCTGACGGGCAAGTCTTCACCCAGAGGATGAATGTATATGGAATGAGCTGCCAGAGGAAATGGTTGAAGCAGGTGCATGAACAAAATTTAAATTATATTTGGACAGGTACACAGATAAGGACATTTTAGAGAGATAATAGGCAAACGGGATTAGTTTACAAACCTTGGTTGACAACACAAGTCGCTTCAGAGACCCATTCAGGTAAATGTGGAAATTCCAAATTTCCTAAAGGATCTTCATTTCAGTCCTCCCCAGCACTTCCCAACAAATTTTATCACTGACTCTCCACAATTTTTGACCTAGTACTATTTTGGAGACTCCATAACATCAATAAAGAGGAAAGGTTGCAAGGTAGAGAGGTAGGTTTCAAGTGACATTTTTTTAAATAATTGATCCAATTGTATTTAATAGTTAACAAATACAGTATATCTGAATATATTTATTTGGTTTATATTTTTCTAGTGGTTTTGTCCTTTTTTAAGCTCATTGCCACAATTATTAATTTATTAAAGTTTCCGTAGTCTTATGAACATAGAACCCACCTTCCAAAAGATGTACGTTAATTGGTGTAATTGGGTGGTGCTGTCTCATTGGGCTGGAGGGTCCTGTTACTGGTATCTCTAAAGAAAATTAAGAACACAGTACAGGCCCTTCAGCCCATAATGTAGTTTCGATTATTTACCTTACTCAAAGATCAATCTAATCCTTCCCTCTATTTTTTCTGTTATCCATTTGCCTAGCTAGGAACTTCTTAACTGTCCACAATGTAGTTGCCTCTGTCGTACCCCTGGCAGGACATTCCATACACCTACATCCTCCCTAGACTTTCCTCCAAACACCTTAAAGTTATGCCCTTGTATTAGCATGATAATGATGATGTTATATAGTTTTTGAATTTTTTTTAAATTGTGAAATCAGCAATAGCCTGAGATGTGTCCTGGCGAACTATTGAAGCAATTCTGTTGTTGCTACTTGGCACGGAAATCACCCAGAGGCAGCCAGCTACAGGAAGTTGCTCAAGGTAGGTATGAAGAGGGAAGTTGCTCCACCGCATACAACCTGGCTCGTGGTACAATTGGTTTGGTATTACTTAGCATTTGAACAGCTGATGGTGGCCTTCATTGTAAGAGAATCTGAATGCAAGAATAGAGATCTTTTGTTGCAATTATGTGGAGACCACACATACAACATAGAACAGTACAATCCATGGCCCACCATGTCTGTGCTGACCAGAGTTCCAAATTAAACAAATTCTTTCTGCCTGAACATGATCCATATCCCTCCATTCCCCGTATGTTCGTTCACCCATCTAAAATCCTCTTAAAGCAATTCTATTGTCATCTGGTTACACCACCAACCCTGTAAGTCTGTTCCAGGCCCTTCAACTCTCTGTGTGAAAAACAAGTTCTGCACAAATCCTTTAAACATTCCCCCTCTCTCCTTAAATATATCATCTCTAGTATTTGATATTTCAAACCTGGGAAAAAGCTTCTGATTCACCACGCTATCTATGTCTCACATCATTTTATAAAGCTCTATCAGATCTCTCCTTAGCCATCTGCGCTGCAGAGCAGGCAAAATAATTTTATCAGATATATCCCCCACCACCACTACATCCACATTAACCGCTCCTCAGGTACTTGCACATTGTGTTTTATAGGATTGCTTTTATTTTTTTATTGATTATTTTCTGCTTTTTTATTACGGCCTTTATTGTTGGTTACTTTTTAATGCTACATCGGATCTGGAGTAACAATCATTTCATTGCACTTTACACTCGTATGCTGAAGAAGGGCTCTAAACAATCTTGAATCTTGAATCTTGAATATGAAGCTTTTTCCCCTCTCAGTTTGGGACTAGACTAGACTCACACAAAATACCGGAGGAACCCAGCAGTCAGGCAGTATTTATGGAAAGGAATGAAGAGTTGAAGTTTCAGACCAAGAAACATACTGTTCAGACAGATCAAATCATTGCACAGAACATAGAACGTACATAGAACTGTACAGTATTATGTACAGTACTTACTGCATTGAGGAAGAACAAGGTAAAACAATAGTAGACTGCAAAATAAATTTTAAGAGCTACAGAGGAAGTGCAATGTAGGTAAACATTAAGATGCAAGATCATAATGAGCGAGATTGTGAGGTCAAGAGTCCATCTCATCGTAGTTAGGGAACCTTCTAATAATCTTCTAACAGTAGGACTGGAGCTGTCCTTGAGTCTTGTTGTATATGCTTTCAGGCTTTTATCTTCTGCCCAATGGGAGACGGGAGTTGGGAGAACGTCTGGGATGAGTGAGGTCTTTGATTGTGTTGGCTGATTTACTGAGGCAATGAGAAGAGTAAGCAGAGTCCATGAAGGTGAGGCTGGTTTCTGTGATGTGCTGAGCTGCGTCCGCAACTCTCTGCAGTTTCTTGCGGTCACGTACAAAACAGTTGGTGTATCAAGCCATTAAACATCTGAGCAGAATGGTGCATCAATAAAAATTGGTAGGGTCGAGGGGATATGCCAAATTTAGCCTCATGGGCAGGTAAAGGCTTCGGTGAGCTTCTATCTGGTTCGATCAGGACATAGTTTTTGTGATGTTCACACGTAAGAATTTGCAGATGATGATGCTGGGTTAACACACAAAGTTGGAGGAACTCAGCAGGTTAGGCAGCATCTCTGGAGGAAAATGAACAATTCCACTTTTCAGGCTGAGACCCTTCATCAGGAATGGAAAGGAACGGGGCAGAAGCCAGAATAGGAGAGTAGAGGTTGGGAGAGGAGAAGGAGCTAGCTGGTGATTGGGAATCGAGGTAAGAGGGAGAAGGCAAAAGGGTGGGAAGAGGGCAAAGAACCTCCCAGAGTCTTACATTATTTCCTCCCCCTCATTGGATTCACCCATCACCTTCCAGTTCCAGCTCCTCCCCCCACCCTTTCATTCTGGCTGCTGCCCCCTTATTTTCCTGTCACGGTACGTGCTCGCAGGACCGGAGCCAGGTGAGAAGAAGCGGCAGCCTCTCTCTGTCACAGTGGTCACCGGTATCAGCTCAGCCCTGGAACAGCGGATGGCAGGCTCACAACACAACCCAGGAGAAGACCAACAGCAGAATCCCCGTGAGGAGACGGAAACAGGAGGTTAGGCATAGGAAAGCTAACAGAGCGTCAGAAGGGAAACTGAGTGACACTGCAAGACAAATCATTCTCTATAACACAGCAGGACTTTGCTAAAAGGAGGAGGAGATGGCGACACGACGCAGCTCGCAGCAGCTACTCCGGTGAATGATATCTGTTATCTGTCAAGTAGGGTGCCATGCACAATCCTGATTTGATGGAGACGGACATGAGAGCACGGAGGAACATCTGGTGAAACTTCTGAAATGCCTGCTTCGCTGCCACTGCTGCTGTGTGATCCAGAATCTCCGGAGGGGAAGGCCCAGAGTCCTCGGCTTTGCTTGTTGCTCAGCAGCCAGGGCAGAGTCGAAGCGCTCGGCAGAGGATGGTGCTCGGAGAGGCTGTGTCAGAGGGGCTGGTCGGAGGCTCGAAGTTTTCGGACGGACTCAGAGTCCGCTGCGGTCGGGTGCTTCCAATGGTGCTGCATCGGCAAGTTTGCAGCGCTTGGAGGTTCATGGCAGGGAGAGTTTCTCCCTTCTACCGTCTACGTGAGATGACGGGGCTATCGGGACTTGAGACTTTTTTTTACCTTGCCCATGGTCCGCTCTTTATCAAATTACGGTATTGCTTTGCACTGTTGTAACTATGTGTTATAATTATGTGGTTTTGTCAGTTTAGTCTTGGCTTGTCCTGTGTTCCTGTGATATCTTTCTGGAGGAACATTGTATTATTTTTTATTGCGAACAACAGGAATTCTGCAGATGCTGGAAGTTCAAGCAACACACATCAAAGTTGCTGGTGAACGCAGCAGGCCAGGCAGCATCTCTAGGAATTTTTTGATGCATGCATTTCTAAACGACAATAAACGAGGACTGAGTATCCTCATAATCTAATCTAAAAAGAGCTAACTAGAGACCCCTTTACATAATCAGAGAATGTGGGAAACACTTGCCAGTTGCATTTAACTTGACAAGATTAAACCGAAAATACAAGGGCTTAATGGTTCTGTTTTAGATAACAGTTAGTAAACACAGCTGCTTGAGAAACCTAGAAGATCAACGTTCTACGGCTGGCACAAAGGTCTGCAGGACTTGTGACACTTTCCAGTCCTGATGAAGGATCTCAGCCTGAAACATGAAGGGTTCATTTTCCTCTATAGATGCTGCCTTGACCTGCTGCATTCCTCCAACATCTGGAGTGTGTTGAGCAAGAGTTAATTCTCTGCCCATTTCAGGTAACGCAAGTCACCAAGCCTTATATAAACAAAATAATGGGGAGCACATTTTAAACATAAAGAAACAGGCTGAGTTTAATGGAGTCTTCATTACAACTGAGTATCGCCTGTGGGAAGAGGCTGAAGGAAGCAGGAGTGTGCAGCACGGACTGTTATTTCCCTGGAGCCTCCGCTATCAGGATTAATCCAGACAGTGCTTGCGATCTGGGAACATTCCCGTGCGTGGAAAACATGAGCAACCTAGCCATTTTTCACTGTCATCGCCATTCCGTTTCGCCGACCTGAGCGAAGGTTAAACATTGTGTAAATTGTGACTCCCTCTTTAAGGGCATTGTGTTATTCTTGCATTTGCTTCAAAGTGGAGCTTAAAAACTATTTTATTTCAAAGTCTGGTTTTCATGGCAAGGTGTCAGGATTGTGTCCAGCCTATCTCAAGAACTGTAAACCCAATCAGCCTCCCTCAGCTCATGCCAAAGCTGAGGGATGTGACCAAAAAGACTGGGAACAGAATTCGGCTATTTAGGCCCACTGAGTCTCCTCCACCACTCCATCATGGCTGATGCGATTTTCCTCTCAGCCCCATCCTTCTGCCTTCTCCCTGTAACCTTTGATGCCCTTTCACAGTGTTGTTGGTGTTATGTTTTTTAACTTTAGAAAATTATTGAAAGAAAAACACAGGAGCTGGGAATCCTGCCTATTTAGTTTTTCTTTTCCTTTTTATTAAGTGAGGTGCTCGCATGTGACATATTGTATAATGATATATACCATTCATGTACTTCTTGCATTTAACCCTGAAAGAGTTAAAAATACACTTGGACTGAAATGTTAACTGTCCTGTGCTATCACCAGTGGGATCATCAGGGGAATTACATAAGCAAAGAAAGAATGCTCAATTAAACAATTTATTTACAATATTACTAAACAATCACTGAAATATTGAATATATTACAATGGGGATTACAGAGGTCAAAGAAAAATGTCTTTCTGAGTTTTACCTTTGCACTCTGGAGATTATCTGCCAACTCCATCTGTTAACATCAACCTTACCACTGCGAAAAGAGAAATACAAATCCTCACAGTTTTAGCCATCTCTGGCCAATACCATTTCAACACCTGATCACATCTTCATACCAGAATCAGAATCAGAATCAGGTTTAACATGTCCTGAAATAAGCAGCGCAAAAAAAGTAGTGAGATAGTGTTCATGGGTTCAGAAATCTGATGGCAGAGGGGAAGAAGCTTTGGCAGAGACGTAAGCTCAATCCTGTCAGTGTGGAGTTTGCACGTTCTCCCTGCGATGATGTGGGTTTTTCCTGGGTAGAGATTGGTCAAACTTGGACTTCTTTCTCTGGAGTGACAGAGGGGAGATCTGATAGAGGTTTATAAGATTATGGGAGGTGTAGGTAGAGTAGAGTAGACTGCTGATTAGGATTTCCAATATCTGCAGAGTGTCTTGCGTTAAAGCCTGCGAGGTCAAAAATCTATCTTGTCATACTAAGGAACAATTTAATAGTCTTTTACAGCAAGGTAGAAGCTATTCTTGAGACTTGTGGTTTGTGCTTTCAAGCGTTTTTATCTTCTGCCGGGTGGGAGGGGGAAGAAGAGAGAACATCCGGGACGGGTGGGGTCTTTGATTATACTGGCTGCTTTACCGAAGCAGCGAGCAGCATAGGCAGAATCCATGGAAGCGAGACTGATTTCAGAGATGTCTACAGCTCTCTGCAATTTCTTGTGGTCACGTTGCCATACCAAGCCATTGTGCATCCAGACAGGATGCTTTCTCTGGTGCGGGTGGAACCAGGTGAGGGAGGGAGTTGGGGAAGTGGACGCCAAAGCTGAACAGAGGCAGAAGAAAATTGGGTGGACTGGTGAGTGCGTAAGTGGGTTGTCTGAAAACAGAGAATTCATTGTAAGACTGCCTTAGCGTTTTTGTGTGACCTCCATTAGGCACAGAAGTTGCTTGTTGCGATACCTCCTTTACAAAAGTGAATCAAAATAAGAATCAGGTTTATTATCACTGACAAATATTGTAAAATGTGTTCTTTTGTGGCAGAAGTACAGTGCAACACATCAAGTATACTGTAAATTATCATAAAAAATACTGTATATATAAATACTGCAGAGCAAAATGAGAGCAAATATAGTGAGGTGGTGTTCGTAGGTTCATTGTACATTCAGAAATCTGATGGCGGGGGAAGAAGCTGTTACTAACACATTAAGTGTCTTCAGGCTCATGTACCTCCTTCCTGATGGCAGTAATAAGAAGAGGGCATGTCCTGGGTAATTGGGGTCTTTAATGATAGATGCCACCTTTCAAGGCATCAGCCTTTGAAGATGTCCTCAATGCTGGGGAGGTAGCTGACAAATTTCTGAAACACCCGTCCGCTGCTGTCGTTACTGTGTGGTCAGGAGTCTTCCGGAGGGTAGGCCTCAATATCCCCGGCCCTGCCTGCTGTTGGCGACCGAGGTTGAGGTTGAATCGTTCAGACAGAGATGGCGCTCTGTACTCGGTGTCGGAGAGCTGATCAGAGCTCAAAGTTTTCGGATGACTCAGGGTCGGATTGTGGTCGGCATGGCAGGGAGAGTTTTTCTTCCTTCTCCCTTCTGTGTGAGATGTGGGACATTTGAGAAACTTTGAACTTTACTGTGCTCACAGATTTCTTCATCAAGTTATGGTATTGTTGCACTATTGTAACTATATGTTATAATTATGTGGTTTTGTTAGTTTTTTCAGTCTTGGTCTGTCCTGTGTTTTGTGATATCACACCAGAGGAAATATTGTATCATTTCTTAATGCATGCATTAGTAAATGACAATAAAAGCGGACTACGTGTCTTCATAATCATCACCTTGAGGTTCATTTTCTTGAAGTCACCCACATGAAAACAAAGAAATACAGTAGAATCGATGGAAAACGAAAGACCAACAAATATCCAATGTACAAAAGAGGACAAATTGTACAAACAATTAAAAAACAGTGAACAAATAATACTGAGAACAAAAGCTGCAGATTCCCCAAAAGTGTGTCCATAGGCTGTGGAGTCAGTTCAGTGCCAGGGTGCATGAAGCTGGTCCAGGAGCCCGATGGCTGCAGGGCAACAGCTGCTCCTGAACAATGCCAGTGCTCCCCTGTCACAGCATCCATGTGGCTGAAAGTTCGAGTCAAATTTATTGTCATCTGCACAAGTACATGTGTGCACATTCGCAATGAAAAACTTACTTGAAGCAGCTTCACAAACGCATAGGACCAGAGCCACAACGTTGACACGAATACCATACATTTGTGGGCCAAAGGGCCTGTAATATGTTGTAGATTTCTATGTTCGGAACATAAATTAAACAAAATTATACAAGAAAGAGCACAATTACAACAAAAAGGTCCATTGTAATGCAAAGTGGTCATAATGCTATGTGTTCGTCCTTCGTCGACGTCAATGAGGACCTCAACACCAGTAACACACATCAAAGTTGCTGGTGAACGCAGCAGGCCAGGCAGCATCTCTAGGAAGAGGTACAGTCGACGTTTCAGGCCAAGACCCTTCGTCAATGTTCATGCCAACAGGTTGGAGGCTACCCAGATGGAATATAAGGTGTTGTTCCTCCAACCTGAGTGTGGCTTCATCTTTACAGTAGAGGAGGCCGTGGAAATGAGTGTCCTCCATCTCTTGCTGTGTTCAGGGCTTCCTTCATTGCGCCAGTAGCTTCCTCTCAGTTTTCACTACTGTCAGTCTTGGAAGTCCTGGGTGGAGACTCAGGAATATCATCACACTCAGATGTAGAAGGATTCTTCATTTGCTGTTTTTGTAACAATTTTGTTTGATCAGTCAGGGTTGTTAGCCCTGAGCTGAATCCCCAAACCCAGAGGACTGGTGGGCCACTCTTAGTCTGGCCTCTACCCTTTGACCTGTTTGGCATGGATCACCCCACCAAGAGCCAAAGCATAAAGCCCTGCACTCCACCCAGCATAGCTCTGTGCAACATTGAGGCACGCAAACCTCCAAATCACGACAAGGTTGTGGTCCTCCAGCTGTTTGTTTCTCACTTCAATTCCAACAGAATTCTTATATCTTTGTCGTTCACATTTTATTTTGAGTTTATAGAAGCTTTTCCATCAGAACAGGAGATAACATTCCAGCAAACACTGTGCAGACTTACAATAGCAATCTTGGGGATCAATGGGCCCCAAGGTCTACTGTGCTGTATTTCTAAATAAAATAGATAAGTAACATCGCTCAAAACTCAGGTCCACTATGATCTTTAAGGTTTGTGCTTAAAATAACTCATAAGTCCAAGAGATGGTGCGCAAAGCTAAAAGAGAAACAGGTGTAATACTGATTCCATGGTAACAAGTCAATTGGAAAACTAAATATCTTGATATTGGTGGTGACTGCACTGTCACCCAGTTTGAGGAGATTTGGTAAGAAACCAAAAACTTGAGCAAAGTTCTACAGATGTTCTGTGGGGAGAATTCTAACTGGTAGCATCACCGTCTGTTATGGAGTGGCCACTGCACAGGATTGGAAATAACTGCAGAGAGTTGCAAACTCAGACAGCTCCATCATGGGCACTAGCCTCCCCAGCATCGAGGACGTCTTCACAAGTTGATGCCTCAAAAAGGTGGCAACTATCACGAAGGACATGCCCTCTTCTCATTACTACCATCAAGGAGGAGGTACAGCAGCCTCATGTTTCATGTAGCACCATGGTCCTGGAAAACGTTGTCTCATTTTTACTATGTTCTGTACCAGCAGTTATGGTTGAAATGACAATAAAAAGTGACTTGACTTGACAGTGTTTTAGAAACAACTTCTTCCCCTCTGCCATCAGATTTCTGAATGGCAATGAACCCGTGTACAGTACCTCACTATACATATTCTGTATTGTTATTTGTTAGGTTTTTTTATGTATTACAATATATTGCTGCTGCAAAACAGTAGCAGTGTCCTGATTAAACCTGATTTTGATCCTGATGCTGATCTTGATTCCACACAGGCTCATTAACAATACAACGTATAACACGCGTCCCTGTGGCCTCCTGTGTACATCACATTGCTTCTGTGCATAGTGTCAGATGATTGTTTCAGAAGCATTTGGGGATGATCAAAAGTTTCTGCTCGGTTGCTTCCGATCCTCCTGAGGAGTCTGTGATGCTCTGCACTTGTCAAGTTACATAACAGGCCATGAATGAATTTCTTGTTTCCATTACAGCAGTTCCGGCTTCTCCCACGTCGCCTTCACAGACATAAAACCCAGCCGCAGGAAGCAGCTGCAGAGTGGAAGGCAAACTCGGAGCTCATCACCACTTACAGCCCAATCACAACTTTACATTTCCCTCTACAACTGAAACGGAGGCCATTTTGCCCATCTACTACTTTTCCCTAGAACCTTTTAAACTATCAGATCAGATCAGATTCATTTATTTATCACCTGTATATGAAAATATACAGTGAAATGTGTTGTTTCACTGCGTGCGTGCTGAGGGCAGCCCACAAGGGTTGCCACACATTGTGGCGCCAGTATAGCATTCCCACAATGCTCTGCAGAACAACTCAAGCCAAAACAAACTCCTTTCTTAGCAACACACACAAAGTTGGTGGAGGAACTCAGCAGGTCAGGCAGCATCCATGAAAAAGAGTAAACAGTCAATGTTTTGGGTCGACACCCTTCATCAGGACTGGGAAAAAAAAGATGAGAAGTCAGTTCAAGAAGTGGGGGGAGAGAAGAGGAGGAGGTACAAGGTGGTAGGTGATAGGTGAAACCGGGGAAGGGGAAGGGCTGAAATAAAGAGCCGGGAAGTCGGTTTGTGAAAGAGATAAAAGGCTGGAGAAGGGGGAGTCTGATAGAGGAGGGTAGAAGACCATGGAAGAAAGGGAAGGGGGAGGAGCAACAGAGGGAGGTGATGGGCAGGTTAGGAGATACGGTGAGAGAGGGAAACAGGAATTAGGAATGGTAAAGCAGAGGGAGGGGCAATTATTGGAAGCTCAAGAAATCAATGTTCATGCCATCAGGTTGGAGGCTACCCAGACAGAATATAATGTGTTGCTTTTCCAACCTGAGTGTGGCCTCATTCTGGCAGTAAAGGAGCCCAAGGACTGGTATGTCGGAATGGGAATGGAAAGTAGAATTGAAATGGGTGGCCATCAACAAACCCTGCTTTATCTGGCAGATGGAGCATAGGTACTTGGCAAAGCGGCCTCACAATTTACATTCTCACTGATTATTCTCACAACGGGAGCACTGGATACAGTACGTGACCCCAACAGACTCTCAGGTGAAATGTTGCCTCACCTGGAAATACTGTTTGAGGCCCTGAATGCTAGTGAGGGAGGAGGTGTAGGGGCAGGTATGGCACTTGTTCTGCTTGCAATGATAAGTACCAGGAGGAAGATCAGTGGGGAGGGACAAGTATAAGGGAGTCACATAGGGAGTGATATCCTTGCAGAAAGCAAAAGGTTGGGGGAGGGAGGGAAAGATCTGCTTAGTGGTGGGATCCCATTGGAGATGGCAGAAGTTATAGAGAATTATGTGCTGAGCATAGACCAGTGCCTTAAAAAGCTCCTTTCCTCCCTTCCACTCTCCCTCCCACCCTCCCACCTCCACATAAGGATAGTTGTCCAACTCTAGCACAGGCCTCCATCCTCCAAAACTAATCAAACACTGAGACCATTAGATACAGGAGCAGAATTAGGCCATTTGGCAATTCAAGTCCGCTCTGTCATTTCATCATGGCCGATCCAATTTTCCTCTCAGTCCCAATCTCCTGCTTTCTCCTCGTATCCCTTCATGCCCTACCAATCAAGAATCTATTGGCCTCTGCCCTAAATGTACCCAATAAATTGAACTCCACAACTGCCTGTGGCAACAAATTCCTCAGATTCACCACTCCCTGGCCAAAGAAATTCCTCTTCATCTCCAACCGAAATGGACATCCCTCTATTCTGAGGTTGTGTCCTTTGGTCTTCTATTTTCCTACCATAGGAAACAACCTCTCAACGATCATTCCCTCGATGCCTTTCAACATTTTTTAGATTTCTATTTGGTCACCCTTCATTCTTCTGAATCCCAGAGAGTACAGGCCCCGAGGCATCAAACGCTCCTCATACAATAAGTCTTTCAATCCCAGAATCATTTTTGTGAACCTCCTTTGAACCCTTTCCAGTTTCAGCATGTCCTTTCTCAGATAAAGGGCCCATAGCTGCTCAAAGTACTCCAAGCGAGGCCTCACCAGTGCTTTATAAAGTATCGACATTATATCCTTGCTTTTATATTCTTGTCCTCTCGAAATGAATAATAACATTGCACTTACTTTCCTCGCCACCAACTCAACCTGTAAATTAGCCTTTGAGGGAATCCTGCACAATGTCTCTCAGATTTTTCTCCTCGTTAGAAAACAGTCTACGCTTTTATTTCTTCTATCAAACTGCATGACCATGCACTTCCTGACAGTGCGTTCCATCTGCCACTTCCTTGCCCATTCTCCTAATCTGTCTAAGTCCTTTTGTAGCCTCTCTACTTCCCCTACCCATGCTAGTAACTTCCCTGTAATACCATGGGCTCTTAACTTGTTACGCAGCCTCATGTGTGACAACTTGTCAAAGGCCTTCTGAAAATCCAAGTACACAACATCAACAGATTCTCCTTTGTTTATCCTGCTTAGTATTTCTTACCACGAAGGGTCTCATCCTGAAACGTTGACTGTTTATTTTGTTCCACAGATGGCTCCTGGCTTGCAGACTTCCTCCAGCCTTCCGTTTGTGCTGACTGTAATACTCACTTTCCCAGTGACAAATATCTGCCGGGAACAGAAATTCAGAAAAATAATTCTTAAGCCGCATTCCCTGAAATTGGCAGTGCAGGTGGATAAGGTGGTGAAAAATGCATGTGGCATGCCAGCCTTCATAGGACAGGCATAGACTGTAACAATTAATACATTATGTTACAACATTACATCACAGTGCTTAGACCGCACGTGGAGTTCTGGTCACCACACTGGAGAAAGGATGTGCTGTGTTGGAAAGAGTGTGGAAGATGTGAAAAGTTCAAAGTAAATTATTATCGAACTATGTATATGTTACCATATACTATCCTGAAATTCATTTGCTTGCAGGCATTCACAGTAGAATAAAAAATACAATGAAAAAACTACACATAGTCTAACAAACAACCAATGTGAAAAGGAAGGCAAATAAGAAATAAATAAACAAACAAACAAGCAGGCAGACATACAGATCAATAGGTGATAGCTAGATAATACTGAGGACATGAGCTGTAGTGTCTTTGAAATTGAGTCCATAGGTTGTGGAGTCAGTTCAGAGTTGAGGTAATTGAAGTTACCCATGCTGGTTCAAGAGCCTGATGACTGAAGGGTAATAACTGTCCTTGAACCTAGTGGTATGAGACCTAAGGCTCCTATAACAGGATGTGAAGACTTAGTTAAGAAGGGAGATTATATTCCAGATACCTTCCTGCACCTCTCTCAGTCCAGAATGCAGAACTTCAAAGATTGAAGCTTCAGAGACTCAAAATACATTTATTATCGAAGTATGAATGCAGTATACAACCCAGAGCTTCATCTTCCCACAGACAGACACAAAAACAACATCCTGGAACCCATTCAAAGAAAACATCGAAGACCCAATGTGCAAAAAAAAAAGAACAAATCGTGCAAAACAGCAAAAAAAAAATGAGCACACAGGATATTAACCATCAAACCTCACTGTCCTTGATATAGTCTGGGAATGTTCATTCCAAAATATCAACAGTTCCTTCCCTCCACCCAAGCTGCTCAACCCACTGAGTTCCTCCAGCAGTTGGCTTTTATTGCTCGAGATCCCAGTATCTCAGTCTCTTGTGGCTCCATCTTTCTTTTGTTTTTCTCTGTAGCCACAGCTGCCTCTGCCTGAACGTCAGGATTGCAATGTGAATGTTCTACTCAGTCAGAAAATTATTCTAAAATACTGCCTTATTTTCTTCATATTACTAATCCTTCCTGAGTCTGACAACATCTCACATAATTACACCATTTCTCGTGGATGTACAGAATTATATCTGGAATCACTTTACACATCCATAGCTCCAAGTAGAATTTTAAATTACTTAATCCACTTTTCCCATTTTGGACCGGCTGTGCTATATAACTGGTGAACCTCAAACAGCCAAGAATGTTTCAATCAAAGGCATTCCTGTTTACTGAATTATTTTATTTTCCTCTGGCAGCTGGCTGTGTTTTTCAGCTGTTTGTGTCTGCTTTATTCTATGTTAGTTGCAGAAATAGTGCCTTTGGCTAAACTGTATTGACATTACCAATGTGACATTGAGGAGTTGGAGAGTCCAGATCCTGATGAGATGGCAGATGATGAAATCTAGAGCAAAAGAACAAACTGCTGCAGGAAATCTTGAGCAACACACGTAGAATGCTGGAGGAACTCGGCAAGTCAGGCAGCACCTATGGAGGGGAATATACAGCTGACATTTTTTAACCAAGACCCTTCTTCAGGACCAAATCTCTTGTGTTTACAATTTACTGGGGTAAGATTCAGATTCAGATTCAAATTCATTTATGTCTCTACCAAAGGAGGTGTAAGGCACTCCTTCCCTCTGCTAGCCTGCAGGTCACCCTTGGGCAAGGTAGCACCCGCTTAGCCCCCGATCAGGGTCATGTGAAGCCATGGGAGCAGGTGGTGGATGGTTGTATGAGCATCTGATGCATATCACAAGTCCTGCTTATGTGACCACTGTTGCCAGGCAGACAATCTCTGAAGAGTATTGATAATGGCTGGGGTTGCACGTCTTGTAAAGACACTGCCCAGAAGAAGGCAATGGCAAACCACTCCTGTGGAAAAATCTGCCAAGAACAATCACGATCACGGAAAGACCATGATCACTCACGTCATTCAACATGGCACAATAATAAATGAATGATCGCATGTACATTGAAACACACAGAGAAATGTGTTCTGGTTGAGCTTATCAGCCCGAAAACTTGACTGTCCATTCCTCTCCATAGATACTGCCAGACCAGCAAGGTTCCTCCAGCACTTTGCGAGTTACATTGTGTCATTTGCTCTAACAACCAATGCACCCAAAGATGTACCGGGGGCAGCCTGCAGGTGTTACCATACACTCTCCTCCATAGACAATAGACAATAGACAATAGGTGCAGGAGTAGGCCATTCGGCCCTTCGAGCCAGCACCGCCATTCACAATCATCCACAAATCAGTACCCCGTTCCTGCCTTCTCCCCATATCCCTTGACTCCGCTATCATTAAGAGCTCTATCTAACTCTTTCTTGAAAGCATCCAGAGAATTGGCCTCCACTGCCTTCTGAGGCAGAGCATTCCACAGATCCACAGCTCTCTGGGTGAAAAAGTTTTTCCTCAACTCCGTTCTAAATGGCTTACCCCTTATTCTCAAATTGTGGCCTTTGGTTCTGGACTCCCCCAACATCGGGAACATGTTTCCTGCCTCTAGCGTGTCCAATCCCTTAATAATCTTATATGTTTCAATCAGATCCCTTCTCATCCTTCTAAATTCCAGCGTATACAAGCCCAGTCACTCCAATCTTTCAACGTATGACAGTCCCGCCATCCTGGGAATTAACCTCCTGAATCTCCACTGCACTCCCTCAATAGCAAGAATGTCCTTCCTCAAATTTGGAGACCAAATCCATAGATGCTACCTGACATGTTGAGCTCCTCCAGCATTTTGTGTGTATTGCTTGACCAAGATACCCTCTAAAAAACATTTTACCTGCTCCTTCAAGCATTGATTCTCTCCACCACTAATTGGCTGTAAATCATTTAGAATAGGCATTTGTTCTGATAATTCCTCACAAGCCACCAGGCTTCTATCACCAGGCACAGGAGGATCTATGAAAGTAGGTTGTCCACTAGATCACTTGAACTGGAGGAGCTCAACATGTACACTCAGTCGACACTTCGGGCCGAGACCCTTTGTCAGGACTAACTGAAAGAAGAGCTAGTTAAAGATTTGAAAGTGGGAGGGGGAGGGGGAGATCCAAAATGATAGGAGAAGACAGGTGGGGGAGGGATGGAGCCAGAGCTGGACAGGTGATTGGCAAAAGGGATATGAGAGGATCATGGGACAGGAGGCCCAGGAAGAAAGAAAAGGGGGAGGGGAGAAAAGCCCAGAAGATGGGCAAGGGGTATAGTCAGAGGGACAGAGGGAGAAAAAGGAGAGAGAGAGAAAGAATTTGTGTATATAAATAAATAACGGATGGGGTACGAGGGGGAGGTGGGGCATTAGCAGAAGTTTGAGAAGTCAATGTTCATGCCATCAGGTTGGAGGCTACCCAAACGGAATATAAGGTGTTGTTCCTCCAACCTGAATGTGGCTTCATCTTTACAGTAGAGGAAGCCATGGATAGACATGTCAGAATGGGAATGGGACGTGGAATTAAAATGTGTGGCCACTGGAAGATCCTGCTTTCTCTGGCGGACAGAGCGTAGGTGTTCAGCGAAACAATCTCCCAGTATGCGTCGGGTCTCGCCAATATATAGAAGACCACATCGGGAGCACCGGACGCAGTACATCACCCCAGCCGACTCACAGGTGAAGTGTCACCTCACCTGGAAGGACTGTCTGGGGCCCTGAATGGTGGTAAGGGAGGAACTGTAAAGGCATGTGTAGCACTTGTTCCACCTCACCAGCAGCTTTGATGTGTGTTGCTTGAATTTCCAGCGTCTGCAGAATTCTTCGTACGTACATTTAGTGACCACTTTATTAGGTGCACCTATACACCTGCTCATTAATGCAAATATTTACTCAGCCAATCATGTGGCAGCAATTCAATACATAAAAGCATGCAGACGTGGTCACAAGGTTCAGTTGGTGTTCAGACCAAACATCAGAACAGGGAAGAAATGTGATCTAAGTGACTTTGACTGCATAATGATTGTTGGTGCTGGACGGGGTGGTTTCAGTATCTCAGAAACAGCTGATCTCCTGGGACTTTCACGCATGACGGTCTCCAGAACTTGCAGAGGGTGGTGCGAAAAGAGAAAAACATCCAGTGAGCAGCATTTCTGTGAGTGAAAACACCTTGCTAATGAGAGAGGTCAGAGAAGAATGGCCAGACTGGTTCAAACTGACAGGAAGGTAACGGTAAATCAAATAACCACACGTTACAACAGTAGTGTTCAGAAGAGATTCTCCGAAAGCATGTGTTGAACCTTGGGCTATAGCAGCAGAAGACCAGGGTGTTCCACTCCTGTACCAAATAAAATGGCCTCTGAGTGTATATTGTCCTTCCTAACTACCCTGTGTCAACATCCCAGAACAATGCAATAGAGCAGCATACTTGCAGTGTCTTAAAGCAGCAGAACCTCAAATTAGGCAATGAAGATAAAATCTCAAAGACTGGCTCACCATTCAGCTCATAGACTAAATTCAAGTTAAAACTTCATAGATGCAGTCTGTTCTCCACAGATCTTTGAACTGTTCTGTCTTCATGGTTCAGTGAGGTGAATCGCAGCCACCTTCCAAAAGGCAATATTCAACTCCTAAGGAGGAATTAAGATCGTAGAGTAACAAATACAAAATGCTGGAGGAACTCAGCAAGTCAGGCAGCATCTGTGGAGGGGAATGACTGTGCTGCATTGGCTCTAAAAACGCAAACAACAGGAATTCTGCAGATGCTGGAAATTCAAGCAACACACATCAAAGTTGCTGGTGAACGCAGCAGGCCAGGCAGCATCTCTAGGAAGAGGTACAGTCACCAGGCAGCAGAGGTACCTCTTCCTAGAGATGCTGCCTGGCCTGCTGCGTTCACCAGCAACTTTGATGTGTGCTGTATTGGCTCTGAAGTTTTTAAATACTTTTTTTGAGTCTTTGTTTACTATTTAGCGACACAGCATGTAAACAGGCCAACAAAGCATGTGCTGCCCAATTACACTCATGTGACCAATTAATTAATTAATTAAATGTATACAGTGCAGAATAGGTCCTTCTGGCCCGTCAAACCGCGCCACCCAGCAGTCTCCCTTTTTAACAGCGTAATCACAGGACAATTTACAATGACCAATTACCCTACCAACTGGTATGCCTTTGGACTGTGGGAGGAAACCAGAGCACCCGGGGGAAATTCACATGGTCATGGAGAGGACATACAACTCCATACAGACAGTGGCAGGATTTGAACCTGGGTCACTGACTGTGAAGCATTGTGCTAACCATTATGCTACCCCATCCTCCCAACTCATCCATCTTTGGAATATTGGAGTAAACTGGAGCATCCGGAAAATACTCACACAGTCAACATACAAACTCCTTACAGACAGCAATGAATTGAACCCAGGTTCCTGCAGTGTAATGGATAGCTACTAACTTCTCCGCTACTGCATTACCCCAGAGAATGGTTGATCGCAGGAACATACTGCCAAAGGCAGAGGAGAGGTGGAGTCAGATACAATCTGTACTTGTAAACAACATTGCTTAATGACAACAGTTAAAAGACATTTGGATAAATCCATGCATAAGAGGGGGTAGGAAAGGAAATGAGCTGAACACAGGCAAATGGGACTAGCTTGGTGGGCACCATAGCTGACATGAGCGAGTTGGGCCACAGAGTCTCTTTCTCTGTGGGGAAAGGCTTTCAGACAGGCACATAAATAGGCAATAAAGATTAAATATATTTTAAAGATTAGCTTTATTGGTCACATGTACATCAAAAATACAGTGAAATTCGTTGTTTGCTTCAAACTTCAATCGCAGTCTACGAATGGCCTGAGGGCCGCCTGCACGTGTAGCTATGCTTCTGGTGCCAAAGTAGCAAACCCACAACCTACTGACCCTAATCAGTCCTGCTGAAGGGTTTTGGCCCGAAACGTCGACTGTTCCTTTTTTTCCATAGATGCTGCCTGGCCTGCTGAGTTCCTCCAGCACTGTGTGTGTATGGCACTATGTGCTAGCTGTTACACCACCATACCGCCCTCGGCATAGAAAGGTACAGCCACAATGCAGAGAAATTGGATTCGTGTTGATGGGTAAAAGGAATGCAGCGGGATGAATTGCTTGTGTCTGTGCTGTTCCACTATGTGACCCCATGTAAGTATCCAAACCGCGGTGAAAGTAATTCTATTATCAAAGCATGTATATATTGCCATGTACTACCATGAGATCCTTTTGTTGCAGGCATTTACAGGAAAATAAAGAAATGCAACGGAATCTATGAAAACCTATACTTAAAGACTGACAAATAACCAATGTACAAAAGGAGACAACTTATACTAATGAAAGAAGCAATTACTTAACACTGAGAACATGAGTTGTAGATTCCTTGAAAGTGAGTCTGTAGTCGTAGTTAGCTCAGTGCTGAGGTGAATGAAGTTATCCACACTGGTTCAGGAGCCTGATAGTTGTAGAGTGATAACTGTTCCTGAACCTGGTGGTCCGGGATCTATGTCTCCCATACAGTACAAGAGGTACAGTGTACCTCTTGCCCGATGGTAGTAGCAAGAAGAGAACATGGTCTGAACGTGGTGGTGGTGGGGGGTGGGGTCCTTGATGATGGATGCTGCTGTCTTGTGGCAGCTCTCCTTGTAAATGTGCTGAACGGTTGGGAAGGCTTTGCCTGCGATAGACTGGGCCGTATCCACCACTTCTTGTCGACTTTTCTGTTCTTGAGCATTGTCGATTCCATACCAGGCCTTGATGTAACCAGTCAAGATACTCTCCACTGTACACCTATGGAAGCTTGTCAAGGTTTTAGATGACATTCCGATTCAATGCAAACTTCTCAGGAGCAGATGTGTCTCCTTTGTGGGACCCGCTGATCTCCATTAACAAAGTCACCTTCTTTCCTGTAACTTTTCTATGATCCAGGGACTCTATTTGTGGAGTGACTTCACGCATCTGCAGCATGGAGTAGGCTCCAAATCTTTTTATCTTATTCCATGTTTTCTGGACTGAGTGTGTTGTATAATGGTAAACCTCAGAATGCTTCAATCAGTGGAAGGCATTCCTGTTTACAGAATAATGTTACTTTCTGCTGGCAGCTGACTGTGTTTTTCATTAGACTGTGTGCTTTTCGTTCCATGTTTGCCTCAATTGTGCTGTCATCAGCAATAGTACATCTGCATTTGCAAGGGACTCCCGGAAAACTTTTGGAGCAGCGCTTGTCCAGGTAAGAGAAGAGCATTTCATCACATGCCTGAATCGTGCCTTGTAGATGGCAGAGAGTCGCTGGAAGTCCAAAGCTGAGTCATTCAAGACAGCTAACTTTAAAGATTAAAAATCTTTTAAAGACTAGCTTTATTTGTCCCATGAACATCGAAACATCAGACCATACAATGAAATGTGTCGTTTGTGTCAATGACCGAAACAGTCTGAAGATGACTAAAGTGACATGGCTGTACCGGTTAGCACAAATCATTACAGTACCAGCGACCTAGGTTCAACTCGCCACTGCCTGTAAGGACTTTGTACATTCTCCCCGTGACCGCATGGTTTCCTCCGGGGTGGGGCCATTTTCCTGCCACATTCCAAAGATGCACCGGTTGGTAGGTTAACTGGTGATTGTAAATTGTCCCGTGATAGGCCAGAGATTGCTGGGCAGCGTAGCTCACTGTATGTCAATAAATAAATAAATGTGCCGGGGGGCAGCCTGCAAGGTTTGCCATCCTTCCAGCATAACAACTTACCCTCATCATGACCATACATATTTGGAATGTGGGAAGAAACCAGAGCACCAAGAGGAAATCCACATGATCACGGAGAGAATATTAAAACTCCTTACAGATACCGACAAATATTGAACCCAGACTGCTGTAAAGTGTTACGCCAACCACTAATCTACCGTGCTACCCCTACGAGCCTCCATTCCTTTCCCGTTGCTTCAATATCTTTAGGGTGTAAACACAGGAATGTCTGCAGAGGCTGGACATCCAAAGCAACACACACAAAATCTCAGCAGGTCAGGCAGCATCTATGGAAGTGAATTAACAGTCAAGAGAAGATGGCAGCACGATGCAGGGCACAGCGGCCATTCTGGGATGAATATCTGTTATTTGTCAAATAGGATGCCGTGCACAAACCTGATTTGATGGAGACATATGTGAGAAGCACGGAGGAACATCTGGTGAAACTTCTGAAATGCCTGTTTCGCTGCCGCTGCTACTGTAAGATCGAGAATCTCCGGAGGGGAAGGCCCCAAATCCTTGGCTTTACCCGCTGCTTGGCGGCTGGGGCTGGGGTTGAAGCGCTCGGCAGAGATGGTGCTCGCTGATCAGTGTCAGAGGGCTGGTCGGAGGCTCGAAGTTTTCGGACGGGCTCAGAGTTGGCTGTGGTCGGGTGCTTCCAGGGTGCTGCATCGGCAAGTTTGCGGCGCTGGAGTTTCATGGCAGGGAGAGTTTTCTTCCTTCTACCGTCTGCGTGAGATGATGGGGCTTTTGGGACTTCGAGACTTTTTTTTACCGTGCCCATGGTCTGCTCTTATCAAATTACGGTATTGCTTTGCACTGTTGTAACTATATGTTATAATTATGTGGTTTTTGTCAGTTTTAGTCTTGGCTTGTCTTGTGTTTCTGTGATATCATACTGGAAGAACAATGTATCATTTCTTAATGCATGCATTTCTAAATGACAGTAAACGAGGACTGAGTGTCCTCATAATCTAATCTAATCTAATCTAAGTGAATTAACAGTCAACGTTTTGGGCTGAGACCTTACTTCAAGACTGGAAAGGAAGGGGGAAGACACCAGAGTAAAAATATGGGGGGAAGGGAAGGAGGACTGGCTAGAAAGTGATAGGTAAAACCAGGTGGATAGGAAAGGTAAACGGCTGGAGAAGGAGGGTTCCCAGTTAAGTGTCTGGTAAACTCAGGATATTGATGGTCACAATCAGAATCAGAAACAGGTTTAATATCACTGGGATATGTCGTGAAATTTGTTGTCTTTTTGGCAGCTGTATGATGCAATACATAATAAAAAAAAACTGTGAATTATATTTAATGGTTAAATTAAATAAGTAGTGCAAAAATAAAAATGATTTAAAAAGTGCCCATTCAGAAATTGTATAGCAGTGGAGAAGAAACTGTTTCTGATTCACTGAGTGTGTGTCTTCAGGCTTCTGTACCTCCTCCCGGATGGTAGCAATGAGAAGAGGGAACATCCTGGGTGATGGAGGATGCTGCCTTTTTGAGGCATCACTCCTTGAAAATGTCCTGGATACTACACGGTCTAGTGCCCATGTCGGAGCTGACTACGTTTACAACTGTCTGCAGCTTATTTCGATCCTGTGCAGTAACCCCCTCCCTTTCCCCCACCCACCCCCCATTCCAGACAGTGAGGCAGCCAATTAGAATGCTCTCCACGGTATATATGTAGCAATTTGTGAGTATGGCACTCAATAATGTTAATACTGTTGATTTTTAAGAGTAGTTGGTTAGAGTCTGACTTGTTAGAAGCCATCATCGCCTGGCATAAATGTAATACAAACATTACAGCATGTGACTGAATACTTTTTAAGTTTAGCTGTATGTTGGCACTGGTTAGTTCATTCATTTGGAGTTGAACACTGGGCAATCTCTAACAAACTTCCTCAATTTTGATCTTGCAGTGGAAGGAAATCAAAGTCAAAGTAAATTTATTCTCAAAGTATGTATATGTCACCATGTACAACCCTGAGATTCATTTACTTGCAGGCATTTATATGAAAATAACGCAATACAATATAATTTATGAAAACCTATACATAAACAACTAATGTGCAAAAAAAGACAAATTGTACAATTCTCTTAAAAAATAAATAAAAACGTCTCAACCCAAGCAAGGCTGCGGGACCGGATGGTGTCAGTACCAGGGTGCTCAAAGCCTGTGCCCCTCAGCTATGTGGAGTACTTCGCCATGTCTTCAAGCTGAGCCTGAGGCTCTGGAGGGTTCCTGTGCTGTGGAAGATGTCCTGCCTCGTCCCTGTGCCGAAGACGCCGCACCCCAGCAGCCTCAATGACTACAGACCGGTGGCATTGACCTCCCACATCATGAAGACCCTGGAGAAACTTGTTCTGGAGCTGCTCCGGCCTATGGTCAGGCCACACTTAGATCCCCTCCAGTTCGCCTACCAGCCCCGACTAGGAGTTGAGGATGCCATCATCTACTTGCTGAACCGTGTCTACGCCCACCTGGACAAGCCAGCGAGCACTGTGAGGGTCATGTTTTTTGACTTCTCCAGTGCGTTCAACACCATCCGCCCTGCTCTGCTGGGGGAGAAGCTGACAGCGATGCAGGTGGATGCTTCCCTGGTGTCATGGATTCTTGATTACCTGACTGGCAGACCACAGTACGTGAGCTTGCAACACTGTGTGTCCGACAGAGTGATCAGCAACACTGGGGCTCCACAGGGGACTGTCTTGTCTCCCTTTCTCTTCACCATTTACACCTCGGACTTCAACTACTGCACAGAGTCTTGTCATCTTCAGAAGTTTTCTGATGACTCTGCCATAGTTGGATGCATCAGCAAGGGAGATGAGGCTGAGTACAGGGCTATGGTAGGAAACTTTGTCACATGGTGTGAGCAGAATTATCTGTAGCTTAATGTGAAAAAGATAAGGAGCTGGTGGTAGACCTGAGAAGAGCTAAGGTACCGGTGACCCCTGTTTCCGTCCAGAGGGTCAGTGTGGATATGGTGGAGGATTACAAATACCTGGGGATACGAATTGACAATAAACTGGACTGGTCAAAGAACACTGAGGCTGTCTACAAGAAGGGTCAGAGCCGGCTCTATGTCCTGAGGAGACTGAGGTCCTTTAACATCTGTTGGACGATACTGAGGATGTTCTATGAGTCTGTGGTGGCCAGTGCGATCATGTTTGCTGTTGTGTGCTGGGGCAGCAGGCTGAGGGTAGCAGACACCAACAGAATCAACAAACTCATTCATAAGGCCAGTGATGTTGTGGGGATGGAACTAGACTCTCTGACGGTGGTGTCTGAAAAGAGGATGCTGTCCAAGTTGCATTCCATCTTGGACAATGTCTCCCATCCACTACATAATGTATTGGGTGGGCACAGGAGTACATTCAGCCAGAGACTCATTCCACTGAGATGCAACACAGAGCGTCATAGGAAGTCATTCCTGCCTGTGGCCATCAAAATACAACCCCTCCCTTGGAGGGTCAGACACCCTGAGCCAATCGGCTGGTCCTGGACTTATTTACATATTACTATTTAACTATTTATGGTTTTATTACTATTTATTATTTATGGTGCAACTGTAACGAAAACCAATTTCCCCCAGGATCAATAAAGTATGACTATGACTATGACTGTGAACATGTATGGTAGAGTCCTTGAAATTGAGTTGTAGGTTGTGGAATCAGTTCACAGTTGAGGTGAGTGAAGAAAGCTTATGGGGTGCTAGCTTTCATAAGTCGAGGGATAGAGTTTAAGAGTCGCGATGTAATGATGCAGCTCTATAAAACTTTGGTTTGGCCACGCTTGGAGTACTATGTCCAGTTCTGGTCGCCTCACTATAGGAAGGATGTGGAAGCATTGGAAAGGGTACAGAGGAGATTTACCAGGATGCTGCCTGGTTTAGAGAGTATGGATTATGATCAGAGATTAAGGGAGCTAGGGCTTTACTCTTTGGAGAAGAAGGATGAGAGGAGACATGATAGAGGTGCACAAGATATTAAGAGGAATAGATAGAGTGGATAGCCAGTGCCTTTTCCCCAGGGCACCACTGCTCAATACAAGAGGACATGGCTTTAAGGTAAGGGGTGGGAAGTTCAAGGGGAATATTAGAGGAAGATTTTTTATTCAGAGAATGGTTGGTGCGTGGAATGCACTGCCTGAGTCAGTGGTGGAGGCAGATACACTAGTGAAATTTAAGGTATATGGAGGAATTTAAGGTGGGGGTGTTATATGGGAGGTAGGGTTTAAGGGTCAGCACAACATTGTGGGCCGAAAGGCCTGTACTGTGTTGTACTATTCGATGTTCTATGTTCTATGTTATCTCTGCTGGTTCAGGAGCCTGGTGGTTGGAGGGTAGTAACTGTTCGTGAACCTGGCGTTGTGGGACCTAAAGCTCCTGTACCTCCTGCCCGATGGTTAAGAGCAAAATCAGAGCATGGTCTGGATAGTGGGGGTCCTTGATGATGGATGCTGTTTTCCTGTGACAGTGCTCCTTGTAAATGTGCTCAATGGTGGGCGGGGCTTTACCTGTGATGGACTGGGCTGCATCTACCATTTTCAGCAGACTCCTCCGTTCCTGTGCATTGGTGTTTCCATACCAGGCCATGATACATCCTGTCACTGTCAATGCGGAAGCAGCTAAGGATGGTTGTACACTGTCCTGAGGATAACTTGGAGTTGTCCTGGGATGAAGCAGCTCATTTCCAATGACCCTTCCTCTGTGCAAGATATGACCCCAGCCTGCAGAAGATGTTCCTGTTACTGCCCACTGAGCTCAGTTTCATGGTGATGCTTGTAACCACATTTGTGCAAATGTTGCCTCTGAATTTTTATTTATTTTGAGATACTACACAGTAACAGGGCCATCAAACCTAATGAGACCATGCCTCCCAGTTACACTCATGTGACCAATTAATCTACTAACCCATATCGTTGGAATGTAGGAGGAAACCAGAGCACGCAGAGAATATGCTGTAGTCACAGGGAAAACCTCAGCCCATCTAGTCCATTAAAGGTTAAAGTCTGTCACGAGCCTTGTGGCCCAGCAGGCCGGTGCTTATGCCGGTTTCTGTGCTGTGAAGCAATTGAGAGTACGAGACTCCCCCACCCTGGATAGGACGCCAGTCTATCGTGAGGTTAATCCCCAGCATTTTTGCAGGTACCCATTCTCAGCTGGGTAGACTGGAGCATTGTGTGGTTAAGTGCCTTGCTCAAGGACACACACGCTGCCTCAGCCAAGGCTCGAACCCACAACCTTCAGATAGGTAGTCCAAAGCACTAACCACTTGGCCACGCGCCACACCATCTAGTCCATACTAAACTGTTATTCTGTCCAGCACCATTGACCATAGCCCTCCATACTGCTCCCATCAATGTACCTATCCAAATTCCTCTTAAATGTTTCAATTGAGCCCACATCCACCACTTATGCTGGTGGCCACACTCTCATGACCCTCTGAATGAAGAAGTTGCCCCTCAGATTCCCTGTAAATATTTCACCTTTCACCTTTAACCCATAACCTCTAGTTCTCATCCCACACAACTTCAGTGGAAAAAGCTTACTTGTATATCCATATCCCTCATAAATTTTTATAACTTGAGCAATCTACCCTCACTCTGCTATATTCCAGGGAATAAAATCTTAACCTATTCAACTTTTCTAAAAGCCTACATGCCAAAAGCTCACTTTCCAGTGAACAGAGAAGACAGATCATTTCCCAAGATGAACAACCCACTTAAAATCATATTAAAATTAAATTAGTTAAAGGATTAGTTAAATTAGTTAAAGAATGAATAAACCCAACTGGATGGCAAGGTGGAGATACGTCTCTACCAAAGGAAGTGTAAGGTGCTCCTTCCCTCTGCTAACCTGGGGTCACCCTTTGGCAAGGTGTAGCACCTGTTTAGCCCTCTGATTAAGGTCACATGAAGCGATGGAAGCAGCTGGTGGATGGTCATATGAGCAGCTGGTGCGTATCACAAGCCTTGGTTATGTTGTCAGTTTTCACAAATAAAACAAAGGTTTTTATGTTTAATGAAACCCGTAACACAATTAACTGAACTCCAATGCATAAACTTAAAATTGCACTAAAAATCTTTACATAATAACATCATCATGTCAGACCAGCTTCTTAAAGTGAAACCCCAATTCAATGTTGGTGATTGTGAATTATGTACATTTTCCCCAACTACGTTACCCTACAATTCGGCCACTGATGCCAGACAGACAATCTCTGAAGTGTATTAATAATACCTGGGGTCATCTGTCTTGTAAAGGCACTGCCTAGAAGAAGGCAATGACAAACCACTTCTGAAGAAAGATTTGCCAAGAGGAATCATTGTCAGGGAAAGACCATGATCACCTACAAGGGGTGATTGATAAGTTTGTGGCCTAAGGTAGAAGGAGCCAATTTTAGAAAACCTCGCACATTTATTTTTCAACATAGTCCCCCTCTACATTTACATACCTAGTCCGCGCTCGTGGAGCATACGGATCTTGGACCTATAGAAAGTGTCCACAGCATGGGTGATTGATAAGTTTGTGACCTAAGGTAGAAGAAGATGAGTTATACAGCTGTCATAACATACACATGCAGTTCAACTCTTTGAGTGATTATGCAGAAAGTTTGAAGTTAATAACTTGTTACGTTGAAAAATAAATGTGCTAGGTTTTCTAAAAATGACTCTTTCTACCTTAGGCCACAAACTTATCAATCACTCCTCGTACATCATATGATATGGTACATGATGAACGAATGAAATCCAATCATAAAAGATGTTACTGTAAATCCACTCGACCATTTTAGAACTGTAGGATTACCATTCGAAAGCCAGATGCAATGTACTGGCTTGATGGAATCCACAGAAGTCACCCTGTGGTAATTATCACATGGCATTGTCCCAAAGAGCCATACAGGCAACAAAGACTCCAATATAGAAAAATAATCATTTGGGAAATCATGCAAATATTTCAGCATAATTTCTCAGCCACTTAATGCTTCATTGAACTTAAAGCCAAGGAAAAATTACTGGTAGAATAGAAAGTAACTTTTGATAGGTAAAAGAGGGCATTTAGTGCTGCTTTTCAATTATGTATTTTTAGCAGAAAGCTATATACTGAGAAAATTAAATTAAAAATTCAGGTTGGTTCATGATTGTTGAACTAATGATCTGAAATCATTCTGCACACACACCTTGAGATCTCAACAGGGAAAATGCCCAATAAGTATTCTTTTATTAGAGGAAATTACGGTACCAAATAATAAATCATAATGGGCACATGTCAAAACGTTGATGTACAAACTAGAGTCCCATAGGGATTCAGTACTTAGGTCACTGTTTTTAACATATAGCAATGATTTAGACATGGGTGCACACAGCACTATTTCCATAGATGACACAAAATGGGGAGTGTGGGGACAGCAACAGATTTCAAGGAGATAAAATGAAGGTTGGAAGAACGGGTGAATAAGCAGCAGATTAAATTTAAATCTCCTTCAATAGGTCCATAATCTTGTCATTGGCTGTGGAGACTTGCGTGCCTCACTGACCTGAAGAACTATGTTGGCCGGCGTCAGGGCTTTGGCTCTTGGTAGGGTCACCCATGCCAAACAGGTCAAAGGATAGACACCAGATTAAGAATGAACCACTGGTCCTCCAGGTTCAGAGGTTCAGCTTAGAACTAACAAACCCGACTGGTAAAAGAAAATTGTTACAGAAACAGCAATGAAGAATCTTTCTACATCTGGATATTCCTGAGTCTCCACCTGGGACTTGCATGACTGACGGTGGTGAAAACTGAGAGGAAGCTACTGACATGATGAAGGAAGCCCTGAACACCGCCAGAGATGGAGGAGCTTCATTGCTGCCTCAGATTTAAAATAAATTTGAATCTGCCAAAGTGTGATATATTATATTTTTGGTCAGAAGAAGAAGTATCAACTGGGGACCACAATTCTGAAAGGGTGCAAAAACAGCAGGTGCATTTAAGAGACTCTTAGATATTGTAAGCACTTGAATGATAGAAAAATGGTGTGCTATGCGGGAGGGAAGGGTTTGATAGATCTTGGAGCAGGTTAAAAAGTTGACATGACACTGTGGGCTGAAGGCCTTGGACTATTCTGTGGTAATATTCTATGATTGTTGTTCTAACAGTGGAAAACATAAAATACTACAGATGCTGGAAATCTGAAATAAAAACAGAGAGTGCTGGAAAAACTCAGCAAATCAGACAGTATCTATGAAAAGGGAAACAGTGAGCACTTCAGGTTCCAGAGTCTGAATGGACCTAGTCCTTAGTAACCTGAATGTGAACTGTTTCTCTTTCCACAGGTGCAGACTGACCTGCTGGGTTTTTCCTCAGCATATTCTGAGGTCTGGAATGATTGGTGCATTGTTCATCTAAAGTGACAAGGCAGTTTAAAATTAAGAAAAACATGTGGGATCCTGGATTTCATAAGCAGAGGCATAGATTGCAAAAGAAAGGAAATAACATTGAACCTTTATAAAACACTGGTTCAGCTACAACTGGGTCAATTTCATGGCCATCTTTAGGAATCTGTAGAATTGAAATCCAGGATCCCTCTGGTCCTAAGTCCACATGGCAAACTGATCGAGTACTCTCCACTATTCAACCATGGCTTATTTATTGTCCTTCCCAACTCCTTTCTCCAGCTTACTCCCCATAACCTATGATTGCCTGACTAAGTACCTATCAATCTCCACTTTACCCAACGAGCTCCTTAGCATTTTAACCTGTACATTTAATCCCTTACCTTGCTCAGTTTTACAGCCGCATCTTTCATTCTCCCACCTATCTGACCAGTCCACCGTAATTTCCCCGCATTCACCTCACCACTAACTACAGTTGATTTTAATACCATCCGCAAACTCACTAAGCAGGGCTAAATTGCCAATCGCAGATTGTATCCGTGGCATTTTTGTGCAAGATTTATTTATCTAAGGAGGTTTGACTGAAATGATATCTTTCAATAATTAAGAGCATATTATCTTATAATATACAAACCCTTGTTACCATCACACTTGCTCTTTCTTTGGATTCCATGATCAGTCTCTATTCCAGCTTCTCTTTATGGGCAAGGGAGATATATTATCATATTAACTTCAATATTTATAAAACATAATCTTTTTTTTTGGCAGGACTTCTTGATATCTGTCAGCTGTCGCGCATCTTGATTCGATTTTACAAACTGTATAAACAATATATCCAGCTTCCCTTTGGAGTGTGAAGCATCCCAAAAGTGTAATACAATAATATTTAGGATTACAAAGTTTCACAGGTTATTAGGAGGGAGCAGAACAGCAGCCTCAACACCACAGTTTTCTACCACTGAATACTTTTAATTTTACAATCATACCACAGCATTATCTCCCTATTTCTGCACCCCCATCCCCCCATCATAGGATGAATCTCATTCACTCCTGAACGCTTTTTTCCGAGTTTAGCTATCATAAAACATAAAACAGTACAGGCCCCTTGGCCCATGATGTTGGACTGACATTTATTTATATGTTAAGGTTGGAACAGGCCCTTCCAGCCTTTTGAGCTGCGCTGCCCAGCAAGCCCCGATTTAACCCTATCCTAATCACAGAAAAAAAAAATCACAATAAACAATTAACCTACAACCAATACATCTTTGGACTGTGGGGGGACCTGGAGGAAATCCACATGGTCACAGGGAGAACGTACAAACTCCTTACAGGCAGCAACAGGAACTGAACCAGGTCACTGGTACTGAAAAGCATTGTGTTATTCCCTATGCTATGGTGCCAGGAACCTATTTCACGATCAATCTAACCCTTCCCTCCTACATATAACCACAATATTATGGTGCCGCTAACCTATTTTATGATCAATTTTACCCTTCCCTCCTACATAGCCCCCCATTTTCATTTCATCCATGTGCTTGTCTAAGAATCTCTTAAAAGCTCCTCATGCATTCATGATAAGGTTCCCCATGCAAAGCTCCTACAGAAAGTAAGGAGGCATGGGATCCAAGGAGACCTTGCTTTGTGGATCCAGAATTGACTTGCCCACAGAAGGCAAAGGGTGGCTGTAGATGGTTCGTATTCTGCATAGAGGTCAGTGACTAAGCTTGGGGGTTTTGTGAATAGTCTGGAGGGTTGAAACGGGAAATCGATAGGTTGCAGAACTAGGCTAAGAAGTGGCAGATGGACTTCAACCCAAATAAGTGTGAAATGATTCATTTTGGTAGGTCAAATTTGAAGTCAGAATATAATATAAATGGTAAGACTCTTGGCAGTGTGGAGGACCTGAGATCTTGGGGTCCATATCCATAGGACACTCAAAGCTGCTGTGCAGGTTGACAGTGTTGTTAAGAAGGTGTGTGGTGTGTTGGCATTCATCAATTGTGGGATTGAGTTCAAGAGCAGTGAGGTAATGTTACAGCTGTATAAGACCTTGGTCAGACCCCACTTGGAGAACTGTGTTCAGTTCTGGTCACCTCACTACAGGAAGGATGTGGATACCAAAGAGATAGTGCAGAGGAGATTTACAAGGATGTTGCCTGGATTGGAGGGCATACCTTGTGAGAATAGGTTGAGTGAACTTGGCCTTTTCTCCCTGGAGTGACAGAGAATGAGAGGTGACCTGATAGAGGTGTACAAGATGATGAGGGATATTGATCGTGCGGATAGCCAGAAGCTTTTTCCCAGGGCTGAAATGGCTAACATGAAGGGCCATAGCATTAAGGTGTCAGGAAAAAGGTACTGAAGGGACGTTAGGGATAAGTTTTTCACACAGAGAATGGCGGGTGCATGGAATGCACTGCTGGCGCCAGTGGTGGTGGAAGCGGATACAACAGGGTCTTTTAAGAGCCTCTTAAATAGGTATATGGAGCTTAGAAAAATAGAGGGCTATGCATTAGGGAAATTCTAGGCAGTCTCTAGAGTAGGTTACATGGTCGGCAAAACATTGTTGGCTGAAGGACCTGTAATATGCTGTAAAATTCTATGTTCTATTTTCAATGTTCTGTGTATCTGTCTCTACGACCACCCCGACAGTGTGTTTTATGTACTTCCTACTTTCTATGTAAAAAGAAAACCTATATCTGACATCCCCCTATACTTTCCTCCAATCATCTTAAAACTATGTCCTCTCATATTAGCCATTGTCACCCTGGGGAAAAAAAGCACGTTTCCTACTCTACTTACATAGTCTTAGTTTCAAATTTATCTGGGCCAGATCCTTTTCCAAATCACAGAAATTAACCCTCCCCATTATTTTTGGTTAATAGCTCCCAATCCTTTTCCAGTTATATTATGATCACTATTTTTGTAAAATGCTCCCCCCTGAAACTTGTTGCACTCAATTCTCTAGGGCCAGATCCACTACTGTTTCCTCCCTTCCTGGTTTGCGAGCTTTTGAAAAGGATGTCTCACTGAAATGAAATATTTAGATTGTTGTGTCTGCACAGGGGCACCACGGTATTGCAGCGGTTAGCGTGATGCTAATACAGCTCGGGGTGTTGGAGTTTGGAGTTCAGTTCCAGTATCGACTCAAATGAGTCCTGTGAGTCCTTCCTGTGAGTGTGAGTGTTTCCTCCAGGAGCTCCAGTTTCTACCCACAGTCCAAAGACATACTGGTTAGTAGGTTAATTGGTCATTGTAAGTTGGCATGGGATTAGGCGAGGGTTAAATAGATGGTTTGCTGGACAGTGTGGTTCATTGGGTCAGGTGGGGCAGTTCCATGTTGCATCTCTAAATAAATCAATAAATAAATAGACCCTCCAAGAAGACTGCAACCTTTTCATGGTTTGGAGGCTTGCATGCCTCAGTGAACTGGAGAGCAATGCTGGCTGGAGTCAGAGTTCTTGGTAAGGTCACCCATGCCATGCAGGTCAAAGGATAAAAACGAGACTAAAAGTGGTGCACTAGTTCTCTAGGTTCAGGGGTTCATCTCAGAGCTAACAACCCTGAATGGTAAAACAAAACTGTTACAGAAACATTAATGAAAAATCCTTCTACATCTGATTGCGACAGTATTCCTGATCACCAGGACTTCCGTGAATGACAGCGGTGGTAACCGAGAGGAGGCTACTGGCATGATGAGGAAAGCCCTGAACACTGCCAGTAATGCGGGACCTTCATTGCTGCCCTAAGCATCAGCGCGTGACAGGCAGTAAGTGAGTAAATAAATAGTCGCAACCATGGGTGTATCGGTAGAGTCGTTCTGCATGGAAACAGGCCTTTCTGCCCATTGTTCTACGCCAGCCAAGGTTCCCATCTGAACTCATCGCATTTGCCTGTCCCGCTAAACCTTTCCTATCCATGTATCTGTCCAAGTATCTTTAAAATGTTGTTCATGTACCCATCCTACCCACTTCCTCTGGTAGTTCATTCCATATATGGAACAACATGGGGGGGGGGGAAATGCCCCGGTAAAATCTCTCCCCCTCACCTTAAATCTGTCCCTCTACTTCTTGATTTCCCAACACTAGGTAAAAGACTGAGTGCATTCACCCTATGCGTGCCCCTCGTGATTTAATACTTTATACTTTATTGTCGCCAAACAATTAGTACAAGAATGTACAATCATCACAGCGATATTTGATTCTGCGCTTCACACTCCCTGGATTACAAATACTAAATGTTAAAAATATTAAAAATAGTCAAAATCAGTAAATATTAAAAATTTAAATTATAAATCCTAAATAGAAAATAGAAAAATGGGAAATAAGGTAGTGCAAAAAAACCGAGAGGCAGGTCCGGATATTTGGAGGGTACGGCCCAGATCCTGGTCAGGATCAGTTCAGCTGTCTTGTCACAGTTGGAAAGAAGCTGTTCCCAAATCTGGCCATATGAGTCTTCAAGCTCCTGAACCTTCTCCCGGAGGGAAGAGGGACAAAAAGTCTGTTGGCTCTATAATATCACCCAGTATTTATCTACATGTTGACCGGTCCCACCCACCTCAACCCCTCTCCGTAACACAGTCCTTGAGTCCCTGCAACATCCTTGTAAACCTCCTCTGCATTCTTTGCACCTATTCCTACAGCAGGATGACCAAAACTGAACACAATATTCCAAATATCAATGTTATCGAGGTAAATTTATTATCAAAGTACAGATAAGTCATCAGATTCATTTTCTTGAAGGTATTTTCAGGAAAATAAAGAAATACAATAGAATTCATGAAAAACTATGCGGAGAAAAGACTGACAAACAACTAATGTACAAAAGAAGACAGATTGTAAAAATCAAAATCAATAAATAAATACCGAGAATATGAGTGTAGAGTCCTTGAAGGTGAGTCCATAGGTTGTGTTCAGTGTTGAGCTGAATGAAGCTATCTACCCTGGTTCAGGAGTTTGTGGTTGAAGGGTAATTACTGCTCCTGAACCTGGTGGCGTGGAAATTTGTACATTCTTTCCATGATGGCATGGGGTTCCTCTTTGTGCTCCAGTTTCTCCCCACATTCCAAAGACGTACGGATTAAATTTAGTAAGATGTGGACCTGCTATGTTGGTGCCAGAAGTGTGACCTTCAGCACATCCTCCGACTGTCTTGGCCATTGAAGAAAACAACGCATCTCACAGTATGTTTTGATGCACACATGACAACTAAACCTAATGCAATCAAACCAAACTAGTGGTATGTAATTGTGTCAATCTATCCCTTCTGTCGGAGCTACTGTATGCTGTGTCAGGCCCTCTGTGTTTAACGCAGAGATTTACACTCTTCATTATTGCTTGGGTCAAAACATATCCTACATATCTGACGTCCTGATAAAGACCAGACCTAAGATCTGATGAAGGGTCTCAGTCTAAAACACTGACAGCTTATTCCTCTCCATCGATGCTTCCTGACCTACTGAGCTCCTTCAGCATTTTGTGTTTGTTGCTCTGGATTTCCAGCATCTGATTTTAGCCTCAGAGTACAAGGATGTCCCTTTACAACAAAGATCTGGAGGAATTCCTTTAGCCAGAGATTGGTGAATCTGTGGAATTCATTGCCACAGATAGCTGTAGATGCCATGTCTTTGGGTACATTTAAAGTGGAGGTTCATAGGTTCTTTGCTATATATTTAATATTACTATAATATTTGAGCAATCTTGTATGTATATTGGTTAAGATTCTTGTTCATTTAAATAATTCTTTACAGGTTATATGTATAACTACGTGAATTGTATATGTCATCATGAGATGATGGGCCTTTCGAGAGACTTTGAGACTCTTTACTGTGCCATGGTCTGTTCTTTATCAAATTACGGTATTGCTTTGCACTGTTGTAACTATATGTTATAATTATGTGGTTTTTGTCAGTTTTTCAGTCAGTTTGTCATGTGTTTTTGTGATATCATTCTGGAGAAACATTGTATCATTTCTTAATGCAGGCATTACTAAATGACAATAAAAGAGGACTGCATGTCCTCATAATCTAATCTAATTTAATCACGCTACCACGTGATAGATGCATGCCTCGTTTAAAGTAAACACAAAGTTAGATTCACATATTGGACTCCCGTGTCTTCCTTTGAATTAGTTTAATGTTTTGAAGTCACAAAATGTAACATTCTTGATTAGTAAGGGTATCAAGGGTTACAGGGAGAAAGCAAGATAGTGTGGTTGGGAGGGATAGTAAATCACCCATGAGCAGATTTGATGGGCTGAATGGCCTAATTCTCTTTGTCTTATGACCTTATCTATAGTATCCCTTGGGTTCTAAATATTTATGGAAGTTTGCGTTTCCTTTATTCAGACCTTTTCCAAATGACGCAGATTAAAGTGCTATCCATTTACAGAGTAGAAGCCTCTTGAGTGCCATTATGCTCATTGTAAATTTAGTCTACGTTAAAGGACATTCTATTTCCTATGACACATCCAGCATCCTACTCGTTGTTCTCCTCAAACTTGAATAAACAGGAAAATACCCAATTACGTAAGCATTGCAACCAGTATCAGACAAACAGAAGGAAGATGTGTAATCCTACATGATAAGCTTATTTTGTGCGTTTCTAGTCACCACATTACAGGAAGGATGTAGAGGCTTTCGAAAGGGTGTAGAAGGGGTCTATTAGAATGCCGACTGGATCAGAGAGTGGTAGCTTCAAGGAGATGCTGGACAAACTTGGGTTGTTTCTTCTGGAGCACTGGAAGCTAAGGAGAGACCTGCTACAGACGTGAGGAATAGATATGGAAGACAATAAAAATTGTTATCCCCAAGGTATAAATGTCATACTAGAGGAAATGCATATAAAAAGTTTAAAGTTACGTAAGGGGGTACTTTTGCAATCATCTTCTCTATCCAGTGCTCCTAGTGTGGTCTCCTCTGCAATGGTGAGATCAGATGTAGATTGGAGATAGCACCTTCACTCTGTTCAAAACAAGCAGGACTTCCTGGTGTCCAAACATTTTAATTCAAATCCCCATTCCCATTCCGACATATTGGCCCATGACCTCCTCTTCTGCTAATAGTAGGCCACTCATCAGATTGGAGGGGCAATACCTCATATTCCGACTGGGTAGCCTCCAATTTGCTGGCATGAGCATCGATTTCTTTAACTTTTGGTAATTTCTCTCCCTTCCCCCTCCCTCTTCTGGTTCTCCTCTTACCTCTTCTCTTCTCCCACTGGTGCCCCTTCTCCTTCCCTTTCTCCAATGGTCCACTCTACTTTCCTATCTGATTCCTCCTTCTTCAGCCCTTCACCTCTTCCACCTGTAACCTCCCAACTTCTCACTTCATTCCCCTCTCACCCACCCATTTACTTTCCTCTCACCTGGTCTCACCCTATCACCTTCTAGGTGTATAAGAGTTTAGTTAAACTTATGAACATGTATGAATTGGAGAATATGGATCATGTACAGGAAGAAGATATTTAGCTTAATAACTCATTATAATTGTCGTCATGAGCCAAAGAACATAAGAACATAAATAGGAGTAGGAGTCAGCCATCTGGCCCGTCAAGCCTGCTCCGCCATTCAATAAGATCATGGCTGATCTGGCCATGGACCCATCTTCACCTGCCTTTTCCCCATAACCCTTAATTCCCCAACTATCCAAAAATCTATCCAGCCTTGTCTTAAATATATTTACTGAGGAAGCCTCCACTGCTTCATTGGGCAGAGAATTCCACAGATTCACCACTCTTTGGGAAAAGCAGTTCCCTTTCATCTCCGTCCTAAATCTACTCCCCCGAATCTTGAGGCGATGTCCCCTAGTTCTAGTCTCACCTATCAATGGAAACAACTTTCCTGCCTCTATCTTATCTATCCATTTCATAATTTTATATGTTTCTATAAGTTCTCCTCTCATTCTTCTTAATTCCAGCGAATACAGTCCCAGGCAACTCAATCTCTCCTCATAGTCTAACCCCCTCATCTCTGGAATCATCCTGGTGAAGCTCCTCTGCACCACCTCCAAAGCCAGTATATCCTTCCTCAAGTAAGGAGACCGGAACTGCACACAGTACTCCAGGTGCAGCCTTACCAGTACCCTGTATAGTTGCAGCATGACCTCCCTGCTCTTAAATTCAGTCCCTCTAGTAATGAAGGCTAACATTCCATTTGCCTTCTTGATAGCCTGCTGCACCCGCAAACCAATCTTTTGTGATTTATACATAATCACTCCCAAGTCCCTCTGCACAGCAGCGTGCTGCTATTTTTTACCATTTAAGTAACAATATGCTTTTTCATTTTTCATTCCAAAATGGATGATCTCACAATTACTGACACTGTATTCCAACTGCCAGACCCTCACGCACTCACTTAGCCTATCTATATCTCTCTACAGCTTCTCCAAATCTTCTGCTCAATTTGCTTTTCCACTCAATTTAGTATCATCAGCAAACTTAGGTACACTACACTCGATCCCCTCTTCAGATTGTTGATGTATATTGTGAACAGTTGCAGGCCCAGCAACAGCCCCTGTGGCACACCGCTCACCACTGATTGTCAACCAGATTAACACCCATATATCCCAACTCTCTGCTTTCTATTAGTTAATCAATCCTCTATCCATGCTAATACATCACCCCCAACTCTATGCATCCTTATCTTATGGATGTCTTTTATTTGGCTTCTTATAGAACGCCTTCTGTTCCCCTCTATCCACTGCACTCATTATATCCTCAAAGAACTCCATTAAGTTTGTCAAACAAGACCTGTCTTTGCTGAATCCATGCTGCGTCTCCCTAATGGATCCGTTTCTTTCCAGATGCTTCACTATTTCTTCTTTAATGACAGCTTCAAGCATTTTCCCAACTACAGATGTTAAACTAAATGGCCTATAATTACCTACCTTATGCCTACATCCTTTTGTGAACAGTGATATGACACTCGCCATCCTTCAATCCATTGGGACCTGCGCAGAGTCCAGAGAATTTTGGTAAATTATCACTAAAGCATCTACTGTAACTTCAGCCATTTCTTTCAGTACCCTGGGATGCATTCCATCAGGACCAGGGGACTTATCTGTCTTCAGACCCACAAGATTGCTCAGCACTACCTCTTTAGTGATAGCTACTGTATTGAAGTATTGAAGTCCTCATCTCCTATCTCATCCATAACATCTCTTTTTGGCATGTTAGACGTTGTTCCTAAAGTGAGCTGTTATATAATGAACATATAACCATGCTGAATGAATGGAAGTTGTACAAATCAGTGACCTGAGTAGTATTGTACTTAAACAAGTACTGTACCTACAGGAACATACATTTTACATACAGTTAATGTGTATTGGAAACACTCACAACCAAGGTAATATATTCATATTAACAGGATGGATGTGGACAGGGTGTTCAAAGTTCAAAGTAAATTTATCATCAAAGTACAGTGCCTATAAAAAGTATTCACCCCCTTTGGAAGTTTTTATGTTTTATTGATTTACAACATTGAATCACAGTGGATTTATTTTGGCTTGTTGGAGAGAAAGGGCTGGAACTTTTGGAAAAAAGGTAGGAAGACTTCAAGGTATTGTTTAAATTTGACCTGGAACAGTCTCCTTCCATCAATACCATTAAATTAACTATAGCATTAAAATTGACTATAGAGAATATAGCTTGTGCTTGTACTTTAAGAGGAGGGAATGTGTTAATTGTTTGTAAAAAAAACAGTGTGAGAAGTCATTATGATTGAAGACTTCACTTGGCAAAAAGATAGTATCTATGTTGCCTAATGAAAATAGAGGTGTTAGGGGTGTTATAATGGGTGTTCTGGTGGAAATGTCATTAGAAGAGGTTAAATCTCATTTATTGGGAGGCAAGGTTAAGGAGATAAAGAGATTGCAAGTAGTCAGAAATGGGGAAATGATGGATAGTTTATCTGTATTGATATGTTTTGATGAAGTGAAGCTCCCTGATAAAGTTAGTTTGGGGTATGTTAGTTATAATATATGAACTTATATTCCACCTCTGCTTAGATGTTACAAGTGTCAGAGGTATGGGCACGTTGCTGCATTATGTCATGGGAAACCAAGATTTAGTAAACGTGATGGGGAACATAAGTATGAAGATTGTGAAGGCATGAAGTTTGATTGTAATTGTGGATGAGAACATAGTGCAGTTTATAGAGGATGTGAAGTGCTTAAGAAGGCAGCTAAAGTTCAACAGGTTATAGTTAAGTATGTCTTGTGCAGAGGCCATGCAAAAAGTTCAATAAAACACTGATGAAGTATTACCAGTCAGAAAACAGAATGTGAAGTCAGAGACTATACGTTGGCATCGTACTTCTCTTTCTAAAGATACTTAACTAGTTGATAAAATGAAGTTTGTGATATTCATAATGGATGTGGCGAATTGTACTGCTCCACATCTAGTCATACTGAGAAAATAAAAATTATAGTGAAAGCTGCTGGAAAGTATCTGGGTATAACAGGTGTTATGTGGGAAGCTGTGAATGAAGCTCTGATGGGTGGGGTATCTGTATTTCAGTCCTCGTGAAGGTACGTAATGGGCATAAGAATATTACAGGATGCAAGAAGCCTGATTTCTAATGGTCAAGACTTTAAGAAGTTTGTTTCTGATTTGTCAAATCCACCTGATGTTATATGTATTCAGGAATCCTGGTTGTTACCACATTTAAGTTTTTCTTTGTAGGATTATATTTTAATTAGGCACGATAGGTTAGTTGGTAGAGAGGGTGGTGTTGCAAGTTTTATAAAGAAAAGGATAGGACATAGAGTTGTGGATGTAAATGAAGTATATGAGCTGCTTGCTGCAGAAGTACTTGATTCAACAGGTAGGGGCATTAAAGTGGTAAATTTTTACAAACCTTGTGGAAAGCTTTCAATTGATTTGTTGGAAAGTATATGTAGCTCTAGCTCACTAAGGGTTGTATGCTGTGGGGATTTTAACGCACAGTTCATTGTGGGGTTGTTTGCGGAATGATGGTAATGATTTGATTGTAGAAGAATTTTTAGATATTTCACATTTTGTGCGTCTTAATGATGGGAGGGGCACAAGATTTAATGCTCATAATAGTTCTGAAACTGCTATAGATTGAACTTTAGTTTCCAACAATCTGGCTAGAGCGAGTGAGTGGGATGTCATGGGAGTGATCATTTTCCAATGTTTATAAGCTTGGGTTTGGATTTATATGGGGGACAGGAGGCCACTTTTAGGAGATGGAATTTTGGTAAAGTAAATTGGGAGAGGTTTAAGCTTTTATGTGATGAATGTCTCTCAGGGCTGAATGTTGAGGATGATGTGGATTTCTGCAATGAAAGATTATGTCACATTATTCCTCAAACTGCGTTGGAAGTGATTCCCATCAAAAAAGGGCATTAATAGGAGAAAGTCTGTACCAAGGTGGACTGAGGAGTGTGCAGGTGCAATTAGGGAGAGAAATAAGGTGCTTAGGAAAGTTAAGAAGTATCACTCTCTAATTGACCTTATTAAGTATAAAAGGGCACAGACCATGGTGAGGAAAGTAGTGAAGGTTGCAGTAAAGGTTTACTGGAGATCATATTGTGATAGTATTGGAAGGGATATTAAACTTGGAGATATTTGGGGAATGATTAAAAAAATGGGGGGGTAGTATTCATAGGGGTAATAACATTCCAGTTTTGATTAAAGAAGGTTATACAATTATTACTAAAATAGAGAAAGTTGAGTTATTGGCTTGGTCAATTGCTGCAATTCATAATCAAGATAGTTGAAAAGGTTAAACAACATAGGGATAAAATTCTAAGTGAATACCTTGATATGTTTGAAGCCAGCTGTAGCAGTGATAGTATTAGTGATGTAGAGTTTTCCTTGTATAAATTTAAGAAAGCTATTAATAGTATAGGTCACGACGGCTCCAGGAAAGGATGATGTATGTTATTATATGTTTAAGCATATGGCTGACAACTCTCTGAAGATAATATTAAATTTTTCTGAATAATGTTTGGAGTTTAGGCCATCTTGCCTCCTCATGGAAAATGTCAGTAGTAGTGCCTATTCTAAACCCTGGGAAACCCACGTCAGAATCTTCTATTATAAACCAATGATGTCCCATTTGTCTAAACTTATGGAAGGTAGGGTAATAGAGCGGTTAAATTGTATTTTGGAAAAGAAGAGGTGATATAGCATTTTATGAGAGCGGATTTCGGAAGGGTAGAATGACATTGAATTCAGTTTTACGTTTGGAAGATGTTATTAGGAAAGTCCAGATAAATAAGGAAGTTGCAATAGCTGTATTTTTTGATATAGAAAAAGCATATGTTATGTTAATAAGGGAGGATCTTTTGATTAAATTATGGAAATTAGGAGTGAGAGGAAGGCTGCATAATTTTTTTCTGAGTTTTTTATTAGGACATTCTATGCAGGCAAGGGTAGGAAATGTATATTCAGGCTTCTATGATTTAGAGAATGGGACTCCACAAGGCAATATTTGCAGCCCTTTATTGTTTAATATTATGATTAATGATATTTTCTCTGGGATAAGGACTGGGCTAGGTAAATCACTTTTTGCAGACGATGGAGCTTTATGGATCAGAGGAAAAAAATCAATTTAACTGTATATAGGATGCAATTACTGATTAATAAGGTTGAACAGTGTGGCGCTTGGCCAAGTGGTTAGGACGATGGGCTCATGATCTGAAGGTCGTGGGTTCGAGTCTCGGCCAGGGCAGCGTGTTGTGTCTTTGAGCAAGGCACTTAACCACACACTGCTCCAGTCCACCCAGCTGAAAATGGGTACCAGCAAATGCTGGGGGTTAACCTCACGATAGACTGGCGTCCTATCCGGGGGGGAGTCTCGTACTCTCAGTTGCTTCATGCCACAGAAAATGGCATAAGCACCGGCCTGATGGGCCACAAGGCTCAGGAGAGACTTAAAAAAAAAGGTTGAACAGTGGGAAGATAGATGGGGTTTTAAGCTTCCAGTAGCTAAAACGCAAGTTATGTATTTTACAAAGAGGATCAATAGACCGGCACTTAATTTGAAATTGTATAGTCAAGCTCTTGAGGAAGTGTCAGTGGTAAGATTTCTTGGTATGTGGCTGGATAATAAGCAGATACAGAAGAACCATATCAGTAAGATAATTGACAAGTGTAAAGGGGCATTAAATACCCTTGGATGTCTGTGTGGGTATTCTTGGGGTGCTACACAAAACTCTATGTAGACTATATCTCAAATCTGTTGACAAATCTCTGTTGTTTAATTAGATCGTACTTCAAGATTCAAGATTCAAAAAAACTTTATTGTCATTCTAACCGTACATCAGCTCTGCAGGGCAGAATGAGACAGCGTTTCCCAGGAGCAGTGCAATCATAACATAACAAACACAACACTAAATAATAAACATAACACTAAATAGTAAAACACAACAGCCACATGTCAGTTAAAATCAAGTTGTAAGTGTCCAGTGCAAGTTAAAAGTGTCCAAAGCAGAGTCAGGTAGAGCAGCTATTTAGCAGTCTGACTGCCTGTGGGAGGAAGCTGTTTAGTAGCCTTGTGGTTTTAGTTTTGATGCTCCTGTAACGTTTGCCTGACGGCAGAAGAACAAACAGTTCATGGACAGGGTGTGAGGGGTCTTTAATGATGTACCGTGTCTTCTGGAGACTTGATTATGGCTGTGTGGCTTATGGATCAGCTTCATCTTCAAATTTAAAATGTTTGGATGTGATAGAAGCTCAGGCTTTAAGACTTTGTTGTGGTGCAATAAAGTCATCTCCTGTTTCAGCTTTACTGGTTGAAGTGGGACAATTACCCTTACAGTTTGCAGAGATGGAAGTTGCTGTTTACATAGTGGGTTAACTTGAGGGGACAGAGGAATGATCACCCTGTTAAAAGTATGTTGGAAGATGATTGGGAACATCCCAAGAAGAGTGCTTTAGTTTTGGGTGGTTGGGTTCTCATCACGCTAGAATTATATAATTTGTCCCACTGTAGCTTGTTTTGGTAACCCCACTGTGTTTTTTTCCAATGGCTTCAGTTGATTCTAGGTTGCATGATTTAATGAAAACCAAGGATACTGATGTTCCTGAGAGTCTGTTGGTTTATCAGTATGTTAAGGAAAATTATTATGATATGTTAACCATTTTTACTGATGGATCAAAAGATAATTTAATGGGAAATGCTAATGTGGTTGTTTTTGTGCCTGAATTAAAGATAACAATAAAGAAATGTATTACTAACTATTTATCAGTGTATACTGCAGAACTGGTTGCCATTATTTTGGGCTTAGAGTGGGTGGAGGAAATCTGTCTTTGCAAAGTTATAATTTGTTCAGGTTCTTTTTCGGTTTTGACTCATCTTAAAACAGGTTGTTCTAGCAGTAGGTCAGATTTACTGGAAACTCTTCAAACTTTATTTCATATTCAAAGTATTGGTCTACATGTTCTCTTCTTATGAGTTCCTGCACATAGTGGTGTTGAGGGGAATGAGTGGGTTGATTGTTTGGCCAAAAGGGCTGTTAAAAGCTCATCTGTGGATAGAGACCTTCCACTGAACAAATCAGAAGCTAAGGGGTTGGTGAGGCTAAGAATTAGGGGATTATGGCAAGACCTGTGGGATAATGGGCATAAGGCGAGAAACCTTTACAGAATTCGTAAAACTGTTGGGTTGATGGGAGAAGGGGATAAAACAAGACGGGAAGGAATTATATTGACCCAACTTAGAATTGGGCACCCTATGCTTAATTATTCCTTATATCTTGTTGGAAAATGTCACTCTTGTGTGCAGATGTTGCCTCCATTATGAAACAGTTGAACATATTCTTTTACAATGCGAAGCATACAAGGTTGCAAGAAAGCAAATGCAGGCTGCACTACTAGCTTTAGGGTTGACAGTTTTAATTTTCAAAACTTTACTAAGTTATGGAAGTGACCTTAATTTAATTCACAATATTGTCTTTCATTATTTAAAATCTATAGAGCTTTTTGGGGTAATTTAGTTTTCATTTGATAAAGAACGAGTCATGGAATTATTTCCCAACTCTCTACACCACACTCCAGTCCACTTGGTGGGGGTAATGCTTAAGTTGGACTGCCAATCGCTATTAAAAGTCAGAGGAAGCGGAAGAAAAAAAGAAGAAGGAGGTCCAGCTGCTGGAGAGTCAATACCCTGGTAAAAACTATGCTATGAAGACAAAACACAAACACGAGGAATTCTGCAGATGCTGGAAATTCAAGCAACGCACATCAAAGTTGCTGGTGAACGCAGCAGGCCAGGCAGCATCTCTAGGAAGAGGTACAGTCGACGTTTCAGGCCGAGACCCTTCGTCAGGACTAACTGAAGGAAGAGCTAGTAAGAGATTTGAAAGTGGGAGGGGGAGGGGGAAATCCAAAATGATAGGAGAAGACAGGAGGGGGAGGGATGGAGCCAAGAGCTGGACAGGTGATAGGCAAAAGGGATATGAGAGGATCATGGGACAGGAAACCCAGGGAGAAGGAAAAGGGAGGGGGGGGGAAAAACCCAGAAGATGGGCAAGGGGTATAGTCAGAGGGAGAGAGGGAGAAAAAGGAGAGAGAGAGAGAGAAAGAATGTGTGTATAAAAATAAGTAATGGATGGGGTACGAGGGGGAGGTGGGGCATCAGCGGAAGTTAGAGAAGTCAATGTTCATCCCATCAGGGAGGCATGTGGGAGACTCTGAAGTCAACTGGAAGAAGGTTCTATGGTCTGATTAAACCAAAATTGAGTTTTGGGCCATCAGGCTAAACATTCTCTTTGGCCTAAGAGAAGCACCATCATCAAAAACACACCATCCCTATCGTGAAGCAAGGTGGTGGCTGCATCATGCTGTGGGGATGCTCCATTGCAGCAGGCCCTGGAAGGCTTGTGAAGGTAGAGGGTAAAATGAATGCAGCAAAATACAGGGAAATCCTGGAGGAAAACCTGATTCAATCTGCAAGAGAACTGCAACTTGGGAGAAGATTTGTTTTCCAACAAGACAATGACCCCAAGCATAAAGCCACAGCTACACAGGAATGGCTTAAAAACAACAAAGTTAATGTCCTGGATTGGCCAAGTCAGAGTCCAAACCTTAATCCAATTGAGAATTTGTGGCTGGACTTGCAAAGGACTGTACACTCATGATCCCCATGCAATCTGACAGAGCTTGAGCAGTTTTGTAAAGAAGAATGGGGAAACATTTCATTGTCCTGATGTGCAAAGCTGATAGAGACCTATCCACACAGACTCAAAGCTGTAATTGCTGCCAAAGGTGCATCTACTAAATATTGACTTAAAAGGGGTGAGTAATTATGCAATCAATTATTTTGTGTTTAATAATTGTAATAAATTCAGATCAATTTATAGAAATTTGTTTTCCCTTTGATATGAAAAAGTCTTTTCTGTCGATCAGTGTAAAAAATAGCCAAATTAAATCTATTGTGATTCAACGATGTAAAACAATAAAACATGAAAACTTCCAAGGGGGATAAGTACTTCTTATAGGCACTGGGCATGCATGTCACCATATACAACCCGGAGATTCGTTTTCTTGTGGGCATACTCAATAAGTCTATGTAATAAAGACCATAACAGAATCGATGAAAGACTGCCCAACTAGGGTGTTCAACCAGAATGCAGAAGACAGCAAACTATGCAAATACAAAATAAATAACTGGACAATAAATATCATGAACATGAAATGAAAAGTCCTTAAAAGTGATTCCATTGGTTGTGGGAACATTTTAGTGATGGGGCAGGAGAGGTAGAGTGAAGCTGTCCCCTCTAATTCAAGAGCCTGATGGCCGAGGGGTAATAGCTGCCTCTGAACCTGGTGGTATGGATCCTGAGGCTTCTCCTCCTAATGGCAGTAGGATGTGTCCTAAGGTGGGAGAATGTACAGCTATGGCACTTTCTAAAAGTAAGTTACCCATTAAGACATAAATAAACCATTTTTTTAAAAGAAACATAGAGACATCGAAAACCTACAGCCCAATACAGGCTCTTCAGCCCACAGAGTTGTGCTGAACATGAGACCACACCTGGAGTATAGTGTGCAGTTTTGGTCCCCTAATCTGAGGAAAGGCATCCTTGCCATAGAGGGAGTACAAAGAAGGTTCACCAGATTGATTCCTGGGATGGCAGGACTTTCATACGAAGAAAGACCGGATGAATTGGGCTTGTACTCGTTGGAATTTAGAAGATTGAGGGGGGATCTGATTGAAACGTATAAGATCCTAAAGGGATTGGACAGGCTAGATGCAGGAAGATTGTTCCCGATGTTGGGGAAGTCCAGAACGAGGGGCCACAGTTTGAGGATAGAGGGGAAGCCTTTTAGGACCGAGATTAGGAAAAACTTCTTCACACAGAGAGTGGTGAATCTGTGGAATTCTCTGCCACAGGAAACAGTTGAGGCCAGTTCATTGGCTATATTTAAGAGGGAGTTAGATATGGCCCTTGTGGCTACGGGGGTCAGGGGGTATGGAGGGAAGGCTGGGGCGGGGTTCTGAGTTGGAGGATCAGCCATCATCATAATAAATGGCGGTGCAGGCTCGAAGGGCCGAATGGCCTACTCCTGCACCTATTTTCTATGTTTCTATATTTCTATGTCCCTACCTTAGAAATGACTGGCCTTATCTAAAGCCCTCTATTTTACTAAGCTCCATGCACCTATCTAAAAGTCTCTTAAAAAACCCTATCATATCTGCCACCACCACCACCGTTGCCGGCAGCCCATTCCACGCACTCACCACTCTCTGAGTAAAAAAACTTACCCCTGACATCTCCTCTGTACCTACTCCCCAGCACTTTAAACTTGTGTCCTCTTGTGGCAACCATTTCAGCCCTGGGAAAAAACCTCTGACTATCCACACGATCAATGCCTCTCATCATCTTGTACACCTCTATCAGGTCACCTCTCATCCTCCGTCGCTCCAAGGAGAAAAGGCCGAGTTCACTCAGCCTATTCTCATAAGGCATGCTCCCCAATCCAGGCAACATCCTTGTAAATCTCCTCTGCACCCTTTCTATGGTTTCCACATCCTTCCTGTAGTAAGGTGACCAGAACTGAGCACAGTACTCCAAGAGTGGTCTGACCTGGGTCCTATATAGCTGCAATATTACCTCTCGGCTCCTAAATTCAGTTCCATGAATGATGAAGGCCAATACACCATACGCCTTTCTTAAAAACAGCGTCAACCTATGCAGCTGCTTTGAGTGTCCTATGGACTCAGACCCCAAGATCCCTCTGATCCTCCACACTGCCAAGAGTCTTACCATTAATATTATATTCTGCCATCATACTTGACCTACCAAAATGAACCACTTCACACTTATCTGGGTTGAACTCCAGAATTTCTTTCTCAAAAAGATTATAAAAGTCTTCAGATCTCCCTTCCTTAAGGGGCAATATCTTAATTCTGACACTGACAGATACGTGATAAAGTAAGGGGGCAGAATGGAACACAGTTATATCAAAGTACATATATGTCACCATACACTATCCTGGGATTCATTTTATTGCAGGCATTTACAGGAAAATTTAAAAATACAATGTAATTTATAAAGAAATATACATACTGAAAACAAACACTGACTAACAGCCAATATGAAAAAGAAGACAATTTGTCCAAATAATAAATAAATAATACTGAGAACATGAGTTGCAGAGGACTTGAAAGTGAATGTGCTGGTTGTAGAATCAATTCAATGTTGGGGTGAGTAAAGTCAACCATGTCAGTTCAGCAACATCATGGTTGTAAAGTTACAAATATTCCTGAACCTGGTAGTGTGGGACCCAAGGCTCCTTGTATCTCCTGCCCGATGGTGGCAGCAAGAAGAGAGAGAGGCCTGGGGGTCCTTGATGATGGCTTCTGCTTTCCTGCAACAGCACTCAATGTAAATGTGCTCACTGGTGGGGGAGGGCTTTGCCTGTTATGGGCTGGGCTGCATCCACCACTTTCTGTAGACTTTTCCAGTCCTAAGCATTGGTGTTTAAGATTAAAGAACACATGATTAAATGGAACTACAGGCTCAAAGACTAAATAATCTATTCAGATATCCTATGTTGTTTGTAACCTCACCTGGCTGAATAAGACCTATACACTTAGCTTATAAAGAAGGGGATAAATCACTGCGTTTTTCCAAGAATACTTTTTAGTACTAAGAATTCACTCTGATGCCTGCACTGTTAGTTCAACGGGATAATATTTTCCTTTCCATGTCGCATTGTAGAGACGCTGTTGCATAATGTAATATTCATGTGGTCTAGGTAATGCGCTGAGTGGGAGGCTGAGTTTCAAAAATCTGCAGCTGAGTTGCAGACAAAATTGGGGAAGATTAATAATTGCTTTCCATTAATACAGTTTGCAAAAGTCAGCAGGCACATTCAATCTCCAGGCAACAAACAATTTAAATTTTACTACCTCTCTTCTCCTGCGTTTTATACACATTGATAATGGTGCTGTGACTCCTGCAGTGAAAAATGACTTGTATTTGACACAAGAGATTCTGCAGATGCTGAAAATCGTGAAGTTTCTCAGTCAGAAATGTCAACTTTTTATTCCTCTCCATTAATGCTGCCTGGCCTAGTGGCACAGTAGCATAGCGGCTAAAGCTATCACTTTACAATGCCAGCAATTACCAACTGAGGTTCGATTCCCACCCCAGTCTGTAAGGAGTTTGTACATTCTCCTGGTGACCACATGGATTTCCTCCCACATTCCAAACACACACAGCTCAGGGTTAGTATTACTGAGTTGTGGGCATGTTATGTTGGTGCCAGAAGCCTGGCAACATTTGCCGCCTGCTCCAACACATCTTCGGACTGTGTAGGTCACTGATCAAAACAATGCATTTCACTGGGGTTTTTTGATGTCTCAAACTACATGTGATGAAATAAATCTGATTTAATCTGTTGAATTCTTACGCGTTGCCGTGTGTGTGGCTCAATTAATTGTCTGGCCTCAGCAGTCAGCCGTCAGCTTTAAGGGTGGATCAGTGAGTGAGGGGGTAGGCTCTTGGTCTTGAGGACTCAGAGGATGAGGGACCCATGTAGACCTTCCTCGCTCCCGGAGGAGTGGCGATGGTGACACTCATCCTCATCTCATCCTGGGGGCAGGTTCCACCAGCCCAATAACTCCCCCTCAAAGGACAGCCTGACTCACTGAAAACCCCCTTTAGATGAAGTACCAATCACCAGTTCTTTGATGATTGCACAGTTCAAGTAGATCACTCATTCCACTCTTGATCTTGCCACCATCTCATGTGTAGTCCAGTCAAGATAGCACTGAGAAGCAATGTCCAATGTTGTGTCTCAGACCTCCTTGATTTTTGGTTGATTTAGGACACCCATCACCCAGGGCTTGACCTCTTTTCATTACACCCATCACCCAGGGCATGACCTCTTTTCATTGCTACAATCAGGAAGGAGGTCCAGAAGCCTGAAGCCTCAATAATTCAGGAACAGCTTCTTCCCCTCTGTCATCCAATTTCGGAATGGACAATGAACCTATGAACACTACCTCTCTGCTTTTCTATTTCTGTTTTTGCATTTCTTATTTAATTTAACTACTTAATATACATATACACTTACTGTAATTCACAGTTTTTTTCTATGTTATCGTGCATTGCATTGTACTGCTGCCACAAGGGTAACAAATTTCACGACTCATGCCAGTGATATTAAACCTGATTCTGATCCATCAGGATGTTTTCTGGGGATAGTGCAGGGAGTTAGGGGTGAAGTTAGGATTAAGGGACAGGCATGAGGGAGAGTCAGAGGTCAAGGGCTGTAAACAAAGAGTGAATGTCAGGAGCCAGTGTTCAAGTCAGGATAGTACCGAGCTGCAATGTCTGCAGGAAGAGGGATGGCAGAGAATAAAGGGTCCAACACAGGAATCGGTGTTCAGAGTCCAAATCAGAAGGAAAAAGGCTTGTTTTGTTGTTGTTGTTTATGCTTGTATTGTCCTGCTGAGTATTGTGGGAATGCTATGTTGCCGCTGGAATGTGTGGTGACACTTGCCCCCAGCATGTCCTTGGTTATGTCCCTTAATCCTAACCTGTCCTTGGTTGTGGTGGTTAACGTAAGTGACACATTTTGCTGCCTGTTTCAATGTAGATGTGAGAAATAAATCTGAATCACCAGAAAAAGGAAGGCGATTTCAGAGGCAGGATATCCCATACACAAAACCGTGCTGACTCAGGCTCTGCCTTTCCAAGCGATTATAAATCCTATTCTTAAGAGCTTTTCCTAATTCTTTCCCTGCAACTGATGCAAGACTCAGCCTGTAGCTTCCTGATTCATTCCTACACTGTTCTTGAATATGGGAACGTTGACTACGCTCCAGTCTTCTGGTCCCACAGTAATCAGCAGCCCAGTCATCTCCTCGCCCACTTCCTGAATGTTGGAAAGCCTTGAGAGAGTGGATGCTTCCAACAGTGGGTGGGTCTAGGACCGGACGCCACGGCCACATAATAGAAGGGTGTCCCTTTAGAACAGAGATGAGGAGAAATTTCTTTAGCCAGAGGCTGGTGGTGAACTTACAGAATTTATTGCAATGGATGACTGTGGAGGTCAAGTCATTGGGGATATTTAAAGTGGAGCTTGACACGTTCTTGATTAGTAAAAGCCTCACAGGTTATGGGGAGAAGAAAGGAGAAAGAAGTTGAGGGGGGAAATAAATCAGCCACAATTGAATGGCAGAGCAGACTCAATGGCTGAATGGCCTAATTCTGCTCCAATGGACTGACCTTCTCATAACACCCTGAGGTGGATTTCAGACTCTGAGAATTTTTTTTTCAATTATGAGGACACTCAGTCCTCGTTTATTGTCATTTAGAAATGCATGTGTTAAAAAATGAAGCAACGTTCCTCCAGAATGATATCACAAGAAAACACAGGACAAACCAAGACTAAAACTTACAAATCCACATAATCATAATATATAGTTACAACAGTGCAAAGCAATACCATAATTTATAAAGAGCAGACCATGGGCACGGTAAAAAAAAGTCTCAAAGTTCCGATAGCCTCATCATCTCACACAGACGGCAGAAGGGAGAAACTCTCCCTGCCATGAACCTCCAAGCGCTGCAAACTTGCCGATGCAGCACCATTGGAAGCACCCGACCACAGCCGACTCCGAGTCTGTCCGAAAACTTCGAGCCTCCGACCAGCCCTATGACACAGCCTACTCCGAGCACCATCCTCTGCCGAGCGCTTCAACCCCGTTCCGGCCGCCAAGCAGCAAGCAAAGCCGAGGACTCGGGGACTTCCCCTCCGGAGATTCTGGACCACACAGTAGCAGCAGCGACGAAGCAGGCATTTCAGAAGTTTCACCAGATGTTCCTCCGTGCTCTCACGTCCATCTCCAACAAATCAGGATTGTGCACGGCACTCTACTTGACAAATAACAGACATCACCTCCGGAGTGGCCGTTGCGAGCTACATCGCGCCGCCATCTTCTCCTCCCTCCCACCCTCGAGGAGAGACAGCATTAATTTGGTTCCTTTTCCTTAGAATAGATGTGGCTGTGGAAGGGGTCTTGTCAGGGGTTGACAAAATTCTGAACAGGACCCAAACATTAATCTCAAACACAAGAGGTTCTGCAGATGCTGGAATTAAAGAGCAACACGAACAAAATGATGAAGGAACTCAGCAGAACAGGCAGCATCTACGGAAATGAATAAACCAAGTGGGTGGAAAAGGTAACGGTCTGGAGAAGAAGGAATCTGATAGAAGAGGGGAGTGGACCATGGGAGAAAGGGAAGAAGGAGGAGCACTGGGGGAAGGTGATAGGTAGGTGAGGAAAGGAGGTAAGAGGCCAGTGGGGAATTGAAGAAAAAGGGAGGGGGGAGAAGAAAACAGATTACTGGACGGAGAAATCGATGTTCAAGCCATCAGGTTGGAGAATACTTAAATGGAATATGAGGTGTTGCTCCTCTACCCTGAGAGGGGCCTCATTGTGGCAGACAAGGAGGTAATGGACCGACATGTCAGAACAGGTATGGGGATAGGAATTAAAATGGTTGGCCACTGGGAAATTCCACTTTTTAAGGACAGAGTAGAAAATCCCCCAACATTAACTTCCCCTTTGCTTCCACGGATGCTGCCTGACCAGAGCTCGTCACGCAGTTAGACTTAGAGACACAGAGCACTACAGCCCATCTACTGTCAGCTGACCTTATCTTCTCCCTAGCTCCATCTATCTGCGCACAGGCCAGAGACTTCCAGATCCCTCCCACACCCACCTGTCTCACCTGCCAAGATGAGGCTGCGCTCTGGCTGGAGGAGCAACACCTCATATTCCGTCTGGTGGCATGAACATCAATTTCCCCAACTTCCAGTAATCTCTCCCCCTCCCCCATTTATCTTTTTCGATTCCCTGTTCTGCTTACCCTCGCTATCCTTCTGTTCTCCTCTAACGTCCATCCTCTGGGCCACTTTCACCTCAGTGCTAAAGTGACTCCATCAAACTCTGCAGTTCATGTTCTGTGTGGTATTTGTTTACTATTCTAATGGCTAGGTAGTGGGTAGTGGCTCCAGATGTCACTACTACAGGGTGTGACGACCCTGCCTTACACGAGTCCCGGGCTCAGCTGGCTCCGGCTGACAGTACCCGGGTATGGGCCCCTATCCAGGGTCACGGATCCCACTGCCTTGTGGGTATCTTCGGAAGAAGAGAAGGCTAAGAAGTAAACCCTACACAAATCCGGAGTGGAGCCCCTAAGGCGGTTGGATGACGTATCACGTCACCTCTTGGCAGCTCCTGCAGCCAAGCTGATGCCAAATGTACTGCTTCACATTCCTTTGGACCACATCTGCAAGGGCAAGAGGGGGATCTTGATGTCTGGGCAGACCAGGATCTCCATATTCATTGCCCAGGTCTGTGCCCCGGAACGGGCGCATCCATTGTCTACTTAGACAGACAGAGCCATGATTCTATTATTTGCACAATTTGTTCTTTTTTCACACATTGGGTGATTGACGGTCTTTGCTGTGTCTGTTTTTTAATGAAAAATCTATAGAACCCACAGTAATGGGTTCTACTGTGTTTCTTTGTCTGGTGTTTGCCTGCAAGAAGATGAACCTCAAGGCTGCATATAGTATACACGAGGCCTCCATTGGTCAGGGTCAGCCATGGACGTTGCATCCCAGCTGTCAAGCTGAGCAAGCCAGGGAAGTACAGAGCAAGTTGTTGCCCATGTAGCAGGCTCCTCTCCTCCTCTCCACACTACTGATGAACCCAAAGGAACAGCAGAGACCAATACAGTTTGGCACCAATAGCATCGCAAGATTTGCCAGTCAACATTGAACTCAACAAAGGACTACCTTAGGGATTCCAGCTCCGGATTTTTCCCTCGGGGTTTACTTCTGAAGCCTTCTCCATAACAAAGTATAGCCACAAGGCAGCAGAGGCTTGAGATCAGAGTTTTCCTTCTCCTGGATGAGCTGCCGACCACAGCTGACAAGCCCCATCTGCCCAAAGTGACTGGTTTTAAGACACCAGTAACCCACCTTTGCTCCTTCTCCTGTCAGTAGAAACAGTTCCACTGGGCTTAGTAGCTAAACCACACATGAAGACAAGAAGCTGGACTTGGCTGTCAGAGGCTATTTGAGACTCACACCATTGGGAGCGTACAACCCCTCCTCGCACCGCCCCCCCCCCCCCGGCTATAACCACCTTAGAGAACAAACAGTATACATTCTTTAATAATAATGTACTTCGAACATTTGAGTTCGTCCAGTAGAATGCCTGTTTCCCCCGGGATTACCCCGGGAAAACCAATTTCCCCTGGGATTAATGAAGTATGACTATGTTACTACCTTTATAAATCATTATATACTACGTATTTCAAAGAAAATCTATTGTTTGCACATGAGCCTGATTGAGAAATTTGAAGCTGGTATTAAAATTGCCTGAAGCTGTTGGTGAGAGAGTGTAGACTGCAAATAAATTGTCAGGCAGCGAGGCAGAGACATGGGAGGCAAACAGAGTAGGAGGAAGGCACAAACATTCAAAGTAAATGGTAAAATATGAAGTGTAGAAGACCAGGAGGATCTTAAAACTTAGGACCACAGGCTCCTCAAAATAACAATAAGATGATGTGGTTCATAAGGCAAAACTAATCAAAATCAGAATCCGATTTATTATCGCAATAATACAGTGCCCATGAAAAGCATTCACCCCCCCCACCAGAAATTTTCATGTTTTATTGTTCTACAACATTGAGTCGCAGTGGATTTAATTTGGCATTTTTGACACCGATCAACAGAAAAAGCCTCTTTCGTGTCAAAGTGAATCTCTACAAACTAATCTAAATTTATTACAAATATAAAACACAAAATAATTGATTGCATAAGTATTAGTGGTTTTAGAAGTCACATAATCAATTAAATGGAGATTTGTTCTTAACATAGAACATAGAATAGTACAGCACAGTACAGGTCCTTCGGCCCACAATGTTGTGCCGACCCTCAAACCCTGCCTCCCATATAAGCCCCCACCTTAGATTCCTCCATATACCTGTCTAGTAGTCTCTTAAACTTCACTAGTGTATCTGCCTCCACCACTGACTCAGGCAGTGCATTCCATGCACCAACCACTCTCTGAGTAAAAAACCTTCCTCTAATATCTCCCTTGAACTTCCCACCTCTTACCTTAAAGCCATGTCCTCCTGTTTTGAGCAGTGGTGCCCTGGGGAAGAGGCGCTGGCTATCCACTCTATCTATTCCTCTTATTATCTTGTACACCCCTATCATGTCTCCTCTCATCCTCCTTCTCTCCAAAGAGTAAAGCCCTAGCTCCCTTAATCTCTGATCATAATGCATACTTTCTAAACCAGGCAGCATCCTGGTAAATCTCCTCTGTACCCTTTCCAATGCTTCCACATCTTTCCTATAGTGAAGTGACCAGAACTGGACACAATACTCCAAGTGTGGCCTAACCAGAGTTTTATAGAGCTGCATCATTACATCGCGACTCTTAAACTCTATCCCTCGACTTATGAAAGCTAACACCCCATAAGCTTTCTTAACTACCCTATCCACCTGTGAGGCAACTTTCAGGGATCTGTGGACATGTACCCCGAGATCCCTCTGCTCCTCCACACTGCCAAGTATCCTGCCATTTACTTTGTACTCTGCCTTGGAGTTTGTCCTTCCAAAGTGTACCACCTCACACTTCTCCGGGTTGAACTCCATCTGCCACTTCTCAGCCCACTTCTGCATCCTATCAATGTCTCTCTGCAATCTTTGACAATCCTCTACACTATCTACAACACCACCAACCTTTGTGTCATCTGCAAACTTGCCAACCCACCCTTCTACCCCCACATCCAGGTCGATAATAAAAATCACGAAAAGTAGAGGTCCCAGAACAGATCTTTGTGGGACATCACTAGTCACAATCCTCCAATCTGAATGTACTCCCTCCACCACCACCCTCTGCCTTCTGCAGGCAAGCCAATTCTGAATCCACCTGGCCAAACTTCCCTGGATCCCATGCCTTCTGACTTTCTGAATAAGCCTACCGTGTTCTTGTAAGCTTTCAAGATGTCTCAATTGATTGTAGTTAAAATACACTTGTAGCTGGAAGGTCCAGCTGCTGGTGAGTCAGCATCCTGGCAAAACCGACACCATGAAGACAAAAGAACACTTTTGTGTTCTTGAAAAGCACAAGTCAGGAGATGGATACAAGAAAATTTCCAAGTCACTGACTATCCCTTGGAGTACAGTTAAGTCAATCAGCAAGAAATGGAAAGAATATGGCACAGTTGTAAATCTGCCTAGAGTAGGCTATCCTCAAAAACTAAGTGACAGTGCAAGAAGGGAACTAGTGAGAGAGGCCACCAAGAGAACTATGAGAACTCTGAGGGGTTACAACTCTTGAGGTAGTGTTCATGGGTTCATGGACCATTCACAAATCTGATGGTGGATAGTAAAAAGCTGTTCCTAAAGCATTGACCGCATGTCTTCAGGCTCCTGTACCTCCTCCCTGATGATAGAAATCACAAGACGACATTTCCTGGGTGGTGGGTCCTTATCCAGGGTTATCATATGAGGAACATTTGATGGTTCTGGGTCTGTACTCACTGGAATTCAGAAGGATGCGGGGGGAACTCATTGAAACCTTTCGAATGTTGAAAGGCCTAGACAGAGTAGATGTGGAAAGGATGTTTCCCATGGTGGGAGAGTCTAGGAAAGCGGGAACAGCCTCAGGATAGAGGGGCGCCCTTTCAAAACAGAGATGTGGAGAAATTTCTTCAGCCAAAGGGTGGTGAATTTGTGGAAATTGTTGCCACATGCAGCTGTGGAGGTCATTTGAGGCAGAGATTGATAGGTTCTTTATTGGACATGGCATCAAAGGTGACGGGGAGAAGGCCGGTAACAGGGGTTGAGGAGGAGATAAAAAAGGATCAGCCATGATTGACTGGTGGAGCAGACTCGATAGGCCAGCTGGCCTAATTCTGCTCCTATGTCTTATGGTCTTAATGATGTATGATGCCTTTTTGAGGCATTGCCTTTTGAAGATGTCCTCGAGGTTGGGGAGGCTTATGCCTGTGATGGAGTTTACAACCCTCTGTAGATTTTTCCGATCCTGTGCTATGCAGATCCTGTATTCTTTCTTTAAGAAGAAAGGAAGAGTAAAGGGGACTATCCAGGACTTGTAACGAACAGGGCCATGAGCCAGTCCTCATCAGAATCAGGTTTATTATCACCGGCATATGATGTGAAATTTGTTAACTTAACAGCAGCAGTTCAATGCAATACATAATCCAGCAGAAAGAGAAAAAAAATTAATAAAATAAATAAAACATAAGAATAAATTATAAATAATAAAAAAAGGAGGAGGAGAAGATGGCGGAGTGATGCAGTGTGCGCGGTCACTTCGATGGTGATGTCTGTTATTTGTCAAGTAGGGTACCGAGCACAATTCTGATTTGATGGAGACAGACGTGAGAGCACGGAGGAACATCTGGAGAAACTTTTGAAATGCCCGCTTCACTGCCGCTGTTTCTGTGTGGTCCGGAATCTCCAGAGCAGAAGGCCCCGAATCCTCGACTTTGCTTGTTTCGGCGGCCGGGGGAGGTCGAAGGCACTCGGCAGAGGATGGCGCTCGGGAGGCTGTATCGGAGGGGCTGGTCGGAGGCTCAAAGTTTTTGGACAGACGGACTCAGTGTCAGCTGTGGTCAGCTGCTTCCAATGCATCGGCAGTTGTTGGTGCCTGGAGGTTTATGGCAGGGAGTGTCTCCCTTTGCCGCCTGCTATCGGAGACTCGGGAGTCAATCAACTTGGGACTGAGACTTTTTTTTATTGTGCCCATGATCTGTTCTTTATCAAATTATGGTATTGCTTTGCACTGCCGTACCTATATGTTATAATTATGTGGTTTTGTCAGTGTTAGTCTTTGGTTTGTCCTGTTTTTCTGTGATATCACTCTGAAGGAACATTCTATTATTTCTTAATGCATGCATGCATTTCTAAATGACACTAAATGAGGACTGAGTGTTCTCATAATCTAAAAAAAAATTAACAAGTAAATCAATTACATATATTGAATAGATTATTAAAAAATGTGTAAAAACAGAAATACTGTATATTAAAAAAGTGAGTTAGTGTCCAAAGCTTCAATGCTCATTTAGGAATCGGGCGGCAGAGGGGAAGAAGCTGTTCCTGAATCGCTGAGTGTGTACCTTCAGGCTTCTGTACCTCCTACCTGATGGTAACAGTGAGGAAAGGGCATGCCCTGGGTGCTGGAGGTCCTTAATAATGGACGCTGCCGTTCTTAGACACCGCTCCCTAAAGATGTCCTGGGTACTTTGTAGGCTAGTACCCAAGATGGAGCTGAATAGATTTACAACCTTCTGCAGCTTCTTTCGGTCCTGTGCACTAACCCCTCCATACCAGACAGTGATGCAGCCTGTCAGAATGCTCTCTATAGAAGTATAGAGAGTCAACTATAGAAGTAGAGAAAGTCAGTAACTCTGAATTCCTCAGTGTTATCATTTCAGAGGATCTGTTCTGGGTCTAGTAGATGGGTGTCATTACAAAGTAGGCATGCCAACACCTCTACTTTCTTCAACATTTGTGAAGATTTAGCATATTATCTAAAACTTTGACGAACTTCTATAGATGCATGGTGGAGCATGATACTGACTGACTGGATCACAGCCTGGTATGGAAACATCAATCTGCTCGAATGGAAAAACCTACAAAAGATAGTGGATACAGCCCAGTCTGTCACAGGTAAAGCCCTCCCCACCATTGAGCACCATCACAGGAAAGCAGCATCTATCATCAGGGACCCCCTCGATCCAGGCTATGCTCTGTTTTTGATGCTGTCACCATGAAGGAGCTACAGGAGCCTTAAGTCCCACACCACCAGGTTCGGGAACAGTTATTTCTCCTCAGGCTCTTGAACCAGACTGGATAACTTCACCTACCCCTACACAGGACTGATTCCTCAAACTTCACTTTTAAGGACTCTACAACTCACGTTCTCAATATTATTTATTAATTACTTATTATTATTTTATTTTTCTTTATGTATCATAATTTTTTTGTCTTTAGCACATTGGTTGTTCGTTCCCTTTTGTTTGTGTGTAGTTTTTCATTGATTCTATTGTTTTTCTTTGTATTTACTGTGAATGCCTGCAAGAAAATGAATCTCAAGGTAGTATGTGGTGACATAGGTTTAATAATAAATTTACATTGAAACACCAGTTAGGACACTGCTAACATTCTGTGAGCAGATCTGTGCAGGTGCACAGGAGATTTACAGGAACACCAGGTGATTTCAGAGCGAGACATTCACCAGTCTGCTCAAAGCTCAGGGTCCATCCTTCACAGACAATGGTTCATTTATTTCTCACTCACCTGTTCAGTTGTGGGATTGTGATCAAGATCTCTCATCCCATGCGCCAAGTTCAGCTTGCAGCTGGTTTTTGCCCATCCTCTAAAACGTTAATGCTCAGTACTTGAGTCATCCCCATGAGTCATGTACCCTGTCTACTAGGCTCAGGATCATCACATATACATCGAGGCACACAGTGAAATGCATTGTTTCCATTAACAACCAACACACCTATTCTCTCTACACTGAGCTACTCTGTCAGCCAAGTGGCAGCTCCTTGACACAAGTGGTAAATCAGTTTATTGTTGTTGCGTTTACCAAGATGCAATGAAAAACTTGTCTTGCGTACTTCTTAATCAAGCTCATTTGCCAACAAAAGATCATTTCATGACAACAGTATATCAATAGATTAATTCATTACAATAGTGCATTGAGAGAATACAAGGTAATACAATAACAGAATGGTTTTGGTATTGGCATATTAATGGCACCTGTGTCAAGATACAGTGCAGAGTCTGCCTTCAGTACTGTTGCAACAGCTACAGAGAAAGCGCAAACCAGGTAAACAATAAAGTGCAAGATCATTATGAGATAGACTGCGAGGTCAAGAGTTCATCTTATTTTACCAGGAAGCCATTCAATAGTCTTATAACAAAGGGGTAGAAGCTATTCTTAAGCCTGGTGGTATGTGTTTTCACTCTTGAATATCTTAGACCCGAGAAGAAGGAATGATCGGGACCAGAATCTTTCTACTCCAGACCTCATCACATGCTGGTCCAAACACCAAAGAGCAGAATTCCAGATGAGAGGTGAGACTGACTGCATTTGGAATTGGAATAAGAATTGGTTTATTATTGTCATGTTGACTGAGATACAGTGAAAAGCTTGTCTTGCATACTGTTCATACAGATCAGATCATTAAACAGTGCACTGAGGTAGAACAAGGTGAACCAATAACAATGCAGATTAAAGTGTAACAACTACAGAGAGAGTGCGGTGCAGTTAGGCAATAAGGTCATAACAAGGTAGATTGAGAAGTTGAGAGCCCATCCTGGCATACTAGGGAACCATTAATTGTCTTAGAACAGTGAGATAGAAGCTGTCCCTGTGCCTGGTGGTATGTACTTTCAAGTTTTTGTATCATCTGCTCAGTGGGAGAGGGGAGGAGAGAATGGGTGGGACTTCAATTATTTTTGGCTGCTTTACTCAGGCAGTTGTTATTTGTTAACACAAATGACACATTTCACTACATGTTTTGATGTGAAAAATAAATCACAATCTGAATCTGAGGGACACACTGGCCAAAAGAACTGTGGGATTAAAGAAAAGAAAAAAAAAACTCCAGGAGCGCTCAGTCTGAAATAAAGGCAGAAAAGTCTGAAGGTACTCGAAGTTCAAACTTCAAAGTTCAAAGCAAAGTTATTATCAAAGAACATATAGGTCACCCTGAGATTCATGTTCTTGTGGGCATACTCAACAAATAAATAGAATAATAACCATAACAGAATCAATGAAAGACACGCCAACTAGGGTGTTAAACCAAAGCGCAGATGATAACAAATTCTGCAAATACAAAAAGAAAGAAATAATAATATTAATACATAAATAAGCAACAATTACCGAGAACATGAGATGAAGAGTCCTTGAAAGTGAGTCCATTGGTCGTGGAACCATTTCAATGATCCACCCAGCAACTCGCTGTGTAGCTGTGCAGAGTCACTGTTATTCAGGGTAAGGGTTATTGCAATCATTTACAGAAACTCTGCAGTGTTCATATTGTTTTGTTTTATGCAGCCTAGCGGGAGCTGTACTGTAATTGTACAGTCTCTATTTATTCAGCAAAACAAGGGCTTTTTAATGAGTCCATAAAAGCAAGAAAATCTGAAGATTCTTGGCAGGGCAGTCGGCATCTGTGGAGAGAGAGATGGCATTAATGATTCAGATTAATGACTTCACATCAGAACTAGGAAGAGCTCATGAAAAGGTCCTTTGAATTAGTTTTATAATCACTGGATATGTGCAAAATTTGTTCTTTTGTGGCAGCATTACAGTGCAATAATCTTGCATGCTGGTTTGTTAGAGCTGTTGGGTGATTTGGCAGGTTGATAGGAACTGGAGTGATAGGGCTGAAGATAGGTCAGTTGGTATGCAAGCAGATGCAGTGTGTAGTGAGACTGAAGAAGGACAGACAGATGAAAGGACAAAACTGCAGTCAGTAGGATGAGCTGAAATGTGACATGGGAGCAAAACCAAAAAGGATGATGAATACGGGACTGAAGGTGTTATATTTGAATGCATGCAGTATATGCAATCAGGTAGATGATCTTGCAGCACAGTTAGACATTGGCAAGTATGATAGTGCGGTCATCTCTGAGTTATGGCTAAAAGAAGATCATAGCTGAGAGCTGAACAGCAAAGGATACATATTGTATCGAAAGGACAAGTAGGTAGGCAGAGCAGGTGGGGAAACTTTGTTGGTAAAAAAAAATCAAATCCTTAGAAAGAGGTGACATAGGATCCGAAGATGTAGAATCCTCTTGGGTAGAATAGAAAACTGCAAGGGTTAAAAGACCCTAATTGGAATTATATACAGGCCCCCAAACAGTAGCCAGGATGTGGGCTGCAAATTACAATGGAAGATAGAAAAAGCATGTCAAAAAGAGCGATGTTATAATAGTCATAGCGGATTTCAATTTGCAGATAGATTGGGAAAATCAGGTTGGTGCTGAATGCTAAGAGAAGGAATTTGTAGAATGCCTATGAGACGGCTTTTTTAGAATAGTTTGTGACTGAGCCCACTATTGGAAAGGCAATTCTGTATTGGTTGTTGTGTAATAAATGTGAGGTGCTACATTTTGGTAGGACTAATCAAAATAGGACATACATGGTAAATGGTAGGGCATCGAAGAATGCAGTGGAACAGAGGGATCTAGGAATAATGGTGCGTAGTTCCCTGAAGGTGGAATCTCATGTGGATAGGGTGGTGAAGAAAGCTTTCAGTATGCTGGCCTTTATAAATCAGAGCATTCAGTATAGGAGTTGGGATGTAATGTTAAAATTGTACAAGGCATTGGTGAGGGCAAATTTGGAGTATTGTGTACAGTTTTGGTCACCGAATTATAGGAAAGATGTCAACAAAATAGAGAGAGTACAGAGAAGATTTACTAGAATGTTACCTGGGTTTCATCACCTAAGTTACAGAGAAAGGTTGAACAAGTTAGATCTTTATTCTTTGGAGCGTAGAAGGTTGAGAGGGGACTTGATCGAGGTATTTAAAATTATGAGGGGGATAAATAGAGCTGACGTGGATAGGCTTTTTCCATTGAGAATGGGGGAGATTCAAACAAGAGGACATAAGTTGAGAGTTAAAGGGCAAAAGTTCAGGGGTAACTTGAGGGGCAACTTCTTTACTCAGAGAGTGGTAGCTGTGTGGAACGAGTTTCCAGCAGAAGTGGTTGAGGCAGGTTCGATGTTGTCGTTTAAAGTTAAATTGGACAGCTATATGGACAGGAAAGGAATGGAGGTTTATGGGCTGAGTGCAGGTCAGTGGGACTAGGTGAGAGTAAGAGCTCGGCACAGACTAGAAGGGCCAAGATGGCCTGTTTCCATGCTGTAATTGCTATATGGTTATATGGTAATGAACCGGATTTGATTAGGTAGCTTAAGGTAAAGGAACCATCGGTGATCATAATATGAAAGAATTCACCCTGCAGTTTGAGAGGGAGAATATGAAGTCAGATGTATCAGTATTACAGTGAAGTAAAAGGAATTACAGAGGCATGAGAAAGGAGCTGACCAAAGGTGATTGGAAGGGAACTCTAGCAGAGATGAGGGCAGAACTGCAATGACTGGAGTTTCTGAGAGTAATTCAGAAGGCGCAGGATAGATACATTCCAAAGTAGTAGTAGTATTGTAAAGGGAGAATGAAGCAACCATGGTCATCAAGGGAAGTTAAAATTCAGCATAAAAGCAAAACAGAGAGCATATAATATAGCAAAAATTAGTGGTAAGTTAGAGGATTGGGAAGGGTTTAAAAACCAACAAAAGGTGACTAAAAAAGGCATAAGGAGAAAAAAGATTAAATATGAAGGTAAACTAACCAATAATATAAAGGAGGATACCAAAAGTTTTTTACAGATATATAAAAGTAAAAAAAAGAGATGAAAGTGGATATCAGACCACTGGAAAATGATGCTGGAAAGGTATTAATGGGGACAAAGAAATGATGGACAAATTTAATAAGTATTTTGCATCAGACTTCAGTGTGGAAGACACAAACAATAATTTGAAAGTGACAGGGGGTGCAGAAATGAGTGTAATTCTATTACTAAGGAGATGATGCTTGGGAAGCTGAAAGATCTGAAGGTAGATAAATCACCTGGATCAGATTGACTATACCCCACAGTTCTGAAAAAAGGTAGCTGAAGAGTCTGTGAAAACATTAGTAATAATCTGTCAAGAATCATTAGATTCTGGAGGATCTAGTTCTGGAAAAATGGAAAATTGCAAATGTCACTCCACTCTGCTAGAAGCGAGGAAGCAGAAGAAAGGAAATTATAGGCCAGTTAGCCTGAATTCAGTGGTTGGAAAAATGGTGGAGTCCATTATTAAGGATGAGGTTTCGAGGTACTTGGAAGCTGATGATAGAGCAGTATAGTTTCTTTGAGGGGAAATCCTGCCTGATAAATCTCTTTTAAATTCTTTGAGGAAATGAAAAGCAGCAGAGACAAAGGAGAGTCTCTGAATATTGTATACTTGGATTTGTATGGAACATACAACATATAGAACATAGAATAGTACAGCAAAGTACAGGCCCTTCAGCCCACATTGTTGAACTGACCCTCAAACCCTGCCTCCCATATAACCCCCCACCTTAAATTCCTCCATATACCTGTCTAGTAGTCTCTTAAACTTCACTACTGTATCTGCCTCCACCACTGACTCAGGCAGTGTATTCCACGCACCAACCACTCTCTGAGTAAAAAACTTCCTCTAATATCCCCCTTGAACTTCCCACCCCTTACCTTAAAGCCATGTCCTCTTGTATTGAGCAGTGGTGCCCTGGGGAAGAGGCGCTGGCTATCCACTCTATCTATTCCTCTTAATATCTTGTATACCTCTATCATGTCTCCTCTCATCCTCCTTCTCTCCAAAGAGTAAAGCCCTAGCTCCTTTAATCACTGATCGTAATCCATACTCTCTAAACCAGGCAGCATCCTGGTAAATCTCCTCTGTACCTTTTCCAATGCTTCCACATCCTTCCTATAGTGAGGCGACCAGAACGGGACACAGTACTCCAAGTGTAGCCTAACCAGAGTTTTATAGAGCTGCATTATTACCCTGTGACTCTTAAACTCTAAACCTCGACTTATGAAAGCTAACACCCCATAAGCTTTCTTAACTACCCTATCTACCTGTGAGGCAACTTTCAGGGATCTGTGGACATGTACCCCCAGATCCCTCTGCTCCTCCACACTACCAAGTATCCTGCCATTTACTTTGTACTCTGCCTTGGAGTTTGTCCTTCCAAAGTGTACCACCTCACACTTCTCCAGGTTGAACTCTATCTGCCACTTCTCAGCCCACTTCTGCAACCTATCAGTGTCGCTCTGCAATCTTCGACAATCCTCTACACTATCTACAACACCACCAACCTTTATGTCGTCTGCAAACTTGCCAACTCACCCTTCTACCCCCACATCCAGATCATTAATAAAAATCACGAAAAGTAGAGGTCCCAGAACCAATCTTTGTGGGACTCCACTAGTCGCAACCCTCCAATCCGAATGTACTCCCTCCACCACCACCCTCTGCCTTCTGCAGGCAAGCCAATTCTGAATCCACCTGGCCAAACTTCCCCGGATCCAAAGCCTTCTGATTTTCTGAATAAGGCTACCATATGGAACCTTGTCAAATGCCTTACTAAAATCCGTGTAGATCACATCTACTGCACTACCCTCATCTATATGCCTGGTCACCTCCTCAAAGAACTCTATCAGGCTTGTTAGACACGATCTGCCCTTCACAAAGCCATGCTGACTGTCCCTGATCAGACCATGATTCTCTAAATGCCCATAGATCCTATCTCTAAGAATCTTTTCCAACGGCTTTCCCACCACAGGCGTAAGGCTCACTGGTCTATAATTACCCAGACTATCCCTACTACTTTTTTTGAACAAGGAGACAACATTCGCCTCCCTCCAATCCTCCAGTATCATTCCCGTGGACAACGAGGACATAAAGATCCTAGCCAGAGGCTCAGCAATCTCTTCCCTTGCCTCGTGGATCAGCCTGGGGAATATTCCATCAGGCCCCGGGGACTTATCCATCCTAATGTATTTTAACAACTCCAACACCTCCTCTCCCTTAATATCAACATGCTCCAGAACATCAACCTCACTCATATTGTCCTCACCGTCATCAAGTTCCCTCTCATTGGTGAATACCGAAGAGTATTCATTGAGGACCTCGCTCACTTCCACAGCCTCCAGGCACATCTTCCCACCTTTATCTCTAATCGGTCCTACCTTCACTCCTGTCATCCTTTTTGTTCTTCACATAATTGAAGAATGCCTTGGGGTTTTCCTTTACCCTACTCACCAAGGCCTTCTCATGCCCCCTTCTTGCTCTTCTCAGCCCCTTCTTAAGCTCCTTTCTTGCTTCCCTATATTCCTCAACAGACCCATCTGATCCTTGCTTCCTAAACCTCATGTATGCTGCCTTCTTCCACCTGACTAGATATTCCACCTCACTTGTCACCCATGGTTCCTTCACTCTACCATTCTTTACCTTCCTCACCGGGACAAATGTATCCCTAACATCCTGCAAGAGATTCCTAAACATTGACCACATGTCCACAGTACATTTCCCTGCAAAAACATCATCCCAATTCACACCCGCATGTTCTAGCCTTATAGCCCCATAATTTGACCTTCCACAATTAAAAATTTTCCTGTCCTCTCTGATTCTATCCTTTTCCATGATAATGCTGAATGCCAGGGTGCAGTGGTTACTGTCCCCCAGATGCTCACCCACTGAGAGATCTGTGACCTGACCTGGTTCGTTACCTAATACTAGATCTAATATGGCATTCCCCCTCGTCGGCCTGTCAACATACTGTGACAGAAATCCGTCCTGTACACACTTAACAAACTCTGTCCCATCTAAACCCTTGGAACTAATCAGGTGCCAATCAATATTTGGGAAGTTAGTCACCCATGATAACAACCCTGTTATTTTTGCACCTTTCCAAAATCTGCCTCTCAATCTGCTCCTCGGTATCTCTGCTGCTACCAGGGGGCCTATAGAATACTCCCGATAGAGTAACTGCTCCCTTCCTGTTCCTGACTTCCACCCATACTGACTCAAAAGAGGATCCTGCTATATTACCCACCGTTTCTGTAGCTGTAATAGTATCCCTGACCAGTAATGTCACCCCTTCTCCCCTTTTCCTCCCTCTCTATCCTTTTTAAAGCACTGAAATCCAGGAATATTGAGAATCCATTCCTGCCCTGGCGCCAGCCAAGTCTATGTAATGGCCACTACATCATAATTCCATGTATGTATACAAGCTCTCAGATCATCACCTTTGTTCCTGATGCATTTTGCATTGAGGTACACACACTTTAGCCCTTCTACCTTACTACCTTTACACCCTTTATTCTGCTTCTCTTTCCTCAAATCCTCTCTATGTGTTAAATCTGGCTTTACTCCATGCACTTCTTTCACTGCTCTATCGCTCCGGGTCCCATCCCCCTTGCAAATTAGTTTAGACCCTCCCAAACCATGCTAGCAAACCTACCTGCAAAGATATTGCTCCCCCTCGAGTTCAGGTGCAATCCATCCAATCTGTACAGGTCCCACCTTCCCCAGAAGAGATCCCAATGATCCAAAAATCTAAAACCCTGCCCCCTGCACTAACTCCTCAGCCATGCATTCAACTGCCATCTCCTCCAATTCTTACCATCACTATCACGTAGCACTGGCAGCAATCCTGAGAACTCCACCCTTGAGGTCCTGTTCTTCAGCCTTTTGCCTAGTTCCCGAAACTCACACTTCAGGACCTCATCTCTCTTCCTGCCTACGAGTCCCTTACAAGTCGAAGGTCATCCAGCTGCTGCTCCAGGTTCCTAACATGGTCTTCCAGATCACCCAGCCATATGCACTTCTGGCAGATGTGACTCTGCGGGAGAGGGGCGTTCCCCCAAGACCACCACATCTCACATTAGAGGCACATCATCGTCTCAGGAGGCATTGTAAAGCCTAACTGCGAGCAAGCTTGTCCTCCGCCTCTTCTCGTCGAAGCCTCTCGAGTCAAAGCCTCAAAGCTCCACTCCTTCACTGGCCCACTCACTCACTGGCCACTTTCCACAGGGGTCTTTAATTATGAATGTTGCCTTCCTGAGGCATAGCCTATTAAAGATGTCCATGATGCTGTCCATGAAGGAACTGAAAAAAGAGTTTACAACTTTCTGCAGCTTTTTCCAATCCTGTGCAGTGGCCTCTCCATTACACAGACGATAATACAACCAGTATGCTCTCCACTATACATCCATAGATCATTGGTCCTAAACCCTATACATTACCTCTGATTTCCAGCCATGTCCCCTTAGCCTTCTCAACTCTGAGAAGGGCTCCAGCCTCTCATGTAACTGAAACCCCTCTTTGTAAATTGTCCCACCCCTACTTAAGGCCTTGCTCTCCTTTCCAAAAATCTGTTGCCCAGAAATTGACACAATACTCCAACAATCCAATGATGCATAGCATAACCTGCTCAAATTTATACTCCATTTATAAATCCCAGAATCCCAAATGTTTTATTAAGAGCTTTGCCAGCATTAAATGTATGTGAGCACGCTCCCCAGGTACCTTTTAACTCTATCCCCTATAAACCGAATCAGTGGCTACACTATTCTCCCCTCTATTTATTACATTTTTCAGCTTTTTGTCATTCAGAAACTGTGAAATCATCTCACTTAACACCAAGTTCATAAAGTGCAGGGACCCTATTATTGAGGGGTTCATGTCTGGTACCAAATAAACAACCATTTACTATTAGGTTTATGATCACGTTAGTTAATTTTGTATCCATGCAACCTCTGACTATTTGATAATTATGATATTAGTATTACTAACTGATGATATTATTCAGTGAGAAGAAGATAGCAGCAGCAAACAACTCTGAAGATGAGGCATGAGCCTATGGTCAACTCGGTTTCTCACTGATCTCGCCAATAAAGCACCTAGGAAGATTGTACGCTTTTTTTTTGTTGCTATTTTGGGCAACTATGAATCAGGATGGGCTGCAGATCATGAGCACTGGGCTGAACTGAATATGCCTGGACTCTTTCAATTTTGTGTTTTATATTCTGTGTTTTTTGCTCTTTTTTGCTGCTGTTTGCATGATTTGTTTTTTATTTGCACATGGTGGGGGTTGATGATTTTCTTTGAGTGGGTTCCATGATTTTCTTTATTTCATTGCTGTCTGTGGGAAGATGAACCTCAGGGCTGTACACTGCATAAAAAACTTTGGTAATAAATATACTTTGAAACTTTGAATAATAACTTATTTATAGAGTGCTTCTCATACAAATAACATAGTTCAAAGTGCTTTACAAAGAAGTGCAAACTTGAAAATAAAAGACAAATAGATATTCATTAAAATCATGGTTAAATAAATAGGTTTTGAGCTGGTGTTTAAAAGTGTCAACTGTTTCTGCATCTGTTATAGTTTTAGATATTGACTTCCACAGTTTAGGAACTTGGTTCGAAAAAGCTGACCTTCTAATTATCTTTTGAGGGAGAGTGTTTAAATTTAGGAGACTGTCAGAACAAGACTTGGGAGTTCAAGCAGGATTATACTACAAAAGCGATTCTGTGATGTACTCTGATTCCAGACCATTGAGAGTTTTAAAAACAAGTAAGAGAACTTTAAAATCAATTTTAAAATGTACAGGAAGTCAATACAGAGTCGTTAGGATGGGAATGATATGCTCCTTCATCATGGTTTTAGTTACAAGTCTAGCAACAGTGTTCTGAATGAGTTGAAGTTTGTCAATAGATTGCTTTGGAAGGGCAGTAAAAAGTGCATTGTAGTAATCTAGTCTATTTGAATTGAATTGGTTTTTCAGCATCATTACATGACAGAAACAGGTGTAATTTTGCAATATTTCTTAGGTGTAGTAATGCTGCTGTAATCATTTTCTTTAAGTGGGATTTAAAATTCAAATCTAAATTGAGAATAACACCCAGACTTGTTACTTCTGATTTTACAACTTTTAATCTCAACTTTTCCAAAACGTTGACCAAGTTGGATCCTGATTCTTTTTTGGACCAAAGGATCTTCGGAAGTCAAGAATAAGGCATAAAACTTGTTGCTTTTGGCTGTTTTATTAAGTGCAACAAGAGCAAAGAAGGTGAGAGAAACAAAGGAAACAGCTGGCTAAAATATAGTCAGTATCTTTCATACGAGACTAGAGATAACAGAAAATTCCATTGAAGCAGTTAACCAATAAAGTAGCTATATTCAAGTAATGTGGTAACACCTGTTACCAAAACTAAGAAAATTTCTTGAAAATTCAGAGGCAAATGTATCATAATTACTGGAAAATTTACTGAACAGTAATGTGTGTATAAAAAATACAATCAAACACAGGGAAGTCAAACTACAAGAAAATAATAATTCTAGGCCAAATCCAACACACATGAGGGACACCACAAAACGCTTCTGAAGGTCATCAACACCACACCAATTGCATCTCCACCTCATTGACGATCAACATTGGTGTACCTCAGGGGTGTGTGCTTAGCTAACTGTTCCACTTTCTCCGCACCCATGACTGTGCGGCTGGGCATAGCTCGAATGCCATCTGTTGGCATACCACCACTACTGACAGGATTTCAGAAGGTGACAAGAGGGCATACAGGAGTTGGATATATCAGCTTGTTGAGTTGTACCTTGCCCTCAGTGTCAGTAAGACCGAAGAACTGATTGTGAACTTCAGAAAGGGTAAGATGAAAGAACACACACTGGTCCTCAAAGAGGAATCAGGGATGGAAGGAGTGAGAAATTCCAAACTCTTGGGTGTCACTGACTCAGAGGATCCAACTTGTAACCAACATATCAATGCAATTACAAAGATACGACAGCGGCTATATTTCATCGGGAGTTTGAGGAGTAATAACAAGCAGCATAGACAAAGGAGAAGCAGTTGACGCTGTGTACTTGGATTTTCAGAAGGCCTTTGACAAGTTGCCACACATGAAGCTGCTTAACAAGTTAACAGCCCATGGTATTACAGGAAAGATAGTAGCATCGATAAAACAGTGGCTGATTGGCTGGAGGCAATGAGTGGGAACACTCTCTCCTTTGCTGCAGGTGACTGGTGGTGTTCAGCTTCTTGGGACTGCTTCTTTATATATTATATGTCAATGACTTGATGATGGAAGTGACTGTTTTGTTGCAAAGTCTGCAGACGATACGGAAATAGGTGCGGGGGGGGGTGCCTGAGAAAGGACCTTAATGAGCGTCAATAATTATGGACCCTCATCAACCATGTCATACTCTGTTCTCAGTGCTACCATCAGGAAGGAGGTACAAAAATATGACAGCACACACTCACTTATTTCAGGAACAGCTTCTTGCCGTCTACCATCTGTTTTCTGAAGGGACATTAAACCCATGAACACTGCCTCACTACTTTCTTCATTTCTGTTTTGCCACTATTTAGTTGATTTAACTATTTTATATATATATTTGCAGTAATTCCGTTTTTTCCTCTATTACTATATATTGCATTGTACTGCTGCAGCAAAATCAACAAATTTCACAACATATGCCGATAATATTAAATCTGATTATGATCTGTGATTTGGAAAAACAATTTGGCCAAACTTGTCAGAAACTATTTGTTTTAAATATATTGGAGTAGATTGTTATTCTTTAATCCAGGTCAATTAAGATTATCACAAATATTTGACTGCTTTATCCCTCCTCTCTTACTGTTAAGACCAATGCAACTTTCCTGTCCTCTGGCAAGAGTCCAGGTGACACCTAAAACAAGAACAGAAAATGCCAGAAATACACTCAATGGCCACTTTATTGGGTACCCCCTGTATAGCATCAACAATCATTCCACAGTCAAAGTCGCCTAGATCACATTTCTTCCCCCATTCTGATGTTTGGTCTGAACAACAACTGAACCTCTTGACCATGTCTGCATGCTTTTGTGTATTGAGTTGCTGCCACATGATTGGCTGATTATATATTTGCATTAATGAGCAGGTGTACAGGTATACCTAATAAAGTGGCCACTGAGTATACTTATATCAGTCAGATTATTTTTTTTCTCTAAGTAGTCCATTAGTTCTCCATAAGGGTTCTAATGATGGGTTCTCAGCCCAAAACATCACCTGCTTATTCTTTTCCATAGATGCTGCCTAAACTTCTGAGTTTCTCCAGCATTTTGTGTGTGTTCCTCTGGACTTCCAGAATCTGTAGAATCTCTGGTGGTTCTTCATGAGGGTCCTGATGAATGGTCTTGGCCTGAAGCATCATCTCCTTATTCCTTTCCATAGACGCTGCCTAATCTTCTGAGTTCCTCCAGCATTTTGTGTGTGTGTTCCTCTGGACTTCCAGAATCTGTAGAATCTCTGGTGGTTCTTCATGAGGGTCCTGATAAATGGTCTTGGCCTGAAACATCATCTCCTTATTCCTTTCCATAGATGCTGCCTAATCTTCTGAGTTCCTCCAGCATTTTGTGTGTGTTCCCCTGGACTTCCAGCATCTGTAGAATCTCTAGTGGAGGGAGTGTCCACTTTGCAGCAAAACATATTGAAATGGAGAAGGAGGTCTGAATGAAGAAAAGCTTGAATGTGATCCAGGAACCCTACCTACATTACTGGAGCGCAACCCACAGTAATGAAGCAAAGGTCTAACTGTGTATATTGCAAAATATTTTCTCCACTGAACATTCCTGAGGGTATACATTTACAGTGTTACTATGTTTCCTGCCTAAATAAACTAATTGCCTAAAATGCCTATGACTTTAATTTAGTTCTGTATTTGTCCTAAATGCTTCCTGACACATGAAGTCATTTGTCTGCGTTCCAGCACGGACAGCTGTAACGGACTAAGGGGGATTGAAAACATTCTTTTCCTAATGAATAATTCCACAGCAGTGAAAGATAAGTCCTGCACCAATTGCTTGATATAAAACCATCATTTCATCACTGTTGGAAGCTTAGGCCAGCAACCTCAACATAATCCACTGGGATTTGTGTAGAACACTATCTCCGACTTCAACATGGCAGTCCCATACCTCAGCATGAGCCAATTACAGGGAAAGGCTGCCTCAGCAAGACTCGTGACTGAGAATAGTGGATGCCCATCTCAGTGTTGGGCTGGTCGCAATACAAACCACATCTCAGTTAGTGTCTGACTCAGCAAACCCCAGAGTCCATCTCATCATAAATACAAGCAGATACTGAAACGAACTGCTGAGGCTTTATAAGGAATGGATCAGACTGCACTAGGAATATTGTGAGCAGTTTTTGGTCCTTAATCTATGTCAGCATTGGAAAGAGTCCAGAGGAGGTTCGTGTGAATGATGCCCAGGAATGAAAGTGTTAACATGCGAGGAGTGATTGATGGTTCTGAGCCTGTACTCATTGGAGATTAGAAGATTGAGGGGGAAGGGATCTCACTGAATTGAATTGAAATTACTTTATTATCTACATCCTTCATACACATAACGAGTACTTCTCAGTGGATTGTCACCTTGTCGCGGTGGAGAAGCTTGTGTGGCCCTGTGATTCCGAGACCAATGCCGTCTGGAGCTATGCTCCTGGTAGGGTCACCCATGGCAGTAAGGTCGAGGGTGAGGTCCCTGACAAAGAACAATCCAACCAAGACCTCAACGGTGGAACAAGCGGACAAAGTTACTTTGAACTCAACGGCTGTGAAGGTGGATGAAGGCTGCAACAAATCCATCAGCTCCAATCGTCGTAGTTTCCATGCCATTGGAATCAGCTGGTTGATTTGTGAAGTATCGTGTGCTTCTTGGAGTGCAACATCAAGTACACGTTAAACAAATACACACACAGGCGTCTTCGCTCTGTGGGCCACTTCTTCAGAACGAAGACCATCATCTTCGACCTCGAGGGATAGCCATGATGATGATGACATGAGGAGTAAAAATCTTACGTTATGTCTCCGTCTAAATGTGCAATTTAGATTTATAATAATTTATTATAATAATAAATAGTATGTTCAACAGGATAGTCAATATAACATAAAAATACAGTTGTGTCAGCATAAATTAATCAGTCTGTTGGCCTGGTCGAAGAAGAAGCTGTCCCGGAGCCTGTTGGTCCTGGCTTTAACGCTGTGGTACCGTTTCCTGGATAGTAGCAGCTGGAACAGTTTGTAGTTGGGGTGATTCAGGTCCCCAATGATCCTTCGGGCCCTTTTTACACACCTGTCTTTGTAAATGTCCTGAATCATGGTTAGTTCACATCTACAGATGTGCCGAGCCATCCACACCACTCTCTGCAGAGTCCTGCAATTGAGGGAGGTACAGTTCCCATACCATGCAGTGATGCAGCCAGTCAGGATGCTCTCATTTGTGTCCCTATAGAAAGTCCTTAGGATTTGGGGGCCCATACCAAACTTCTTCGACCATCTGAGGCGAAAGAGGAGCTGTTGTGCCTTTTTCACCACACAGCCAGTATGTACAGACCACATGAGATCCTCGGTGATGTGTATGCCGAGGAACTTAAAGCTGTTCACCCTCTCAAGCCCAGATCCACTGATGTCAATTCAGGCTAGCCTGTCTCCATTCTTCCTGTCGTCCAGAACCAGCTCCTTTATTTTTGAATATTGAAAAGCCTGGACAGAGTGGATGTGGAGAGGATGTTTCCAATAGTGGGGGAAAACACTGCCTCAGAATACAAGGATGTCCCTTCAGAACAGAGATGAGGAGGAATTTCTTTTGCTAGTGGGTGAGGAATCTATAGATTAATTGCCACAGACAGTTGAAGAGGTGATGTCATTGGGTATATTTATAAAGCGGAGGTTGATACTTCTTAATTAATAAGGGTTACGGGGAGAAGGCAGGAGAATGAGATTGAGAGGGATAATAAATTGGCCATAATGGAATGGCGGAGCAGAGATGATGGGCGAAGTGGCCTAATTCAGCTGCTGTGTCTTCTGGGTATAGTAGAGACTGATACAACAGGGACATTTAAGAGACTCTTAGATAGGCAGATGGTTGTAAGCAAAATGGAGGGTTCTGGGCATTGTAGGAGGGAAGGGTTAGAGTGATCATGGAGAAGGTTTATATAGGTCAGCACAACATCACTGGCCAAAGGGCCTGTGCTATGCTCTGTATTCAACAGGTCTGTTGGGAAAGAAACAGAGTTATCTTTTCAGCTCTATGACCCTTCATCTTCAGTGATTAGTTCTACACCTCAACTAATGTTCAAAGTACATTTAATATCTAATTATGTATTGAGTATACAACCATGAAATTCATTTTCCCACAGAAGCCACAAAACAAAGGAATACCATGGAACCCATTCAAGGAAAACGTCGAACACTCAAAACACAAAAAAAGTAACAAATCGTGCAAACAGCTAAAAGCAAGTGAATAACACGCAAAGTATAAAACATCAAACCACAGAGTCATTGAAACAGTCCAGGAATGTCCAGTGTAGTTCAGCTCAGTTCAATTTAGCACCATGTCATTCATTGACTGCAGGGGCCGCAGAGCCAGTCTGCCCCGATCAAAATCGCATAAAATAAAAATGGAGTTACCAGGAACCAGATACACATCACAACATGAACTACTGAGTCCAATTCACAAACCACATTGATTAAACCTTGACCAAGACCGAAGACTCTGGCAGCATTAAGTCAAAACAAATCAGGTTTAATTGTCATTCAAACCTAATATGGATGCAGCCAAATGAGACAGTGTTCCTCTGGGGCCAGGGTGCAAAAACATACACACGTATTCAAAATTACAAGGAAGGGAAAAAAGAACATAGTCACACAGGAAAACAAATTTTTAGACCAAGTTCCTGAGTGACAAGTCCTGCAAATTAATGGTTCCCAGTAGTCCAGCCTGTAATTCCAGTGATCCAACACTGGAGGGCAGCACTGACTGGAGAGACCAACCCCAATAAGCCCAGGTGTTAACTACAACACAGGCCCGAAGACTAAGGCCTAATCCTAGCTACAACCAAGGTGATACTGCTGCCTTGCCACCTATCTCACCACCAAACAAGGGAAGCAGGCCTGTGGCATTCAATGTCCAACATGGCATTGCGATCGGAAAAGAACCATCCAAGATAGCCACTCACGGTTTCACTGCACGCCACCTTTGTGCCAACTTGAAGGCACCAACTCCAGTGCCTCTGAGTAGCATGTATCAGCATGGTCTTCACCCATGTCAGCTCTTCCAAACCCAGTCCAGCTTCTCCTATGGCCTAACAGCCCAGCTCAAATCCTCAAATCCCCAGCTTGAATCCCCTGGCCCGAAGGCCCAGTTTGACTGCCTGGCCTGATGGCTCGGCTCGACATCCCTGACCTGATGGCCCAATTCAACATCCCTGGCCCAATGACCTCTCTGGACATCCCCAGTCTGACAGCCTGATTTGACATTCACAGTCTGACAGGCCAATTTGATCTCCCCTGCCCAATGGGCCGACTCACCTTTTCCAAACGGCCGCCTAGCTAGTACAACACCCCGGCCAGCTACTCCAAACAATGAGTAGTTCACTGATGCAGTGGACCTGCTGTACAGGTAGTTATTGGAGTCAGGAATAATCTTACTATTTATACAAGCACACTTAGCGGGGAGAAAAAGCAACTTTGGTGGCTCCTGAGATTGAGGTGTGTGTATACGTGCCACCGTCTTACCGGAAGTACCGGAATTTGTTGTGTCTTTGCAAATACATAAAACAAAGGCAGGCTCACGGGAGATGGCTTTAACTGGTGTCTTCACATTGTAGCGAGAGAGAGATCAATACACATACATAAACAATAGATCATACATAGTGCTAAGGGGAGTCATTGCTCTGAAAGAAATAGATCCAGGCACTACACTTACTCCCTCTTTAGATTAATGTAAAATAAAACTATATATGTTCAAAACATTCCATTTCCCTTTCGTAAACCCATATTCCAAATAAATATGCTATCACAATAATGGTCCATAACCAACTTCACTATACTAAAGGTTTTGTCTTTTGGGTGGTGCTCTGTTTCTTTCAGGATAGCACCTCGGAACCTGTGGACTGGCATCAGGTTTGGCAGGTGTCTTGTCTAAGACAACAATCTTGGCTGCCGGTGTCATGTTGCTGTCAGTGACATGACCATCACTGAGAGGTAACCCTGGAAGCTGTAAGGCATTGCATGCAGTCAGCTCGGGTGTGTTCTACAGCTGAGCATGCAGTATCTGGTCCACATGATGTCTCCATGTATGATCTCCAACACCCACTGTGTACATTAGTGGTCTGGTTCTTGTAGCTATCCTACCAGGTGTCTTCTTGTCTTCTTGGTAATCACGCACTGGGACTTCCTGTCCGATCCTGAAGCTCCTTGCTAATTCACTTGCCAAGCGGCTGAACTGTTTATTCAGCATTTCACTCCATAGATCTGGTTTCAGGAGGTCTGTGCGAGATCTCAGATTGCTGCTTGTGAACAGCATTGCAAGTGTTTAACTTGTCATTGCATGAACAGAATTCTGATACACCAAAAGGAAATTGTCCACCTTTTAATGTTGAGAAATATCCTCCTTGTCCATAGCTTTAATAGACTTCTTCAATGTTTGGACAAACCTTTCCAGTCATTGCTGGGTAGTGAGGAACTGACTTGAAATGTCTGAAATGCCGTTTTGCTTCATGAACAGACGGGAGTCTTCTGACGTGTATCGTGGTCTGTTGTCACTCATAGTTTATTCTGGTCAGCCATTTCTGGGGAAGATAGTCCTCAGGGCAGAGACAGTCTTTGCTGAGGTAGTTGAATTCATTGGTATAACCTCCAGCCACTTTGGATGAGCATTCTCGGCAATCAGAAACCTGGAGTCCATGAATGGCCCAGCAAAGTCAATATGTACTCTTTGCCATGGCGAAGACAGCCACTTCCACAGGAGTAACGGTGCCTGTGGGAGTGCATTTTGAACATTTTGGCATCCCAGACAGCTTTTGGCCAAGACTTCAATTTGTCTATCTATTCCTAGCCACCACATGTAGCTCCACACGAGACCCTGAACATTGACTGTACCCAGGTGTCCTCAATGTAGATTCTCTAACACTCTGGTGCATAACCTAGAGGGAACTACAACACGAGAACAACTCGTGAGCGTTCTTTGACATACCAACAGATGGTCTTATCTCACTGAGAACTCTGGAAACATAGAGTTACCATAAGCTGGCTGTCCCTGCATGGTGATGTTATAGACTGTTGACAATGTCAGGTCATTCCTCGTTTCCCTTTGCATTTCCGTATTTGTTACCGGCAACTGGTCCACCAACGCTGTGTGGAACACTTCTGCTGGGTCTCAGTATGAAGACTTTACTTCTTCATTTATCAACAGTGGAAGACGTGACAAGTCATCAGCATTGCTGTGTTTAGTACCTTTGAACGCTATGTCATAAGAGTGGGCTGTTAGGAACAGTGCCCAACATTGTAACCAGATAACAGTCATCAGTGGAATTCCCTTCCTGGGATTGAAATTGCATACAAGGGGCTTGTGGTCTGTCGCTAGAGTAAACTGTTGTCTGTAGAAGTAGTGATGGAACTTCTTTATTCCCCTTACCAGACAAAGGGCACTTTGGTCGATCTACGTGTAGATGCGTTCTGCACTCGTCAGTGATCTTGAAGCAACCGCAATTGGACATTAGGATCAATCTTTCATAGCGTGTGAGAAAGCAGCACCAATGCCTTAAGAGGATGCATTGCACGCCAATCTGATGGGCAGAGATGGGTCATAATGGGTAAGCAGGTCATCGGATGTCATTAGTCTCTTTGTTTCCTTGAATATTCTTTCACATCTTTCTGATCATTTCCACTTTGCTCCGACTGGCAGAAACCACTGGTAATAGTTTACAAGGTCCAAGTATGACCTGAGTTGTGATACATTTTCCCATTTGGGTGCCTGTAGGACTGCTTCAGTCTTATCTTGTGACTTATGTAAGCCATGCTTCTCATTGACATGTCCACAATATGAGATTTCATTCTTGATAAACTCACATTTCTCTCTCTTTACATGCAAACCCATACTCACTCACTCTTTACCAAGGTTCCAGAGCTGCTCTTCGTCATTCCTGCCTGTCATGATGATGTCATCAAGGTAACACTGTGCTCCTGGAGCATCTGGTCCATTGCTCTTTGCCAAATTTCTGGAGCTGATGCGACGCCAAAGATGAGACAATTATGCTGGAAGAGTGAGGGTTGATAGTGAGGAATTTCCTGTTTGACTCATCAATCTCTATTTACATTGAACAAGAGAGAATGAGGGACCAGTCAAACACAGACACCTTCCCCTGAGAGCTACGAGCAAGAGCAAGAGAGAGATTGGTCACACACAGCCACCTTCCACCGGCAGCAGCAAGCGAGCGGAGAGATAGAGACCGGACAAATGCAGTCTCCCTTCTGCTCTCATCCTCGTTAACTTCAATCTTGCTCGACACTTTAGTCGGCGAAAATGGAGTTTAGAGTTCAGTTAATGTTTAGTAGCCCTTAAATATTCAAGATTGGTTAATATCATTTTCAGTACACAAATGTAAAGGAGAACTAAATAATTGTTACTCCGAATCTGATGTAGCACAATAAGATAAAGAACATAATAATAAAACAGCACAATAAATATAAAAAAACGTTCCTTACATATGCTAAAGTTCTCATTATGACCTTGCACTTTATTGTTACCTGCACTGCACTTTTTGGTAGCTTTATATACTTTATTCTTCATTGTTATAATTTTACCCTATTCTAGCTTAACACTGTGTAATCATTTGATCTGTACAGTGTGCAAGACAAATTTAGAACATGAGACAAAGATAAACCAATACCAAATGTACCGTACATATCTAATGCTGCACTACAGCAATGATTTCGCTTTAAATGTTATCGCTCCCTGATTATCCATACCTCTGCCAGAACTAACTTCAGAAACATATTACATGTTGCTGGAATGAGTCCTGACCAACTTTCCCTTGCATGCCTAGCTATAATATGCTGGAAAACCCAATATCTCTTCTTCGTATAATTCTAACTCCATCTGCACACGAGCAACATAGAAGCTGTACCTTAAATTACTTACTTACTTAGGCCCATTACTCCTACTGGGGCATAGACCACCAACAGCAGCTCACTAGAGCCCTCTGTCCTGGGCCAGTCTATCAAATTGTCCCCAGGTGTAGCCCATCTTCTCCATCGTCTCCCAGGGATCAAGTCGTTGGAGGTTCTGTTAGTGTTTCCTTTGCTCTGTGTTTTTAAGGAACAGAGTTGATAGCTCCATGTTCAATCACCTTAAATCATCATCGTCATTATGTGCCATGACATATGATGAGGGTGATCATGGTCTTTGACCATGATTGGTCCTGGCAAGTTTTTCTGCAGAAGTGGTTTGCCGTTTCTGCCTCCTGGGCAGTGTCTTTACAGAACGGGTGACTCCATTATCAAGGCTCTTCAGAGATTGTCAGTGGTCACATAACCAGGACTTGTAATATGCACCAGCTGCTCATACGACCATCCACCACCTGCTCCCATGGCTTCACGTGACCCTGCTGGTGTTACACCTTGCAGGCTAGAGGAGGGAAGGAGTGCCTTACACCTCCTTCAGTAAAGACATATCTCCTTCCCACCACCCTAACCATAAATGGCAGTGAGATAATGCCGACTGTCTGCAGATGCTGGATTCTGAAGCAACTCACAAAGTGCTAGAGGAACTCAGCAGATCAGGCCACACCTGAGGAGGGAAAGGGACAGTTGATGTTTCTGGTTGAGACCCCTCATCTGCACTGAAAGATAGAGGGGAAGTAGCCAGTGTAAAAATGTGACAAGGGATGGAGCAAGTGATATGTGGGTCCAGGTGAAGAGGGAGATAGGCAAACGTAAGAGGGGGGAATGGAAATAGCAACAGGGGATGAGAGGTGATGGATGGAGACAAATAGGGTTGCAGATGATGAAATTCAAATCAGAACCATAATGTCACTGGCATATATCATGAAATTTGTTGTTATGAAGCAGCAGTACATTGCAAAGTTCAAAATAAATGTATTATCAAACTACATATTGTACCATATACTGTACAATGCTGAGATTGTTTTCTTTTCTTTCTTTCTTTCTAAATCTTTTTATTACTTTTCAAAATTATAAACTCAATAACAAAGTTGGTACAAAGAGATTGGAATAATCTTAATCACCATATACAAAATGGATTTTAAGTAACATAGATATAAAAGACTTCCAAACTCATAATGAAATTAGTTATTAAAAAAAAACTAAAAAGAAAAAATATATATATAAACAAAAAAAGAAATCCCCAAAAGAAAAAGAGAATAAAAAACCCCCCAAAAAAGTACAGAACAGGGCTAGACCAATATCTTGTATCAGACATGTTCAGTAATGTCGTTAACTCCCCTCCTCCAATCATATTTAAGTTTTAAAAAAAGATTCGGAAAGGTCAGATTACATCATATGAAAATGTTGCATAAAAGGTTTCCAAGTTTCTTCAAATTTATCCGAAGGGTCAAAAATATCACTTCTAATTTTTTCTAAATTTAAACTTAATATAGTTTGAGAAAACCATTGGAAAGTAGTTGGAGGATTAATTTCCTTCCAGTTCAACAAAATAGATCTTCTGATCATTAAAGTAACAAATGCTATCATTCGACAGGCTGAAGAAGACAAAGGTCTATGTTTTACCATTGGCAATCCAAAAATTGCCGTAATAGGATGGGGTTTTAAATCGAAACATAGAACTGTTGAAATAATATCAAAAATATCTTTCCAATATTTTTCCAAAAGAGGACAAGACCAAAACATATGAGTTAAAGAAGCCACTTCAGAGTGACATCTATCACAAGTAGGGTTTATATGGGAATAAAAACGAGCTAGTTTATCTTTGGACATACGGGTTCTGTGTACTACTTTAAATTGTATTAATGTATGTTTAGCACATATAGAAGAAGTACTAGCTAATTGAAAATTTTTTTCCCATTTCTCTATAGGTGAACAAAGTTGAAGTTTCCTTTCCCATTCATTTTTAATTTTAATATACCTGGCTGTAATTTCATAATTATATCATAAATAACTGCTATTATCCCTTCTGCAAAGAATTTAAACCTAAAATTTTATCAATAATGCCACTAGGATTTGAAGTCGGAAAGGTAGGCAACGTAGTATTTAAAAAGTTTCTTATTTGTAAGTATCTAAAAAAATGGGATCTAGGCAAATCAAATTTCTCAGATAACTGCTCAAATGACATAAAACAGTTATCCAGAAATAAATCACGAAAATATATTATACCTTTTGTTTTCCATATCAAAAAGGCTTGGTTTATTACCGAGGGTTGAAAAAAGAAGTTAGATATAATAGGACTTGATAACATAAATTCATTCAGGCCAAAGAATTTGCGAAATTGAAACCATATTCGCAATGTATGTTTAACTATAGGGTTAAATATTTGTTTATTCAATTTAGATAGTACAAAAGGCAGTGAAGTTCCTAAAATGGAAGCTAAAGAAAACCCTTGTACAGAGTGGCCTTCAAGGTTTACCCAATATGGGCTTGGAGTTATATTCCAATCTTGCATCCAAAATATTAAATATTGAATATTAATTGCCCAATAATAAAATCTTAGGTTAGGCAATGTCAAACCACCCTCTTAGATTTCTGTAAGTATTTTTTACTTAATCTGGGATTTTTATTTTGCCATATATAAGAGGAGATTTTAGAATCAATAGTATCAAAAAAAGATTTAGGAATAAAAATTGGTATCATTTGAAATAAATATAAAAATTTAGGTGAAATAATAATTTTAATAGCATTTATTTGGCCAATCAATGATAGAGACAATGGGGACCACTTAATAATCAGTTGTTTAACCTGATTATTTAATGGTAAAAAGTTAAAATTGAATAGATCCTATGCCTCTGAGTAATTTTAACTCCTAAATAAGTAAAATAGTCAGTAGTCACTCTAAATGGAGAATTTCTATAAGTGGGAACCTGCATATTTAATGGAAAGAGTTCACTCTCACCTAGGTTCAATTTATAACCAGAAGAACTACTAAACTGAGCAAGCAAAGTTAATACTGCCGGAATAGATTTCCCTGGGTTAGAAATATATAATAGTAGATCATCTGCATATAGTGATAATTTATGAATCTCATTTCCATGGGTAATGCCAAATATATTAGGGGAGTCACGAATGGCAATAGCTAGCGGTTCCAAGGCAATATCAAATAGTAGTGGACTGAGAGGACAGTCCTGCCTAGTACCATGGAATAGATGAAAAAGAGGGGACCTTTCAAGAATTTTATACCTCCTTATATCAATCAGAATTTCCTGATGGCTCTACTATAATGCATGAATTTCTTAAGAAATTGAATATTCCAAAATTATCATCTAATGAACGTTCAAAACTAGATGTAGAGGAAATAAAGAATGCTATTTTTTCAATGAACTCAGGTAAAGCACCTGGCCCAGACAGATTTACAGTAGAATTTTTTAAATTTTTCTCTACTACACTGACTCCTTGGCTATGTAGTGTTTTTAGGGATGCAGTATCTATAGGTAAATTACCACAATCTTTTTATCGAGCTTCTATTTCCCTAATTCTTAAAAAAGATAAGGATCCTACTGATCTGTGGAATTCTCTGCCACAGGAAACTGTTGAGGCCAGTTCATTGGCTATGTTTAAGAGGGAGTTAGATATGGCCCTTGTGGCTACAGGGGTCAGGGGGTATGGAGGGAAGGCTGGGGCGGGGTTCTGAGTTGGATGATCAGCCATGATCATAATAAATGGCGGTGCAGGCTCGAAGGGCCGAATGGCCTACTCCTGCACCTATTTTCTATGTTTCTATGTTTCTATGAATGTGCATCTTATAGGCCTATATCTTTGCTGAATGTGGTTTCTAAGATTTTTTCTAAAATATTGACAATGAGATTGGAGAATGTATTACCTCAGATTATTTCTGCTGATCAGTCTGGATTTATTAAAAATCGTTGCTTTTTTCAATATTAGGAGATTAATGAATATTGTTTATATGCCTTCACCCAAAATTCCAGAATGTGTTATTTCATTCGATGCTGAGAAAGCTTTTGACAGAGTTGAGTGGACATATTTATTTAACACCCTTGAGAAATTTAATTTTAGTTCGATATTTATATCGGATTAAACTGATATATCTTACCTCTTTGGCTTCGGTATTTACTAACAATCAAAGAGATTTGTTTTCTTGCAAGCATACTCAATAAATCCAATAACCATCATCATCATCAGGTGCCATGCCCAGTTTGAGCTTTGACTGCCATGGCCCACACACTCCTGTTTCGAGTCAAGTGGATCAATTCATTGGTATTCATTTCCAGTTCTCTGGCTGCTGTCTCCATCATCATTTTTCTTTGTCTTCCTCTTGCTTTCCCTTCAATCTTTCCCATAATTACCATGCATTCTAACTCCTCCTTCCTAATCACATGTCCAATGAAGTTACGTTGCCTTTTCATGATCTCGTACATTATTTCTCTTTTTGTGTTTGCTCTGTTCATGACATCCTCGTTAGATATTCCTTTTGTGCATGATATTCTTTGCATCCTCCTCAAAAACCACATCTCTGCTGCTTCAATTCATTTCCTCATGTTACTAGATACTGTCCAACATTCTGAGCCATATAACACAACTAGATAAACATAACATTTCAGTACTCTGAGGTGGGTCGTCATACCTAGTTTGGTGTTTTTCAGTATATTCTTCATTCTCGTAAAGGTGTCATTTGCCATCCCTATTCTTCTTTTGATGTCCATGTCACACCTGCCATCTGATGTCACCCAGCTTCCTAAGTAGCAAAAGTTCTGCACTTGTTTTATGTCTTCCCCGTTTACTTTCAGCCTGCAGATAGGATTCTCTTTCTTTTTGGATATCACCATACATTCTGTCTTTTTGTAATTGATAGATAGACCCATTTTTGCACTTTCTTCAACAACTACATCAATTAAGTTTTGTAGTTCTTCCTCCGTACTTACAATTAGCACAGTGTCATCTGCATATCTGAAATTATTAATGTTTTCACCGCCATCTTTGATTCCCAAGATGTCTCTTACTTTTTGTAATATTGTTTCACTGTACATGTTAAACAAATCAGGGAAAAAAACACACCCTTGTCTAACGCCTCTCTTGATTTGCGTAAGCTGACTCACTTCTCCATCTATTCTTACAGCGGCAGTTTGTTCCCAGTACAGATTTCTGATTAGGCGGAGGTCTTTCGAATCTAGATCTAGAGTTTCCTGTAATATTTCAAATAACTTATTATGCCTCACTTTATCAAATGCTTTTGTGTAGTCGATAAAACAAACAAACAAATCTCTTTGCACTTGAATAGCTCGTTCTGATAGTATCCTTAACATCCATATCGTGTTTCTTGTACCTTTGTCTTTCACAAAACCACATTGTTCTTTACCTATTTCAGCTTATACCTTACTTTTAGCTCTTGTCATCAAAATTCTTAGAAGTATCTTAGTGATATGACTCATTAAACTTATGGTTCTATGTAATTCACATTCTGTTGCTCCAGATTTCTTAGGAACAGTGATAAATACTGATTTTTTTTCATCTCTTCTGGTATTATTCCAGTCTCATAAATGTCATTGATTAAATCAGTAAGTTTTTCAATTCCATAATCTTCAAGGGCGATAATTTGTTCTATTACTAATTCATCAGGACCTGCTGCCTTTCCTTTCTTCATCTTATTTATAGCATTACAAACTTCAGATTTTAAAATACTTGGACCTTCTTAATTTCTGGTTTTTCGCCTCAATCGTCTCCAAACAATTCCTGAATATACTCAGTCCATCTGTTCATAATCTCATCTTTTTCCATGGTAATGGTACCATCCTTTGCTTTCAAACATCCACCTGAAGAACAGGGGAGCTTTTCACCAGTGATGTTCTTGATTTGTTGATGTAACTTTTTTGGATCAGTAATAGGGATTCTTTCTAGTTGCTCACATTCCTGGTTTAACCATTCTTCTCTGGCTTTTTGACATAGTCTTTTAACTTTTTTTATCTAAGGACTTATATCCTATAGGATTTGCTTTCTTCAGTCTTCTTTCTTCCATTAGATTTTTGATTTCATCTGTCATCCATTTATTCTTTGTGCTTTTTTCTTTTTTAGGAATCACTGACTTTGCTGATTCTACCAAGGCACCTTCCAAGAGCTAAACTTCATTTCTACATGATTGCTATCATCTTCAACAGATTATATTTCTAGACTTTGAAATCTATTCCTTATTTCAATTGTAAATTTTTGTCTTCAGTTTCCTTCTTTAATTAATTGCAAGTAGTCAAGGGATTGTTCAGGGTTTTCCTTCTTTAGTTTTTTTAAGTTTTACTTTGACATGACATACTACTGGATTATGGTCACTATTACAGTCTGCACCTGGATATGTTTTGCATTGAGTCACTGAGTTTCTAAATCTTTGGTTTATAGTAATAAAGTCAATTTGATTTCTGGTGTTATCACCTGGACTTTTCCAGGTCCACAAGTGTCTTGGATGGTTATTAAAGTAGGTATTCATAACGACCTGATTATTCATCTTGCACCATTCTACCCATTTCTCACCTCTTTCATTTCTTTCCCCTAGTCCAAATTCTCCTATGGTATTTCCACCAGCACCTTGTCCTACTTTAGCATTTAGATCTCCCATGACAATAACAATATCCAGAGATTTGCATCCATTCTTTGCTTGTTCAAGCTCTTCATAGAATTTATCTATATCCTCATTTGTTCCATCTGTTGTTGGTGCATATACCTGTATAATTGCTAAATCAAATGGTTTTCCACTGAATCTAATGAGGAGAACGCTTTCTGATATTGCCCTATGTACTAAAACAGTTTTTGCCATGTTTTCATCCATAAGAAAGCCTACTCCATTAGTATGGGAAGTTCCACAAGAATAAATTAGTGTTTTATTTCTAATCTGACATGTTCCAGCACCTGTCCAACAAACTTCACTAATTCCCATGATGTTAATCTTTAGTCTTTCCATTTCATTTATCGCATTGTCCAATTTTCCTGCTTGATATAGGGTTCTTACATTCCAAGTGGCAATAATTTTCTTTTGTGTTACTTGAATTTTACAAGCAGTAGCTTGATGACGGTCGGGGATCCCATGCTGCCCAGAATCAACCCTACCGAGCGAAGCATCTTCAGAATTGCCTTGAAGATCCTCTTGACACTGTTGTTGTGTGATACATTTTGTGATTCTGACTATGGCTTTCTTAGCAAATAGATTCTAGGAAACCTAGTAGTTAGCAACGGTGGTTTGCTATTGCCTTCTGTTGGGCGAACTAAAAAAATCACTATCACTCTTCCCAAATGTTCATCAGCCAACATTTTAGCCTTGGTCATTTGAGGTCGTAGCTCATCCACATTCTCCGTCATAAGCTCAGTTACTGAACCTGCCAGATCTGCCGTTGGCCTTCGCTCGTATCCTGAGCAGGATCCCTTGCAGGTGCTACCGTTCTGGGTCAGAACGGCCCTAGGAGCAATGAATGACTAAGGGGTAACTCCACTTTCCCCAAAGCTCTGGAAGTCCCCAATCAGAGCCTCATCACCGGTGCAGTTTAGAGTCATACCCAATAACCATAATGGAACCAATGAAAGATCGCAGCCAATGGGATGGATAACTTGTGTGCAAAAGACAACAAACTGTGCAAATAAAAAAAGAAAGAAAGAATAATAATAAATAAATAAGCAATAAATATCAAGGACATGAGGTGAAGAGTTCTTGAAAGTAAGCCCATAGGTTGTGAGAACATTTCAGTGATGGAGTGAGTGAAGTTCAGTGAAATTTATTAAAAATGCATAATAACAAAACTATAAATTACATTTAAAAATATATACAGTACTGTGCAAAAGTCTGAAGCACACTAGCTATATACTGTATATGTGCCTAAGACTTTTACATAGCACAGTATGCAGTAATTTTATGTATTGCACTGTACTGCTACTGCAAAAATAAATTCATGACAAATGTGATTGATGATAAACCTGATTCTGATATGGGTCTCTGTTGTGGACTGAGAGTGGGAAGGGGGCAGGGAGACAGAAACTGTGGTTGGGAAAGGGGGAAGGGACAGGGGAGGGAGTGGGAAGCATCAGAGAGGCATTCTGTAATGATCAATAAACCTATTGTTTGAAATCAAATGAGCTGGCCTGGCGTCTCAAGGCTGGGTGTGTCTGCATCTGCGCCATCACACGCCCTGGCACTCCTTCTCTGCCACCCATCCCACACTCCTTCCGCGGTGCTCCACCCTCGCCAGTCCCAACATCCTTTGCTTCCACCAGCTTTGCAAACTCACTCTCTGCCCCACATTGACAAATAGAGTACTGTGCAAAAGTCTTAGGCACCCTAGCTATATATTTATGCCTAAGACTTTTGCATAGTATTATCCGTATATAAGTACTGTGCAATCAGGAAATCTAGGGCACTTGAACAGTGACACCTGAGAGTTTGTCACAAGGACACATCTTCAGAATATGGTTTTGACACTGTTAAATTATTTAATTTTTAAAATCTATTTCTTATCATAATTTATAGCATATTTTATGTGTTGCATTGAACTATCTGATGCAAAACCACAAATTTTACTACATACTGTATGTCAGTGATAATAAACCTGATTCTGATTTTGAAGTTGACTCCCAACTGCAGAGCATCCACCTGTGACAGTCACATTCCAATGCCTCACAGTACCCCCAAGATCTCAGTTCATCAACACAAACATGCTCGCAAGTTTGTAAATTGAGCACTTTGCAATTAGAACATAGAATAGTACAGCACATTACAGACCCTTCGGTCCACAATGTTATGCCAACCCTCAAACCCTGTCTCCCATATAACCCCCCACCTTAAATTCCTCCATATACCTGTCTAGTAGTCTCTTAAACTTCACTAGTGTATCTGCCTCCATCACTGACTCAGGCAGTGCATTCCATGCACCAACCACTCTCTGAGTAAAAAACCTTCATCTAATATCCCCCTTGAACTTCCCACCCCTTACCTTAAAGCCATGTCCTCTTGTATTGAGCAGTGGTGCCCTGGGGAAGAGGCACTGGCTGACCACTCTATCCATTCCTCTTATTATCTTGTACACAATTGTTCTGTAATTACCGTGAGTTCATCCTGTTTCTGAAGTGAACCCAACATTTTTAAATTATTAGATATCTGACCCATCAAGGATCATGATACTTAAGGAAGAAAAAGAATTAGTGAGAAAGCTAGAATTCATTTGAAACTTACCTTTAACTCCACCCGGCAAAGCTGGGCCCCTGTGGTATAGAAGTGGCACAGCACAGTAAGTGGTTGGTGTAACACTATTACAGTGACAGTGATCGGGGTTCAATTCCCACCACTGTCTGTAAGGAGTTTGTACGTTCTCCCCGTGACCGTGTGGGTTTCCTCCGGATGCTTTGGTTTCCTCCCTCATTCCACAAGACGCATGGGCTAGTAATTGTGGGCATTCTACGTTGGTGCCAGAAGCATGATGACTCTTACGGGCTGCTCCCCAGTGCATTGTGTGTTGGTCATTGACACAAATGGCTCATTTCAATCTATGTTTCAATGTACATGTTACAAATGTACATGCTAATCTTTAATCTTTAGCTGTCCAGTTTTACATCCGCTATTAAGCTTCCAGATGCTTTTCTCAGTCTCTTCATGTTCGTGATAAGTGCTCTAACAGTCATGCATCACAAGAACAGGCACTGCAATCCAACTCAGCTATGCCAACCGTTTGCCTACTTGTAAAAGTCCCATTTTCCTAGCTTTTGCCCAAATCCCTCCAAACCTTTCCTAACCTGTCTAAATGCCTTCAAATATTGCAATTATATCCACCTCTACCAATTTTTCTGTCAGCTCATTTCATACACCCATCACCCTCTGTGTGAAAAGTTGTCTGTCAGATTCTTTTCAAATCTTTCCCCTCATCTTAAACCTATTCCCTCTAAGTTTAGAATTCCCTGCCCTGGGAAAAAAAAATGACTGACTATTATAAACCACCTTAAGGGGGAACACCGACTCAGACCACAAGAGGCTTTTAAAGTCACATGTCAGTCTGCTACATTCCAGGGAGAAAAATATTCTTTTTTTTCAACTCACCGGACCAGCAAGTCCAAATTCAACCTTGACCATTGGTGCTGTCCGTGTGGAGTCCGCATGCTTTCCATGTGACTGCATAGGTTTCCTCCTAATGTTCCAGTTTCCTCTCACATTCTAAAAAGATCTAGGATGATTGGCAGCTGTAATTGCCTTGCGTGCGTGGGATAGAAATGAGGGGTGGGTTATGTGAATATACTGAAAATAAAATCAAAGTCAGTTATTGTCAAAGTATGTAAGCATGTAGTAAAATACATTGAGGTTAATTATCTTGCAGGCATTTACAGAAAAATAAAGAAATACAACAGATTTATGAAGAACTATAGATAAACGAGACTCCAGGTGGCAGGGTGGAGATACATCTCTACCAAAGGAGGTGTGAGGTGTTCCTTCTCTCCACCAGCCCGCAGGTCACTCTTTGGCAAGGTGTAGCACATACTTAACCCCCGATCAGGGTCATGTGAAGCTACAGGAGCAGGTGGCGGAAGTCCGTATGAGCAGCTGGTGCATATCACAGGTCCTGGTTATGTGACCACTGACGCCAGGCAGACAATCTCTGAAGAGTATTGATAATGACTGGGGTCACCCGTCTAGTAAAGACACTGCCCAGAATGCAGCAATGGCAAACCACTCCTGTAGAAAAATTTGCCAACAGCAATCATGGCCATGAGACTATGATCACCCTGATCAACACGGCACATAATAATGATTATGATGAAACAAAGACTGACAAACAAACAATGTGCAAAAGAAGACCACTTATGCAAATAAATAACGTGTAATACTGAGAACTTGGATTGTAGAATCCTGGAAAGTGAGTCTGTAGATTGTGGAATCAGCTTAGAGCTGAGGTGAATGAAGTTGTACACACAGCATGCTGGTTGAGGGATAATAACTGTTCCTGAACCTGGTGGTGTGGGACCTAAGACTCCTGCCCAATGATAGTAGTGTGAAGAGAACATGGCCTGGATTGTGGGGGTCTTTGAAGATTGAAGTTCCTTTCTTGTGAATGGTATTGTGGATTAGTGATCGTTGGCACCGGTTTCTTGGGCTGAAGGGCCTGTTTCTATACTGTATGATTTTATACCCCAACATACATATCAAGGTTCACTGGAACATTTCAGTGATTATGCTCAGAAACCATTCGTGACACCATGGGTCTCTCTGGCAGATATCAGTTGTGCATATTTCCTCCTTTTTCCCGAAGCAAAGGCTTCCTGCAAGAACAATTCCATCTCCCGCCAGCTCTTAGCGACCTTCCTTGGCACTTGACTGTGGCTCCAACGAACATTTGTAGAATCAGACGGACTCAAAAGTGGGGCAGGTAGCATTGAGGAAGCAGAGACTCTGCAGAAGGACTTGGGCAGATTGGGAGAATGGGCAAAGAAGTGGCAGTTGGCATACAGTGTAGGTCATGCACTTTGGTAGAAGGAATAAGGACATGGGATATTCAAGGGCCAAGGGAGCAACCTTATTCACCAGATACACTTATATGTACATATTAGGAATTTGTTGCGGTGTGTTGGCATGACATGCAACAAAAAACAATTATGCAGAATAAAAATTATATAAAAATAAAGCTAGAAGTAAGGATATTGAATAAAATGTGCATAAATGCTGGTATTTATTTACATTGTAAACAACATTATGAAAGTGGTTTAAAGGGTTTACAGTGCAGTGACTGAGGTAATAGATAGAGTGGGGAGGAGGGGTTAACTAAAATGGTTGATCAGATTAACTGCCAGGGTGAAGAAACACAATAGCTTAAGTATTTCACCTTTGACATTTAACCTATAAGTTCTAGTTCTAGCTTCACCCAACCTCAGTGGAAACAGCCTACCTGCATTTACCCTCTCTATACATCTCATGATTATGTATCCCTCTATCAAATCTCCCCTCATTCTCCTACACTCCAGGCAAGAGAGTTCTAACCTATTCAACCTTTCCCCATAAGTCATAAGACTTCAAGACGGACAGTTCCAGATAACAAAAAGCAAGTGATTCATGTCTTATGCGTGGCTCCCTCCCAAAATTAGCCATTATCTGCAAAGAGCAATAATGTTTCAACATTCCTGTGTAGGGAGTCAGGGCTGGTTACAGTCCAACTCATTACCCCAAACCATTCCATTATCAAATGCAATAATTATAATCCATTAATTCTGACCCACTGATTTAAATCTCCACAAAATCCAGTCAGACAAAGTTCCTCACCTGCTGTGATGCCTCGAGTGTGGTTGGTGCATAATGAGACCACCAAGACGTACGGAATGTTGGCTGGAGTCAAGGTATGCAAAGTCTCTCTATGCTTACCCGATGCTCCCATGGATCATAACTGCCCACACTGGCTTACATCTATACTATTGTCTTCGAGTGTGCAAGTGGCCACCGCCTGAGATGGTACCTTTCAGTGGACAGGATGCAATCACTTCTCACAGAACAGTTGGGTCTTTGTGTAGCATCGGGAAGCAATGAATGCATTCATCTGTTTAAAAGTAATGAAATAGTTGAGATAGTCAAGGTATTTGTTAAAATAAATTAACAAAAGAATTTGCACATTTAGGCATTGTTAATAATATCACACAGCACGATTCCAACCAACTTCTATGCAATTTCTAACTTGGTGCAGTAGAGCTGTGTTTCTTGGCTGGGGATGGATCTAACCCAGGCAGGAGAGATGTGTCTGAATATTCACTGTTAGGGATCATTCTGGAGTCAGAATCGTAGAGCACTACAGCACAGAAACAGAATCTTCAGCCCACCTATAGTCCATGCCAAATCTATTATTCAGCCATCAAACTGCACCTGGACCATAGTTATAAGATTATGGATAGCATAATTATGCATTAAAATGAGGCGGCAGCAGAAAATTGCATTCGTGATAGCCTTAGGATTGACTTCGACAGCATAAAACTTCTGTGCCGTGCCAATGGCTTTTGGGACAGCCTGGTGAAGGAAGACATTTAACAAAGACAAAGGTCTCACTCTAAGTAAGCACTGGAATTCAATTGTAAACAAGGTGGGACAGAGGAAACTTGATTGGATGACCACTAACCAATCAGGAGGATGGACACTGGGGGTATCTATACCACTGGGACTAGACATGCCCAGGCATCATCACTGCTGAAGATGGCAGAGTTTTTTTATCAAAAAGTCCTTTAAAATTGATACCTGTACCCAGCTGGAAGCCCAAGAAGAGTTTATTCCAACTGATTCTTTGTGACAAGTGAAACTAATCACTGGATGTGGCATTCTGATAATAAGCAATTGAAATGTTATAGGGGAAGACAGTAGATGCTATTCATCATCATCGTCTTTATTATGTGCCCCGTCGTGTGACCTAGACAATCATGGTCCCATGGCCATGATTGTTCTTGGGAGATGTTTTTACAGCAGTGGTTTGTCATTGCCTTCTTCTGGGGAATGTGCTACCCTGTACCTCCTGCCTGATGGTAGTAGTGAGAAGAGAGCATGGCCTGGATGGTTGAAGTCTTTGATGGTGGATGCTGCTTTCATGTGGCAGTGCTCCATGTGAAGGGCTTTTCCTGTGATGGACTGGGCTGTATTCACCACTTTCTGTAGTCTTTTATTCCTGGGCATTGGTGTTTCCAGACTAGGCCGTGATGCACTCTCATCTAGACCCCCAATCAGGATCATGTGAAGCCATGGGAGCAGGTGGTGGATGGTCGTATGAACTCCATTTGCCACTTCTCAGCCCAGTTTTGCATCCTATCAATGTCCCACTGTAACCTTTAACAGCCCTCCACACTATCCACAACACTCCCAACCTTCGTGTCATCAGCAAATTTACTAACACATCCCTCCACTTCCTCATCCAGGTCATTTATAAAAATCACAAAGAGTAGGGGTCCCAGAACAGATCCCTGGGGCACACCACTGGTGACCGACCTCCATGCAGATGTAACAAGTGATTTGTGTACAGATATGGTATTTCTCTAGCAACACAATACTACTAAGAAACAGAAAACAGCAGAGATTGTCTTTTCAATCCTAGAGCCTATTAGGTTTCAATTACAATCCCTCTCATATTTCTCATCTTTGGTAAATATGAACGAAGTCAATTTAATCTCTCCTTGCCGGGCAGTGTTAACAGAGAGATTTAAAGATTAGATTTATTTGTCACATGTACATTGAATTACACAGTGAAATGGCTTGTTTACGTCAAATCAAATCAAATCAGAGAGGATTTTTCTGGGGGACACCCACGAGTGTCACCATGCATCTGACGCCAACAAGGCATGCCCACAACATACTAACATTAATGCATAAGTCTTTGGAATGTGGGAGGAAAGCTACTCACCTGGAGGAAACCCACACAGGAACATTCATACTTCTTTCAGAGAGTGGCAGGAATAACTAAACGAGTACTCCCAGTGTGGTTATATGCTAAGCCACATTAGTGATCTAACGATCAAGGACATTTAGAAATGGTTGAAGTATATTTAAGTGATGCACACAGAATGCTGGAGGAACTCAGCAGGTCAGGCAGAATCAACGGAAATGAATAAACAGTCTCATAGAAACATAGAAAACCTACAGCGCAATACAGGCCCTTGTAATGCTGCGCTGAACAGTCCACATTTCAGGCTGAAAGAAAGGAGGAAGATGCCAGAATAGAATGGTGGGGAGAGGGGAACTGAGAGAGCTAGAACGTGATAGGTTAAACCAGAAGGGTAGGAAAGGTAAAGGGCTGGAGAGGAAGGAATCTGACAGGACAGGAGAGTGGACCATAGGAGAAAGAAAAGGAGGAGTGGACCCAGGAGGGAGTGACAAGCAGATGAGAAGAAGTCAGAGTGAGGAACAGAAGAAGAGGGAACTTTTTTTTACTGGAAGGAGAAATCAATATTCATGCCATCAGGTTGGAGGTTACCTGGGTGCGATCCTGACCTCGGATGCTGTTAGTATGTATGCTGTGACCATGAGAGTTTCCTCTGGGCACCCTGGTTTCCACCCATATCCAGGACATGCGGGTTAGTAGTATAGCTGGCCACTCTAGGTGGCCCATGGTGCATAGACAAGTAGCAGAATTGGGAAGTTAATAGGGATGTGGGGAGAATAAAATGGGCCTAGCGTGGAAATCCTATTTTATTCTTATACAGTTTCGTGTCTGATGGACAGTGCAGACTTTGATGGGCTGAAGGGCCACTTACCAACTTATACAACCCCATGAATCAGAATCCGGTTTATTATTACTGACATATACAACAGATAGTCAAACTGCCCAAAGCATTACCGGCTGCAGCCTACCCGCCATCAAAGGACATATAAAACAAAAGGTGCCAGGAAAGGGCCAGTAACATCATGAAGGATCCCACCCACCCTGCTCATGGACTGTTTGCCCCACTCCCATCAGGGAGGTGGCTACGTAGCATCCACACCAGGACTGCCAGACTCAAAAATAGTTACTTTCCCCAAACAGTAATGCTGATCAACACCTCCACGCATTAACCCACCCCTCCACACCCCCAGTCACCACTACTTTATCATTTCCTGTCTGTCACCTTATGTACAGACACTCCTGTGCCTAATATCACTTTATGGACATACAAGCAATCTATGTATATAAACCTTATATATATTTATATTTATTGTGTTTTTTTTATTGTGTTCATTATCTTTCTGTGTTTTTTGTGCTGCATTGGATCTGGAGCAACAATTATTTCACTTTATATTACACTTGTGTACTTGGGGCAGCACAGTAATACAGTGGTTAGCACAATGCCTTATAGTACCAGAGACCCAGGTTCAATTCCTGCCACTGCCTGTAAGGAGTTTTACACTCTCCCCGTGGTCACGTGGGTTTCCTCTAGGTGCTCTGGTTTCCTCCCACAGTCCAAAGGCGTACTGGTTGGTAGGTTAATTGGTCGATATAAATTGTGCTAGGATTTGGCTAGAGTTAAATTGTGGATTGCTGGGGGACGCAGCTCAAAGGGCCAGAAGGGCCTATTCCAGGCTGCATCTCAATAAATAAATAACATTAAACAATCTGTGGTCATATTTGTTGTTCTGTGGCAGCAGTACAGTGCAAGACAAAAAAAAACAATATATTACAATAGACAACAGACAATAGGTGCAGGAGTAGGCCATTCGGCCCTTCGAGCCAGCACTGCCATTCACTGTGATCATGGCTGATCATCCACAATCAGTATCCAGTTCCTGCCTTATCCCCATAACCTTTGATTCCGCAATCTTTAAGAGCTCTATCCATCTCTTTCTTGAAAGCATCCAGAGACTTGGCCTCCACAGCCTTCTGGGACAGAGCATTCCATATATCCACCACTCTCTGGGTGAAAAAGTTTTTCCTGAACTCCATTCTAAATGGCCTACCCCTAATTCTTAATCCGTGGCCTCTGGTTCTGGACTCACCCATCAGCGGGAACATGCTTCCTGCCTCCAGCGTGTCCAATCCCTTAATAATCTTTTATGTTTCAATAAGATCCCCTCTCATCCTTCTAAATTCCAGAGTATACAAGCCCAGTCGCTCCAATCTTTCGACATATGACGGTCCCACCATCCCGGGAATTAACCTTGTGAACCTACGCTGCACTCCCTCAATAGCAAGAATGTCCTTCCTCAAATTTGGAGACCAAAACTGCACACAGTACTCCAGATGTGGTCTCACCAGGGCCCTGTACAGCTGTACAATTACAATAAAAATAAATAAAGAGGAATAATGAGGTTGTGTTTCTGGGCAATCCCATTTCTCTGCCCTTTCTGGGCCGTCCAAGAATTATTCCTCAACTATCTGCAAATTGCCTACATCAATCGAGACCTCTGTTGGTCAGGGTCAACCTTGGATGATTCGTCCTAATTGCCTATGTAATACTCAAGCCAGGTCGGTACGATATGGAAAGCAAGCTGTTACTAGTCACATACGTCAAGAGGTTACAGGAGTATTGTCCACAAGTCTTACATACTTACATAGAAAAATACGTTATGAAATTTGCTATTTTGCGGCAGTGGTACAGCGCAGTACATTTACAATCAGGAATAACTTTAGAAAAATGTGATGCAAAATTGACTATCATTTATGTCCTCACCAGCCCATCTCCCACAGACACAGATCATTCCGTTCCATCTAATGGTAATTTGTAAGTTTGCAAAAAAATGACTAATTTGGTAACATGCATTTTACATCAAAGTTGAAATCAATTTTAGTTCATCTGCTCTTGTACAAACCCACATCATGGTCAATTATTTATGGTGGGTGAATAAGTGAAACTACGTCTGCATTCTAAAATGTTATAGAAATATTAGGTGGTGATTCAAATTCATATTGTCATTACCCCAGACACTGGCCTGTGCTCACTCTTATGTTTAATCATGCACTCAGTTTTTGCCTCATGCGCAGGAGACAATCATATGTCGTCCGCAGGCAGGAGGCACAAGTGAAGAGGTGAAGAAGCAGGAAAGTTGTGTTGGAAAGGCCACCTAAAAAAGGGGCCTGATGGTCAACACAGATTCAGAGAACAGAACATAGAACACAATGCCACAGTACAGACCCTTCAGCCTACGATGTTGTGCCAAACTATTAACCTACTCTACCATCAATCTAACCCTACCCTCCCACATGGCCAACCATTTTTTTATCATCCATGTGCCTATCTAAATGCTTCTTAAATGCTTCTAATGTATCTGCTTCTACCATCACCTCTTTTTTTTAGATTATGAGAACACTCAGTCCTCTTTTATTGTCATTTAGAAATGCATGCATGCATTAAGAAATAATACAATGTTTCTCCAGAGTGATATCACAGAAACCAGGACAAACCAAAGTCTAACATTGACAGAACCACTTAATTATGACATATAGTTACAGCAGTGCAAAGCAATACCATAATTTGATGAAGAACAAACCATGGGCACAGTAAATAAAGTCTCAAAAGTCCCCGAGTCGATCGACTCCCGAGTCCCCAATACAAGGCGGCAAAAGGGAGAAACTCCCTGCCATAAACCTCCAGGCACCGTCAACATGCCGATGCCTTGGAAGCAGCCGACCACAGCTGACATTGAGTCCATCTGTCCGAAAACTTCGAGCCTCCGACCAGCCCCTCTGATACAGCCTCCCGAGCGCCATCCTCTGCCAAGCACCTTCGACCTCACCCCAGCCACTGAAACAAGCAAAGCCGAGGGTTTCGGGGCCTTCTGCTCTGGAGATTCCGGTTACCACACAGTAACAGCGGCAGCAAAGTGGGCATTTCAGAAGGTTTCCAGATGTTGCTCTGTACTCTCACGTCTGTCTCCATCAAATCAGGATTGTGCACAGTCCCCTACTTGACAGATAACAGATATTCATCACCGGAAAGGCCGCACGCACTGTCGTCACGCCGCCATCTTCTCCTCCTTGTAGGGCCTTCCTCGCACCCGCCACTCTCTGTGTAAAGAACTTACTTCTGATATCCCCCATACTTTCCTCCAATCACCGTAAAATTTTGCCCCTTGCATTAGCCATTTCCACCCTGGGAAAATGTCTCTGGCTCTCCACTCGATCTATGCCTCTTATCATCTTGCACACTTCTATCAAGTCACATCTCATCCTCTTTCACTCCAAAGAAAAATGCAGCAGCTTGCTCAGATTATCTTCATAAGACATGCCCCTAATCTGGGCAGTTTCTGGTAAATCTCCTCTGCACCCTCTCTAAAGCTTCCACATCCTTCTAATGGGGTAATCAGAAATGAAACAATATCCAAGTGTGGTCTAACCAGAGTTTTATAGAGCTGAAGCATTACTTCACAACTCTTGAACTCAATCCCCTGACTACTGAAGGCCAACACACCAGCCGCGTTCTTAACCACCCTATCAATTTGTGCTGCAACTTTGAGGGATCTATGGATTTGAATCTCAAAATTCCTCTGTCTCTCCACATTGTTAAGAATCCTGCCATTAACCTTGCATTCTGCCTTCAAATTTGATCTTCCAAAGTGAATCACTTCATATTTTCAAGGGGCCTAATGGCCGACTTCTGTCTATATGACAATGACTAATGGTTTGATTATGCCAATAGCTTGGTGCACAAGAAAGGAGTTCTGGAAACTCTTGGAGCTTAATGACACCACTCAGATATTAGTGACGTAACAACTTAATTTGATATTTGAGATATTCTCTAATGGAAGTATTACGTTTTAAAAGGATATCATATTTATTAAAGGATCAATAGGAATTTAACAATAAAAAAAATTTATTTGATCTATGGGAGTACTCTAATGTCCTACCTTCCAGGCTGTGATGGTTAATTTGCAATTTGGACATTTCCAAAAGTCCAGACATTGAGGATCGATGCCGGAACCCTGAGTCGACGAATCCCTGCAAGTCCACTCAGAAAGTGAAAAACCCAATATCTGTGAATCCATGAGTCCTCTGGAGGCTGAGGCCAAAGACGACCTATCCTGGGGTTAGAAGACAGTGCACGTGTGTGTGGGGGGGCGTGGGTGTGATGGAGGAAAGGGGCTTGTTTGGTTCAGTATGTTCCGTTTTGTTGTGTTCTGTGTTGCCCAGCTGAGCATTGCGGACATGCTGTGCTGGTGCTGGAATGTGTGGCAATGCCTGTGGGCTGTCCCCAGCACATCCTTGGGTGTGTTGGTTGTTAATGCAGGCGAAATATTTAACTGTACACTCAGTGGCCTTTTTATTCCTGTACCCAATAAAGTGGCAGCTGAATACGTGTTTGTGGCTTTCTGCTGCTGTAGCCTATCCACTTCAAAGTCTGATGTGTTGCGTGTTCAGAGATGCTGTTCTACACACCACTGTTGCAAAGCTTGAGTTACTCTCCTCTACTATAAAGACCATTCCCATTCTGACATGTCTACCCACGGCCTCCTCTACTGTAAAGATGAAGCCACACTCAGGTTGGAGGAACAACACCTTATATTCCGTCTGGGTAGCCTCCAACCTGATGGCATGAACATTGACTTCTCTAACTTCCGCTAGGCCCCACCTCCCCCTCGTACCACATCCGTTATTTATTTATATACACACATTCTTTTTCTCTCTCTCCTTTTTCTCCCTCTGTCCCTCTTACTATACCCCTTGCCCATCCTCTGGGTTTTTTTCCCCCTCCGCCTTTTCTTTCTCCCTGGGCCCCCTGTCCCATGATCCTCTCATATCCCTTTTGCCAATCAACTGTCCAGTTCTTGGCTCCATCCCTCCCCCTCCTGTCTTCTCCTACCATTTTGGATCTCCCCCTCCCCCTCCCACTTTCAAATCTCTTACTATCTCTTCTTTCATTTAGTCCCGACGAAGGGTCTCGGCCTGAAATGTCGACTGTACCTCTGCCTAGAGATGCTGCTTGGCCTGCTGCGTTCACCAGCAACTTTTATGTGTGTTACTTGAGTTACTGTTGACTTCCTATCAACCTGAACCAATCTGGTCTTTCTCTCTAACCTCTCTAATTAACATGGTGTTTTTGAAGAGCCGTCAATTACTGGATGTTATTTTTGCTTACACCAGTCTCCATAAACTCTAGAGACTTTTGTGCATGAAAACCTCAGCAGATGAGAAGTTTCTGGGCTACTCAAGTTAACCCATCTAGCACCAGCAATCATTCCACGGTCAAAGTCACTCAGATCCTATTTCTCCCTCATTCTGATATTTGGTCTGAACAACAACTGAACCACTCGAGCATGCCTGCACACTCCTACGTATTGAGTCGCTGTCACATGATTGGTTGATTTTATATTTGCATTGATGACCAGATGTAAGGTATACCTAATAAAGCAGCCACTAAGGGTCTGTTTTGATTTACACATGATAAATAAGTCTGAATCTGAAATCACCCATTTCGTGTTGAGTAGTGGCATCTCAATGAACCTCCCTATCTCAGTTTGGAGCTTACTTTACTGGGCAAAACAAGGACAACTTCCTTTAAGCGGTTTCCAGGAGATTTTTGATCACGTGCTGTGTTACAGGGACCTTGGCATACGTACACTGAGAGAAAAATGAAAAGTCATCACATGTTAATGAGTATAAGGCTGTGGGAAGCCAAGCAGATCTATTTATAGCCTTGATCTTCTGTTAGTGATACCAGGCATGCAGATGTAAGTAGAAATCTCTGTTTAATGTGTTCCAAGAAGAATGCCTGAGACATTCTGTGCATGTTATTAAATCTCCATTGTTTGCTGTATGATTCAAAGACCACAAAACTTTTAAAGCATTTTGCTTACATAGTTCATCAGAAATGAACCAGGTCTTAGTGATGCAGAAATCAACAGGCAATCTGTTCATATTTGTCACATTGTAGCCTTTGTCTCTCTGCTTTATGCATCTGCTGTGGTCAGTTCTCTACGGGAACCTTGCTTGCAAAGAATTCCACACCCCACACCGCCTCTTTCCCCACTGTGTCATCTAGACTCATTCTATTGAGCAGCTCACCATCAGCTCTCAATAGAGACAAATCATCTCATTCAGACCTAGAAACCTGTTTATTCATTAAAGTGCTATCAAAGGTGGGGTGATGATTCATCTCTACCAAGGGAGGTGCAAGGCATTCCTTCCCTCCCCTAGCCTGCAAGTCACCCTTGGGCAATGCGTGGCACCTGCTTAGACCCCAATCAGGGTCAAGTGAAGCCATAGGAGTAGGTGGTGGATGGTCGGATGAGCAGCTGGTGCATATCACATGTCCTGATGCCAGACAGACAATCTCTGAAGAGTATTGGTAATGGCTGGGGTCACCCGTCTTGTAAAGACACTGCTCAGAAGAAGGCAATGGCAAACCACTTCTAGAGAAAAATTTGCCAAGAACAATCATCGCCTATATCATACGGCATGGCATATAATGATGATAATGATGCTATCAAAGGAAAGGAACTGAGGAGATATATTTGAGGTAGCAAAGGGATTGGACAATAAGATCATAAGACATAGGAGCTGAATTAGTCCATTCATCCCGTCAAGTCTGCTCTGCCATTCCATCATGACTGATTTATTACACCTTTCAATCCCATTCTCCTGTCTTCTCCCCGTAATCTTTGACACCATGACTAATCAAGAACCTATTAACCTTCGCTTTAAATATACCCAATGACTTGGCCTCCACTGCTGTCTGTGGCAATGCATTCCACAGATACACCATCCTCTGGCTAAAGAAATTCATCCTCATTGCTGTTCTAAAGGCCTTATTTCTGTTATAAAGGGACTTCCTTCTATTCTGAGGCTGTGCCCTCTGGTCCTAGACTCCTCCACTATAGGAAATATCCTCTCCACATCCGCTCTATCAATGGCCTTTCGATATTCGACAGATTTCAATGAGATCCTCTCCTCAATTTTCTGAACTCCAGTGAGTACCGACCCAAAGCCATCAAACATTCCTCAACGTTAACCTTTTCATTTCTGGGAGCATTCCCATGAAATTGTGATCGAAGACATCAGTCAGAGGAATATTTAAAATACCACTGATAGTACATAGATTAAAGGCCAAATATGCAGATATTTGTGGTTAAATGTTTCTATAGATGTGGTGCTGATCAGGGGAATTGCTTAACTACCAGTAAATGGGAGGCTATAGGCCACTGGGACAAACAGCCCTAATAACTTCTTGTTGTCTGTACTCCCCCAGTACAGAGTTTTAGAGATGTTTTTGCTTGCCCGGTGGATGTTAAACTGTCTACTAGATTAGTATTTCATTCATATAGTGTATAGGGCAGGATATATACCGTAGAAGAAGAGGATACCGTCATCAGCGAGTCCAGAATTTGAGGCCTGAAGTCACCAAATAGCAAAGCCCTAAGGTTGATTGGAAGTCTGGAAATCAAGCCTTTATTTATGAGTCTGCCAGTTCACTGGGGTAGTCAGGGGCCCAATATCTGAGTCCACGTGTCCACTGGAAGCTTAATGCCCAATGGCAGCCTGTCCTTGGGTTGGAGGCTTGTTAATGCGCCTGACAGTGGGTGGGTGGGAGGAAAGGGGTTTGTTTTGCTGTTTAGGCACATTCCTCTAAAAACATCTTGCCTCCCCCCCTCCATATTTCAACTTTCCCCTTTATCTTAAATGCATGTCCTCCAATACTTGATATTTCTACCCTGGAATAAGATTCTGTCTACTTTGTCTATGTCCCTTAGTTTTACAAACTTATCCAGTATGATATATAATGTTCCTTATAAAAGAGAACACTTTCTTACATGTCCAAAGATATTCTAAAGTTGAAAGGCAAAAAGCAGGGAACTTCTGAGAAATGCAATTGTGGAACATTCTATTGTAAAATCATTACAAGCCTATTTAACTCCTATTTAACTTTTCCCTATTAGCCCATTGAAGATTTTAGTCCAGTATACCTTCTCTGTATTACTTACAACACGTTAATATCCTTCCTTAAATGATGAGACCAACTCAGTACATTTCTTGCAAATGAGAAAAATTAAGAGAATTGGGGTCATTTTAGGAACGACTTCTTCCCTCTGGTATCACATTTCTGAATGGATAATGAATCAACCCATGAACCGTATTTCACTATTTTAACACTAATTATTTAACTTAATTATTCCATGCATATTTAAAATACTTCTTAGTGTAATTTATAATATTTTTACATTTTGCATTATACTGCAGCACAACAATAAATTTTTTGGAGTTCTTGTATCCAATGGACCCTTGGCACAACTATAAAGCAAATAGGTCAAATATGTCTACCAGTGATATTAAACCTGGTTCTGAACTAGGGCTTTTCTCTTTGGACAGAAGGATGAGGGATGACTTGATAGAGGTATACAAGATGATAAAGGGTATAGACTGAGTGGACCACCAGAGATTTTTTTTCCCCGGGCACAAATAACCAAAACCGGGGGACATAATTTTAAGGTGATTGGAAAAAGTATAGAAGGGATGTCAGAGGTAAGTTTCTTTTTTAAACACAGAATGATAAATTTGTGGAACATGCTGCCAGGGATGGTGACAGAGACAAATACATTAAGGACATTTAAGAAACTAAGATATGCACATGGCTGATAGATAAAATGGAAGGCTATGTAGGAGGGCAAGGATTCATCTGAGAATAGGTTAAAAGGTTGGCACAATATCGTAGGCTGAAGGCCTGTACTGTTCTACAGTGTGTCCTGTGTTTAACTGTGGTCTCACCAGCATCCTGTTCAGCTGAACCATCACTTCTCCCTTTTGAATTCAAACCACTCAGTAAATAAACAAAAATATTCTCTTCACTTTCCTGACTACTTGCTGTGCCTGCATGCTAATCGTGTACTAGGATATCAAATACCTTTGCATCTTCAAGCACTGTAATCGGTTACCACTTGCTCTCCTCACACTGTTGCCATCAGAACGGAGATACAGGAGCCTCAAGTCCCACACTGCCTAGTTCAGGAACAGTTATTACACCTCAGCCATCAGGACTTGAACCAGAGGGAATCATTTCATTCACACCAGCACTAAGTTGATTCCTCACTCTTAAGGACTCTACAACTCATATTTTCAATATTTATTGCTTATTTATTTAGTATTATTATTATTTCTTTTTCTTTGTATTTGGACAGTTTGTTGTATTTTACACATTGGTCTTTGTCGTATGTGGTTTTTCATTGATTCTTTTGTGTTTAAAGAGTCACAGAGTCATAGAAAAATACAGCACAGAAACAGGCACTTTGGCCCATCTAGTCTGTGCTGAACCATTTAAACTGCCTACTCCCATCAACTTGCACAGGGGCTATAGCCCTCCATACTCCTACCATCAATGTACCTATCCAAACTCCTCTTAAACATTGAAATTGAGCTTACATGCACCACTTGTGCTGGCAGCTCATTCCACACTCTTACGAGGATGATTCCAGGAATGAAGTGTTTGGCAGCTTTGGGCTTGTACTCACTGAAGTTTGGAAGAATGCAGGGGGCGGGGGGGGGGGATCTCATTGAAACCTACCAAATGTTGAAAGGTCTAGATAGAGTGGATGTGGAGAGGATGTTTCCTGTGGTGGGGGTATCCAGAACTAGAGGGCACAGCTTCAAAATTGAGGGGCGACCATTTAGAACAGAGGTAAGGAGGATTTTTTTTTAACCAGAGAGTAGTGAATCTGTGGAATGCTTTGCCACAGACTGTGGTGGAGGCCAGGTCCGTGCATATACTTAAGATGGAAGTTGATCGTTTCCTGATCGATCAGGGCATCAAAGGACATGGAGAGAAGACAGGTGTAGGGGGCTGAGTGGGATTCGGAATTGGCCCTGATGGAACGGCAGAGCAGACTTGATGGGCTGAATGGCCTAATTCTGCTCCCATGTCTTATTATCATATGGACCCCCTGAGTGAAGAATTTTCCCTCATCTTCCTATTAAACCTTTCACCTTTCAACCTTAATCCATGACCTCTAGTTGTTGTCAACCCAACCTCAGTGGGAAAAGCCCACTTGCATTGATTCTACCTATACCCCTCATCATTTTGGTGTTTTTTTTGCGTGTCACACCAGACAGTCAGCTATTCTTGTCTGGCGCGTGGTGTCAGGATTGGTCTCCTTTCGGACTAACTGGGTCACGATATGAACGTTCCTGACTTGACCCTTTTTTTTACGAGGCCAAGTAGCTAGCTCGATGCTCAACCCTGCACAGATGGAAGCGTGCTCGGTGGGGGGTGGCCCGACTTGGATTTGAACTTGAGAGCCTTCGCTCCAGAGTCTGGCGCTGATGCCATTGCGCCACCAGTCGGCTATTTTGTATTAACTGTGAATTCCCACAAGAAAATGAACCTCAGGGTAGTATAAGGTGACATATATGTACTTTAATAAACTTGCTTTGAATTTTGAGGCATCCTCATTCTCCTGTTCCTCCTTGGATTTGATACAGTGAAGCTAGTTTACCACGTTGATCCTACCTCAGTACAGAAAAGAAACACTTCAACACTGAGAGGGCTACAGGTAATATGAAATAAAAGGTGACATGCTGCAATGCCTGATGGGGCAGCATTTCCAACATTTTGTGTGTGCTGCCGAAACATCTTCAGATTCTATCACGTTTAGAAGTTATACAAGGCAGTGAAGAGAGGGGGAGAGAAGATTGCAGTAATGAGAAGAAAAACATTGTGCAAAATAAAAGACAGACATAAGTCCATGGTGGTGCAGGAGGTGGTCCGAATTATTCCATTGCTGAGGGTTGTTCAGGCATTTTTAGGATGGAGTCATTACTACAAAGGCCAACATTCACTGACCATTCACTGCTGATGATGCTGAGGATGTTCTACGAGTCTGTGGTGGCCTGTGCGATCACGTTTGCTGTTGTGTGTTGGGGCAACAGGCTGAGGGTAGCAGACACCAACAGAATCAACAAACTCATTCGTAAGGCCAGTGATGTTGAGGGGATAGAACTGGGCTCTCTGACGGTGGTGTCTGAAAAGGGGATGCTGTCCAAGTTGCATGCCATCTTGGACAATATCTCCCATCCACTACATAATGTACTGGGTGGGCACAGGAGTACATTCAGCCAGAGACTCATTCCACCGAGATGCAGCACAGAGCGTCATAGGAAGTCATTCCTGCCTGTGGCCATCAAACTTTACAACTCCTCTCTTGGAGGGTCAGACACCCTGAGCCAATAGGCTGGTCCTGGACTTATTTCATAATTTACTGGCATAATTTACATATTACTATTTAACTATTTATGGTTCTATTACTATTTATTATTTATGGAGCAACTGTAACGAAAACCAATTTCCCCCGGGATTAATTAAGTATGACTATGACTGTGACTATGACTATTATAATCTGTACACTGAAACACACAGTGAAATGCATTAAAAACCAACAGACCCAAGGATGTGCTGGGGGCAAGTGTCACCAGACATTCCAGCGCCAACATAGCACGCCCAGCTCACTCAGCAGAACAAGAGAGAGCACAAAGAAGCAGAACATACCAAGCAACAAAGCAACAACAGCAAAACAAGCCGCATTCTTGCCTTCCACCCACCAGTCATCCAACCCCAGGACAGGCCGTCTTCGGCCTCCAGCCTCCAGAGGACTAGTGGATTCAAAGACATTGGACATCCCCATGGACTCACACACTCACAGACCAAGGGCTTCAGTCATCACACCTTGAGTTTTCAGCTTCTTATCGATGTTTCATATTTGCTGGGTAGTTGTGCCAAGGGTCCATTGGATGCAAGAACTCCACAGAACACTTGATAAAGAATGATGTTTAAACTGACCCCAGGACTCGATGATGAGACTCTGAACTCTAAGCCTCAAACTGAGGGCTCCCAGTAGTTCACCGATTAAGGCTCTGGCCATTAGGAATTTGACTTCTGGACTTCTGATCAAAGGTCTCTTCTTAAACTGCAATTGCTCTGAAGGTAATTATCCTATGATAAAAAATATTCTTGTGACATGGAGAAGACCTTGTATGGTTGTGATCCCATCTTTCCTGGATTTGAGAAATAGTATCAAAGAAATGAGTGCAGTTTAATCAGCTGTAATGGAATCTTGGAATGGAAAGCATCCAACTCCTGGGAATTTACACTTCACCACGGTGGGTACAAAATGCCCAGAAACAAAACAACCCTGAATTGAAACCTCTTATGATCTTTCTTATGGTTTAATTAAAGCCTCACTTCACTGATCACATATTAAAGATCATTCTTTATCAAACAGCTCTATGGAGTTCTTGCATCCAAGGGACCCTTGGCACAACTACACAGCAAATACGAGAAGTGATTACAAGATAATAAGATTAGGACTGTGGGAAATAGGTTGCTCTATGAATAGCTCTGATCTACTGTTAATAATATCAGGTGCGGAGCAGTGATCAATTTACTTTGGAGTAAAGAAATTTCACATGGGCTTGTTAACACGTTCAATACCATATCTTTTTTATTTATAAACATTCATTTTGAAGGACCTGGGTTCAATTGCAAGGGCACCTCTTATATACCTTCCCAAATGAAGGTCGGCTGGTGGCGCAGTGAGATCAGCGTCGGGCTCGAGAACGGAGGTTCCGGAGTTCGATCCAGTGACAGACCACCCCCGTGTGCGCTCTCCATCCACACCGGGTTGATGTCGAGCTCGCAACTCGGCCTCATAAAAATAATACTGGGAAATGTCTGTGCGAGGAGTGGCAACCCACACAGCCTTTCGAACTGCGCCTTGTAAGGAATGAAAATGCCCAACACTGGCCTCTCAGGTCTCAGTCGACATCGTTATCACCATCATCATCGAATGAGAAGCTAGCAGTATTTTTCTTAAACTTGCATCGTTGTGCTGAAAAACCTCAGTATCATATTCAGTGCAGAAACAGACTGTTCGGCCCACTTCAGCCATGCTGTCTATCAGCTAGCCACCTATACTGCATTCTGACATAGTCTTGCAAAGCAGAACTGTGTTTTCAGGATCCTGATGGTAGCAATGATAAGGGGGCATGTCCTGGGTAATGGGGATACTTAATGATGGATGCCACCTTCACGAGGAACTGCTTTTTGAAGATGTCCTAGATGGTGAAGAGGCCAGTGTCCATGATGGAGATGGCTCAGTCTACAACCCTCGGCAAGTTTTTCCGATCTTATACATAGATTGGAAGCCTCCAAACCAGATGGTGATGCAGCCATTCCGAATGCTCTCCATGGTACATTGTAGAAATGAGCTAGTGATTTGAAATCTTGCCATCCTGGCTCTAACTGAAGCAATACTTACTTTTTAATATTCTCCAACCTAGTATACTTTATACTTTATACTTTATTGTCGCCAAACAATTGATACTAGAACGTACAATCATCACAGTGATATTCGATTCTGCGCTTCCCGCTCCTGGTGTACAAATCGATAGTAAATATTAAAAATTTAAATTATAAATCATAAATAGAAAATAGAATATGGAAAATAAGGTAGTGCAAAAAAAAACCGAGAGGCAGGTCCGGATATTTGGAGGGTACGGCCCAGATCCGGGTCAGGATCCATTCAGCAGTCTTATCACAGTTGGAAAGAAGCTGTTCCCAAATCTGGCCGTACAAGTCTTCAAGCTCCTGAGCCTTCTCCCAGAGGGAAGAGGGACGAAAAGTGTGTTGGTTGGGTGGGTCATGTCCTTGAATATCCTGGCAGCACTGCTCCGACAGCGTGCAGTGTAAAGTGAGTACAAGGACGGAAGATTGGTTTGTGTGATGTGCTGCGCCGTGTTCACGATCTTCTGCAGGATTAGGATTCCTCCATGGTCTCACTCCTTCCTTTGGTAGCAAAAGTGGAGATTGTTGACCCTGAGGGAGATTTGTACATCTTCATCAACTTCAAGTGAGAATCCAGAAGACTTTTATAGAAGTTTGCGCAGATTCAGTATGTTATCTAAAACTTCAACAAAACTCTATAGGTGCACAGCGGAGAACATCCTGACTGACTGTATCATGGCCTGGTATGGAAACGTCAATGCCCAGGAAAGCAACACCTACCAAAAGTACTGGACACAAACAAGAGAAAATCTTCAGATGCTGGAACTCCAGGCAACACACTCACAATGCTGGAAGAACTCAGCAGGCCAGGCGTCATCTATGGAAACGAGAACAGTCGAGCCTCTTCATCAGGAGTGCAGAAAAAAGATGAGGAGTCAGAGTGAGAAGGTGGGGAAAGGGGATGAAGAAACACAAGGCGTACAACAGTACTGGATATAGCCCAGTCCATCACAAGCAAAGAGCCCCCCTCCCACCATTGAGTACATCTACAGGGAGAACTGCCACAAGTAAGCAGCATCCTTCACCAAGGACCGGCCCTCTTCTCGCTGCTGCCATTGGAAAGGAGGTACAGGAGTCCTAGGTCGCACACCATCAGGTTCAGGAACGAAAGAATATAGAACATAGAAATCTACAGCACATTACAGGCCCTTTAGCCCACAATGTTGTGCCGACCATGTAACCTACTCTGGAAACTGTCTAGAACTGTCTAGAAACTGTCGACAAAAAAGCCTTGCAGAGGGTGGTTCGGGGAGCAGAGAAGGTTATTGGGATCTCCCTACCTACTGTCCAAGACCTCTTTCAGAGTCGATGCCTCCAGAAGACACGGTACATCATTAAAGACCCCTCACACCCTCTCCATGAACTGTTTGTTCTTCTGCCATCAGGCAAACGTTACAGGAGCATCAAAACTAAAACCACAAGGCTACTAAACAGCTTCCTCCCACAGGCAGTCAGACTGCTAAATAGCTGCTCTACCTGACTCTGCTTTGGACACTTTTAACTCGCACTGGACACTTATAACTTGATTTTAACCGACATGTGGCTGTTGTGTTTTACTATTTATTGCTATGTTTATTATTTAGTGTTGCGTGTGTTATGTTATGATTGCACTGCTCCTGAGAAACGCTGTCTCATTCTGCCCTGCAGGGCTGATGTACGGTTAGAATGACAATAAAGTTTTTTGAATCTTTTGAATCTTGAATTTCTCTACCGCATAGCCCTCTATTTTTCTAAGCTCCATGTACCTATCTAAAAGGCTCTTAAAAGACCCTATTGTATCTGCTTCCACCACCATCACCAGCAATGCATACACCCACCACCTACACAGTTATTACTTTTCAAACATCAGGCTCCTGAACATTGTGGATAACTTCACTCAACTCAACAATGAACTGATTCCACAACCTATGGATTCACTTTCATGGACTCCACATCTCATGTTCTCAGTATTATTTACTTACTTATTTTTTAACTTGCAGTTTGTCTTCTTTTGCCCATTGGTTGTTTGTCAATCTTAGTATGTAGTTTTTCATTGACTCTATTGTACTCCACTGTTCTACCGTGAAAACCTGTAAAGAAATGAATCTCAGTATTGTACATGGGTGACATAGAACCATAGAACCATAGAAACTACAGCACAGAAACAGGCCTTTTGGCCCTTCTTGGCTGTGCCGAACCATTTTCTGCCCAGTCCAGACATATATATACTTTATTAATAAATTACTTCAAACTTTGACTGGAGGATAGAAAATGCTGTTCTGTTATTCAAAATAAGCAATATGGTTAAGCCAGGAAACTCCATGCCACTGGGTCTTGAATAACTAAGAAGTATAAGAATATTGTAAGGGAATGTACTTATTTCACAAAGTTTCGTAGGTTCATTTATTATCAAAGTATGTATGCAATGTACAACTCTGATATTATTCTTCTCCAGATAGCCACGAAATAAAGAAAAACAATGGAAGTCCGTTCAAAGAGTAGGAGCAAACCCACACACAAAAAAGGGACACCAAGACAATCATCCAACCACCCCCCAAACCTCCCTCCCCGCATGAAACGCAATGAGAATATTGGCCCCCAAATCCCCCTCCCCGCACAAAAAACTAACAGAATCACATAAAGAATGCAATCTGCCAAACCCCCCTCAAACGCAATAAGAATATTGACCCCAAAATAACCATAAGACTGAAAAAGTCCATAATATATAGCCCAAATTCAAAAACACGGAATCTTGCTAACATCATAGAAAGAGACATAGTTCGAGGGCACAGGCCTACCCTCTGGTCACAGTGATAGGCCGTACAGGCTCTTCCGGCAACAGAGGGATTAAAAAGCATGTAGCCAGTGCTGAACACTCGCTTGCTCGCCTTCCACACTTGCCTCAATGTTTCATCTTCCTTGCTGCTTTGAACAGTGAATAATGGAAATGGAAAAGCTGAGACTTTTAGGAGGAGTCTACGTGGCTTTGTGTAGGGGTTATCCCATTTCATATATCTGAGCTTTGAGGATTAACTAAGAAAACTCATGAAGACAAAACAGTAGACATTGTATAAACAATAAGAGATTCTGCAGATACTGGAAATTCAGAGTAACACACCTCCATTTCTGATGATGGGTCTTGGCCCAAAACATTAACTCTTTATTCCTTTCCTTTGATGCTGCCTGATCTGCTGAGTTCCTCCAGAACTTTGTGTGTAGACATGGTATACGGATGTCACCAAGACTTTTGACAAGTTCCCACTTGGTAGATTAGTCCACAAGGTTAAAGCATATCAGGGATTAACTTCAATCACCATATAGAGTACATTTACATATATTAAGAGTTTGCTGTGTGTGTTGGTTCGGATACAACATGCAACAAAAGAATGCAACAATTATAAAGATTTATATATAAAAATAAGTCAGATCGTAAAGAAAGGATATGAAATAAAGTGCACATAAGTACACTAATACCAGCAAGTATTTACTATGTCGAGCTTTATAAAAAGTGGTTTAAGGTGCTTAATAACTGTAGATGTTCAAATTCAGGTTCAAGCTCAATTTTTTTGTCATTCAATCATATAAATGAATATTGCCAAACGAAACAATGCTCCTCCAGTTCAAGGTGTACAACTCGAGGTAATATTCCCACAAATAAGTTAACAAATAACAACAAATATATTCCAGAAGATTGGCATTTATCCAAAGGTTCATTTACGACAAAAGGTTTATTTCCACACATAGACTGGGAAGTCCATTCTGTAAAAGGGCTGGATGGTTTGGAGTTTGTCAAATGTGTGCAAGATAGTTTTTTTGCAGCGATACATAGAAGTACCAACTAGAGAAGGGGCAGTGTTGGATCTCCTGTTAGGGAATGAGATAGGGCAGGTGACGGAGGTATGGTTTGGGGAGCACTTCGGGTCCAGTGATCACAGTACCATTAGTTTCAATATAATTATGGAGAAGGATAGGACTGGACCCAGGATTGAGATTTTTGATTGGAGAAAGGCTAACTTTGAGGAGATGTGAATGGATTTAGAAGGAGTGGATAGGGACAATTTGTTTTATGGGAAGGATGTAATGGAGAAATGGAGGTCATTTAAAGGTGAAATTTTGAGGGTACAGGATCTTTATGTTCCTGTTAGATTGAAAGGAAAGGTTAAAAGTTTGAGAGAGCCATGGTTTTCAAGGGATATAGGAAACTTGGTTCGGAAAAAGAGAGGGATTTACAATAAATATAGGCAGCTTGGAGTTAATGAGGTGCTCGAGGAATATAAAGAATGTAAAAAGAATCTTAAGAAAAAAATTAGAAAAGCTAAAAGAAGATAGGAGGCAGCTTTAGCAAGTAAGGTGAAAATAAATCCAAAGGGTTTCTACAGTTATATAAATAGCAAAAGGATAGTGAGGGATAAGATTGGTCCCTTACAGAATCAGATTGGACGGCTATGTGTGGAGCCAAAAGAGATGAGGGAGATTTTGAACGATTTCTTTTCTTCGGTATTCACTTAGGAGAAGGATATTGTATTGTGTAAGGTAAAGGAAACAAGAAGGGTAGTTATGGAAAGTATGACGATTAAAGAAGAGGAAGTACTGGCGCTTTTAAGGAATATAAAAGTGGATAAGTCTCCGGGTCCGGACAAGATATTCCCTAGGACCCTGAGGGAAGTTAGTGTGGAAATAGCAGGGGCTCTGACAGAAATATTTCAAATGTCATTAGAAACAGGGATGGTGCCGGAGGATTGGCGTATTGCTCATGTTGTTCCATTGTTTAAAAAGGGTTCTAAGAGTAAACCTAGCAATTATCAGCCTGTGAGTTTGACATCAGTGGTGGGTAAATTGATGGAAAGTATTCTTAGAGATGGTATATATAATTATCTGGATAGACAGGGGCTGATTAGGAACAGTCAACATGGATTTGTGCGTGGAAGGTCATGTTTGACAAATCTTATTGAATTTTTTGATGAGGTTACTTGGAAAGTTGACGAGGGTAAAGCAGTGGATGTTGTCTATATGGACTTCAGTAAGGCCTTTCACAAGGTTCCACATGGAAGATTAGTTAGGAAGAGGTATTAATATTGAAGTAGTAAAATGGATTCAGCAGTGGCTGGATGGGAGACACCAGAGAGTAGTGGTGGATAACTGTGTGTCAGATTGGAGGCCGGTGTCTAGTGGTGTGCCTCAGGGATCTGTACTGGGTCCAATGTTGTTTGTCATATATATTAATGATCTGGATGATGGGGTGGTAAATTGGATTAGTAAGTATGCAGATGATACTAAGATAGGTGGCGTTGTGGATAATGAAGTAGGTTTTCAAAGCTTGCAGAGAGATTTAGGCCAGTTAGAAGAGTGGGCTGGAAGATGGCAGATGGAGTTTAATGCTGATAAATGTGAGGTGCTACGTTTTGGTAGGACTAATCAAAATAGGACATACATGGTAAATGGTAGGGCATTGAAGAATGCTGTAGAACAGAGGGATCTAGGAATAATGGTGCATATTTCCCTGAAGGTGGAATCTCATGTGGATAGGGTGGTGAAGAAAGCTTTTGGTATGCTGGCCTTTATTAATCAGAGCATTGAGTATAGGAGTTGGGATGTAATGTTGAAATTGTATAAGGCATTGGTAAGGCCAAATTTGGAGTATTGTGTGCAGTTCTGGTCTCCGAATTATAGGAATGATGTCAATAAAATTGAGAGAGTACAGAGGAGGTTTACTAAAATGTTGCCTGGGTTTCATCTTCTAAGTTACAGAGAAAGGTTGAACAAGTTGGGTCTTTATTCTTTGGAGCGTAGAAGGTTGAGAGGGGACTTGACAGAAGTGTTTAAAATTATGAGGGGGATAGATAGAGTTGACGTGGATAGGCTTTCTCCATTGAGAGTGGGGGAGATTCAAACAAGAGGACATGAGCTGAGAGTTAAAGGGCAAATGTTTAGGGGTAACATGAGGGGGAACTTCTTTACTCAGAGAGTGGTAGCTGTGTGGAACGAGCTTCCAGCAGAAGTTTGAGGTAGGTTCGATGTTGACGTTTGAAATTAAATTGGACAGATATATGGACAGGAAGGGAATGGAGGCTTATGGACCGAGTACAGGTCGGTGGCACTAGGTGAGAGTAGGAGTTCGGCTCAGACTAGAAGGGCCGAGATGGTTATATGGTTATAAAAAGTAAATAGTATAATGCTACCAGTGCTTCATATGTGACTAGAGTTGCATGCCTGGGTGGTATCAGGGAGTTCACTGGACTCACAGCCTGGGGGAACAAGCTGCTTCCCATCCAAACAGTCCTTGTTCTAAAGCCATGGTGCTTCCTGTCTGTTGGTAGGAGGTCAGATAGATTATGGGATGGATGGGCAGGATCTTTGACAATGGTAAGGGCCCAGGGTAATAGATAGAAACCCAAGGCTAGTTTGGTGGTAAGACGTAGAGGTGGATGGTTGTTCTCTTGTTGGAAGTCTGTAACCAGCAGTATGATGTAGGAATCAGTGCTCGGTCATCTGTTAATGGGATGAGAATGTAAGTGGTCAGATTAATAAGTTTGTTGGCAGCACAAAAGTTAGTGGAGTTGTAGACAGCAGAGAAGGTTGTCTAAGGTTAGAGAGGGAAATGGATCAGCTGGAAAGTTGCGCAGAGCAGTGGCAGATGGAATTTAATCAAGGCAAGCACACATTTTTGGCAAATAGAATAATTATCAAAAATAAGTATCTGAACTTGCCTTCCTTCTCCCACTAAAACCATAGGTCAATTTGTTTTCAGGTTAAGTAGAGGACACCACTCCTACACTCGTGTAGGATGTGAGACGGATGCCCTAAAATAATGCTAGAAGCCCTAACACAATCATAACTACCATCACCGAATGCTAGGAAGGCCCTGGGATTACATATGTGATTGGCTGACCATTGGCCAATCAGAATGCTTCCCTCCAGAACCTCCAGCCACAGACAGCTCAGTTGAGCCCAACAGCTAATTGATTGCCTGTAAATCATGTTGGGATGTGCACAAGATATGAAAGGCTCCACAGAAATGAATTCCATGACTTTATTTACTCCTCATTGCTAGTCCAACCCTTAACTCATTTTCTTTTTAATATTCACGACATGTGTCATGTGCGCTGTTTATTCTTCCTTTCCCCAGTCAACAGCGGCACTAAATTAAATAGTTGTCGCTGAATAATTGAAATGCAATTAGCAATTACGTTACAATTGCAGCCTTTGGCAAATATCGAGCAGAAGTTTGAACACAAATTCGGAGCGGAACGCTGAGAATTTTTCATCTCAATTAACTTTGGACAAAGATAAAAGGGAGAGAGAGCAGCCAAGGTCGACAAATCGAAAACACCTTTGAAAATGGATCAGATATCAATTCTGTACCTTTTAAGGGAGTTGTCAGAGTGAAAATCCAAGGAATGATTATTTTTTTCCAGTCTGCTTTTCAAAATCACTATGCTTGAAGGGAAAGGACAGCCCTACACTAAAGCTTAAATTCAGAGCATGCACTAGAAAATAATTAGGTTCAGATGTGTTTTCTTTTATTTCCACTGTGTCCTACAAGCGAGAGTCATCCAGTTCTTTAAGGTGTGTTAATGAATCTTATTTTTTATTATCTTCATACATAGACAGACACAACCAGAATATAAAACAATGGAATATTTCTCCATGTGAAATATTATGAGGGCATAGAGAGGGTAAATACAAGGAGGCTTTTTCCACTGAGTTTGGGTGGGACTACAACCAGAGGTCATGGGTTAAGGGTGAAAGGTGAAAAGTTTAAGGGAAACATGAGGGGAAACTTCTACACTCAGAGGGTCATGAGAGTGTGGAATGAGCTGCCAACTGGATGCAGCTCGATTTCAATGTTTAGGAGGAGTTAGGATAGGTACTGTACATGGATGGTAGGGATATGGTCCCAGTGCAGGTCGCTGGGAGGAGACAGTTTAAGTGGTTTCAGCATGGAATAATTGGGCCGAAGGGCCTACTTACGTGCTGTATTCTCTATGACTAGATTAGGTCATTGGTTCATGACTTGGCGGAGGTGGTCACTTTACGAGCCAGCAATTGGCCACTGAATGTAGTCACCTTCAATCCACAAGCGGGTACGCTTTGGTGTGGAGTGCACAGGGCAGATCGAGGAATGAAAACTCTCCACATTAAGTCCAAGCTGAGTGTGCAACCAGGCAAGATGCACTGAGTGTCAGTGGTCCTCTTGGAGGAAAGAAGCCCCATGGCCCAAGTCCTGGGTCTGCAAGTCTGTGAGACCACTAGGCTGAATATCCATGAGTCTACTGGGGTGTGAAGGCCAAAGACGGCTTGTTCTGGGGTTGGAGGGCTATCTGTTTGTGTGTGTGAGTAGGTGGGTAGGAGAGAGGAATGGGCTTTGTTTTGCTGTAGTTGCTTTGTTTAGAAGAATGGAGGGGTGGGGTGGTTATTGAAACCTACAGAAAATTAAAAGGCATAGATAGAGTAAACAAGGAGTGGATGTTTTCAGTAGTGGGAGAATCTAAGGCCAGAGGGCTCAGCCTCAGGACATCCCTTTAGAAGAGAGATGGAAGGAAATTCTTTAGCTAGAAGATGGTGAATCTGTCAGGAAAAGAGTAAATAGTCAACATTTTGGGCCAAGACCCTTCACCCGTCCTGAAGAAGGGTCTCAGCCCTTAACGCCAACTGCTTACTCTTTTCCATAAATGCTGCCAGACCTGTTGAGTTATTCCACCGCTTTGTGTGCATTACTTTGATTTCCAGCATCTGCAGATTTTCTCTTCTTTGCTATATGTTGTGGAGTCAGTTCAGAGTTGAACTGAATGAAGCTATCCGTGCTGGTTCAAGAGTCTGATAGCTGAAGGGTAATATTGTTCTTGAACCAGCTGGTGGGCTAAGGCTCCTGTACCTCCTCCACAATGGCAGCAGTGAGACCAGAGCATGGCTTCAATGGGAAGGGTCTTTGCTCATGGATGCTGCTTTCCTGTGACAGTGCTCCTTGTAGATGTGCTCAATTGCGGGAAGGACTTTTCCTGTGATGGACTGGGCTGTATCCACCACGACTTCCCAGTAGCCCAACAATTTAATTCCTATTCTCATCCCCATTATAACACATCAATCCATGGCCTCCTCTTGTGCCACAATGAGGCCACATTCAGGGTGGAGGAGCAACATTTTATATTCCGTCTGGGTAGCCTCCAACCTGATGGCATGAACATCAATTTCTCCTTCCGGTGAAAATAATTTCTCTCCCCTTCCCCTCTTCTTCTATTCCCTATTCTGGCCTCTTATTTCTTTTCACCTGCTTATTACCTCCCCCTGGTGCCCCCCCACCACCTCCCTGCCCTTCTATGGTCCACTCTCCTCTTCTATCAGGTTCCTTTACCTCCAATCCTTGACCCACCTGGCTTCACCTATCACCTTCTAGCTAGCCTTCTTCCCCTCCCCCTCCCCCTCCCTCCTTTTCATTCTGGCATCTTCCTCCTTCCTTTCCAGTCCTGAAGAAGGCTTTTGGCCCAAAACATTTGTTCATTTCCATCGATGCTGCCTGATCTGCTGAATTCCTCTACAATTTTCTGCATGTTGCTTTTGAAAATGTTTCTGTTCTTGGGCATTGGTGTCTCCACATCACTCTGTGATGCAACCAGTCAGAATACTGTGCATCTATAGAAGTCTGTCAAAGTTTTAGATGACTTTTAAGAAAGTAGGAGTACTGTCATGCCTTTGTGATGGCACTTTTGTGCTGGTCCCAGGACAGATTTCACATAGTCTCTGAGTTCACATACTTGGGGTCGACCATTAGCAAAACTCTCTCCCTCGATGCTGAGATCAATTAGTGTATCGGCAAAGCAGCATCGATCCTTGCTCGACTCTCCTCGCGGGTCTGGGAGAATTCGAAACTCACTACAAAGACCAAGACTGCCTTGTACAATACATGCGTTATCAGCACCCTCCTGTATGGTAGCGTGACTGGACCATCTACTCCAAGCAGGAGAGGAAACTCAAAAGTTTTCACTTGCGCAGCCTTCGCCGCATCCTCAGCTTCACCTGGAGAGACAAAGTCCCAGACTCTGAGGTCTTCCCCCGCGCTGGACTTCTCACAATGTTCATGCTTTTAAGACAACGCAGACTGCGCTGGCTGGGCCACATCCGTCGTATGTAGACTGCCAAAGGACATCCTCTATGGAGAAATAGCAACAGGCAAGAGGAACGTTGGTCGACCCCAGCTTCGCTTTAAGGACCTCTGCAAGCACGACTTGAAAGCCTTAAAAAACAACATAGAGTGCTGGGAGGATACAGCAGATGACCGCAACAAATGGCGAGGTACACTTCAGCAACACCTACAGCAAGGTGAAAGAGTGATCCTGAGTCAGTTTGAGGAGTGGAGGGCTAAATGGAGAGTACAGCGGAAAGCGGACAACAGTTCTACGATGCCCTACACATGCAGCAACTGTGGTAGAGCCTGCTGTTCCAGGATCAGCCTCAATAGCCACAGTCGATGCTGCTCGACAAACCAGTGACTCCCAGAGGCGCAGTACACATGCTCGATCATGACCGACGGAGGCCACACACACAGGACAGATTTTCTGATAAGATAACATGAAAGAATTTAAAGTTATTGACCCTCTCCACCTCTGATTCCCTAATGACGACCTTCTGTAGTCAATAATGGCGGGTCAGATGTGCTCATAATGTTCATAAGAAGGGTTTTGGCAGAACCTCGTTTTCACTATTCTCTGCAGTTCCTTGCATCCCTGTACTTACAAATTGCTGTACCAGACTATGATGCAACCAATCAGGTTACATTCAACAGTACATCTACAGAAATTTGGTAGAATTAGTTAAATACCACAGGTCTTGAATATAGGAAAAAAATTTCAATACAAACTGTAATGCAGGAAATATTCAACTGATGAGGCAGCATCTGTTGAGAAAACAAAGAAAGAATTAACATTGTTAATCTTTTGCCAAAATTACTTGAAGCAGGTTTTAAATTGCAGAGAATTTGTGCATTACTAGAGAGAAGGTTCTTGGGAAATTGAAAGGTCCGACAGACCACCTGGACCAGATGGTGTACACCCCAGGGTTCTGAAAGAGGTCATGAAGGCATTCGTAATGATCTTTCAAGAATCACTAGATTCTGGAATGGTTCCAGAGACTGGAAAATTGCAAATTTCACTCCACTCTTCAAGAAGGGAGAGAAGCAGAAGAAAGGGAACTTTAGGTTTTGTTGAAAAGTTTGTAGGCGATATGAAGATAGGTGGAGGGACAGGTAGGTTTGAGGAAGTAGAGAGGCTACAGAAGGACTTAGACAGATTAGGAGAATGGGCAAAGAAATGGCAGATGGAATACAGTGTCGGGAATTGTATGGTCATGTACTTTGGTAGAAGAAATGGAAGTTTTGACTATTTTCTAAATGGAGAAAAAATACAAAAAAAAAACGAGGTGCAAAGGGACTTGGGAGTCCTTGTGCAGGATTCCCTAAAGGCTAATTTGCAGCTTGGGTCTGTGGTGAGAAAGGCAAATACAATGCTAGTATTCATTTCAAGAGGACTGGAATATAAAAGCAATGATGCAATGTTGCGACTTTATAAAGTTCTGGCAAAGCCTCGCTTGGAGTATTGGGAGCAAGTTTGGGTCCCATATCTTAGAAAGGATGTGCTGAAACTGGAGAGGGTTCAAAGGAGGTTCATGAAAATTATTCCAGAATTAAATGGCTTGTCATCAGAAAGCATTTGATGGGCTTGCATTCACTAGAATTCATAAGAATGGGGGGGTAACCTCATTGAACCCTATCGAATGGTGAAAGACCTTGATAGAGTGGACGGTGGAGATGATGTTTCCTATGGTGGGAGAGTCTAAGACCGGAGGACACAGCCTCAGAATACAGGGGCGTCCTCTTAGAATGCAGATGAGGAGGAATTTCTTTAGCCAGAGAGTAGTGAATCTGTGGAATTCCTTGCCACAGACAGCCGTGTAGGCCAAGTCTTTATGTATATTGAAGGCAGAGGTTGATAGATTCTTGATACGGAGAGAAGGCAGAAGACTGGGGCTGAGAGGAAAATAGGATCAGCCATGAAGAAATGGCCTAACTCTGCTCCTATATCATCTCATGATCTTATATATTAAATAAAGTAAGTTATGCAAAAAGATAGCAAAGGAATATTGCAATAGTGTTCATTGTCTGTTCAACTATCAGAGACAGATTCATTATCACTGATAAATGTCGTGACATTTATTGCTTTGTGATAGTAATTCAGAGCAATATACTGCATACTATAAATTACAACGAGGTATACACAGTTCATGGTCTTCTGCTGCTGGAGCCCACCTACTTCAAGGTTCGATGTGTTGTGTGTTCAGAGGCGCTGTTCTGCACACCACCGTTGTAACGTGTGGTTATTTGGGTTGCTGTCGCCTTCCCATCGACTTGAATGAGCCTGACCATTCTGCTCTCATTAACAGAACATTTTCAACCACAGAACTGACGCTCACTAGATGTTTGTTTTTATTGCACCCTTCTCTGTAAACACGAGATATTGTTGTGCATAGCATCTTACTCTGTCAGAAGCTGTCATTTCAAATCAAATCAGATCAGGTTTAATTATCATTCAACTATACATGGAGACAAACAAATGAAACAGAGCTTCTCTGGGGCCAAGGTGCAAAACATACATGGCACGCTCAAAATAGCAAGCAAAAAACACAGTCATGCAATAAAAATACATATATAGCCCAAGATGCTGAGCAAAAAGTTGACGGTACAGTTCACAGCACTGGCCTGCTTTGGTATTTATCTAAGAGCGATAGATCTGGATCTGAATGTGTACGACCCAGAACTATGCTGCACTTACCTACTGAGTCATTGGGAGAATTCTGAATATTTTATGGCAGCTCTTTGTACTTGGATGTTTATTTGCCTTTGAATATCAGTGATTACTGTAATGGATCATACAGTTATGACCACACACAGATTTGTTATTTTTCTCTCTATTTTCCCCTCTGAATGGAACACTTCTCTCCACAGTGCCAGAACTGGGCAATCTTTAAATGCACATCTCTACAAAAAAAATAACAAAAAATTAAATTACATGTTGTTTCTTTGGGACAATAATAAATAAAATGCATTTACATTTTCAAGTACCTCATCAACATATATTTGATTCAATATCATTATGAAAATATACAGATATTGGTGAAATACTCTATTTTAATGGAAAACATTTTTTGAAGTGAATAACATATAGTTAATAAAAACCATCTGAATCTAAATATAGGCCAACATTTATTTTATATAAAGAGAACTGATTTATAGTGTGGCCTATATTGTATTGGCGGGTCTCAAAGGTTTAGATGATATTTTATCCAGAGGTGCCATATATGAAAGCAAATACAGCTTTGTAATGCGCTTTTAACATATTTGTCGAGATCCTTATCTCTGCAGTTAAAGGGGATGCAATAACTTTGAGCTGGATGGTGACTGATACAAGGTACAGCTATCAAATCCCCTTCAACTGCAAGATACAGTTGTCAAGAGTGGCGGAGTGGAGATACATCTCTACCAAGGGTGGTGTAAATAAGCAACTCTTCCCTCTGCTAACTTGAGCAAGGTATAGCACCTGCTTGACCCCAAGCCGCTCACCAGTCAGGGTCACATGAAGCCATAGGAGCAGCTGGTACATATCAGAAGTCCTGGTTATGCGACTGTTGACACCAGGCAGACAATCTCTGAAGAGTATTGTTGATGGCTGGGCTCACCCCTCTTGGAAAGAAGAAGAAGAAAATGGCAAACCACTTCTGTAGAAAAATTTGCAAAGAACAATCATGGATAAGACCATGATCGCCTGTGTCATCCCACCCATCCATCCAGCATCCTCTTTGACTTTCTACCATCAGGCAGGAGACTCTGATGCATAAAAACAAGAACAGTTAGAGAGGAAACAGTTTCTTCCCCCAGGCTTCAGAATTCCCTGTTACATTTGAAGTATACTAGTTAATCTGCTCCAAACCTTACAATATTTAATATTAATGCACGTTAGCTTGATGAATAATGTCTTCTCGGACTTCCAGCCAGATACTGGTATTGATTATAACCGACATTTCAATGACAAACTCTGCCATCTTCTTCAGGGACAATGCCTGGGCATGTCTAGTCCACTGGTATTTATTCCCCTGTATTCCATCCCTCATGATTGGTTAGTCCTCATCCAATCAGGTTTCCGCTCTCCCAACTTGTTTACAATCGAATATACGTCATCATATATACTGGGAAAGCTCTAGATCCTTTTGCGCTTTAGTTTGATATTTATGCATGATTCATCTGTAGATTTCTCCTTTCCTTCATAAGTTATCATGCGTGATGTGTGTTATGTTACACCCTAATTCAAAGAAATGTTGTTTTGTTTCTATATACATTGTATGGTTATATACATTACATGTATGTATATAGCTAAATGTCAATAAACTTGACTTGACACAGCGCATAATGACGATGATGAAGATTGTTGACAAATATATTAAAAGTGCCTTTACTTTCTTCCCGTGACTGCATAGGCTTTCTCTGGGTACTCTAGTTTCCTCCCACATTCCAAAAATAGATTTCAGGTTAGCTTTAGTAAATTGTGGGTACGTTATGTAGATGCTGGAAGCATGGTGACACTTGCCACGTGCCCTCAGCGTATACTTGATGCAAATGTCGCATTTCACTGTATGTTCTGAAGTACATGTGACAAACAGCACTAATCTCTCTAACCACATAGATGACAAACAACAATGGATCCACAACCAAACCTTGTGACACACTTCTGGTCACAGGGCCCCAATCCCCAAAACAATTCCACTCTACCATCCTCTGACTCCAATTTTATGTCCAGTTGGCTGGTGTACCCTGGATCCCATGTGAACTAACCTCTTCGACATTGGTAAATCATATCTGTCCCATACTGGACGTGTAGAAGTCATCCATATCAGAAGGGTTTGTTATATTAATGATTTGTATGAAATTAAAGAGATTGGCCCTATTAGAACTGAAGCTCACTTCCATGAAATTTAGTTCTGAATGTCATTTGCTTATTTTTTATTGTTTGCACAATTTGTTGTTTTTTCTGCACATTGGGTATTTGATGTTTTTTTTAATGGGTTCTATTGGGTTTCTTTGTTTTGTGGCTGCCTGTAAGGAGATGATTCTCAAGGTTGTATATAGTTTACGGACTTAGATAATAAATGTACTTTGAAATTTGAACCTTTAAACTTTATTTTCCACATGTACATCAAAACAAAGTGAAATATGTCACTTGCGTCAGAATTGTGCTGAGGGCGGCTATAATTGTCGCCACACTTCCGGTGCCAACATAGCATGCCTACAATTTACTAATCCTAACCTGTACATCATTTTTTGGTCACAGGAAGAACATACAAACTCTCCTCTCCTATCCGATTCCTTCCTTACCAGCCCTTGACCTTTCCCACCCATCTGGCTTCACCTATAACCTTGCAGTCAGCATCCTTCCCCTCCCCCCGCCTTTTTATTCTGGCGTCTTCCCCCCTCCTTCTCAGTCCTGAAGAAGGGTCTCATCCCCAAACATCGACTATCTTCATTTTCATAGATGCTACCTGACCTGCTGACTTTCTCTAGCATTTTGTGGGTGTTGCCTTAAATCAGGTTATAACATCTGCAGAAAAAATAGAGAAAATGGAGTGAGGAGGGAAGTGGATTCAGCTATTTTGGATCATCACTATGCCATATGGCATAGAAGTGATCCATCTTCCACTCCGCCCCACATCTTCTCCACGTCCCACTACACCCCACATCTTCTCCACATCCCACTACACCTCTCATCTTCTCCACATTCCACTCCGCCCCACATCTTCTACATGTCCCACTACACCCCACATCTTCTCCACATCCCACTACACCTCACATCTTCTCCACATTCTACTACACCCCGCATCCTCTCCACGTCCCACTACACCCCACATCTTCTCCACATTCCACTACACCCCGCATCTTCTCCATGTCCCACTACACCCCACATCTTCTACACGTCCCACTACAACCCACATCTTCTCCATGTCCCACTACAACACACATCTTCTACACCTTCCACTACACCCCACACTTTCTACACCTCCCATTACACCTTCCACTGCACCTTACATCCTCTACACGTCCCACTACACCCCACATCTTCTACACGTCCCACTACAACCCACATCTTCTCCATGTTCCACTACAACCCACATCTTCTACACCTTCCACTACACCCCACATTTTCTACACCTCCCATTACACCCTATATATTTTACACCTCCCACTACGCCTTATAACTTCTACATCTTACGTCTTCTGTCGTTATTAATGAAAGAGAATGCAATACTGACATTTGGTATAGTGATGATGGAGGAGTTAAGCTGAGGAGCCAAAACTCTAAAGAGATCAGAGGGGTCAATTTTCTGAAAGAGTATGTTGAATATCTGGTACAAGCTTCCAGACAAGGTGGTAATGAGAGATAAAAAACTGAAATTACATTTGCACAGGTACTTGGATACCATGAAACAGTCCACATTTCATGCAGGCAAATGGTATTAGAACAGATAATCATCATGGTCGTCATGGACAAGGTGCATTGAAAGGGCACATTTCTGTGCGGCACGATTCTATGGTTCTGGACACCATGATAATAGAAGTTAAATGAGCAATGGATCTGTTATAAATGGAATTTAAAAACTAGAAGTTGCCCCAAGGCATACAACAGAGACTGTAGATGCTGGAGGTCTGTATCAGCACATGCAAAATGTTGGGGGAATTCAGCGGTCAGCGAGCATCCATGGAGGGGAGTGAACAAGAGAGGAAGAAGATTTCTTCAGTGTACGTGTAACTCAATGAGACTACACAGAAAATCAATAAACACAAGATTCCCCAGATGCTGTAAATCCAGAGCAACACATACAAATTGCTGAAGGAACTCGACAGGTCAGGCAACATCTACAGAAGTAAACAAACAGTTGACATTTTGGACCTGGCCCATCATCAGAACTGGAAAGGAAGGGGAAACACACCAGAAAGATGGGGGAGGGAGAGGGGAAGGAGAACAAACTATAAAGTGAGATGAAGCCAGGTGGGTGGTTAAGGTAAGGACAATGGGAGAAAGGGAAGAAGAGAATGGACAATAGGAGAAAGGGAAGAAAGAGAGGAACCAGGTGATAGACAGATGAAAAAAGATGCAACAGGCCATAGTGAGGAATGGAAGAAGAGGGAAGGGGAAGGAGAAAACAAAAGCAATTACCAGAAGGAGATATTGATATTCATGCCATCGGGTTGGAGGGTACCACGATGAAATATAAGGTGTCACTCCTCCACCCTGAGAGTAGCCTCATTTTGGCACAAGAGGAAGCCATGGACCAACACTTTGGAATGGGAATAGGAATTGGAATTAAAATGCTTAGCCACCAGGAAATTCTGCTTTTAGCTGATGGAGCAGAGGTGCCTGACAAAGTGGTCCCTAAATCTACATTGGGTCTTACCAATGTAGAGGAGGCCACATCATGGACACCGGATACAATAGATGAGCCCAACAGATTCACAGGTGAAGATTTGCCTCACCTGGAAGGACTGTTCGGAGCCCTGAATGGAGGTAAGGGAGGAGGTAAATGGCCAGGCGGAGCACTTCTGTCACTTGCAGATATGTGAACCAGGAGGGAGGTTAGTGGGATGGGGCAAATGGTTAAGGGAATCACGAAGGGAGTGATCTCTCCGGAAAGTGGAGAGTGTGGGGAGGTAAAGATGTGTAGGATGGTAGGTGTTGTGCATTTAATATTTCAGTAGTATTTGAGCAATATTGTAAATATATTGTTTGATTAAGCATTCTTTGTTGTTTACATAATTCATTATGAGTTGTATGTACAAAGTACATGAATGGCATAAATCATTATGCCAACACGTTGTATTTATGCGCCTCATTAGAAGTAAAGTAAAATGAGACTAAGCGTACTCGAGTTACCCCCAGCTCTTCAGTGTTTTTATTTTGATTAATTTCTGGAGTTTTAAAAGCATAACAGTAGGAAACCCTTGAAGATGCTGGAAGTTGCGAGTCTCATGGGCTCATAGGTGAGGACAAGAGGAGCTCTATCCTTCTTAAGGTAGCAGGAAGACAGGGTGAGCATAGATGTCCAGGAAATGGAGGAGACGCAGCAGAGGGCAGCATCAATGAAGGAGGATGTCCTGTAAAGGTAAGCTGCACCTTGGGAATATATTTATGGGAGATGAAGAAACTGAGAAAAGGGAATAGCATTTTAGCAGTTGACAGGTTGGGAAGAGCTATAGTCAAGATAACTATGGGAAACGGCAGGTTATAAAAGGTGTCAGTAGACAGTTTGACTCCAGTGATGGAGGCAGAAAACTCAAGAAAGGGGAGCGAGGTGTCAGAATTGCACCAAGTAAATTTAAGGGCAGGGTGTAAGTCGGAGGCAAAGTTGATGAAATTGATGAGCTCGTGAAGCAGCAGCAATACAGTCATTGATGTAGCACAGAAAGAGTTGGGGAGCATTACTGGAGAAGGCTTCGAACATGGATTGTCCCACATAATTCAATGCCCTACATAGATGCTACCTGACCTTCTCGGTTCCTCCAGCATTTTGTGTGTGTTGATTCAAGGAGAGTGAACTATCTAGGTCCCTGTTAGTCATTTTGTACAAAATCCTGATGAGAGATATGGCATAGTAGAATGCAAAAAATACATGTGTATAATAAAGATAGATTGGTTTTCAATCATAATAAGATTCAAATAGGTTGGGGTGAGAAAGTTAGCTAAAAAGAGAGCAAATTTCTTCAGTATGTTGAAGATAGGTTTTTTGCAACACTGTGCTCTGATACTAAACAAGCATGGGCCATATCATTATAACAATGACTAATTAGCCATTTTAGTTAATGGCTTAACAATTAATGTCCTTCTAATAGTGATCATACTATCATGGAGCTGGCTGTATGATTGAAAAGGGAGAAATATAAAACAATTTGTTTTTCTTTAGATGAACAACTCAACATAAGAGAACTTTATGCTAAATTCTACAGAGCTGATATGATATGAAGAACAACAAAGAAGACATTACAAAAACAGCAGGCTTTCATCAACCGGTGCCTAAGAAGGATTATAAACAGATGGGCTGACAAAGGAATCAACCAGTCACTGCGGGAAAACACCAAACAGGAATCGATATAGATACAAATACACAAACGGAAATGGGGGGTGGATTGGCCAGACCTTGAGGAAGCCAACCAACAACATCAACAGGCAGGCATTAAAATGGAATCCCCAAGGAAAGAGAAAAAAGGAATGGCCGAAGAACAAATGGAGGAGAGACACTGAGGTCAAAGTTAGTTGATGGGGACGCTCCTGATCTACCACTGAGAACAGAGGACGATGGAGACGGGAGGTCATCAATGGCCTATGCTCCACTGGGAGTTAACAGCCAAGAGAAGAAGAAGATGTTAAGTTTAACAGAGCTGACACGAGTAAAGCCACCTACAAAAAGCTAAAGTAACTCTATGGGTCAGGCAGCATCTGTGGAGGGAAATGTACAGTCGATTCTTCAGATCAAGACCCTTCAACAGGACTGGGTGCTGAATGAGTTCCTCCAGCATCTTGTTTGTCTGACTCAAGGTAAGGGGTCTGGACCCAAATTGCCAACTGTCCATTTCCCTCCATAGATGTTGTCCGACACTCAGAGTTCCTCCAGTTTGTTGTTGTTTCTGCAGTCACTTGTGTGACCAATGAGTGAAGATACATCAGTGAAAGGTGTTCAAAAATATACTGAAGCCTCTGTAGGTCAGCGTCAACTGTAAATGTTGTGTCCTAGCTGTTTAGATGCACAAGCCAGGACGGTATAATAAGGCGAGCAGGCTGTTGCCCATATAACAGGCTCCCTCACTCCAAGCAGCTGAGGAACCCAAAGGAACATAGAGACTAAAACAGTTTGGCACCAGCAGCATTGCAGGAGTTGGCAGTCAGGTTGACCTCATCATAGGACTGCCTTAGGGATTCCAGTTCCAGATTTTTCCCTAGGGGTTTACTCTTGAAACCTTCCCCATCAGTGCGTGTAGCCACAAAGCAGTGGAGGTTAGAGATCAGAGTTTTCCTTCTCGTAGATGAGCTGCCAACCATGGTTGAAAAGGACCATATGCCCGACGTGACTGCTTTAAAGGCACCAGTAACCCGCCTTTAATCCTTCTTCTGCCAGTGGGATTGGAAAAGAACACTGACAGGGATGGTGACATGGCAGCAATGGCTAGAATTTCTGGAAGCAATTCAGAAGGTAGAGGATATATACATCCCAATGAGGAAGAATTATTCTAAAGGTAAGATGACACAACCGTGGTTAACAAGAGAAGTCAAAACCAACATAAAAACTGAAGAGAGGGCATACAATAAAGCAAAAATTAATGAGAAGCGAAAGGATTAGGAAGCTTTTAAAAACCACTGGAAGGCAACTGAAAAAAGTCATTAAGCAGGTAAAGATGGAATACGAAAGTAAGCTAGCCAATAATATTAAAGAGGATACCAAAAGCTTCTTCAGATGCATAAAGCGTAAGAGAGGTGAAAATGGATATCGGACCCCTGGAAAATGGTGCTGGACAGGTAGTAATGGGGGTCATCGAAATGGCAGACAAGCTGAATAAATATTTTGCATCAGTCTTCACTGTGGAAGATGCTTCCAGTATGATGGAAGTTCCAGGAGTCAGGGGTCATGAAGTGTGTGAAGTTGCCATAACTAGAGAGAAAGTTCATGGGAAACAGAAAACTCTGAAGGTGGGTAAGTCACCTGGATGGTATACACCCCAGAGTTCTGAAAGACGTGGGAGAAGAGATCATGGAGACATTAGTAATGATCTTTCGAGAATCACTAGATTCCAGAAGACTGGAAACTTGCAAATGTCACTCCACTATTCAAGAAGGGAGAGAGGCAGAAGAAAGGAAACTATAGGCCAGTTAATCTAACCTCAGTTGTTGGGAAGATGTTGGAGTCAATTATTAAGGATGAGGTCTCAGGGTACTTGGAGGCACATGATAAAATAGGCCTTAGCCAGTACGGTTAACTCAGGGGAAAAGCTTGCCTGACAAATCCATTGGAATTCTTTGAAGAAATAGCAAGCAGGATAGCCAAAGGAGAATCCGTTGATGTTGTGTACTTGGATTTTCAGAAGGCTTTTGACAAGGTGCCAGACATGAGGCTGTTTAACAAGTTACAAGCCCATGGTACTACAGGAAAGAGTTTAGTATGGATAAAGCAATAGTTGATTGACAGGAGGCAAAGAGATGGAATAAAGGGAGCCTTTTCTGGCTGGCTGCTGGTGACTAGTGGTGTTCCACAGGGGTCTGTGTTGGGACCAACTCTTTTTTTGTTATATGTCAATGTTTGAATGATGGATTTGATGGCTTTGATGAAAAGTTTGCAGATAATGTGAAGACAGGTGGAATGGCAGATAGTTTTAAAGAAGAGATGCTATGGAGGAACTTAGCCAGATTAGGAGGATAGGCAAATGTGGCAGATGGAATGCAGTGGCGGGAATTGTTTGCTCATGCACTTTGGTAGAAGAAATGGAAGGTTTGACTATTTTCTAAACTGAGAAAAAATACAGGATTCGCTGAAGGTTAGTTTGGAGGCCAATGAAAGGTATGAAAACTCTTTCCACAGATGGGACAGGTTTTGACTTGGGGGTAGACAAGTTGCTATTGTGAGATGGTACACCATGACTATTAGACATAGGAGCAGAATTAGGCCATTTGGCCCATTGAGTCTACTATGCCATTTCACATGGCTGATCAGTTTTTACTCTCAGCCCCAGTCTCCTGCTCCTGTATCCCTTCATGCCCTGGCCACTCAAGAATCTGTCAGCCTCTGCCTTAAATATACATAAAGGCTTGGCCTCCACACTGCCTGTGGCAATGAATTAAACAGATTCACCACTCTCTGGCCAAAGAAATTCTCTCATCTCCATTCTAAAAAAATTCCCCTCTATTGTGAGGCTGGGTCTTCTGGTCTTAGACACTCCCACATTAGGAAACATCCTCTCCACATCTACTCTATCAAGGCCTTTCACCATTCGATAGGTTCCAGTGAGGTCACCCTTTATTCTTCTGAATTCTAGTGAATACAGGCCCAGAGCCATCAAACGTACATCATATGACAAGCCATTCAGCATTGGAATCATTTTCGTGAAACTCTTTTGAATCCTCTCCAGTTTCAGCACAGCCTTTCTAAGATAAGGGGCCCAAAACCGCTCACAATACTCCAAGTGAGGCCTCAACAGTGCTTTATAAAGTTTCAACATTACATCCTTGCTTTTATATTCTAGTCCTCTTGAAATGAATGATAACCACATTTGCCTTCCTCACCACAGACTAACCTGCAAATTAGCCTTTAGGGAATCTTGCACAAGAACTCCCAAATGCCTTTGCACCACACATTTTTGCATTTTCTCTCCATTTAGAAAATAATCAACCTTTTCGTTTCTTCTACCAGAGTGCATGACCATACATGTCCCGACACTATATTCCATTTGCCAGTTTTTTGCCCATTCCCTTAATCTGTCTAATTCCTTATGTAGTGTCCCTATTTCCTCAAAACTACCTGTCCCTCCACCTATCTTCACATCGTCTGCAAACATTGGAAAAAAGTCATCAATTCCATCAAAATCAACCAATTCTTGTTTGGCTATCATGCTTGTTATTTCTTCAAGAATTCCAACAGATTTGTTAAGCAAGATTTTTCCTTGAGGTAACAATGCTGACTATGCCCTATTTTATCATGTGCTTCCAAATACCATGAAACCACATCCTCAACTATCAACTCCAACATCTTCCCACCCACTGAGGTCAGACTAACTGACCTATCATTTCCTTTCTTCTGCTTCTCTCCCTTCTTGAAGAGTGAAGTGACATTTGCAGTTTTTCAGTCTTCCAGAACCATTTCAAATTTTAGTGATTCTTGAATGATCATTTTTAAAAATGCCTCCACAATCTCTTCAGCCACCTCTTTCAGAACTCTGGGGCATACACCATCCGGTCCAGGTGACTTACCCACCTTCAGACCTTTCAGTTTCCCAAGAACCTTCTCTCTAGTTATGGTAGCTTCACACACTTCATAACGCTGACATCTGGAACTTCTACCATACTACTAGTGTCTTCCACAGTAAAGACTGATGCAGTTCGACCGCCATTTCCTTGGCCCCTATACTACCTCTCAAGCATCATTTTCCAGTGGTCCGATACTCACTCTTGCCTCTCTTTTACACTTTATATATCTGAAAAATCCTTTGGTATCCTCTAATATTATTGGCTACCTTAGTTTCGTATTCCATCTTTTCCTTCTTAATGACTTTTTTAGTTGCCTTCTGTTCATATTTGAAAGCTTCCCAATCCTCTAAATTCCTACTAATTTTTGCTCTATTATATGCCCTCTCTTCGGCTTTTACGTTGGTTTTGACTTCCCTTGTTAGCCACAGTTGTGTCATATTTCCTTTAAAATACTTCCTCTTTGGGATGTATATATCCTGGGCCTTCCGAATTGCTTCCAGAAATTCCAGCCATATGCTGCTCAGCTGTCATCCTGCCAGTGTTCTTTTCCAATCAATTCTGGCCATCTCCTCTTTCATGCCTCTGTAATTTGCTTTACTCCACTGTAATATTGATATAGTGGTGCTAGAAAGTTTATGAACCCTATAGAATTTTCGCTATTTCTGCAAAAACATGACCTAAAATGTGATCAGATCTTCACTTAAGTCCTAAAACTGGATAAAGAGAACCAGATTAAATAAATAACACAAAAAAAATTATACTTGTTCATTTATTTATTAAGAAAAATGATCCAATATTACATGTATTTGTTGGATAAAGCTTATGAACCTCTGGGGCAATGCCTTTGACAAAAGCTATTTGGAGTCATGTGTTCCAATCAATGAGATGAGATTGGAGGCGTGGATTGTAGAGGCACCCTGTTCTTTTTCAAAAAAGACACACAAAGTCAGGTTACTGACAGAGCCTTGCTCTTCTCAAGAAAAATCTGTTTATGTGCACCATGCAGTGATCAAAACAACTTTCAGAGAACATTAGAAGAAGAGTTGTAGAGATGCATGAAGCTGGAAAAAGGCACAAAAGCATTTCTAAAGTCTTGAGTGTTCATCAGTCCTCAGTAAGAGAAATTCTCTACTAATGAAGCAAATTCCGTACAGTTGCTACTCTCCCTAGGAGTGGGCATCCAGCAAAGATCATACTAAGAGCACAACATGCAACGTTGGGGGAGGTGAAAAAGAACCCGGGGTAACAGCAAAACACTGCAGAAACCTTTGTTCATGTGCTCTCTATAAGAAAAACACTGAACAAGAATGGTGTTCATGGAAAGACACCATGGAGGAAACCAGTGTTCTCTAAAATAAAACATTGCTGCATGCTTCAAGTCAAGTCAAGTCAAGTCACTTTTTATTGTCATTTCAACTATAACTGCTGGTAAAGAACATAGTAAAAATGAGACAATGTTTTCCAGGACCATGGTGCTACACGAAGCAATACAAAAACTACACTGAACTACATAAGAAAAAACACAGAAACTACACTAGACTACAGTCCTATCCAGGACTGCATAAAGTGCACAGAACAGTGCAGGCACTACAATAAATAATAATAAATAATAAACAAGACAGTAGGGACAGTAGAGGGTATAGAAGGTTGGTGTCAGTCCAGGCTCTAGGTATTGAGGAGTCTGATGGCTTGGGGGGAGAAACTGTTACATAGTCTGGTCATGACAGCCCAAATACTTCGGTGCCTTTTGCCAGATGGCAGGAGGGAGAAGAGTTTGTATGAGGGGTGCGTGGGGTCCTTCATAATGCTGTTTGCTTTAAGGATGCAGTGTGTGGTGTAAATGTCTGTGATGGCGGGAAGAGAGACCCCGATGATCCTCTCAGCTGACCTCACTATCTGCTGCAGGGTCTTGCAATCCGAGACGGTGCAATTTCCGAACCTGGCCATGATGCAGCTGCTCAGGATGCTCTCAATACAACCTCTGTAGAATGTGGTGAGGATGGGGGGTGGGAGATGGACTTTTCTCAGCCTTCGCAGAAAGTAGAGATGCTGCTGGGCTTTCTTTGCTATGGAGCTGATGTTGAGGGACCAGGTGAGATTCTCCACCAGGTGAACACCAAGAAATTTGGTGCTCTTAACGATCTTTACGGAGGAATCATCAATGTTCAGCGGAGAGTGGTCACTGTTTGCAAAATACCACCTGGATGTTCTACAATGCTTCTGGGTCAATGTTTTATGAACAGATGAGACAAAAGTTGAACTTCTTGACAGAAATGCACATAGTTATGTTTAGAGAAAAAAGGGCACTGCACTCCAACACCAAAACCTCACTCCAACTGTGAAGCATGGTGGAAGGAACATCATGGTTTGAGGCTCTTTTGCTGCCTCAGGGCCTGGACAGCTTGCAATCGTTGAGGGAACAATGAATTCAAAATTGTATGGAGACATTTTACTGGAGAATGTCAGGGTAGCAGCCCATCATCTGAAGCTTAATAGAAGGTGGTTAATGCAACAAGACAATGATCCGAAAAGCAGGAGTAAATCAACAACAGAATGGTTTAAAAAGAAGAAAATCGGTGTTTTGAAATAGCTGAGTCAGAGTCCTGACCTTAATCCTGTAGAAATGTTGTGGAAAGACCTGAAGCAAGCAGTTCATGCAAAGAAGCCCACCAACATCCCAGAGTAGGAGCAGTTTTGTAAGGAAGAATGGCCTAAAATTTCTCCAAGACAGGTCAGAATAACAGTTACCGGAAATGTTTGTTCGAAGTTATTGCTGTACAAGGGGCTCAAATCAGTTACTGAAAGCAAAGGTTCACATACTTTTTCCAACAAATACATGTGATAGTAAGTCATTTTTCTCAATAAATAAATGAACAAGTATAATTATTTGTGTTATTTATTTATTTGGGGTCTCTTTATCTAGTTTTAAGCCGCATGAAGATCTGATTACATTTTAGGTCATAATTATGCAGAAGTAGAGAAAATTCTACAGGATTCACAAACTTTCTAGCGCCACTGTACATCTGATTCTAGCTTCTTCTTCTCAGATTTCTGGGTGATTCGATCACTTTCCCCTAAGAGTTCTTTTACCTTAAGCTCTCTAATCAATTCCGGTTCATTCCACAACACACAGTCCAGAATAGCTGATTCCGTAGTGGGTTCAACCAGGAGCTGCTCTAAGAAGCCATCTCGTAGCCAATCTAGGAATTCCTTCTCCTGTAATCCAGCACAAACTTGATTTTCCCAATTTACCTGCATATTGAAGTGCCCCATGACTATTCTAACATTGTCTTTTTGGCATGCATTTTCTATCTCCCGTTGTAACTTGTAGACCGCATCCTTACGATTGTCTGGAGGTCTGTATACAACCCCCACCAGGGTCTTTTTACCCTTGCGGTTCCTTACCTCTATCCACAATAATTCAACACCCTCCCACCCTATGTCACCTCTTCCTAATGATTTTATTTCATTTTTTACCAACAGAGCTTTGCCACCCCCTCTGCCTTCCTGCCTATCCTACAATACAATGTGTATCCTTGGACATTAAGCTCCCATCTATAATCTTCTTTCGGCCATAATTCAGTGATGCCTACAACATCATACTTGCCAATCTATAACAATGCTTCAAGTTCATCCATCTTATTCCGTATACTGCGCAGATTCAAATTTCACACCTTTAGTTCTGTATTCACCTTTTTCCATTTTGTCTGCCTTTTTCCAGTTCATCGTGTTGAATGAAATTTTGGCCTATATCAGCCTCTCCTTGCTAGGAGTCTCACTACACATTGCCTCTGCTTGCAAACCAGCTACCTCTTCTTCAGCATGATCACTCCAGTTCCCAACCCCTGCCAAGTTAGTTTAAACCCAACTGAACAACTCCAGTCAACATCTCACACATGCATTAGGGTCAGAGTTAGCGTTGCCCCTGGAGCCAATCTCACTGCACTTTACACTAATAGATGCACACCTTCTGCGCTTTCTGAGTGTTCACAATGTATGGCCTTGAGGCTCTCTGTGCCATCCTGAATGCGCCTTTTCCTGAATGTTCCTCTACGAGTCTGTGGTGGCCAGTGCTATCATGTTTGCTGTTGTGTGCTGGGGCAGCAGGCTGAGGGTAGCAGACACCAACAGTATCAACAAACTCATTCGTAAGGCCAGTGATATTGTGGGGATGGAACTGGACTCTCTGACAGTGATGTCTGAAAAGAGGATGCTGTCCAAGTTGCATGCCATCTTGGACAATGTCTCCCATCCACTACATAATGTACTGGGTGGGCACAGGAGTACATTCAGCCAGAGACTCATTCCACCGAGATGCAGCACAGAGCGTCATAGGAAGTCATTCCTGCCTGTGGCCATCAAACTTTACAACTCCTCCCTTGGAGGATCAGACACCCTGAGCCAATAGGCTAGTGCTGGACTTATTTCCTGGCATAATTTACATATTACTATTTAATTATTTATGGTTTTATTACTATTTAATTATTTATGGTGTAACTGTAACGAAAACCAATTTCCCTCGGGATCAATAAAGTATGACTATGACTATGACTACTGGGCAAGAGAGGAAAAAAAACACAAATGATAAAAGAGCAATTCTACAAAACTAAAAGGAAAGACATATAAAATACAAAGTGAGCATAGAGCTTAACAATGGACTTATGAAAAGAATAACAAAGTGTCAAGACATACGAGAAGGAATGGAAAAAGAGGGTCTGAAAGAAATATCAAATTTGATGTCAACCATTTTTTACAATTATGGCAAGAAAATAGGTCATCAAAACCAAAGCAACTGCACTGAAAATGGTAGAGGAGGAAACTGTTGATTACATTTACAAATTTACACTCAGTTTAGTATCTACAACAATAGCGTGCTGAATATTGCATGGATTAGTGAGCTTATAGCAACGAAAAATATAATACCGTTGAAGTCAGAAAATCAGAATCAGGTTTAATATCACCGGCATACAATATGTTGAGGAATTTGTTGGCTTGCAGCAGCAAGTCACTGCAATACATAAAGAACTATAAATTACAATAAAATATACAAATAAAAATTAAATTAAATAAGTTGCGCAAAAAGAGAGGGAAAAAACTGACGTAGTGCACAAGGGGTAAATGTCTAGAGTCAGAATCAGGTTTAATAGCACTGGAACATACATCAAAGTTGCTGGTGAACGCAGCAGGCCAGGCAGCATCTATAGGAAGAGGTGCAGTCGACGTTTCAGGCCGAGACCCTTCGTCAGGACTAACTGAAGGAAGAGTGAGTAAGGGATTTGAAAGTTGGAGGGGGAGGGGGAGATCCAAAATGATAGGAGAAGACAGGAGGGGGAGGGATACAGCCGAGAGCTGGACAGGTGATAGGCAAAAGGGGATACGAGAGGATCATGGGACAGGAGGTCCGGGAAGAAAGACAAGGGGGGGGGGTGTTGACCCAGAGGATGGGCAAGAGGTATATTCAGAGGGACAGAGGGAGAAAAAGGAGAGTGAGAGAAAGAATGTGTGCATAAAAATGAGTAACAGATAGGGTACGAGGGGGAGGTGGGGCCTTAGCGGCAGTTTGAGAAGTCGATGTTCATGCCATCAGGTTGGAGGCTACCCAGACGGAATATAAGGTGTTGTTCCTCCAACCTGAGTGTGGATTCATCTCCACAGTAGAGGAGGCCATGGACAGACATGTCAGAATGGGAATGGGATGTGGAATTAAAATGTGTGGCCATTGGGAGATCCTGCTTTCTCTGGCGGACAGAGCGTAGATGTTCAGCAAAGCGGTCTCCCAGTCTGCGTCGGGTCTCACCAATATATAAAAGGCCACATCGGGAGCACCGGACGCAGTATATCACCCCAGTCAACTCACAGGTGAAGTGATGCCTCACCTGGAAGGACTGTTTGGGGCCCTGAATGGTGGTAAGGGAGAAAGTGTAAGGGCATGTGTAGCACTTGTTCCGCTTACACGGATAAGTGCCAGGAGGGAGATCAGTGGGGAGGGATGGGGGGGACGAATGGACAAGGGAGTTGTGTAGGGAGCGATCCCTGCGGAATGCAGAGAAAGGGGGACATCTTTCCCTGTGCAGTAGCCCGTCCATACCAGACGGTGATGCAACCAGTCAGAATGTTCTCCATGGTGCAGATGAGATGCAGTGTTAGAAGGTTTTCATCCTAGGATGCCAGTAGGTGAGAATTCAAAAAATACAACTTACAAAATTCTCTTAATTTAGGAAAAACAGAGAACCAGAGAGCACAGCTTTCAGGTAGGGGTCGGCGGGGGCTGGTTTCACCTGGACTGTAAGGTCCTGTAATTGATTGCTTTAGGACTGACCTGGAATAGCTGAATTCAAAGGTCAATGTAACAGTAGATTTTAATGAATGTGGACAAACACTGCAGGTGTTGGAAATCTGAAATAAAATTTTAAAATGCAGAACTGCATCTGTGGAGATAGCAGTGATGAAGGGAACTGACCTGAGGGTGCTGGCTGTTTCTTTATTCACAGGTGCTGCCTGACCCAGTCATTACACAACACGCACACCTATGTTAGCTGTAAGACCAGTAACTGATTCCACGCTTGAGAATAGGTTAAGGCTGATAGGTGAAACATTTAAGGGGAGGAACATCTTCACTCAGACAGTGGTGGGAGGTGGAACGAGCTGCCAGCGGCAATGGTGGATGCAGGTTCGATAGCAACACGTAAGAGAAGGTTGGATAAGTTCATGGATGGAAAGGGGCTGGAGGGCTATGGTCCAGGGGCAGGTAGATGGCGCTAGGCAGATTAATAGTTCAGCACAGACTAGATGTGTATTTAATATTTCAATAATACACGAGTAATCATGTTTAATTATATGTTTGATTAAGCATTCTTGTTCATTTAAATAATTAAGTACAAGTTATACCAATGAATTGATCCACTTGACCCGAAACAGGAGGGTGTGGGCCATGGCAGTCAAAGCTCAAACTGGGCATGGCACCTGATGATGATGATGATGATGATGATGACAGGTTATATGTAAAACTACATTAATTAAATACGTCATCATGCTATCACATGATACGTGTGCACCTCACTTAAAGCAAAAAACAAAGATACACCCACATTTCAGAATTCCCTTGAGTTTCTTTGAATTAATTTCATGTTTTGAAGTTATAAAACATAAGAAGCTGGGCCAAAGAGCCTGTCTCTGTACTGTAGTGTTGTATGACTCAATGACTCTTCAAGATTCAAGATAGTTTACTGTCATTCTTCAGTACACAAGTGTAAAGGAGAACAAAATGGAAGTTACTCCGAATCTGATGCAACTTAAAAAACACAATAATTATGATTATAAATGCAATACTATAAACACAATGTACAAGTAACTGTTTGAGTGTGGTCATCTACACATAAATAAAGGCATCCATTAGTCTTGTGAGACCATGGATCTGTGCCTGGAAAGTCTTCACTCTGGGCAAGGTTGTATGGAAGACCAGCAGTTGCCCATGCTGCAAGTCCCTCCTCTCCACGACACCAATGTTGTCCAAGGGAAGGGCATTAGGACCCATACAGCTTGGCACCAGTGTCGTCGCAGAGCAATGTGTGATTAAGTGCCTTGCTCAAGGACACAACACATGTTGCCTAGGCTGGGGCTCGAACTCACGACCTTCAGGTAGCTAGTCCAATGCCTTAACCACTTGGCCACATGGCCACACTATATACATAAGATTAGCTTATAAACATAGATTGATTGTATGCACATAAAGGTGCAGGAGTGTCCATGCATAAGGTAACTCTGGCAGGAAATGATAAAGCGTCGAAATGATTGTTGGCAAGAAGAACTCTTCTAAGTGGCATTGGGGCATTTGAAAACACAATAGGACAGTGACTGTGTCGATGTAGGTGTGAGATGTGGAGTGTAAGTATACTGTACAGTGGCAGTGCATGGAGGGATGAAGCGTGCCGAGGGGCTGTGGCAAGGTGTGACTGATGTCTATGCAGTGGTGGTGTGGGGTAGAAGGGTAGGTTAGTGGGTGGAGGTGTTGATCAGCCTTACTGCTTGGGGAAAGTAACTGTTTTTGAGTCTGGTGGTCCTGGTCTGGATGCTACATAGACTCCTCTCTGATGAGAGTGGAACAAACAGTCCATAAGTAGGGTGGGCGGATCCTTCATTATATTACTGGTCTTTTTTCCAGACATAGATATATATCTGTCTATCTATCTATATCCATTGAGCACATCTGCATGGAGCACTGTCACAGGGAAGCTGCATCCATTATCAGGGATCCTCGCCACCCAGGCCATGCTCTCTTCTTGCTGCTGCAACCAGGATAAAGGTACAGGAGGCTCAGGGCCCACATCGCCAGGTCATTACACATCAGCCATCAGGCTCCTGAACCAGAGGGGATAACTTCAGTGAACTTCACTCGCCCCAGCACTGAACTATTCCCATGACCTATGGACTCACTTTCCAGGACTCTTCATCTCATGTTCTTGTTATTTATTGCTTAGTTATTTATTATTGTTATTTTGTTTGTTTGTTTCCTTTGTATTTACTGTGAATGCCCACAAAAAAATGAATCTTAGGTTTGTATTAGGTGACATATATGTACTTTGATAACTCACTTTGACAATGGGCAAGCTGGTGCTGGTGATGTGTTGGGCAATTTGAACTACCCATTTTAGAGGCTGCCTTATCCTACTGTACTTCACCGTCTAAAAGAATTGGCCAAGAGAACTCGCTTCATGCAATAAGCTGCTTTGATCCTTCCAGCTTAATTTAATCTTTAAATGAATTTTAAGTCGGCCTGAACACAATAGCTAAAATGGTTCTTTCGGTGCTGTGGAAATTCTACGGTATCACGTTTAGTCCTCACACTAGATGTAACCCAGACCTGTCCATAGATTATCGCTAATTCTTCCAATAAAGTTCCATGGCATTTCAATTCTTCTGCAGCCTTCTGTCACTGGAATCTTCGGAATTCTCCACCCCAGTGAGCTGCGGATGCCAAGTCATTTAATATGTTCAAGGCTGAAATAGATTTCTGGACTACAGGGGAACCATGAGCTGTGGAAATCAGGCATGAAGAATTTGAATGCAATAGTCCGATCAGCTATGATCCTACTGCACAGGCTCAAGAGGATTTATGACCTTCTCCTCTTCCTACATGTTAGATACATAGATCAATCTGTCATTGAGAGATTCTGAGACTGTGGGTTTCTTTTAATACATATTTCCAAAATAAACCTTATTCAGAACAAGCATATATAAAAAGGAATTAACACCATGCAAAGCATTTTATATTCTTAGTATTCTTACTATGGTGGTTGAGATGGAAAATAAATCAGCCATAAAGACAAGAGATTCTGCAGATGCTGGAAGTTCAGAGCAACACACACAAAGTGCTGGAGGAACTCAGCAGGTCTGGCAGCATCTATGGAGCAGAATAAGTAGTCGGCATTACTTATTTATTTATTATTTGTTCGTTTATTGAGATGCAGCACAGAACAGGCCCCTCCAGCCCTTCGAGCTGTGCTGCCCAGAAATCCCCCAATATAATCCTAGCCTGATCACGGGACATTTACAATGAGCAATTAACCTACCTTTGGACTGCGGGAGGAAACTCACATAGTCATGAGGAGAACATACAAATTCCATACAGACAACAGCGGGAATTGAATCCGGGTCACTGGTACTGTAAAACATTGTACTAACCACTACGCTCCCTTGCCACCCTGGCCAAGACCCTTCATCAAGAATGGCAAAGCAGACCTGATGGGTTGTAGGACCTGATTCTGCTTGTATGTCTTATAGTATAGAAACATAGAAACATAGAAAATAGGTGCAGGAGTAGGCCTTTCAGCCCTTCGAGCCTGCACCGCCATTTATTATGATCATGGCTGATCATCCAACTCAGAACCCCGCCCCAGCCTTCCCTCCATACCCCCTGACCCCTGTAGCCACAAGGGCCATATCTAACTCCCTCTTAAACATAGCCAATGAACTGGCCTCAACAGTTTCCTGTGGCAGAGAATTCCACAGATTCACCACTCTCTGTGTGAAGAAGTTTTTCCTAATCTCGGTCCTAAAAGGCTTCCCCTCTATCCTCAAACTGTGACCCCTCGTTCTGGACTTCCCCAACATCCGGAACAATCTTCCTGCATCTAGCCTGTCCAATCCCTTTAGGATCTTATACATTTCAATCAGATCCCCCCTCAATCTTCTAAATTCCAACGAGTACAAGCCCAGTTCATCCAGTCTTTCTTCATATGAAAGTCCTGCCATCCCAGGAATCAATCTGGTGAACCTTCTTTGTACTCCCTCTATGGCAAAGATGTCTTTCCTCAGATTAGGGGACCAAAACTGCACACAATACTCCAGGTGTGGTCTCACCAAGGCCTTGTACAACTGCAGTAGTACGTCCCTGCTCCTGTACTCGAATCCTCTCGCTATAAATGTCAGCATACCATTCGCCTTTTTCACCGCCTGCTGTACCTGCATGCCCACTTTCAATGACTGGTGTATAATGACACCCAGGTCTCGTTGCACCTCCCCTTTTCCTAATCGGCCACCATTCAGATAATAATCTGTTTTCCTATTTTTGCCACCAAAGTGGATAACTTCACATTTATCCACATTAAATTGCATCTGCCATGAGTTTGCCCACTCACCCAACCTATCCAAGTCACCCTGCATCCTCTTAGCATCCTCCTCACTGCTAACACTGCCGCCCAGCTTCGTGTCATCCGCAAACTTGGAGATGCTGCATTTAATTCCCTCATCCAAGTCATTAATATATATTGTAAACAACTGGGGTCCCAGCACTGAGCCTTGCGGTACCCCACTAGTCACCGTATAATGAGCAATATATTCAGTTTCTGCTGGATCTGTACGTGGTAGTGTCAGTGTATTATTTTTATATAGCACCTTTGCCACTCATGACTTCCACTGTTTGAGTGGCTTTCCTGCTGGAAGCGACCCTTCAATGCCCAGTTGCGGAAGGAGCCTAGGCTGTGGTCCTTCCCCACAAAACTCTTGTGTTGGCTGCACCAAGCTTCAATGCGTCCCTCAGCATGTACTCCCACAGTCTGGAATGTGGGAATGCCAGTCAGCAACATTCCCTTACCGACACCTCACCGTGACGGAACACCAACAAGCTCAGGGAAACTAAGGGGCATCTTTCACTGAACTGATGATCTTCCAGCAACACTTGATTGTGTGATGCTGTTAAAAAAAAGTGCTATAATTTCTTTATTTAAATTGTTTGAGTACACTTCAGTAAGAATGCATAACCAAGCTTTAATCCCCACCACTTAACAGATGGGCACTAACTTTAGATTCCAGGGCTTGGTGGTGAAACACTTGTACCTTGGTGGCAGTTTTGATAAATATGGTGAAAAACTAGAATCAGTTCAAGTTTCAGCTCTGAACGGGCGACCAGCTGTCTAAAGGGATCTCACGCCATGTGAAGTGCAACCAATTTTGTGTCAAGTGAATTATACAGTATAATGTTCTGAAAATTTCCAGTCACTTCTAAGATTAGTACAGTCATAAAAGAGAAGGCTAAGTCTCAGAATCCCAAGAAGAGTTGGATTTTACACGTGCCGCACTGTTCAAAATTAAATCTCAAAACTAGACTAACAGTGTCGGAATGGGTACAGTGTCAGGAATATCTATACCCTCACTACACCATTTTTCTTCAATTATTCAGATTCAGTTTTATTTATCACATGTACATATATCAAAACATACGACAAAATGCGTCTTATTCATTAACAACCAGCACAACAAAGGATGTGCTGGGAGCAGCCCACAAGTGTCACACTTGATTGAAACCTATCAAATGCAAATGTTGAAAGGCCTTGATAGACTGGATGTGGAAAGGATGTTTCCTATGGTGGGAAAGTCTAATACCAGAGGACACAGACTCAGAATAGAGGGGCATCCTTTTAGGAACAGAGATGAGAAGGAATTTCTTTAGCCTGAAAGAGGTGAATCTGTGGAATTCATTGCCACAGGCAGCAGTGGAGACCAAGTCTTTGTGTACATTTGAGGTAGAGGTTGATAGATTCTTGATTGGTCAGGGCATGAAGGGATACAGGGACAAGGCAGGAGATCAGGAATGAGAGGAAAAATAGATCAGTCATGATGAAATGGTGGAGCAGACTTGATGGGCCAAATGGCCTAATTCTGCTCCTATATTTAATGGGCTTACGGCATTACGGTCATATGTCTGGTGCAAGCATAGCATGCCCAGCAGGTTCAGCAGAACAACACAGAACACAGCTAAACAAAAACATACCAAGCCACAATGTAACAACAGTAAAACAAGCTCCGTTCCTCCCTCCCTAACCTGACCCCTAACTCCCCTCTCCGTCCCCAAACCATCCCTACAAACCGAAAAAAAAACCTTAGAAACCAATTAAGCCTGAACCATAATCTTGATGAAGGTTGTAGCTTGGCACCATCTTGACTTCTTTTAGAGCCAATCACAAAAGAAACATGAATGTACTACCCGTGCCAGTATCACCGAGGCATAGTATCACACACAAAATGCTGGAGGAACTCAGCAGTCCAGGCAGCATCGATGGAAAAAAGGACAGTTGATGTTTTGGGTCAAAACCCTTCAGCAGGACTGGAGAAAAAAAAGCTGAGGAGTAGATTTGAAAGGTGGGGGGAGAGGAGAGAGAAAACACCAGGCGATAGGTGAAACTTGGAGGGGGAGGGATGAAGCAAAGAGCTAGGAAGTTGATTGGTGAAAGAGACAGAAGGCCATGGAAGAAAGAATACAGGGGACCAGAGGGAGGCGATGAGTGGGCAAGGAGATAACATGAGAGAGGGACAAGGGGATGAGAAATTTTGAGGGGGCAGGGGTGGAGGCATTACCAGAAGTTTGAGAAATCGATGTTCATGCCATCAGGTTGGAGGCTACTCAAAAGGAATGTAAAGTGTTGTTCCTTCAACCTAAGTGTGACCTTTTCACGACAATGAAGGAGGCCATGGATAGACATATTGGAATGGGAATGGAAAGCGAAATTAAAACGTGTGGCCACTGGGGATCTTGATTGGTTAGTGCATTAAAAGATACTGAGAGAAGGCAGGAGATTGGGGCTGACAGGAAAATTGGATCAGGCATGATGAAATGGTGGGGTGGACTTGAAGGGGCAAATGGCTTAATTCTGTTCCAATATCTTATAGTCTTACTTTCTCAAATGGATGCAAATAATTTTGAAAGGTCTGTTTTGAAGGACAGATTATCCTTTGGTAATACAGGTTTAGTCAAAGAGCTGGAAATTTGGTGGGGTAAATGATTTATAAAAACAATCTATTTTACAGAAAACAGAGTCCATTAGCTTTCTGAGGGGCAGGTCATGCCTCATGAGCCTGATTGAATTCTTTGAGGGCATGACAAAACAGAAGATAGAGAGTGATGTGATGTATATAGATCTTAGTAAGGATTTGGACAAGTTTCCCCACAGCAGGATCATTCAGAAAGCAGAAAGCAGAAAGCATGAGATCCAGTGAAACTTGGTTGTGTGGATTCAGAACTGGCTTGCCTACAGAAGGCAGACGGTAATAGTAGGTGGAACATACTCTGCCTGGAGGTCAATGATGAGCGGTTTTCCACGGGAATCTCTTCTGGGTCTCCCTTTCTTTGTGATTCTTATAAGTGATTTGGATGAGGTAGTCCGGTGGTAGATATGCCCAGGCATCATCCCTCATGAAGATGGCAGACTATGTCATCAAAACGTCGGTTAAAATTGCTAACTGTATCTGAGTAGCCCAAGAAGAGTTTATTTGTCACATACACTGGGAAAGCACTAGTTCCTTTTTCACTTAATCTGGTAAATTCGAAAACAGTCTGAAGTCAAAGATAACAACAGGTAAAGACATAAATAACAAGACACTGGAAAAGGTACATGGATAGGAAAGGTTTAGAGGCAAATGGGTCAAATGCGGGCAGGTGGGACGAGCTCAGATAGCCATCTTGGTATGGACGAGTTGGGCTGCAAAGCTTGTTTCTGTGCTGTATTCTGCTATGACTCAACACCACATCCCCATACTCTCTTCTCACTGCTGCCATTGGGAAGGAGGTACAGGAGCCTCAGGTCCCGCACCACCAGGTTTAGGAACAATTATAATTCGTTTATTTTCACCTGACTGTGCATATATACTGTACACCCAAGTGAAACAGCGTTCCTCCAGACCACAGGGCACCTACAAAACATATATCACACATAGCACATAAAACAAAATATTGCATTATAAATAAGTTAGTAAAGCATAATTCAAAATGTATGTAGTAAAGTGCAGCACAGATAAATAGTAAACAGCTCACTGTCCTAGTGCGAGATGTCAGTGGTGGCAGTGTATTCGTTAGTCTCAGAGCCTGAGGTAAGAAGCTGTTACCCAGTCTGGTGCTTCTGTACCCCCTTTCTGACAGTAGTTGGTCAAAGAGATTCTGGGAAGGGTGGTAGGGGTCCTCAACAATGCTTTGGGCACTTTGTCTGCAGCATTCCTGGTAAATGTTACAAATAGGGGAGAGGGAGACTCTGATGACCCTCTTGGCGGATTTCACTGTCCTCCGTAGGGTCTTGTGGCTCGATGCCTTACAGCATCCATACCACACAATGACACATCCATAATGGACAGTCTCGATGGTGCTCCTGGAGAAAGTTGTTAGAATGGGGATGGGAGCCTTCCACACCTCAATTTCCTCAGAACGTGTTTATGCTGCTGTGCCTTCTTGACTAGTGAAGAGGTATTGTGGGTCCAGGTTAGATTGTCCATTATGTGCACACCAAGGAACTTTGTGCTCTTCACTCTCACCACGGCAGAACCACTAATGTGCAATAGAGACTGGTCAACCTGTGCCTTCCGGAAGTCCGCAATCATCTCTTTTGATTTTTCCACATTGAGACACAGGTTGTTGTTCTCACACCATGTTCTCAACCTCTCTACCTCCACTCAGTATGCTGATTCATCATTGTCGCTGATGAAGCCAGCCACTGTAGTATCATCGGTGAGTCTGATGATGCAGATTGAGCTGAATCTGGCAGTTCAGTCATGTGTCAGCAACATGAATTACCCTCCAACCACCGGGCTCCTGAACCAGTGTGGATAACTTCACTCTCCTCAACCCTGAACTGATTTCACAACTTACTGTGATGCCAAACCAAGTTATCAGAAGATTGATGCTAATGAGAGAGAGATAAGGGAGACAATGGAGAAACATTCAAAATGCTAATAAGAGAGAAGAGAGAGATTAACGAGGAAGAAACACAATTCAGATATTGATAGACCAGTTGCTTTGAACCTGAACTGTTTGAACTTTGATGGACAGACGATACCCCAGCAGGGGGATAAAAAGAACATGTTCGCCAAGGCACAACACACACCACGAGATCACGAGATAACGAGACCCTGGAAGAGCGGTGTGCCCCCACAAGTTGGTGGAAGTTTGGATGTCCGGTTCGCGGGAACCGACCACAGACTCACAGGGTGAAAAGGTACGATCGGCGGGAACCTGGTGTGTGTGTCCGCCCTTGCCTGGGTGCCGGGTTCACCGTGGAAGAACGGTTGTATCCGGAATGGAGGGGTCACAGTCGGTGACCACAGCGGGATAGAAGATATAAAAGGGTCCGCCCAAAAGCCAACTGCGAAGAACGTCAAAGGTCTGCTTGAATCAAATATGCATCTCTCTCTCTCTCTCCCCCCAATGGCACAACAGCGATTACTGCGAACTGCACTAAGCTGAACTGAACTCTGCGTCACTCGAGACTGATCATTTTACCCCTAGACTGCGATAGAGCTTGGTTGATTCCTATTACCCTAGTTCTGTGGACATGTGTGTTTTATCAATGCTAACCTGTTGCATTTATATCCTTACTGTGTTACTTATTTCTTTAATAAAACTTTATTAGTTTCTAGTAATCCAGACTCCAACTAGTGGTCCATTTCTGCTGGTTTGGCAACCCAGTTACGGGGTGCGTAACATTACAAATTCACTTTCAAGGACTCTACCCCTCATGTTCTCAGCATTATTTATTTACTTATATTTTGTGTTTGCACAGTTTGCCTTCATTTGCATGTTGGTTATTTGTCAGTCTTTGTGTGTACTTTTTCATAAATTGCATTGTATTTCTTTGTTTTCCTTTGAATGCCAGCAAGAAAATGAATGTCAAGGTAGAATACGGTAACATATATGCACTTTGGTAATAAATTTAATTTGAACTTTAAACTTAATTATTGGGATCAGGGTGGTCATAGGGACGTTTATGAAGCAGAACTTTTGAATTATGGGTACAGCCCAAGAATTGTCTTCCTCTCTCAGTGCAATTAAAATGGTTTAAGACCAAATGAGACCAGAGAAACTATCAGGATAACAATATTATTCCATGTTAGGAGCTGGTTATTATTGATGTTCAAAAATTGGCTAGCAGAGCTGCTCCTGTCATCTGGCAGGAGACCAAGAAATTCCCGCCAGACCACAGAAATATTGTAGCACATAAAAACACCACATCAGCCAAAAGCGTTACAGCTCCACAAACACAGACACACACACACACACACACACCTTTTTAAATAGGTGAGGCTGCAGTGCTCTGTTTGGCTCTATATTTCACCATAGCCTTGGTTCAAAAGTCAACCAGAGTTTGAGAGGTGAGATCGAATCAGTTTCAGATTTTTTTATCATGTGTATATTGAAACATGTGTCGTTTACATTAACAACAAACATCGAATGGATGTGATGGAAGTAGGCTATAAGTGTCGCCACACATTTGGGTGCCAGCATCGCTTGCCCACAGTGTTCAGCAAGCAACAACAATAGAAACAACGACAAAATAAAAAATACCCACAACAGCAAAACAAAACCCTCACACACAGAGACAGGCCTCCAGCCCCAGGCCCGGCCACCTTTGGGTCTCCAGTCCTTGGCCCTGAACTAGCAGACTTGCAGACATCGGACAAGGCAAACCAAGAGCTTCATCCTTCAAGCCATGTATAAGATGATGAGGGGCATTGATCATGTGGATAGCCAGAGGTTTTTTTCCCAGGGCTGAAATGGCTAACACGAGGGGAGCATAGTTTTCAGGTGCTTGGAGGTAGGTACAAGGGGGATGTCAGTGGCAGGTTTTTCACACAGAGAGTGGTGGGTGCATGGATTGCACTGCCAGAGACAGTGGTGGAAGTGGATACAATCAGGTGTTTTAAGAGACTCTTACGTAGGTACATGGAGCTTAGAAAAATAGAGGGCTATGTGGTAGAGAAATTCTAGGCAGTTTCTAGAGTAGGTTACACGGTCAGCACAACATTATGGGCCAAAGGGCCTGTAATGTGCTGTAGATTTCTATGTTCTATGTTCCACCTCCAGACTCACTGACTTCAACCTTCGGCCTTCAAGCTTCTACCTCCGTACTCGCTGGACTTCGATCTTTGGCTTTGTCCTCTGGATTCCTCCAACCTCTGAGTAACAACCCGAGAACTTGCCAATTACGAGTTTGACATTCAGGCCTTCACCACCGCCCCCCCACCCCCCCCCCGCACCCCCACCGGCACTCGCCGATCACAAATTTCACCTTCAAGCTTCATCCCAGGGTCTCACTGATCACAAGTTTGACCTTCAGGCCTTGACTCCAGGACTAACCGATCACAAGTTTGACCTTCAAGCCTTGACTTCCAGACTCACACAAACCTCCAACGCCAGTGATCTTGTGGGTGGGGGTGGTGGTTGTCACCATCAATGTTTCCTCTAAGGTGTGCGCCAGTGCACACGCGCTCATCTTTTGCTACTAGCGCGCAGAAGGTTGTCATCCCCTACCTCATTGACATGTTACGTATATTTCACGATCAAACACAACCACATTTCCTTTTCAGATTTCTGATGTGGACAGCATTGACAACTTGGAGTTTTTAGAACTGGCTTATTTAAACTGTTTTTATTGAAGAAATTATTCAGTGCACACATGTCACTGGGCAAAAAATTGCTCAGCACAAGATTTTTGCTCACACTGGTCATTACAAAGTAGTGGGAACTTTGGTCACCAGCCCTTGTGAGTCCCACCCATATGGACTTTCAACCTGGTACTTACCAACCTGGGGATTGCTGTGCTCCTCAGCGCCTGCCAATTCAATCTCCAGGATTGCCGACCTTCGAAAATGGAACACTCCAAGCATCAGCTCCTGTACTCACTCTTCATTACTACCTCTGACCTCTAAATCTCCCTCATTCCTGTCCCTAAACCCTAATATGACCCCACAATAGATAGATACATAGATAGATATACTTCATTGATCCCGAGGGAAATTGGGTTTCGTTACAGCTGCACCAACCAAGAATAGAGCATAAATATAGCAATACAAAAACCACAAACAATCAAACAACAAAATGCAAACTATGCCAGATGGAAAATAAGTCCAGGACCAGTCTATTGGCTCAGGGCGTCTGACCCTCCACAGGAGGAGCTGCAAGTTCGATGGCAACAGGCATGAACGACCTCCCGTGCCACCCAGTGTTGTATCGCAGTGGAATATGGCTGAAGTCCAACAGTAAAAAGTTCAATATCCGGTCTACAAACACGTTCCTCGATCGTAATAAGACCCGGATTGCACCATCTGTTGTTAACTAAAACAGTAAGCACCCAACTCCTTTACGCTTACCGCTCTCAGTGCACTTCCAATCAGTCCGAATGGTCTGGAAGCCATCCATGGAAAAGTTTTGATCGGGGGGTATGTCCTCGTGCAGCCCCGTTCCAGTAAAACACATAACACTGCATAATATTCCCATAACCAACCCTACAAATCTAAAAAAAACAATTATCTGAGCTATAAAATCAATGGACATCTCAGCACCATCTTGACCAGAAGATGGGAGTGACTCCCGCTGACCACAAGGTAACATCTAACTGAGCAAGACAGCGAGGAGAAATTGGTCAATGGCCATCAAGGGGAAAACACTTCAACATTTGGTGTCATATCTCACACAAGGGAAGTTGTTTGTTGTTGTTCTCAGTCAATCTTCCCAGTCCCATGACATCACCCCAAGAATTCCTCAGGGCATGGAAAGCTCTGCACTTGCATTTGTGTGCAGTTCCAGCAATTCTCAAGAAGCTTCACAACATCCAGGTTAAGGCAAACCCACTTGTTTCTCTCAATGCAAAATATTCATTCCCTCCACCACCAGTGCACAGAGTCCATAGTGTGCACCATCTACAAAGTACACCTCAGGTATTGGCCTGAACCACAGTGACAACACTTCCCAAACTTGGTCTACCACCAAGGACCAACCACTTCAGTAGGACCAACCAGGGTAGCTCTTACACAGTGAATGGCAGGGCACTGACGAGTGTGGTAGAACAAAGGGATCTGGGAATACAGGTTCATAATTCCTTGAAAGAGTCATCACAGGTAGATCGAATTGTAAAAAGAGCTTTTGGAACATTGGCCTTCATAAATCAAAGTACTGTGTACAGGAGATGGGATGTTATGTTGAAGTTGTAAAAGACATTGGTGAGGAGTATTGGAGTATTGTGTGCAAGTTGGTCACCTACCTACAGGAAAGATGTTAATGAGGTTGAAAAAAATACAAAGAAAAATTACAAGGATGTTGCTGGATCTGGAGGACTCAAGTTATAATGAAAGATTGAATATGTTAGAACATAGAAGATTTGATAGAGGTATACAAAGTTATAAGGGGTATGGATAGGCTAAATACAAGCAGACTTTTTCCACTAAAGTTGAGTGGTTCTACAACTAGAGGTCATGGTTAAGGGTAAAAGTTGAAAAATTTAAGGGGAACATGAGGGAAACTTCTTCGTTCAAAGGGTCGTGAGAGTTTGGAACAAGCTGCCAGTACAAGTGGTGCATGTGAGTGCAATTTCAACATTCAAGAGAAGTTTGGATAGGTAGAGGGATGGTAGGGAGTATGGAGGCCATGGTCCTGGTTCAGGTCAATGGGAGTAGACATTTTAAGTGGTTTTAGCATGGACTAGATGGACAGAAGGGCCTGTTTCTGTGCTGTACTTTTCTATGACTCTGTGACTCTGAGGACGAAGACAGCAGGTATAGGGGAACATCACCACCTGCAAGGTAACCATCTTCCTAACTAGGATCCTAACATTGATTGCTTATTCCTGGCCCAATATGTCAACTGTTTACTCCATTCCATAGATGCTGTGAATTCTGTTAAGTGCTCCAACATTTTCTGTGTGTTATCCAAACATGGAAATATGTTGGTTACACCATGGTCAGGCTGAGCAATTCAAATACACAGGAATGAAAGAAGCTGCAGAGAGTAGTTGACTGCCCAAAACATCATGGGCGCATCCCTTCCCACCATCAGCCATATCTATAGAAGGCAAATTCCTTTATCAAAGACCCCCACTATCTGGGCCACACCATCTTCTCATAGCTTCCCATGGCAGCAGATACAGAAGCGTGAAGTCCCAAGGTGTGGGAACAGCTATTTCACTTTAATCATTCAGTTCTTGAACCAACTGGCAGAACCCTAATCACTACCCCTGTATCTCAATACTATGGCCACTTTGCACCACAATAGTCTTGGTTATACTTTGCTCTAATTGTGCTATTTCTTGTTAAAATTCATTTCTTATTTATGTATAATTTGACTTTTTCTTGTCTATGTTTTGTCACAAATGGTTTGTGCCTGTGATAATGTTCTACAGGCTTGCACTTATGACAATAAACTCCAACTTTGAAATATATTACAAGTTTGTCATGGTCCCTGGGTTTAATTTATTAAGTTGCTCCCCAGCTACTGTATACAGTGGGAGCCTTTTCACCAGGAGAACCACATCAAATCAAGAAAGTAGATCCACCACATCTTCATGGACTACTAGCATGGACAGAAGCTTGGCTGACTGGCAGGAGGCAAAGAGTGGAAATAAAGGGGACCTTTTCTGGTTGGCTGCCAGTGACTAGAGGTGTTTCACAGGGGTCAGTGTTTGGACCAATCCTTTTCACATTATATCTCACTGATATGGATGACAAAAATTATGTCTTTGTGGCTAGGTTTGTGGACAATAGAAAGATTGGTGGAGGGGCAGGTAGTGTTGAGGAAGCAGGGAGTCTGCAGAAGGACTTGGACTGATTAGGAGAATCAGCAAAGAATTGGCAGCTGGACTACAGTGTAGGGAATGCACTTCGGTAGAAGGAATAAAAGCGTAGACTATTTTCTAAACGGAGAAAATTCAGAAATCAGAGTTGCAAAGGGGTTTAGGAGTCCTTGTGCAGTACTACCTGAAGGTTAACTTGCAGGTTAAGTCGGTGATAAGTAAGGCAAAGACAATGCTAGCATTCATTTTGAGAGGACTAGAATATAAAACCAAAGATGTAATGCTGAGGCTTTACAAGGCATTGCTCAGAACACACTTGGAGTATCGTGAGCAGTTTGGGGCCCCTTATCCAATAAATAATGTCTTGGCATTGGAGAGCATCCAGAGGAGGTTCACAAGAATGATCCTGGGAATGAAAGGTTTTACGTGTGGTTTTACATATGGGGAGTATCTGATGGTTCTGTACCTGTACTTGGTTGAGTCTAGAAGAATGAGGGGGATCTCATTGAAACCTGTTGAACATTGAAAGGCCTAGATAGAGTGGACATTGGGAGGATGTTTCCTACAGGGGAAGACTCTAGGACCAGAGGGCACAGCCTCAGAATAGAAGGATGTTCCTTTAGAACAGAGGTGAGGAGGGATTTTTTTACCTAGAGGGTGGTGAATCTGTGGAATTCATAGCCACAGACAACTATGGAGACCAGGTCATTGAGCATATTTACTGAAGTGGAGGTTGGAAAGATCTTGATTAGCAAGGGTGCCAAAGATTACAGGGGGAAGGCAGGAGAATGGGGTTGAGAGGGATAATGTCAGCTGTGATTGAAGAGCAGAATAGACTTGATGGGCCAAATGGCTTAATTCTGCTCCTATATCTTATGGACTAATGGGGACATGCAATAAATGTTGACTATGCCTATTAATCATAAATTAATTTAAGAAACAGAAGTCTTGCTAGGAGGAGAGGATCATGTATATGATCTCCAACCCAATTAGTTCCCCTCTAATTTTCTTCAGGCCTCTCTTATTTCCTTTCCTCCTAGGAGAATTCTTCAAATTATTACCCGTGCCGTGTAATTTCCTTCAATATCCTTCCTCTGTTCCTTTTGCAAGCACTGATGTCCCAGCTGCCAAATGAATCCAAGAGGTCAAAAAGGAGCAACTCCCAGCAACTGTGTCCAAGTTATTCACCACTGATACCTAACATTGCTTGTATATTGTGTGTCCATTTCCAAACACAGGAATACACAAACACACAGCAGATGGGTCAAGAGACGGATAGATAGATAAGAATGGATGGATAGATAGATAGATAGAACAAATGTAAAAGCAAGGATGTAATGGTGAGGATTTAGAAAGCAATGGTCAGAACACACTTAGAGAATTGGGAGAAGTTTTGCCCCCCCCCCCACCCCTCATCTAAGAAAGCATGTGTTGCCATTTCAGAGGGTTCAGAAGAGGTTCACAAGAATGCTCCCAGGAATGAAAGTGTTAACATATTTAGAGCATTTGATGGCACTGGACGTTTACTTGCTGAATTTAAATGTATGAGGGGGATCTGACTGAAACCCATCAAATATTGGAAGATCTAGATAGAGTGGATATGGTGAGGATGTTTTCAATATTGGGGAAGTCTAGTACCTGAGGGCACATTCTCAGAAAAGAGGGCTGTCCATTTATAACAGAGGTGAGAAGGAATTTCTTTACCAAGATTGTGGAGAATCTGAGGAATTTAATGCCACAGTCACCGAGAAGGCCAACTCATTGGGTATACTGAAGGCGGAGGTTGATGGGTAAGGGCGTCAAAGGTTATGGGGAGAAGGCAAGAGAATGGGGTTGAGAAGGAAAATGGCTGACTGGTATCGATGAGCAGAATGACCTTTACTTCTGCTCCTATGTGTTATGGTCTTATAGACACATAGATGAGCATCTTAAACTCGTGCGTTTTCTCTCGATGTGTAGGCAGAATGATGCTAGAAGTTACACCGGAATAATTGTACATACTAACTTAAACCTGCGTTTCCCGCACGCAGTCTATGAACACTGCTCCCTACTGGAAGCTGGGGACATTACACCACAATCCAAACTGGAGCTAACGGTTTCAGCTATTAAAATTTCTTAAATATAACTGTGCAGGATTCTTTTTATTATTGAATTTAGTGTATGCAAAATAGATTGAACCGCTAATAATTCTGTATATTTTAGTACATGCGGTTGATAGAATAAGCCGACCACCTCAGCCCAATGACAAGCAAGAGAAAATCTACAGACGATGGAAACCCGAGCGACACACACAAACTGCTGGAGGAACTCAGAAGGCCAGGTCGCATCTGTGGAAAAGAGTACAGTCGACGTTTCGGACCGAGACCCTTCGGCAGGACGTTTCGGCTCGAAACGTCGACTGTACTCTTTTCCTTGAGTTCCTCCAGCATTTTGTGTGTGTTTACCTTAGCTCAATGGCTGGCATTCAGGGATCACAACCAGGTGGATGAGGTTGGATGCGGCTAGGACACTGGACAAAAGGTTCATTAACGCTCTCCAGCAATTTGGGAAACAGCTACATTTTCAAACATCTCCTTTCAAGTGTAGTAATGTTTGCACATTCCCCAAATTCTCACCCAGAAATTATAGACGGGCTCGGACGAGAATGAAAGATATCCTATCGCAGGTGGTTCTACGGAGCGTTGAGGAGTGGACAGAAAGGGGGTAGGATGGGAGAGAGTCATTGTGGTCTGCGTGAAAGGACCGGTCTCATGGTCTTCCCCTTTCAGGAGGTTCCTACTCTTGTTACTGTTCGGGGCCGGGATTCACCTGCGGAGTGAAGTGGGGATACATCATACCGTCATGCCGGGCTCAAACAAATGGGAAATCAACATTTATCCAATAGCGAGAGTCTGTCCACGATGAGACGTTCCCTTTACGCCCCAGGCACCTTGCACTCAAGCGCAGGTTAGACCGCAATCCTAAAAGCTTCCGAACAGAGTAATCGCGTAATACAGCACGGAAATGGGCGTTCGGCCCATCTCGTCCATGACAAAATGCCCACCTAAGCCTGTCCCATTTGGTCCATCGACCTCTAAACCTTTCTTATCCGTGCACCTGTCTTTTTTTATTTTATCTAGAGATACAGCACGGGAACAGGCCCTTCCGGGCTAATGAGCTCGCTCTGTCCAATTACACTATGTGATCAATTAACTACTAACCCATACATCTTTGGGAACATAGGAGGAAACCGGAGCACCTGGAGGAAACCCAAGGAGTCACCGTGAGAACGTGCAGTCCTTACAGGGAACCCAGATCTCGGACGCTGTGATAATATTACCCTAAACCGCAGCTACGCAAGCGTCGTGTTATTTGCGCCTTCACCTGTTGTTTTTCGCTATGTCCATCCCACATCAGTGCGCTAAAGATGCCAACCCGCTTTTAGAAGACAAAAATTCCGGGAACAAATTCCCCTGTCAACTCGGGAGTCCTGGGAGATTGCAGATGCTGGGATCGCGAGCAAAGAAAAACAACTGGCTAAAATTCTCCAGCATTTTATGTTCGTGCCTTTGTGAACTTGCAGTGAGATTAGAGAATACGTGCAGGTGCACAGAGAGAGAGAGAGACAGACAGACAGACAGACAGATGATTCCTTCTATCATTTATCCCCGTAAACTTTCCTTCAAAATTACTGTCCGCTGGAAATACTTAAATAATAGCTCTCAATTGACCCAATGATCCACATATTACGACCGTTTATGACGATCAACATGCTATGTCTCCAAGTTCGAGGTGAACGGGAATCCGCAAAGCTTTCACAACGGTATCTTGCCTAAGTAAAAGGGTGACGCTGTTTGGACAGCGGTGATTGGGTCGCCGCCAGGATATTGCAGGAAGGGGGAGGGCGCGATGGGAACCTCGCCTTTAACACGCAGTGGTGACGATCTTGTTACAGCCGGTGCCGGTTTGAAACCTCCGCTATAAATTCAATGGTACTCTGCCTTCTGTCTTAGACTCGACTCCCTTCTCCGCTGGGTCGCAGAGAAGGAGGGGGGAGGTGACAGCCGCTTTGCAAAGAATTTTACGTACAAAATAAACATTTTGACGCATCTCCAGTTGCGAGACAAAAACATTTGGGAACTTGGAAAGTTTGCGGTGACTTGTTTTTCATAATTTAGCTTTGAGAATAGCTACCTAGCGACCGGTGTGTTTTATTTTTTTACCATACCCTGCTTTGCCTGCGGACAATGTTGTTGCTCGCCTTGTGGAGTCTGCTGGTGCTCTGCCTTGCGGGAGTGCAGCCTGCTCCCAGTCAGAGGCACGCCGAGCGCAATCTGTTCCCCCTGCGACCGGAATGGAGAAGGAGAAATGGGGTAGTGCAAGCGGTGGATCGGATTTACGCGGGGGACGGCAAGCTCGGTTACATGCTGTACGCAGACGGTAAGAGATTCCTGCTGGACCTGCAGCGGGACGAAGCTGTCACCTCGCCCCGCTTCGGCGCCTCTATCGTGGGGGGCTTGGAGCTTGACGATGGGACGAGCGGCCGCTGCTACTACCGGGGGACGGTGGACAATAACCCGGTGTCGCTTGCCGTCTTCAATGTGTGCGGGGCACTGGACGGTTTCTTCGCCCTGGGCAAATCGCGCTACACCATCAGCCCGTTGGGCGACATCGGTCCCCGGGGCCATCGGGCATTCGGTGACGGCTCGGAGCCGGTGCTTCACGTCTTCACCAAGGATGCTTTCAGGTTCCAGACTTTGGCACAGCCCAACCGGTGCGAAAGCCGTGACAAGGACGGGCAGCCTGCCAAGCGCAAGCATCCCAACTCCTCCGACAGCCCGGGAGAGCCGAAGCAGCCCGGGCGCTCCAAGCGCTCGGTGTCCCGGCCGCGGTATGTGAAGCTGCTGCTGGTGGCCGACGCATCCATGTCCAGCAAGTACGGGCGCAACATCCAGCACTACCTCCTGACGCTGGCTTCCATCGCTTCCAAGCTCTTCGGCCACGCCAGCATCGAGAACGCCGTGCGCCTGTCCGTGGTCAACATCACTGTGGTCAGCCAGGCGGCCGAAGGGCCACAGGTCGACAAGAACGCCGCGGCCACCCTGAAGAGTTTCTGTAAGTGGCAGCACGCCAGGTACGGCGGGACGGACGGGCAGACGGAGCGATACGATGCTGCTCTCCTGTTCACCCGAGAGGTAAGCCACTTAACCCCTGGTCCGTGTCTTTAAACCCCTGCCCAGTGCCAGTAACGTGCACCTTCCGCTGCCTGCTTTGAGAACGTTCCCTGTGTGATAGTGTATTGGAGTATTGGCGGGAAAAGGACACTTAGTCCAAAGGACTCCGACCCTTTGGCCCCAGTGACTAAAGATTTGTGTGTGTGGGGGGGGGGAGGGGTGAGTTAACTTTGTAAAATTGTTATTAATCTCCTGGTGAATGAACTAATTGGTTTTCCTCCAACCAATTTGCAAAATTGCTTCAAAAATAATCTTTATGACACCCCAGGGGCATTTCAGAATCTCCGAGATAGGCACACAGATAATAGGAAAATGGAGGGCTATGTGGGAGGGGAGGCTTAGATTGATGTTAGACTAGGTTAAAAGGTCGACACAACATCGTGAGCCAAAGGGTCTGTACTGTGCTGTGATGTTCTGTGTTTAATGGAGTGAACTGTCTCAAGGTATTGTGACCAATCTCCTCTCGCCTTTTTCCCCTCATGCCACCGGCCCTATCACCCCATCTCTTTCCCCTCCCCGTCCTTTCAATCTGCCCACCGCCCACACATTGGTTCCTCCGATTCCCCTCCACACCCTTTATTCCGTGGTCCACTGTCCTCTCCTATTATACTCCATCTTCTCCAGCCCTTTGTCACTTCCACCTATCGCCTCTTGCATCATTATCTGTCTCCCCTCTCCCTCATCTGCCTTCCAGCCCCCTCACCTGGATCTACCTGGATAACCCGCCATCTCTTGGCTCCGCCCTTTCCCCCTCACGTGTTAATATCGGCTATCTCTCGCCCTCTTTCTTTCGAGTCCCGATGAAGAGACTGGACCCGAAATGTTGACTGTCCATGGTCTGTACTGTGCTGTGATGTTCTGTGTTCTAGTCCGGGGTTTTGAAGGTAAATCCTACTGCTGGCTGTCACCTGTCAAGCTGTTTGACGGGCATGCCCTTGGGGTCCCGAGTGTCAATGTTTAGTTCACTGATGGACGGCTGCCCTTCCCTTCGGTTCGGGGTGGCAAGCACTTGGAGAGCGTCGGCGGACGAAGTCAGCCTGAACCAGCAAATCCGAGGCGGCGAGATGTTTGTAAACACTGCTGCTTCGCTTGCAAGCTTGGAGCACGTGTTTGCGAAATTAAAGGGGCGCCAAGCTCATTGAAGCGTCCTCTGCCAAATGTTATTCCGCAATCGTTCACAGACATGTTGTGCCAGTCAAGTGCATTGTGTCATGACGGATAATTTATGGCCGTATTCCCTCTGCGAGCTAGTGACGCTGTTTTGCCAGGCGTTTTAAATTTCTCATTGAAGCGCTTGGAGGAACCCTTGCTAACAGAATCCTCCACCTCACTCTCGCTGTTTCTGCAGGTTTGTGTTATTTATTCCATCTGTTTAGATCTGGGGTTTCCCAACCTTTTTTTAATGCCATGGACCAATACGATTAAGCAAGAGGTCCGTGGCACCAAGTTGGGAACCCCAGATTGAGAGGTACAGCACGGAACAGGCCCTTGGAGCCGCCCAGCCCACCAACCAACCTATCTAACCTGAGCCTAATCGCAAGTGGACAGTGGGAGGAAACGGCACCCGGAGGAAACCCCGGCGCTTTCCGAGAAAAACGTACAAACTGTGAAGTCCGGTACCGCTAGCTGTAGACTGCAGGACAGTAGCAGTGAGAGGAGCGGCCTGGTAATCCACGCCCTGATTATTTGGGTGTGTGTTCTCTTCTGTCTCCACTCCCTGCGCCACAATCCCAGGATCACCTGGTCACCTATTCCATCCTCCTTTCCTACTAACCCACACGTCAACCCCCATCCCTTCCCTCAATCTTTTATTAATAAGATTTATCACCTGCTCCAATTGCGTCAGAATATTTTGTACATTTCTCGTTGCCACACTATAGGAAGGAAATTATTGCACTGGCAAGAGTGCAGAGGAGATTCACTTGGATGTTAGACCATAAGACATAAGAACAGAATTAGGCCATTCAGCCCGTCGAGTCTGCTCTGCCATTCTATCATGGCTGATTTATTATCTCTCTTAACCCCAGTATCCTGCCTTCTCCACGTAGCCTTTAATGCTCTTGCTAATCAAGAACCTACCAACCACCTCTTTAAATATACCCAGTGACTTGGCCTCCACAGATTCACCACCTGGCTAAAGAAATTTCTCCTTATCTTTGTTCTAGGGGACACCTTTCCAACCTGAGGCTGAGCCTCTAGTCCTAGATGCTGCCACTATGGGAAACGTGTTGCCTGTAACATGGATGATTTTGGTGATGTGGAGAAAATAGATAAGTCGGGCTTGTTTTCCTTGCAGCAAAGTAAGCCAAGGGGTGACCTGATGGGGGCATAGATAGGGTAGAGAGTCAAAATGTTTTTTCCATGCTAGGGACATCTAAAACAAGGGGTCATAGATTTAAGGTTGGGGACTGATAGGGGATGGCACAGTAGCATAGCAGTTAGTGTAATACTTTTATAGTGCCAGCAACCTGGGTTTAATTCCCGCTGTTGTTTGTAACAAATTTGTACAATCCCTGCGTGACCACATGGGTTTCCTCCAGAGTGCTCTGGGGTTTTGTCCCGCATCCCAGAGACATACAGGTTTGTCGGTTAATTGGTCACATGGGTGTAATTGTGCAATGTGGGCTTGTTGGGGCAGAAGTGCCTGTTGCCGTACTGTATCGCAAAATTTAAAAAAATTTTAAAAAATTTAAAGATCCTGGCAATAAGATTATTACATAGTGGTTGATATCCAGAACATGCTACCAGAGGAGGTGCAGGAAACTGCTTAAGGAGAATTTAGACAGATATTTAACTAGACAGCGTATACAGTACTAATATAGGCAAATGGATTAGTGTAAATGGGCACACTCCTGAACCCATTCTATTAATTCTACTGTTTCTTTATATTTACTATGAATGCATGCAAGAAAATGAATCTCAGGGTAGTACAGTGGATTCCAGTTAATTGGGACACATCAAGACCAGTACAGTTTGACCGAATTAAGCAGCAGTCCCAATTCGGTGAAGTTTCATGGAAATAGTTAAAATGGTATAAAAAAAGACAAACTACCATTTAACTGATTAACAACTGTATATTTAAATGAAATGCAGAACAAATTGGAAGACTATCAATACTACTACAGTACTATAAAACTGTGTATTAGTTCCCTATAGTTATCAAAGGTTGAATCATGGTGTTGTGTTCTTTTGACTATAAATGAACAAAATCAGCACCAATACCTTAGTGTGGAAAATGTACTGCCTTCATGCAATTTTTGACAATTGCATCCTCCAACTCTTCATTTTCATTGTAACATTGAAGATAATTTTCGATAACCTTCAAATTCTTTTAGTTCCTAACTTGATGAAATAGTGAAATTAGTGAAATCATTCCAGTTTTACTCTCAACTATTTCTGGCATCTCCAAGCCAGAAGGCTTGAAACCACAGTGAGTAAACCTGTTCTGAATTGTCTTGTTGCTTATTCCTCACTAGCTAACAATGACAAAATTTGCTGTTTTTTTAACACAACTTCACACATTTGTTGCTATTTTTAAACTGTTCATCAAAGTATGCTGTGGTGTTTAATGGACACACAAGTGCACACATATGACACTAATTCAGCAACAGTCTCCTGTCCGAATTAAGCTGTGCAGTGTCCCAAATAATCAAAAGGAATCCTGGCTATTTTTCACTTAGTTTTTGTTCTTTAAGAGTTGTCCTAAATAAGTGGCTTCTCCTATCAACCGATGGCCCAATTAACCAAATACACTGCATGTGCTGACATTTGGATACTTTGATAACAAATTTACTTAGAACTTTGGACTTTGAACCAGCATAGATGACTTCACTCACTTCAACTCTGAACTCATTCCACAATCTACAGATGCCCTTTTACGGACCCCTATGATTCAAGTTCTCAGTATTATTTGTTTAGTTCTTATCTGCAAAATTTGTCACCTTTTGCTTATTGGTTGTTTAGCAGTCTTTGTTTATGTATAGTTTTTCATTCTATTGTATGTCTTTATTTTCCTGTATATGCCTGCAAGAAAATGAATCTCTAGGTAGTATGTGGTGACCTATGTCCTTTGGTAATAAATTTACTTTGAAAAGGTCAGCATGGAAGTGATGGGCTGAAGGGCCTGATTCTCTGCTCTGTGATTGATATTAAGCAATGGCATTTTTAAGTGAATTGCAATGCTATCACTTGTGCAAGTTCTTTTATCCTGTAGGTGCTTCTTAAAGTGTCAAGGGTAATGCTTGTATAGTTTTGGCATCGTTCCATGTCTATTTATCTACTCCTCCCACTAAAGTGATTGCATTAGTAAAGCCATGGAAATTCAACTGTTCCAAACTTGTCCTTAATAAAACGCCAGATTTCAGAATGAAGTGAACCACCACAGTCATCTTAAACACAAGAGATTCTGCAGATGTTGGAAGTCCAGAGTAATACATATACACACGAAATGCTGGAGGAACTCAGCAGATCAGGCAGCATCTATGGGCTGGCTCCCTTCATCTGGAAACTGCAGTTGGAAAACACTTTTGGAGTCTGGATGTCACTGACAATGCCAGCTTTTATTACCCATCCCTCACTGTCCTTGAGAAGATGATGAGATGCCTAGAACCACAGCAGTCTAGGATATAGACTGTGTATTCACCCTCGTAATTCCAAGATTCAGATTTAATACTGGAAAGGTTTTTCTAACTCTGGATTGCAAACTAAGGAAGTAATATTTCACATCGTTGCCATACCCATACTCACCCCTTGCCCAAGCTAACATGAGTTGTTTATTAGTTTTCCCATTGAAAATCAAATGCAGAACCAGTACATGGACCACGTGGTGGAGGGAAAACCATGGTATTGATGGCTACAGTGTCCTGACATTGACTTGGACACTAATGTGCATTGACTGCATTGAGTGTGTAACCAGAGGCACTCACATTCCTCAATGACCATCTGCCTGACCTCTCGTTAATATTAGTTGAAGGAGCGGTGAGTCATAGTGAAGAGAGGTGGAGTTCCTTGGGGCCAGTACTGGGACCGCTGCTTTTAATCTTCATTCATGTTTAGGGCACAATTCCCAGGTCAAATTCAAAGTTGAATTTATTGTAATATGCACTATTGCTTGTATGCGCAAGTGAAATAAAAAAAATACTTCGAGCAGCATCACAGTCACATAGCATCAAATGCGCAACATTCACAAGAGAAACAAATCATACAAATATTGCACAAGGAAGAGCAGAATTAGAACAAGAGACCATTGTAGAGAAAGTGGTCACAGTGTTGCTATACTGAGTTAGTCATTAGGGTTGTGCAGATTGGCTTAATATCCAAATCATTGAAGGGAAGTAGCTGTTCCTGAAACTGGTGGTACGGGACTCTAGGCTTCTGTACCTCCTGCTCAATGGTAGCCGTGGTCGAGCTGCTGCAGAAGGGTTGGAGGGAGAGTGAGCCATGGATGGTGGCAGAACAGTAAACCAGAACCCTGCACAAACAATCCCAAGACCTAAGAGCAACACAGTATACAGCAGGTAGAATCACAGCACCAGAGGTCCAAGTTTAATCTCAGCCTCTTGGTACTGTCTGTGTGGAGCCACACATTCTTCCTGTGGCCACTTGGGTTTTGCCTGAATGTTCCTGTTTCTCTGGCCAGCCTCCATCCCCTTCCACGTCCCAAAGATGTATGAGTTAGTGAATTAATCATAAGACAATGGGCAAATGGAGAGTTGGTGGGTAGGTGGGAGAGAATGGGAAGTGACTACACTCAGAGGGATTGTTCCCCAGGAAGCCGGGATGGTTCCTGGGTGCCGAATAATCTCTTTCTGTATTGTTCTACGGGTAAGATAAATGTTCCATCAGGCACTGAACATCCAGGATTAAAAGAAGTGCAGTCCAGTCATTAGCAATAATAAACACAAAACAACAGGGTTGTCATGCAACACACACACTCACAAAATGCTGGAGGAACTCAGCAGGTTGGGTAGCATCTATAGAGACATGGCCCAGAATGTCTACTGTTTATTCCCCTCCATAGATGCTGAGCTCCGCCAACATTTTGTGTGTTGCTCAAGATCTCTAGCATCTGCAGAATCTCTCGTCTCGGATTGTCATACAGAGTGCTCTTGTTGACTGACGTCATTTGGGGAAGAGATCTGTTGTCTTCATCCATAAGATAGAGAAGCAGAATTAGGCCATTTAGCCCATCGAGTCTGCTCCCCAGTTACATCATGGCTGATTTATTGAGCATCTCAAACTCATCCAGTGTGTGTTTGCGGACCCACCCATGGAGTGGACTCGTGGTAGCTGTGTGAGATAGCCAGCTAGCCACTCAGCTCCAGAGCAGCAAATGTGTGGCATTAACAGTAACACCCAGATTCAAGAACAGGCTTTGAACAAAGAGTAGAGGAGTCGGTGTAAACTGGTGAACAAGTGGCAGTTCCAGGCTCAGGACTGGGGGTGTTACATGTTGGCAGTGAGAACAAGGAGACGTAACACAAGTAGAGGACACGAGTGGAAGGGTGTACGAGGCTCAGTAGTCTAGGGATAAGTGGAGTATTGTGATCAGTTTAGGCTGCCCTGCTATACAACAGATGTTATTAAACTGGAAAGAGTACAGACAAGATTTACAAGGATGCTGTCATGACTCAAGGGCCTGAGTATCAGGAAAGAAGGTAGGCAGGCTTGGACTTTATTCCTTGGAATGTAGGAGACAGGGTGGTAGCCTTATAGAGGTGCATAAGTTCATGAGAGGCATCGACAGGATGATATGACAACATATACAGTATGTGCTTTGGTAATAAATCTACACACTTTTTTAATCGCAGGTTTGGGAAATCAAGAACTATAGGTTTAAAGTGAGAGGAGTAAGATTGATAGGAACGGGGGGAACCTTTTTTACACAGGGTGGTTTGTACGTTCTGCCAACGGAAATGGCTGAGGTAAGATTCAAGATTCAAGTTTATTTATCACCTGTGCATCGAAACGTACAGTGAAATGTGTAGATTGCATTAGCAACCAACACACTCGATGGTGTGCTGGTGTCAGCCTGCAAAAAAATTGGGCAGGTACGTGGATAAGAAAGGTTTGGAAGTTTATGGGCCAAATGCAGCTAATTAGAGAGCCACCTTAGATGTGCATCTTGGTTGGCATGGACTAGATGGGCCAAAGGGCCTATTTCCCTGCTGTATAACCATAAGGAGTCACCTATCCTCATAACATCACAAGGGTAGAATGACATTGTTCAAAAACATCAGCAGTTAAGCCAGTTTCAGCAGCTACTTCTCTGTTTAGAGACCTCTGAGACTGCTTTTGGAAAGTCATTGGCTTGTGCTTTAGAATATAGCAAGTATGTAATGCTCAGGCATTGCTCAAACCAAATCTGGAGTATCGTAAGTAGTTTGGACGTGCTGGCATTGGAGAGGGTCCAGAGGTGGTTCTTGAGAATGATTTCAGGAATGAAACGGTTAACCTAGGAACGCTGGAAGGCTCTGGGCCTGTACTCACTGGAGTTTAAAAGAATGAGGGGGTGATCTCATTGAATGCTATCGAATATTGAAAAGGCCTAGATAGTTATATGTAGAGAGGATGCTTCCTATATTTGGGGAGTCTAGGCCAAGAGAGCACAGCCTCAGAATACAAGGATGTCACTTTAGAACGGAGGTGAGGAATTTCTTTAGCCAGTGGGTGGTGAATCAGTGGAATTCATTGCCACAGACCGCTGTGGAGGTCAAGTCATTGGGTATACTCAAAGCGGAGGTTGATAGGTTCTTAATTAGTCAGGGCATCAAAAGTTACAAAGAGAAGGCAGGAGACTGAGTCAACTCTCCTCATCTGGATCAGAATCAGAATCAGGTTTATTATCACCGGCATGTGTCATGAAATTTGTTAACCTAGCAACAGCAGTTCAATGCAATACATAATATAGAAGAAGAAGAAACCAATAATAAAATAATAAACAAATCAATTATAGTATACAGTATGTGTACCAAACAGATCAAAATCGTGCAAAAAACAGAAATAATATACATTTTTAAAAAGTCTAGTAGTGTTCATGGGTTCAAAGTCCATTTAGGAATCGGAATCCACCTATCACCTGCAGTTCTTGCCTTGCCTCTTCCTCTCATTTGATTATACTGGCTATCTACCCTCTAGCTTTCTCTCGGGAAATAAGAACACTCCCTTTCACAGATGCTGCCTGGCGCACTGAGTCCCTTCAGCAGTTTCTCTTTTTTCTCTCTGTAGACTCCAGCATCTGCAGTCTCTCGTGTATTCACTTTATTCTCTCTCAGTCCCACCCGATAGTCGTCCCTTCAATGCATGCACTCGAGCCACTTAACGTCTTTTTTCCAAAGAAGACCCAAAGGGGACAGTGCTGTGAATCTTAAAATATTTATTTTTTTTAGAGAATCAGCACAGTAACAGGCCCTTCCAGACCACGAATCGGTGCCACCCAATTCCATTCATGTGACCAATTGACCTACTAACCTCTACATCTTTGGAATGTAGGAGGAAATCAAAGACCCAGAGGAACACCACACAGTCACGGGGAGAACATACAAACCCCTTACAGACAGTGGCAGGAATTGAACCTGTGTTCCGGGTGCTGTAATAGAATTACACTAACTGCTACACTACCATGTTGCCACAATACTACTTGAAGCTCCAACAGTACATAACAACTGTATTTTCAACAGAGTTCGAAATATGCTTTCAACATGCACTCAGTGGGTACTTTATTAGGTACAGGAGTAGAATGTGGTAGAATCTTCTACTGCTGCAGCCCATAACCACTTCAAGCTTCAATGTGTTCTGCTTTCTTCTGCATACCACTGTTGTAACGCGAGGTTATTTGTATATCTTCTAAGTTCTTCCAAGCTGTCAAAAGACATAGGAGCAGAATCAGGCCTTTTGGCTCATTGAATTTGTTCTGCTGTTTGATCATTTCCTGCTTAACCCCATTCTCCTGCCTTCTCCCCATAACCTTTCACGCCCTGACTAATCAAGAACTATCAACCTTCGCCTTAAATGTACCCTGGGACTGGTCTCACAGCTGCCTGTGGCAACGAATTCCACAGATTCAGCACCCTCTGGTGAAAGAAATTCCTCCACATCTCTAAATTAATGTCTGCATGTCAATCCCAGTATCAACAGAATTACCCCATTGACCGCTCAGTGGAAGAACAGAGGAATCTCGAGGTCCACAACCATAGACCCCTCGGAGCTCCTTCACAAGGTGATAGGGTGGTTAATAAGGCACACGGCGAGTTAGACTTCATTACTCAGAGATTGAGTTCAAAAGCTGACAGGTAATGTTGTAGCTCCATAAAACTCTGACCATTGTGTTGAGTTTTGGTTGCCTCATTGTAGGAAAGATGTGGAAGCTTTACAGGGACTTGGACTGACTTTTATCCGCGCTGGGGTGATACTGTGTTGCTGACAGGGTTACAGTACGTGATTATTGCATTGGCACTGGCGCTAAAGTGTAGGCAACTTCACCATGTGTGGCCCAAACCTGGCTGTGAAAGAAAGAATATTAGGCACTGGGCTCGCAACTCCATCCTGTTAAAAAAAAACACCAACAGAAGCTCCAAAGACCTCATCCCTGGGAAAGGAAGGATCTTTGAATATGGACAACACTTGGGGACAATGTGAAAGACTGTCTCGAGACAGGGGTCACCAGCGAGCTACTGCTAGAGGCCTAATGCTCTAGTAGGGCTGATGGGCTTAAGTAAGTAAAGAGTTGCCAGGAGGATTAAAGTGTTTGAACTGCAGCTATGGCATTGGTATTTTGATCCTGGCACTGCCCTTACTCTGTTATAGAACAGTACAACACAGTACAGTCCATCGGCCCACAATGTTGTGCCAACCTTTTAACCTACTCTAAGATCAATCTAACAATTCCACCCCACATAACCCTCCATTTTTTTCATCCATCCATAAGATCATAAAACATAGGAGCAGAATTTGGGCCATTCAGCCCATTGAGTCTGCTCCACCATTCATGGCTAATTTATTATCCCTCTTAACGTCATTCTCCTGCCTTCTCCCCATAATCTTTAATGCCCTTATAAATCAAGAACCTATCAACCCCTGCTTTAAATATACTGAATGACGTAACCTCCACAGCAGTCTGCGGCAATGAATTCCACAGATTCATCACACTCTGGCTAATGAAATTCCTCCTCATCTCTATTCTAAATGGATGTCCTTGTATTTTTTCTGACTCTGTGCACCTTGGTCCTAAACTCAGCACTACAGGAAACATCCTCTCCATATCTACTCTGTCTAGGCCTTTCAATATTCAATAGGTTTCAATGAGATCTCCTCTCATACTTCTAAACTCCAGCAAATACAGACCCACAGACACCAAACACTCATCATATGTTAACCCTTTCATTCCCAGAATTATTCTTGTGAACCTCCTCTGGACCCTTTCCAATACCAGGACACCTTTTCGAAGATAAGGAACCAAAGCTGCTCACAATACTTCAAGTGCAGCTTCAGCATCCCATCCTTGCTCTTATATTCTGGTCTTCTTGAAATGAATGCTAACATTGACCTAACCTGTAAGCTAACCTTTACGGAATCCTGCACAAGGACTCCCAAGTTCCTTTGCACGTCTGATTTTTGAATTTTCTTCCTGCTTAGAAAATAGTTAATGCCTTTATTCCTTCTACCGAAGTGCACGACCATAGACTTCCTTCCAGTATATTCCATCTACCACTTTGATCATTCTCCCAGTCTATTCAAGTCCTTCTGCAGACTCCTTGCTTCCCTAACACTGCCTTGTCCACCCCCAACCTATTCTTTATATTGTCTGCAAACCGGGTCATAAAGCCATCAATTCCGTCATCCAACTCATTGACATATAATATATCAAGCAGTCCCAGTACCTGCAGAGCACCACTTGTCATGGCAGCAACCAGAATAGGTCCCCTTTGTTCCCCCTCTTTGTCTCCTGCCAGTCAGCCAGTCTTGTATCTATGCTAGTAGCTCTCCTGTAATATCATGGGTTCTTGACATGTTAAGCAGCCTCACGTGCGGCACCTTGTGAAAGGCCTTCTGAAAATCCAAGTAAATAACATCCACTGACTCTCCCTTGTCTGTCCTACCTGTTATTTCCTCAAAGAATTCCAAAAGATTTCACCTCAAGGAAACCATCCTGACTTTGGCCTACTTTATTATGTGCCCCCAAGTACCCTGAAACTTTAATAACGGCATACATCTTCCCAACCAATGAAATCAGACTCTGGGCTATAATTTCCCTTCTGCCTCCCTCCCTTTTTGAAAAGTGGAGAGTCATTTGCAATTTTCCAGACCTCCAGAACCATTCCAGAATCTAGTGATTATTGAAGGGCCAGTAATAGTACCTCCAGAATCTCTTCAGCCACCTCTTTCAGAACCCTGGGGTGCAGTTCATCTGGTCCAGGTGACTTATCTACCTTCAGACCTTTCAGTCTCCCAAGCATCTTTTCCTTAGTAATAGCAACTGCACTCACCTTTGTCACTAGCACTCTTGAATTTCAGGAAATTCTACCTATCTAAGTGTCTCTTAAATGTCCCTAATGTAGTGCATCTACCGCCCTTCCCTCGCTCCCCCCGGGAGTGTGTTCCATACACCCACCATCCTCTTTTTACGAAAATATCTACCTCTGAATCCTCCTATATTTTCCTCCAATCACCTTAAAATGATTTTCTCTCATAATAGCCATTTCCACCCTGTGTAAAAGATGCTGTCTACCTACGCCTCTTATCATCTTGTATACCTCTATCAAGTCACATTTCATCGTTCACTCCGTAGAGAAAAGCTCTAGCTGGCTCAATCTTACCTCACAAGACATGCTCTCTAATCCAAGTAGCATCCTGGTAAATCTCTGCACCCTCTGTAAAGCTTCCCTTTTCCTTCCAATCCTGATGTGAAGGGCCTCAGCCCGAAACATCGACCGTTTATTCATTTCCATAGATGCAGCCAGACCTGCTGAGTTGCTCCATCATTCTGTGCGTGTTACTCTGGATTTCCAGCATCTACAGAATCTCTTGAGTTTAGGATTCCCTTCTGGTCCACTCCTTCTCTCTCTCTCTTCCTCTATAAACTCTACTGGGAATCTCGTGCAACCTTTCAATCAGAATTCAGAGTGCCTTTCATTGAAGAAACCATGTCATTTGGTATATTACAGGGGGGAAATGTCCATTAATTACTTATCTATCTGCTCAACAAGTGGTATGTTATTTCTGGAAGTAATTCTGAATTCCTGTCCCAATTTAGAGTGGGTGCATGGGTTCAAAGACTGAAGCAGACGTGTAGGAGCAGGTAAAACCTGTTTGGTTGGTTTGCTGAGGGGGTTTCAGTTAGAGACCAGTCAACTCCTTGTGTTTATTAATAACTATACTATGAATAGATGAACTTACTCGGGAAAGGCTGACTGCTGACAGGGTAATCATCAAATCCCACACTGGAACGTAATTGTGACCAATAACATACAAGGGGTTTTGGGTCCTAATATTGTGTAAATAGCGAACACTGGGACTGTTTGTTTCTGTATATTTGTCCATGTATATTTGTGCATGTGACTGTATATGTTCCTACACACATCCACAGACATCTATTTATTTTCCCGACAAAGTTGCATCGGCAAAAACGACAAGCATCCTAGCCATGTTACCCTGCGCCTTTAATTGGACGCATCAGTCAGTCCAAACAGTACACTGACCAGCAGACACCTGACGTGAGCAGCTTCTGATCTAAAACACCACTCATTGGCTCCTCTCTCCACTGAGTTATTTTTTATAATTACTTTTTCCTGCTGAAATGTTATTTTTCTCTCTTCCTCTCAATTTACAGTGACCTTTGAATAAATGTACTTAAACTTTGACCTACTAATGGGCAGTTTGCACAGCTGCCCTCTTCCTCAGTTACCCACCAGTTTTTGCCACCATCCACGGAGTGAGAGGAACCCCAGTTTATGAATTTCACTGGATAACTATCCCCTCTGAGAAGGAAGCAAGCATTTTAATAGCAACAAGAGCCTTAACTGCTCTGAGGTGTTCATTGAATCATCAGGTTTGCCCTGGTGGTGACCCCTTGAAACATCCTGTGGCTTATTCCTGCTCTTATTTTTTATGCTCTTGGGAGTGTTTTACGATTTTCAAAGCAGAGCTGGTGAAGGTGTAGGACATGGTATGGGAACTGCAAGGCATCTGACCAAAGATCCTTCAGTGCATTGAGGACTGTAGAATGTCCCTTCAGAGCAGCGATGAGGAGGAATTTCCTTCACAGAGGGTGGTAGATCTGTGGAATTAGTTGCCACAGACGGCTGTGGAGGCCAAGTCATTGGATATACTTAAAGCAGACGTTGGTAAATTCTTGATTAGCAAGAGTGTCCAAAGGTTATGGGGAGAAGGCAAGAGAATGGTGTTGAGAGGGAAATTAAATCAGCCATGGCCAAACGGTGGAGCAGAATCAATGGGCTGAATGTCCTGATTATGCTCCTATGTCTCATGGGCCCAGCTTTCACTTCACTTACTTTTAGTCAAGTTAGTAGGCATTATAACTCCACAGTGGTACAAATACCAGTACTATGGAATCATACAGTGCAGAAATAGACCTTTCAGCCCAGCAAGCTATTCTCCTCTCGGATTCAGATTTATTATTACTGCCTTGGATGGCATGAACTTTGTTGTTTTATGGCAACAGAACAGTTCCAAATGTTCCTCTAGATAATGTCCTGGGTTGAGGATATACCAGTCTCCACCACCTCCCCAAGAAGTTTTATCCTAATGTTTCTTAGCAAAATGTTTTTAAAATTATAAGAGGTGTGGATGGAGTAAAGAGTCAGAATCTCTTCCCCTGGGTAGAAATGGCAAATACCAGAGGACATGCTTTTAAGATGCATTTCCCTGCATGTTTCAATGTACATGTGATAAGTTAATCTGAATCTGACTCTGAAACAGAGAGACAATGACTGAAGATGATGTGAGAGACAATTATTTTACAGAGAGAATGGTTGGGGACTGGAATGGGTTACCGGGAGAAGCAATGGAAGCAGACAGTGTGAGAGGATTATGCTTAGACTCGTGAATGTGAAGGGAATGGAGGGATATGGATGATATGCCAAAAGAGGATATTTGGTGTAAATCGGCATCAAAACCAGGAAAATATTGTGGCTGAATGGCCTGTACAGTGCCTCGCTGGTCTTGGGTAGGTCCTTCACAAAGACCAAGGAGAGAAGAGAGGACCTCATCCAAAAGGCAGCTTAAGTGACTAAATTTGGACTGGAATCAATAACTGTCTGACTTGGAAGCAACGATCCACTGAACCACTCAGCAGGACAAATGTGGCAGAGGAGAAAGCACAGCCGAGTAAAATGACTCTGTCATGAGATGTTGATTTGAACCTATCTGTTAGAAAACAAGCATATACCCTCAGTGGCCACTTTATTAGGTGCACCTGTACACCTTGTTAATGCAAATATCTAATCAGCCAATCACGTGGCAGCAACTCAAAACACAAAAACATGCAGGCATGGTCAAGAAGTTCAGCTGTTATTCAGACTAAACATTAGAGTGGGGAAGAAATGTGATCTAAGTGACTTTGACCATAAAATGTTTATTGGTGCTTTACAGGGGGTTTTGAGTATCTCAGAAACTGCTGACCTCTTGGGCTTTTTACACACAAAGTTCTTCAGCGTTTACAGAGAATGGTTTAAAAAAACAAAAAAAATAATTGAGTGAGTGGCAGCTCTGTGGGTGAAAATAACTTGTCAATGAGAGAGGTCAGAGGAGACTGTCCAGACTGGTTCAAGCCGACGGGAAGGCGACAGTACCTCAGATAACCACTCGTTACAACAGGGGTGTGCAGAAGAGCATCTCTGAATGCACAACATGTCAAACTTTGAAGCGGATGGGCTGCAGCAGCAGAAAACCATGACAAACCTGCACTCAGTCACTTTTTTAGGTACAGGAAGTAACTAATAAAGTGGCTGCTGACTGTATTTTTATTGATTATTGTACCAACAATGGTGTTAAGAGTCTTTAAATATAACAATTAAGATACCTTTGGAAAATTGGAATATATATATATATAACTCAGAAATACAAACAATGTTAAAGATAAAGACATAAGAAGTCAATTATCTGTAACAGAGTTCTTCTGAGAATAAATCTGAATTTTCAATAATCTGCAATTATACAAATGTATTTATTTCAAACCCTAGCCGCAGCAATCCAGTTTAAACGGGCAGATGTTGCAATGTTGCTGCACGCTCTCCTCAAGTAATGGGAGTTGAGGTTGGATAATATCATGGAGTTCTCTAATCTCTGTAACAGAGTACAATCCATGAGAAACAGAAAATGAATTATTTGCTGGCCTTCAATGTAAATATTTATGTAAATATTAAAATTAATTTGAAGCATAAGACATAGAAGCAAAGTTGGGCCATTTGGCCCATCAAGTCCACTCCACCATTCAATCATAGCTGATTTATTATCTGTCTTAACCCCATTGTCCTGCATTCTCCTCATAATCTTTCATGCCCTTATTAACTTAAGTACCTACCAATTTAAATATACTGTACCTAATGACTTGGCCTCCACAGCCATCTGTGGTAAAGAATTACACAGATTCACCATCATCTGGCCAAAGAAATTCTTCCTCATTCCTGAAGAAGAAACAGCCAATGAGCATCCTAAAGAGAAAAGACTCAGCAGGTTGGGCAGCGTCAATGGAAACGAGTCGACTTTGAAAGGTCTCGGCCTGAAACGTCAACTCTTTATTCCTTTGCAGTGATGCTGCCTGGCCTCCTGACAGGGGAAGAGAGAATACCTGGTGCAGGTTGTGTCTTTGACTATCCGGCTGCTTTACCGAGGCAACAAAAAGTGTCAACAGAGTCCACAGGGGAGAAGCTGACCATTTTAGCCCACCTTAGATAGATATGACTCTGAACAACCTCTTGCTCAATCTCTAACTTGAGTCTAATACATTTTATTTCTCTCGCTCACAGAATCTGTGCGGACACCAGTCGTGTGACACCTTGGGAATGGCAGATGTGGGGACCATCTGCTCCCCTCACCGTAGCTGTGCAATCATTGAGGACGACGGGCTCCACGCTGCGTTCACAGTCGCTCATGAAGTTGGTAAGTTAAAGAAAGCTGAGTCGTAAATTGCCCACTCAAGAGACTCCACAGCAACTTACAGGGAAAATAAGCCTGTCTCAGACAACAGCTCAAGCATTACCTGCATCTGCTTAGAGCTCAAAACTTGCGTAAACATGGGCTAACACAATGCAATGAGAGATTAGCATGTGAGTGCTAGAGCAGGAGCTGGACTGCATTTTCCCAGTTCTGGCTGCTTCAGAGTAGATGACGCTGAGCTTTGGCAGTAGTACAAGGGACCAGTATCATTGATTATGTCTGTTGGGGAGGAGGTACAAGAGCCAGAAGACCCACACTCAAGAACCACTTCTTCCCGCTCCATCATCAAACAGTCCATGAAATGGTTTAAACTGAGAACCGACTAGAGTCATAGAGCACTACACCACAGAAACAAGCCCCCTGACCCTGTTATCCATACCAAACTATTATGCTACCTAGTCCAACCGACCTGCAGCTGTACCATGGGCTGAAATACCTGTTTCTGTGCTGTAGTACTTTATAACTCTATGACTATTGACAGCTCCACGTCTGATCATTTTGTACTCGATCACAGGGCATCTGCTGGGACTATCGCACGATGACTCCAAATTCTGTGAGGAATCTTACGGCTTGACAGAGGATAAGCGACTAATGTCTTCCATCCTGACCAGTATCGACGCGTCCAAACCCTGGTCCAAGTGCACTTCAGCCACAATAACTGAGTTCTTCGATGACGGCCATGGTATGTGTATTGACAGACAGGTTACTTATAACCATCCATTTGAAGGTTCGACATGTTGTGCGCTCAGAGATGCTCTTCTGCACACCACTGTTGGAGCACACGGTTATGTGTTACTGTCACTTTCCTGCCAGCTTGAATCAGTCTGGCCATTCTCCTCAGATCTCTCTCATTAACAAGGCATTTTTACCCACAGAACTGCATCCAAAAATCTGGATTTTTTTTTTTTTTGTTTTTTGAACCATCCTCTTTAAAGTCTAGACATAGTTGTGTGTGAAAATCCCAGATCAGCAGCTGCTGAGATACTCCAACCACGCCATCTGACACCAACAATCATTCCACAGTCAAAGTCACTTTGATCGCATTTCTTCTCCATTCCAATCTCCGGTCTGAACAGCAATTGAACCTCTTGGTCACATCTGCATGTTTATGCATTGAGTTGATGCCACAGGATTGACTAATTAGCTATTTGCGTTAACGAGCTGGTGTACAGGTGTACCTAATAAAGTGGCCACTGAGTGTATACCAAGATGCAGTGGAAAAACTTTGCGTGCCGTCCAGAGAAATCATTCCACACATAATTATGTCAGTGTGGTATAAAAGAAAAGATAACAGAGTGCAGCATAAAGTGTTACAAAAAGTGCAGTGGAAATCAAGTAAGTTACAAGGGCATGAAGGTAAACTGAAAGATCAAGGGTCCCTTAACAGTTGCGAGATCCACTAAAATGAGGTGCAGGTACAATGGAAAAACTTGCTTGCAAGTTTATTTATAATAAATAGAGCAGTCAATGTAATATAGAGTACACACAAATCAGCGTGAGTTCATCAGTCTGATGGCCTGGTGGAAAAAGCTGTCCCGGAGCCTGTTGGTCCTGGCTTTAATGTTGTGGTACCGCTTCCTAGATGCTAGCAACTGGAACAGAGTGCGGTTGGGATGACTTGTAAATGTCCTGAATCATGGGAAGTTCACAACTACAGATGCTCTGGGCTATCCGCACCACTCTATGCAGAGTCCTGCGATTAAGAGAGTTATAGTTCCCATACCAGGCAGTGATGCAGCCAGTCAGGATGCTCTCAACCATGCCCCTATAGAAAGTTCTTAGGATTTGGGGGCCCGGACCAAACTTCCTCAACCGTCTGAGGTGAAAGAGGCCCTGTTGTGCTTTTTTCACCACAGAGCTGGTGTGTACAGACCACGTGAAGTCCTCGGTGATGTGGATGCCGAGGAACTTGAAGCTGTTTACCCTCTCAACCCCAGACCTACTGATGTCAATAGGGGTTAGCCCATCTCCATTCCTCCTGTAATCCACAACCAGCCATCAAGGCAGAGATATGGGAGCCTGAGGGTAGACACTCAGTGTTTCAGGAACAGCTTCTTCCCCTCCACCACCAGGTTTCTGAATGGACAATGAACCTATGTACACTACCTCACCATGGCCTCAGCTTGTGCCAAGAAGGTGGAGGAGGAACCCATCTATATTCCAACCATGAATATCGATTTCTCCTTCCAGTAAAAGAAATTTTCCCTCTCCCTCCCCCTCCCCTCTTCTATTCCCCATTCTAGCCTCTTATCTCTTCTCACCTGCCTATCACCTCCCCTAGGTCCCCTCCTCCTTCCCTTTCTCCTATGGTCTACTCCCCTGTCAGATTTCTTCCTCTCCAGCTCTTCACCTTTCCCACCTACCTGGCTTCACCTATCACCTTCCAGCTATCCTTCCCTCTTCCCCCACCCCCTGCACATTTTTTTTATTTTGGCATCTTCCCCCTTCCTTTCCAGTCCTGAAGAAGGGTCTCGGCCTGAAATGCCAACTGTTTATCCATTTCCGTAGATGCTGCCTGTCCTGCTGAGGTCAGCATTCTGTGCATTATACAACCTTACAAATGCCCGTGATATTAAAAGTGATTTTGGTTCATCAGTTATACAGGACAGTGAAGAGAACAAAAAGTGTGCAAAACAAGACATTAGTGCAAGGAAAAATTTAAGTCCTTAATAGTGCAAGTGGCAGTCCGTAGGGTTTTGTTGCAAAGGTAAAATTAGGATCGTATTGTGCACTGTGTTAGTGCACAGATCTTGTGTTGATGGATTAGGTTTCTCAATCAAATGTACATTGAAACATACAGCGAAATGCTTTGTTTGAGTTAACAATCAACAAGGATGTTCCGGGGAAGGCAACAAGTGTTGTGTTGCTACACTTTTGACATCAATACAGGATACCCAAAACGTTTAGCAGAACAACACACAGACAATATACATCACAACAGCAGAACAAATCCCTTCCTGCCCTTCTACATCACATTGGGGATCACTGCCCCAGATCCCTACGCCCCACCAACTTTGAGAATCTTGACACTGGAAATCACAGGTCTTCATTCTAAGCTCCTGCCAACCCAACCTCCATCGTTGGGGATTGCTGGAGTCTGACATACAGATCCTCCAGCTGACCTTGGGCTTCTGGACGTCCTAAATGATCTTGAGCCTCCTGACCAGCCACCTATCCAAATGATATTGATTTACCAAGTCGTAATTCCTAAGAGTAGAACACAGGCCAGATGCTTTTGCATTAGTTATGCCCATAATGATCATATACTTTCACTTCCCTGCAAAGAGTCAATTAGTCAGGCTACCAAGCTAAATGGACTCAGAAACTCCACATTTGATCCCAATTTGTGCTATATTGCTGGATGGTTGGTGCCCCAGGTTCCTGAACTGAAGGGTAGGGGGAGGGGAATTCTGATGCCCAAAAACTGCGTGGGCCTTAATAGAAAAACTCAGATACAGTGTTCCCAGCAATGAAACAGCCTGCCACTGTCCTCATTCACGTGTGAATAATGACCGTGGGGAAGTTAGTATGTAGAACCATGATTCATCTTTAAAAGTAAAGGCTATGAAACTGAAAGGAGATTCCAAAGAAAACATAGAGTAACATTTGTGTAAACAGATTTGAATTGAAACATCTCAGTTGCTTATTTACCACAAAGTTCCAGTGGAAAGTATGAATGACCAAACTTACACTTACGTGGAAGTTTGTTACCTCCCCAGGCTGCATTAAAATCATTCACAGCTAGTGAATCCATTTTTGAAGTGTAGTTATTGGACAGATAATAGAAGGACGAAAGGGAATCTCACTGAAACCTACTAAATACTGAAAGATCTGGATAGACTGGATGTGGAGAGGATGTTTCCATTAGTAGGAGAGTATAGGATCTGAGGCGACAGAAGTGAGATGAGCAAGTATTTCTTTCGGTAGAATGTGGTGAATCTATGGAACTCATTACCACAGAGGGTTGTGGAGGCTAATAAGTCACTAGATATTTTTAAGGCAGAAATTGATAGGTTCTTGATTGATAGGGGATTTAAGGGTTCCAGGAAGGGAGAAGGTAGATTCTCGATTGGTCAGGGCATGAAGGGATACAGGGCGAAGGCAGGAGATTGGGGCTGAGAGGGAAAATTGGATCAGCCATGATGAAATGGTGGAGCAGACTTGATGAGCCAAATGGCCTAATTCTGCTCCTATATCTTATGGTCTTGTGGTCTTATAGGTAGGAGATGGGGTAAAAAAGAATCAGTTATGATTGAATGGCAGAGCAGACTCAATGGCTTAATTCTAAATCATTAAGAATTCTGCTTCTGGCATCGCTTTTCATATGTCCGAACAGTCTTCTGTGTTAGAAACAATCTTCTAGCCTTTCTATGCAACTACTGTTCCATGGGTTTCAAACTTCTTCACCACACATGTGAGCCTATCATCAGGGTGGAGAGGCCAGCAGCCATAGTCCAGAGCTACAGTACGTAATAGTTAGGTCACTAACCTGATATTCAAAGGTGTTAACCATTGATTTAGAATACAAGTTCTGATCCCACAATGATTCTACTTTAGGTTTGACCATGACGGTGAGGTAGAACATAGAGCATTACAGCACAGTACAGGCCCTTCAGTCCACGATGTTGTGCTGACCTTTAAAACTACACTAACATCTATCTAAGATCAAATCTAGAACATTCCAAACTCATTTCCATTTGGGAGAGTGGCCTAAGTTTGGGACCTTTTGATGACTGTGTAAATAAAAGGAATTTTGCAAATGTTGCCTTGGAAGCGACTAATGTAAGTAGAATAGAAAAACAATACTTCCAGCCACAGATCTCCGAGACGTCACAAGGACTTGGCCCCATTTGACTTCAGGAGGGACAATGATGTCAGTTTGTTACCACATTGCGTTGTTTCAAAGTTCAAAGCAAATTTATTATCAAAGTGTGTAATTGTCACCAAATACTGCTCTGAGATTCAATTTTCACAGAGATCTACAGGTAAAATAAAAGAATACAATAGAATTTACGGAAACTATACATAAAGACTGGCAAACACCGAATGTGCAAAAAACAAACTGTACAAATGAGAAAATCTGCACCTTTATTCATTCAGACACTGAAATTGAAAGAAATGATTTTTATTCAAATTCCCTCCTATCTTCACCTTTAAGTGTTGACTCTCCCTAAGGATTATAGTTGCATGGGAGTAGCCTCTGCTTCTTCATCCAGCTCCCCACTTCTGTATTTACATGAGTGTGTGTTACTATTTGACTGTGTTAAGAATTAATCATTGATCTTGGTCTGCCTTCTCTTGAACCTCTGTTTATCACACATTCACACACCAATTACACACACACGCCTACATTTACAGACACAGCACCACATGAACACGCTTCAGCAAAGAAGTACACAAACACACACATACACACAGATAAAAACAGTGTTTTAGGAACAGCTTCTTCCCCTCTCACATCAGATTTATTATTCCTCTCTTCCTTGATAGTCTCCTTTTGCACTATTTAGTTATTTTTTATTGTATCTTAGTAATTTGTTACACCTGCACCGTACCACTGTCACAAAACAACAAATTTCATGACTTAGGTCAATGGTAATAAACCTGATTCTGAAGAATTCTCGCAGGAGAGTTTTCCCACCTTTCTGCAAGTCCAGGTCAGGGACCTGAAGTCTGCAAGTCTAAGAATCCACAGTTAAGGACTGGAGGCCCAGAGGTAGCCCTGCCTGGGGTGGCAGGCCTGTCTATGTTGGGTGAGGTGGTAGATGGCTTCTTTTGCTGCTTACAAAAAATGCTGGAGGTCAGGCTGCATCTATAAAAAACAGTAAATAGTCAACACTTCAGGCCGGGACCCTTCATCAGGACTGCTGTCGTATTTCATTCCATTGTTTTTGTCGAATCTTGTGTTCTACCAAGCATAGTGGCCCTGGAATGTGTGGTGACACTTGCAGACCGCCCTCAGCACATCTTTGGCTGTGTTGATTGTTAATGTGATGCATTTCACTGTCTGTTCTGATATACATGTGATAAATCAATCTGTATCTGAATCCATCTCGTTCAGTGAGAAGGGGCTCCCTTCACAACACTAGGTCAAACCTGGAACATATTGTGAGCAGTTTTGGGCCATGTTCTAAGAAAGGGTGTGCTGACATTGCAGAGGGTCCAAAGTAGGTTCACGAGAATTATCCAGGGAATGAAAGGGTTAAGATATAAGGACCACTTGTTGGCTTTAGGCTTGTACTCACTGAAGCTTAGAAGAATGACAGGGGAATCTCATTGAAACCTATTGAATATTGAATGGTCTGGATAGAATGGATGTAGAGAGTATAAGTGAGTGAGTCTAGGACCAGAGGGCATGACCTCAGAGTAGAAGGACTGCCAATTAGTACAGAAATGAGGAAGAATTTCTTTAGCCAGAGGATGAATTCATTGCCACAGGCAGCTGTGGAGGTCAAGTCATTGGGTCTATTTAAACTGGAGGTTCACAGCTCCTTGATTAGTCAGGGTGTCAAAGGTTACAGGAGAAGACTGGAGAATGGGATTGAGAGGGATAGTAAATCAGCCGTGACGGAATGGCAGAGCAGACTCAATGGACTAAGTGGCCTAATTCTGCTCCTGTGACCTACGGTCTATGAAGCTTCCTCCCACAGAGTTTTGTGATTGATGTTGCTGTAACTGCTCTTTGGAAGCTCTGTTACATGGGGGAATGTTGGCTTATAGTGTGCTATTTGCTTCCCTTTTCCAGGGGACTGCCTCCTCAGCCCTCCACTGAACCCCATGCGGGCACCAGAGGAGCTTCCAGGCCAGAGCTACGATGCGGCCCGCCAGTGCAAACTGGCTTTCGGGCCGGAGTACACAGTCTGCCCAGGGATGGATGTTTGTTCCCGCCTGTGGTGTGCTGTCATCCGCCAGGGACAGATGGTGTGCATGACCAAGAAGCTGCCCGCCGTGGAAGGGACCCCCTGCGGGAAGGGGAGGATCTGCTTGCACGGGAAGTGCGTGGACAAAACCAAGAGGAAATATTACTCGGTGAGTAAGGGATCTGTGACTGACAGCGTTAGTGGAGAGCGTGGAAAGGAAGGCCCAGATAGGCTGGAAGGGAAGAGTTAAAATATGAGGAGAATTTGGTGGCTGTACTCACTGGAGTTTAGAAAAATGAGGGATATCTCATTGAAACCAACCAAATTTTGAAACTCTTGGATAGAGTGGACATGTAGAGGATGTTTCCAATAGTGGGAGAGTCTATGCCAAAAGGGCATAACCTCAAAATAGAAGGATATCCCCTTAGAGATGAAGGGGAATTTCTTTAGCCAGAGAGTGATGAATCTGTCGAAGTCATTGCCACAAATGGCTGTGGAGGCCAAGTCATTGGGTATTTTTAAAGCAGGGGGTAATAAGTTCTTGATTAGCTAGGGGGTCAAAAGTTATGGGCAGAATGCAGAGAGTGGGGTTAAGAGGGATAATAAATAGCAAAGATTATTTGGTGGAGCAGTCTCAATTGGCCAAATGGCCTAACTGTGCTCCTGTATCTTATCGAATCCATCTTCAGCAACACATACAAGATGCTGGAGATGCTCTTCAGGCCAGGCAGCATCTATGGAGGGGAATGAAGAGTCGTTGTTTCGTGGCGAGACTTTGGAAAGGAAAAGGGCAGAAGCCAGGATAAGAAAGTGGATGGAGGGGAAGGAGTACACGCTGGCAGATGATAGGTGAAACCAGGTGAGGGGGTAGGTGGGTGGAGGAGGGGGTGGTGAGAAGCTGGGAGGTAATAGTGGAAAAGGTATAGAGCTGAAAAAGGAATCTGATAGAGTGGAGAGTGGACCATAGGTGAAAGGAAAGGAGGAGGGCATCAGAGGGAGGTGATTGACAGGTTAGGAGTAGAGAAATGGTGGGAGGTTAACCATAATGGAGGATGGAACAAGAGAGAAGTGGAGAGTGGGGAGTGATTACCAGAAGTTAGAGAAATCAATGTTCATGCCATCAGGTTGATGGCTACCTGGACAAAGTATGAGGTGTTGCTCCTCTAACTTGAGCTTTCCCTCATCGTAGCAATAGAAAAGGCAATGGTCGGACCCGTCAGTGCGGGGATGAGAAACTGAATTGAAATGAGTGGCCACCGGGAGAAATTTCCATTTCTATTGTTGCATTCTGTGTGAGGTGTTCACAATTCGCAGCGTCTGCAGAATCACTCATGTCTGTGGAATCCATCTTGGTGCAGACCCGGACTGGGCTCCCACTCAGAGTGATAGATGTATGGAGGTAGTGGTAGAGGCAGATGCATTAGGGACTTTTAAGAAAACCTTAGGCACATGGATGAAAGGAAAATGGAGCACTAGGTGGGAGGGAAGAGATTGATAGATCTTGGAGTAGGTTAAAAGGATAGCACAACATCTTAAGTCGAAGGGCCTATACTATGTTGTGTCCCATTTACTGTCACTCTGCCTAAACCGCAAAGGTGCAAATGTCCAGCAGAGTGGATAATTGTACGGGAAGCTGGAGTTCTGTCTGCCCTGCTGCTGGGAGAAAGACCCACAGGGTAATTGACTAAGCGTCTGTGACATTCCAGTACTGTGTTAAAAGCAGGAACACAGCTGGCAAACCTACCGGAACTTTGTTCCAATGGAAATAATGTTAGCCAGATCAAGAACAACAGGCCCTTGACTGGAATGCACAAGATGAAAGCTATTTTCCCACAGACCCTTCTTGCAGTCAGCTGCCAAACAGTAGTTGATTCCTTCCAGTTCCCAAGAATTATGAAATGACCGTCTGAGCATTGCAGTGAGACCAAATGGCAGTGCTTTGTCTGATCCCTGGGATGACTGCCCAGGTCCGGTGTCTCACGGCCCTCTGGTCATGGACCCTCAGCTACAGAAGGGGCCGGTTACCTGATGCTGAATCAGATTGTTTGTTGCTCCAGATTCCAGCGGCTGCAGCCCCTCGTGTCCCCAACTGACTTCCACTGATTTTATGCCATTAACTCCGTGTTTTCTTTCCTGGGTTACAGGCTTCAGCGAATGGCAACTGGGGCTCGTGGGGCTCGTGGGGCCCATGTTCACGGACGTGCGGAGGTGGGGTTCAGTTTGCCCGCCGGCACTGCAACAACCCGGCGCCCCGAAACAACGGCAAATACTGTGTGGGCAAACGGGCAATCTACCGATCGTGTAACGTGACTCCGTGCCCGCAAACAGGTATGTGGCTCCTCTGACCTCTCTCATTAACAAGGCATTTTCACCCACAAAGCTGCCACTCACTGGATTTCTTTTGTATCTCACACCATTCTCTGTAAACTCTAGAGACTGTTGTGTGTGGAAATCACAGATCAGCAGCTTCTGAGATACTCAAACCACCCCATCTGGCACCAACAATCATTCCACGGTCAGAGTCACTTAGATCACATTTCTTCCCCATTCTGATGTTTGGTCTGAACAGCAACTGAATCTCTTGACCATGTCTGCATGCTTTTATGCATTGAGTTGCTGCCACATGATTGGCTGATTAGATATTTACATTAATGAGCTGGTGTACAGGTTCTCCTTATAAAGTGACGACTGAGTGTGCATTTATTTCAGTAACTGCACAATGTGTAAACGTCATACCATATAATCAGTATATGGTTATCACTACAGCACGGAAGGAGCCCGTTTGTCCCATCGGGCCCATAATGGTCTATGTAAAATAATCCAGCTGGGTCCACTCGCCCATTTTCTCCCTAAAGCCTGACAAACATTTATGCAGCTCACTTTGAATATGACATCTGAATAGTAGACATGTTTTGATGGTGCCAGAATGTGTGGCCACACTTGGGCTCGATCCTCAGCACATCCTTGGTTGTGTGGGTTATTAACACAAATGACACATTTCACTGTATGTTTCAATGTGCCTATGATAAATAAATCTGAATCCGAATCTTCTTCCGACACTGTCCCTAACGGTGAATTCCAGACCTGAGCAACTCGCTGTGTAAAAATGACTTTCCTCCTATTGGTCTTTGTTCTTTTGCTAATCACCTGTGTTATCTGGTTCTTGACCCCTGTGCAGATGGGAACGATAATTCTGTCTCCTTCGTGATTTCCAATGCTTCTCTCAGACTCCCTTACAACCTTATCTGCTCCTCATGTCTCCTTTACACCTACTGAACTGAAGTCCCTCAAAACAGGAATCACATTGGTAAATCTCTTCTGCGACCTTTCTCAAATCTTTGCATCTCTGCTGGTGCTCCCATGGAAACGCAGCTACACGGCTCGTGCTGACTTTCAGGCCCCATTCCCAGATACCATTCTTACTGCGCAAGTCTTTGGCCTATTTGTTTATCAAAGACAACATTGCTGAACTCGTTCTCACCCTACACCCGTTATCCATGCATACAACCTTCAGCCAAGTTACACCATTACGATGGATTGCAGGAAACTTGACCGATTTTCCTCTCCCTTTTCTCAAGCTTAGGGCACTGAGGTCCAGTGTAGATCCTTAACTATTGCTTCTATTCACATCGCTGCTAAGTAATCATGGTTTACAGTCACACCAGGTGGTGCTCATACCCATAGAGATGGCGCTCAAGAATGTTAATGTTAGAAATTATTAGAGAAACACTGCAAGTAGCGTCCAACAGATAGAAGTATCGAAAATGGCATCCTGTCATTAAGATTTTTAGAAGCCCAACCTCAACTAATATAAGGAACTGTTCATTGACATTAATGCATTCATATTTACATTTGTGTTCTATGAACTCTGGTGCAATTTCAACATTTGAGAGGTTTAGCTAAGTACACAGATGGGAGGGGTACAGAGGGATATGGTCCAGGTGCAGATCAGCGAGGTTTGGCATGGACTGGACGGGCCAAAGGGCCTGTTTCTATGCTGTAGTGCTCTTTGGCTCTATGTTTACATATATTATATAATGTTATATTCTACATTATACTTTATAGATCCTATTATAATTCCATGCACTGACATGCAACAATTATTATTAATTATAATTAATATTATTACAATTATTCAGATTATAATTATATGTATCATAAACATATAACCATATAACAGTTACAGCATGGAAACAGGCCATCTTGGCCCTTCTAGTCCATGCCGAACTCTTACTCTCGCCTAGTCCCACTGACCTGCACTCAGCCCATAAACCTCCATTCCTTTCCTGTCCATATATCTATCCAATTTAACTTTAAACGACAACATCGAACCTGCCTCAACCACTTCTGCTGGAAGATCGTTCCACACAGCCACCACTCTCTGAGTAAAGAAGTTTCCCCTCATGTTACCCCTAAACTTTGGCCCTTTAACTCTCAACTCATGTCCTCTTGTTTGAATCTCCCCCATTCTCAATGGAAAAAGCCTATCCCCGTCAACTCTATCAATCCCCCTCATAATTTTAAATACCCCTATCAAGTCCCCCCTCAACCTTCTATGCTCCAAAGAATAAAGACCTAACTTGTTCAACCTTTAAATTATAATGAAACATAAACTGTATAATGCACCATATACTGCATATACTGAGTTGGATGATCAGCCATGATCATAATAAATGGCGGTGCAGGCTCGAAGGGCCGAATGGCCTACTCCTGCACCTATTTTCTATGTTTCTATGTTTCTATATTATATATAATCTCTTATAATTTTACACACTACAGAAATGAAGCCCTTCATATCAAGATCTCACCTTGATCTATTCCAATATACTTAAGGTTCAACACCTAACAATCCACCAAATATTGCACTTCTCACTTCTCATTAGCTGCTGCCGATTGGTCTTAACATTATCCCTGATTAAATTCCCTCCTTTTAGTCTTGAAGTTAATCTCTAGTTGGTGATTCTTCATTAGACCTATCACTGAGCCAAGTAACTCTTTTTTTTTCCCAGTTGCTCTTTCTCAATCTCAGAATTAACCACTGACCTGTAAAATGAAAGGGAATAAACAGTGGATTTATCATTAGCCTAAGATAGCTTTATTTCAGATGTACTGAGTTCCCTGGAATGACAGAGACCGCTACAATTTGGCACCTGCTGTGTCGCAGGAGTTGTCAGTCAGTGTTGAACTCAAAGTGGGACTGCCCTAGGGCCTCTAGCTCCAGAAGTTTTCCTCTGGGTTTACTCCCGAAGCCTTCCCCAGGAGTGGGTATAGCCGTAAGGCAGTGGAGGTTTGAGATCAGGGTTTTCCTTCTCCTAAATGAGCTGCCAACCCTGATGAGCCCTTTTAAGACACCAGTACCCCGGTTTTGCCACTTCACTTGTCAGTAGAAATGGTTTCATTGAGCATAGTAGCTAAGCCACACGTGAAGGCCAGGAGCTGGACTTGGTTGTCAGAGGCTACTTGAGACTCACGCCATTGAGAGCATTTAATAGCTAGTTGGAGCATATCCCCAGTACCATCCCCCACTATCCACCGACTATGACAACCTTACTACTGTGCTGCCTGATATTCAAAGGAGATAAGATATTCTCATGGATCCTGAGAAGTTTCTTTCCACAACCAGTGCTGTAATAACTGCAGGAATTTTTCCAACAATAATTCCAAAATCCTTGCCAGAAGCAGTAATGAAAACAGAAACACAAGGGACTTAGATGCTGGAATATAGAAAAAGAATCAAAAGAATTTGTCCTGATGCAAGCTCTCGACCTGAGATGTCAGCTCTGCCTTTGCTTCCACAAATGCTGCCTGACCTGCTGAATTCCTCCAACAGCTTGCTTGTAGCTTAATGAAACCACGCATGTGTGCGAAGGATTCCCGGCGCATATCTGGAGGGAAAATTATTCAAATGATTTATTGAATAAATGTTACAGTCTACCTGCTTGAAACACATTTAACCTATGCAGAAAGTACTCCAGAAGTGTATTTCCAGATGGGATTTGCTTGTAAACACCAGGAAAATCTTTGGGATTTTCCATGTTGACTTGAGCAGCTAAGCAGCCCATAGCACAGTGGCTGTGTAATTAATGGTAATGAGAGAGAGCAAGAGAATTCCTAACACCACACTTGTAAGGTGGGTGCCATGTTTGACAGGGAGATAGTTAGGGGATGCTCCAATCATTTTTGACATAGAGATATAGTCGCAGACCCGAAACATTGACTGTTTCCATCTCCACAGATGCTGCCTGACCTGCTGAGTTTTTCCAGCACTTTGGCTCTTTGAACCTTCTCAGACCTTCAAAACTATCATTTCAAATCATTTAGGATTAGTTCCTTGTTCCTCTTTTCTCCCTATAAACCTTGAGGCCGCAAGCCCTCGGAAAAATACTCCTTCTCCTCGAGTATGTTTAATGATTCTGCTTTTACTTTTGTGTCAAGATTGCTTGCCATCGTTTCCAGTACACAAGCGTAAAGGAGATTGAAATAATTGTTACTCTGGATGTGATGCAGCTCAAAAGAAGAATGTAGTGAGATAAAGAACACAGTAATAAAAAAGCCACAATAAATATAAATGCATAAGGTAGCTTATATACACTGATTATATGTACATAAAGTGACGGTAGGTACAGGAGTGTCTGTACATAAGGTGACTCTGACAGGACATGATGAAGTGGGGTGGGCATGGTGGATTGTGTTAGTGCGTGGAGGTGTTGATCAGCCTCACTGCTTAGGGAAAGTAATAGTTTTTGAGTCTGTTGGTCCTGGTGTGGATGCTGCATAGCTTCATCCCTGATGGGAATGGGACAAATAGTCCATGAGCAGGGTGGGAGAGCTCCTTCATGAAGGATCTGTGGCAGAGAATTCCAGAGTTTTATGGTAGGGATATGGGGAATAGCAAATTACTGCCCCAAACTTTGGATAACATCCAAATAAAGTTTAAGGTCTTGGGAGTTAAAATCATAATGGGAACAGATCGTAATGCATTTTTTAATCCTGTAAGACTAAGCAGTACTTTTAGTGCATAATGCAGTGGAAAATAACTGGAGCAGAGGCTTAAATGCTGGGGATAGGTCTGCATCTGGCACGTTTTAAATGATGAATGTATAATCTGGCTGCCTTAGCTCTCCAAAAGAATTCTGATGATTGGACCGTGTAAAATATAAACTAAGCCATAGCAATATTTTCTAAACACTTCTATAAAATATGAATTAGGTGGTGATTAGAGTTAACTTTCTCAAGAAATCTAAATGTGTAAGGAAATTAAATCTGTGTGTGCTCGGAGTAAGGGGAGTGAGAGTTGGTGGGGTCACTCACTTGAAAGACCCAGGGCTTATTTGCTCTTTCAAGCATTAGAGGGGGCTAGTGTTTGGAGTTTGCTGTCAGATCCTGTTGTTCTTGGCTTCTAGTGGCCCCATGTCTTACTGCAAGATGCCAGAGGAGTGAATATTTTCCAGCATACGACACCCTGGACTCTACTTTATATTCTGATCGTGTCGTTAAAAAATATGGTTGGATTTCCAAACATTGGGAAGTATTATTTATCTATTTAGAGATGCCCTTCCGGCTTCAATGAGCCACGTTGATCAGCAACCCACCTATTTAACCCTAGCCTAATCACAAGACAACTTACAATGACCAATTAACCCACTAACCGGTACCTCTTTGAACCGTGGGAGAAAACCAGAGCACCCGGAGGAAATCCATAGGCCCACAGGAAGAACATATAAACCCTCTGAGAGAATGCTGGAATTGAATTTCAACCTCCAACGTCCCAAGCTGTAAAAGTGTTGTGCTATCTGCTACACTACCGTGCACCCAAAAAGATTACTTACGGACAAGGGTTAAATAGGTTCACTAAGCAGGTATCATTCTGGAGACGCACTTAGAAATGGTTCCCTGACCTAGTATTACGTGACATTTTTATATGCTAAAGAACAAAGGTAACAGCAGGACAATTCTATAGTTACAATGTTTCTACAATGCTTCCTTTAAATTACATATAATTATCAAACACTTCTATCTTCACACACACACTCCAGACGCACAAAATGAATGTTAATCATCACTGACTCTGCGCTGCTTTCATGCATATGCGGACATCTCAGGTCCGTGGAGTGTTTCTTAGTTTGCAATCAACCCCAGTCTGCAGCTCCAAGAACACCAATAATCTAGTCTATATTTTAAACTCAATCTACAATCCACCTTCAGGTCTAAAGACTAGTTGCTGTTGTTGAAATTAATATTTGCTGTAAGCATAACTTCAGAATACACCCTAACAGGAGGTAGTTTGTGGGAAGAAGCAGAGGCAGGTTTGTCATCACTGACATTTGTCATTAAATTTGTCACTTTGCTGCTAGTACCAACTGCTGGTTACTATTATCTCCTCTATCTTGCTCAGATATTTATGGATAGACCACCTCTGTAGTGATGCCCACCTCCACTAAATCCAGTACTGAGTTTGTTGATAAAATGTTTTTTTTTAATCCAAATAGGCAAATCTTTCCGGGACGAACAATGCGAAGCAAGGAATGGATATCAGACCGATGCCAAAGGAGTCAAAACGTTCATGGAGTGGGTTCCAAAGTACGCCGGAGTGATCCCTGCAGATGTGTGTAAATTAACCTGTCGTGCAAAGGGAACCGGATACTATGTGGTATTTTCCCAGAAGGTAAGGGCAACCTTTTTTTTAAACACAAAGGGTGATTATCTATGTGGAATGAACTGCCAGAGGAAGTGGTTGAGGCAGGTACAATGACAAATTTTAATAGACATTTGGACAGGTACATGGATTGGAACATTTAAAAAGCAATAGACCACAAGACATAGGAGAAGAATTAGATCATTCATCCATTCAGTCTGCTCCACCATTCTATCACGGCTGATTTATTATCTCTCTCAGCCCCATTTTCCTGCCTTCTCCCTGTAACCTTTGACACCTTTACTAATCAAGAAGCTGTCAACCTCTGCTGGAAATATACCCAATGATTTGGCCTCCACAGCTGTTTGTAGCAATGAATTCCACAGATTCACCACCCTCTGGCTAAAGAAATTCCTCCTCATCTCTGTTCTAAAGGAAGGACATTCTATACTGAGGCTGTTGCAAGTGGGACAAATGTGTGACAGAGTCAGAAACACACGGGTTACTTGGCTAATAACGCCACAGTAACATAGCGATCAGCATGACACTATTACAGCTTGGGGCGTCAGATTTCAACTCCCATGCTGTCTGTAAGGAGTTCATATTTTCTCCAGATGTCCCAGTTACCTCCCACATTTGAAAGATCTACTGGTTGGTAGGTTAATTGGTCATTGTAAATAGTCCTGTGATTAGGCTAGTCTTAGATAGATGGATTACTGAGTGGCGTGGAGCTCTACCTATTTAGCAGTAGCCTAATCACAGCACAATTCCGCGCCGTATCTGCAAATAAATAAAATGAGAACAGCTCTCACGATGCAGAGTGCTCCTCTTGGCTCTGACTGTGCAAAGATCTGATTCTTCCCTCTCTATTCTCGATCGTTCCTCTCATTCCTGAAGCCCACTGCCTGTGGTTACTCAAGCCAAAATCCTCCTTACCAATGCGTCCATATCGAAGAAGAAATGTGTTGGCTTTGTAGAAAGTCTAAAGGGCGTTCACTAGAATTACTCTGGGATTGAAAGGGTTAATATGTGAGGCGTGTTAGAGGGCTCTGGGCCAGAACTCGCTGGAGTTCAGAAAAATGAGAAGAGATCTCACTGAAAACTTAAAAATATTAAAAGACCTAGATAGAATGGATGTTGGGAGGATGGTTCCTATGGTAGGGGAGTCTAGCACCAGAGGGCTCAGAATAGAGGGACATCCCTTTTAGTACAGATATGAGGAGGAATTTCTTTAGCCAGAGGGTGATGAATCTGTGGGATTCGTTGCCACAGTTGTGCAGGGCAAATCATTGGGGGTATTTAGAGCGAAGGTTAATAGGTCCTTGATTAGTAAAGGTATCAAAGGTTATGGGAAGAAGGCAGGAGAATGGAATTGAGAGGGATAGTAAATCATTATGATGGAATGGCAGAGCAGACTCAATGGGCCAAATGGCCTAATTCTGCACCTGCGTCTTATTCTATGGAGTTGTGCGTAATGAGCATTTTCTGACTAAGCAAACTCGTGTAACAGAGACCTAGTAGCATATTCAGCAAGTGCAGTTCCGTCATCAGACCGATGTGAAGCCATTTGTACACCAACGTGTCCGTCAGTTGCTTTGCGATGTGATTTGGGACTAGGTGGTGCTTTTGGCTGGTGGACAACAGGATGGACAGGGCCTCTCTTGCTGCCAATTGTCGGAATCCTAAGTGAAACGGTTCTGGAACAGACCCAGCCCAGCCTCAAGTGATCGTACAGACTGAGGTTCAGTACTAAGTGTCAGCCTCACCCAGTAATTCCATTCATGTGGCTCAGGCTGAGGGCTGAGGGCGTGCTGAAATGTCTCTGAGTTAAAACACATGGGCAGATATTCTAAGTTTATGGCAGAAACTGCAAATTTGTTTTTATGAAGAATACATATAATTCCATGTATGTGGTTGAAGGAGATGAAGTGGATTTCTGGTACTTCAGTTGACCTGAGGTGAGTCGAGGGAAAAGGCATCATAGGTTACAGGGAGAAGACAGGAAAATGGGGCTGAGAGGGATAATAAATCAGCCATGATGGAATAGCAGAGCATATTCGATTAGCAGAATGGCTTAATACTGCTCCTATGCCTTATGAAATTATGGTCTTGTATAGATGGTATAACCCATAAATATCATACTATATCTGTGGCATTTTTTTGCCTTGATGAGCACATCTTTAAGTCTTCATAACTTCAAGATTCTGACATTTTTAAGAACTCTGCAATTTTGCTTATTGCAGGTACACTAAACGAGTGGTTAAATCATTAGTCAAACAACTAAATGGTGTGAGTTCAGATCTCACCTCTGCCTTTGGGGCATTTATTAAAACTTACTTGTCTAAGTCAAGTCAGATCAATCAAACTCAATCACCAACAAGAGAAAATCTGCAGACGCTGGAAATCCGAGCAACACACACAAAGTGCTGGAGAAACTCAGCAGGCCAGGCAGCATCTATGGGAAAGGGTACAGACGATGTTTTGGGCTGAGACCCTTCATCAGGAGTTTTTTTTCCCCAGCTACATGGCCTTCTGAGTTCCTCCAGCATTTTGTATGTGTTGCTTCAATCAAATTCAAGTTTAATTATCATTCATGAATACAACTGAACGAAAGAGCACTCCTCTGAGGCCAAGGTGCAAAAGATACACAGCACATTCAAAATGGTGAGCAAAGAACATAGTCTCACACAAAAAAAACACATATGCAGCCCAAGACCCAGAGTGACATGTTCCGCAAATTGATGATACAGTTCCCAGCAGTGTCACTACAACCCAGCCTGTCATTCCACCAATTGAACACAATGAAATTAAAGATTACCTTTATTTGTCACATGTACATGGAAACATGCAGTGAAATGTGTCATTTGTGTTGCTAGCATGCTGCCCCTAAAATTCTGCAATGGTGACTGTTTAAATGCTCGATTCTTTGGTTTAGGGAAATAGATTTCCTGCCTTTACTGGCTGGCCTACCTGTTGCTCTGGAAATGACTGAGAAACTGCGTTGAAGAGCAGTTGGGGATAGAGGTTCAATGTCAGCTTTTTCTGTCAGGTTCACATTCCATGAATAAGTTTAACAAAAAAAAAACTTTGAACAGCAATGTGAAATGAAACATGAATTAGTGCTTGAGTTGAATGCATAAGGATGTAAGACGTGGGGTTCTACAGTGGTTAGCACAGTGCTTTACAGTACCAGCGACCCGGGTTCATTTCCCACCGCTGTCTGTAAGGAGTTTGTCTGTTCTCCCCGTGACTGCGTGGGTTTCCTCTGGGTGCTTTGGTTTCTTCCCACAGTCCAAAGACATATTGTTTGGTAGGTTAATTGGTCATTATAAATTTTCCCGTGATTAGGCTGATTAAATTGGGGGTTGCTGGGCAGTGTGGCTCAAAGTGCTGGAAGGGCCTGTTCCACAATGTATCTCAATGAATAATTAAATAAAAGACATAAATGCAGAACTAGGCCATTCAACCCATTGAGTCTGCTCCACTATTTCATCATTGCTGATTTATTATCCCTCTCAACTCCACTCTCCTGCTTCTCCCCCTAATCTTTGATGCCCTTTCTAATCATGAACCTATCACCTCCACTCTAAATATACCCAATGACTTGGCCTCCACTGATTCACCACCCTCTGGCTAAAGAAATTCTTCCTCATTTCATATTTTTAGAGTAAACACTTCATGTAATATGGTGACCAAAATTACTTCGCTTCTTGGCTCTTTTCATCTATAATTGAAGAAAGATTGTGTTACTGAACGTTCTTGCCAATAATGATCCAAAGTGTCATCAAAGTGAGCCTGCCTGCGCTTTGTTAACATTGGAACATTCCTTCCCCACCCACTGTTAACTACTGATCTATAACCACATCCCAACTGAGAAACGTAAAACCAATACTTAGTGCCCATGACTTTGTAAAGCCTTTTACTGGCTTTCTTGATCGACATCCATTTCACATGAAGGGCAGGGAAAAATGGAACTGTAAGGGTGTGGCTCAGAACCAAGACACGGTTGAGTTCACTGCTCATGAAAGACTTAGAAAGTAGCTAAATAAAGAAGGAAACTTTCTTGGAGAGTTGCTGCACACGGCTTCTGTCCTCGAAAGCAGCCAACTACTTTGCAGCATTCTAATTAACCATGGCTGGATCCAAGAAATGCCTTGTCAGATAAGTGACCCCTCTGTCTAAAATTCTCTTCACTGCAACCAATCTGATCTTGCACCAATTTATGTCGGTAACTTGCCCCTTTGAAACTAGAAAAACAAATTCAATTCCAATATTAATCCAGCCTGCCAGATGACAACAGTACAAACTGACTGGCTGGCAATGTTCAAAGTTTAAAGTAAATTTATTATCAAAGTACTTGTATATCATCACGTACAACCCTGGGATTAATTTTCTTGTGGCATTATAGCACATACAAAGAAACGCAATGGAAACAGTGAAAAACTACACACAAAGGTGGATGAACAACCAATGTGGAAAAGAAAACAAACTGCAAATGCAACGAAATCTATAAGCAGATAAATAAATAATAATGAGAACATGAGATGTAGAGTTCTTGAAAGTCAGTCTATTGATTATGGAATCAGTGAGGTGATTGAAGATACCAAGCTGTTTAGGAGCCTGATAATTGAGCAGTGATAACTGTACCTGAACCTGGTGCTGTGGGACCCAAAGGTCCTGTAGCTCCTTCTCGTTGGCAGCAGTGAGGAAAAGGCATGGCCTGGATGATGGGGACTCTTCATGATGGGTGCTGCTTTCTTGCGGCAGCGCTCCTTGTAGATGTGTTCAATGGAGGGGAGGGCTTCTTCTGTGATGGACTGGGCTGTATCTCCTACTTTTTGTAGACTTCTCCATTCTGTTTCCATGCCAGTCAGGATACTCCCCACTGTGCATCGATAGAAGTTTGTCAAAATTTTAGATGGCATGCTGAATCTGTGGCAACATCTGCGAATGCAGAGGCGCTGCTGTGTCTTGTTTGTAATTGGATTTGCATGCTTGTGTTACACTAGGGGGAGGTGGTAGCAAGAAGTGGCCAATTGGAGCCTATTGGGACCTATAAACCTCTGCCATTTTAATGGCATGTGTTATGGGTAACATGTCTGCAGGGACTCCCTGTCCCACAATTGTGCTTGCTCCAAATTAAGGCCGAATACACCTTTCGACCCTTCTGCTACACTGAGAATTATTTCCAAACCCAAGCCAACCATCTCCCATTTTGTGATTTATCTCCACTTTGCTCCAATTCTTTTCAATGTAGGTGATATTCTCTGGCCCTTCTTAAAAGCATCTGGAAACACTTAGGTTTTGAATGCATGGAGGTCCCTAGAACCTTAAAAAAACACAAATATAATTCTGGCAATTGGTTCCCACACTACAGAGGCCTTCTTGTTTGAATGAGTTATTATTTAATTGGGATTTACAGGAGAGATGATTCAAGGTCTGGATAATATTGCTTGACTAAGTCATGGCTCAGAATGTGGAGTATCAACTGAGTTAATATACAACATTGTTAGATTGCCAAATCAAAATGTATTTACCATAATGTTTTACAAAGTTCACGTCTAAGAAAGATCCTGGTTCACCTGCACCAGTTCTTAACTTTGAGATGGGTTTGTATAGCCTCCATTTGCAGTTTGCTTACTTGGAACACAAGTCACCCTTGCATTTTTCAGCGGTTGCAGCAAGATGGTTCGATTAGTCAAAGCCACTGCTTTGTAGTGCCTGAGACTCTGGTTCAATTCTGACCTCAGTTATCACCTGTGGGGAGTTTCACAGAACGTTGAACACTATAACACAGTGCAGGCCTTTTGGCCTACAATGTTGTACCGGCTTTTAACATACTATAAAGTATAAGATCTATCTAATCCTTCCCTCCAACATTGCACACCATTCATCTGTATGCTTAATCAAGAGTTTCTCAACTGTCCCTAAAGCTCAAAGTTCAAAGTAATATATTATCAAAGTACGCACATGTCACCATCTACAACCCGAGAATTTCTGTGGAAAAATTTGCCAAGAACAATCATGGTAATGGAAAGACCATGATTGTCTATGTCATACGACATGGCATGTAATGAATGAATGATAGTCAGGATAGAGGGTCAGAATTTTTCCCCCATTGGAGGGGATGAGGTCATTGGAGCTTCTCCTGGTGTTTTTGTACCTCTGGGTTTTTACAGGATGGGTTGCTAGCCCCATGTCCAACCCTCCTCATTTCACAGCCAGACTTGGGCCGTCCATGATGGAATTCAGAGTAGTATATGGTTACATATGCATACTTGGATAATATACTTACTTTGACTTTGACATTGGTGTATAACCTATGTTGGACCTCGCGGTATATTTCCAGTTTCTCGAATTGTATTTTCTTTTCATCCCAGGTAATAGACGGGACAGAATGCCAACCGTACAGTAATTCACTCTGTGTGCGTGGCCGCTGTGTGAGGACGGGCTGTGATGGCATAATTGGCTCCAAACTCCAGTACGACAAGTGTGGAGTGTGCGGCGGAGATAGTAGTACCTGTGTGAAAGTATCTCGGACCTTTACCAAGAGAAGGTAACGTGAGCCAATCTGATACATTTTGCAGTAATAAGATGAGCAGGGTACATGGGTTATATAGGCAGCAATAAATATTATACAGGGTCACGTGAACCCATGGGATCAGGTGGTGGATGGTCATATGAGCAGCTGGTGCATATCACAAGTTCTGGTTATGTGACTACTGACATCAGGCAGACAATCTCTGAAGAGCATCGATAATGGCTGGGGTTACCCGTCTTGTGGGTAACCATAGGTAATTTCTATAGTAAGGACATGTTCAACACAGTTTTGTGAGCCAAAGGGTCTGTATTGTGCTGTAGACTTTCTATGTTTCTATGACACAAATCAGAAGAAGGCAATGGCAAACCACTACTGTAGAAAAATTTGCTGAGAACAATCATTGTCAAGTCCGTGATTTCCCATGTCATATGACACAGCCCGTGATGATAACGATATTGGATGTAGTATAGACTTGAGTGACTGAGCTATAGAGAGAGAGATTAAGTAGGCTGGGACTGAGAGGTGATCTTTAAGAGGTGTGTAAAATCATAAGGGGCATAGTTAAGGTGGATGCAAGCAGTCTTTTTCCCAGGGTTGGGGACTCAAGAACTAGAGGGCATAGGTTTAAGGTGAGAAGGGAATGGTTTATTAGGAGCCTGATGGGGCAACTTCTTTCACACAGTGGGTGATCCTTGCGTGAAGCAAGATGCCAGGAAGTGATTGATAAATAACTGTTAGAAGACATGAACTTGTAAATGGATACGAAAGGTTTAGTGGATAGACCAAATATGGACAAATAAGACTAACTCAGCTCAGCACCATGGTCAGCGTGGATGAGTTAGGCTGAAGAACCAATTTCCAGCTGTATAACTCGGTCATTGGAGACCGTCCCGAGGAGGTTTAGGAAATGATCCCTGGAATGAAAGGGTTAACTTATGAGGAGCCTTTGGCTGTGGAAGAGTACTTACTGGAGATTGAAGGGGATCTCATTGAAACCTACCAAATGTTGAAAGACCTAGACAAAGCGGAATTGGAGAAGATGTTTCCAACAGAGGGAAAGTTTAGAACTAGAGGGCGCAACCTTTCTTTTAGAAAGGAGGTGAAGAGTAATTTCTTTAGCCAGAGGGTGGTGAATTTGTGGAATTCATTGCCACAAACAGTTGTGGAAGCCAAGTTATTTAAAGCGAAGGTTGATAGGTTCTTGATTAGTCAGGGTGTCAGAGGTTATGAGGGGAAGGCAGAAGGATTGAATGGCAGAGCAGACTCGATGGACTAAATGGCCTAATGCTACTCCTATGTCTTATGGTTCTATTGTCTATTGGTGGGGAATGGAATTGCTCTGTGGGCTGGTATAGAATTGAAGGGCTGAATGGCTCCTTTCTGTCATCGGGGAATAAATGTGGAATTTAGCTTGTGATACTTATTAACACATCTGTCTGATAAATATTAAATAATCCCCATCTGTCTTACACAATCACTCCCTCACAAAAGCCTGTAAGTATTGACGTCATCCATGGGAGATTCCAACTTTCTCTGTTCGTCTGTTGTGGGGTCAGAAATGTTTATGCAGGGAAATAGAATACTATTTACATTTCCTTTTCCTATTTTTTTCTCTCATTTGTAATGATTGCTCAGTACTATTCCATCAGCATCTGGGGATTTCTGGTGCTCTGTTCAAGCTGCCTTTTTTGACATATAATCCTAAACTGTGACTGCCTGCAGCCAGTACTGCAGTGGATGCAACGTCTGCAGCACTAAAAATTGGGAAAAGCTCAGGCTGAAACACTTCAGCTGCAGTCTTACAGAACTCTCATTAGCCGCATCTGGAGTATTGCATACTGTTCTGGTCGCTCCACTACAGGAAGGGTTTGGAGAGGGTGCAGAAGAGGTTTACCAAGATGCTGCCTGGATTAGAGGGCATGTGCTTAACGAGTGCTTGGACAAACTTGGATTGTTTTCTCAGGAGCGGTGCAGGCTGAGGAGAGATCTAATAGAGACTTATAAGATTATGAGAGCCATAGATAGAGTAGATAGATAGTAACTTTTCCCAGGGTTGAAATGTCAAATATTAGAGGCATGCATTTAAACTGAGAGGGGATAATTTCAAAGGAGATGTAAGGCGCAAGTTTTCTACACAGAGTGGAGGGTGTCTGGAATGTGCTGCCTGGGGTGGCCATTAGGGATATTAAAAGACTTTTAGATAGGCGCATGAATATGTGGAATGTGAAGGATATGGACATTGTGTAAGCAGAAGAGATTAGTTCAGTTGGCCATTTAATTACTAATTTAATTGGTTCGGTACAACATTGTGGGCTGAAGGGCCTGTTCCTGTGTCCTATGTTCTAACACCGTGGGTCCAGTAGCATCCATAGAACATGATACAGCCAACGTTTCAGGACCAAGACTCTTCATCAAGATAACACTGACAAAAGTTAACTGTTTCTCCTTCCATGGGTACTGGTTAACGTTAGGCCTGTTGAGTTTCTGGCATTTTCTATTGGTTTATTGTTATCACATGCACCAAGATGCAGTGAAAAGCTTTGGCTTGTGTCCCATTTGAACAGGTCATGTCATCAAGGTAGTGAAAAGAGAAGAGGATGCTGAATCTGAATCAGAATGGCATTTAATATCACTGACATATGTCTTGAGATATGTCGTGTGTAAGCACGTGGCCAAGTGGTTAAGGCATTGGACTAGCGACCTGAAGGTCGTGAGTTCGAGCCCCAGCTGAGGCAACATGTTGTGTCCTTGAGCAAGGCACTTAATCACACATTGCTCTGCGACGACACTGGTGCCAAGCTGTATAGGTGTTAATGCCCTTCCCTTGGACAACATTGGTGTCGTGGAGAGGGGAGACTTGCAGCATGGGCAACTGCTGGTCTTCCATACAACCTTGCCCAGGCCTGTGCCCTGGAGAGTGAAGACTTTCCAGGTGCAGATCCATGGTCTCGCAAGACTAGCGGATGCCAAAAATAAAATGTCTTGAGATGTGTTGTTTTGTGGCAGCAGTACAATGCAAGGCATAAAAATTACCTTACTGGTGAAGGGTCTCGGTCTGTAACATCGAATGTTTATTCCTCTGCATAGATGCTGTCTGACCTGCTGAGTTCCTCCAGCACTTTTTTTGTGTGTGTCTTTCTCTCTCTCTCTCTCTCTCTTTCTCTCTCTCTCTCTCTCTCTCTCTCTGGATTTCTAGCATCTGCAGAATCTGTTCTGTTTCTAAGATTTACTATAGGCTGCCAAATTAAACCATGCAAAAGAAGAATAGCGAGGTTGTGTTCATGGGTTGACAGACCATTCAGAAATCTGATGGTGGAGGGAAAGAAGGGGAGGAGAATATAGTGCTACAGATACAGCAAATGTGCAGGGCAGATATTTAAATGAAGTACAAGGGCCGTGATAAGCTAGATCAAGTGATCAAGAGATCATCTTTCAATGTACAAGAGACCACAAGATATAGGAGCAAAATTAGGTCATTTGGCCCATGGAGACTGCTCCGCCATTTCATCATGGCTGATTCATTTCCCTCTCAGCCCCAATCCCCTGCCTTCTTTCTCCCTGTAACTCCACATCCACTCTTTCAAGACCTTTCAACATTTAAAAGCTTTCAATGAGATTCGCCCCCTCATTCTTCTGAATTGCAGTCAGTGCAGGCCCAGAGCTATCAAACGCTCCTCATATGATAAGCCTTTCAATCCCAGAATCATTTTTGTGAACCTCCTTTGGTCTGTACAAGAGTCCCATAACAGTGGAGTAGAGGCTGTCCATGAGCTGTTGGTACATGCCGTCGAGCTTTTGTATCTTCTGCCCAATGGGAAAGGGAAGAAGAGAGAATAACTGGGGTGGGAGATGTCCTTTATTATGATGTGTGCCTTCCTGAAGCAGCGGGAAGTGTTGATGAAATCGTTGAAGGAGCGGCTAGCTATGCCAGGACCACCAGACTCAAAAACTGTTACTTTCCCGCAAGCAGTACGGCTGATCAACACCTCCTCCTACTAACTCCCCCTCCACACCCCTAACCACCAGTACTTGATCATTTCCTGCCTGAGTCACCTCATGTACAGACACTTCTGTTTCCAGCGCCACTTTACCAATCTATGTATATAAGCTATCTTTTGTATTTATTTTTTTGTTTCTTCTATTAATGTGTTCTTTATCTTATTGTATATTTTTTGTGCTGCATTGGTTCTGGAGTAACAATTATTTCAATCTTCTTTGCACTTGTATACTGGAAGTGACATTAATCAATCTTGAATCTTGTTTGGCATGTGAACTGGATTGCGATGTGAACTGTCAGATATATCTTGCTGTCTTGGGCAGAGCAGTTGTCGCACCAAGTTGCAATTCAGCCAGATAAACTGGTCTTGTTCTTTCACTGCGTGCTTTCCAATCGTTGCAAAGCCACTGTCTGCAAGACCCCCAGCTTCATTCTTCCCTGGAAGATTAAGGGTAGCCCAAGTGCCTCCAATTCCTCTTCAGATACAAATTGCACCTGGACGCAGTCTGTCGGAGAAGAAGGTGAAAGCAAAAGGCTGAGAAGAGGAAGGAAACTTCCTCCATTCCAGTGTGGCTCAGATCCATGTAAGGAACCAAGCTATAAAACATAGGAGCAGATGTAGGCCACTTGGCCCATCGAGTCTGTGCCACTATAACAATTTAAAGGTTATTGCTATCCAGCCATACACGTGTATACAGCTAAATGAAACATTGTTCCTCTGGGGCCAAGGTGCAAAGCACAGTTCACACAGCACAACACATATAGTTACAATCCAGCCCATACAGTCACAAAATAATATGAGCACAAGTCCCTGAGCGATCATCGCCATGGGATATTAAACCAGCCCTGTTTATCCAACGTGGCTGTCTTGCTTTTCCTCTTAACCCCTTTCTCTTGCCTTCTCCCTGTAACCTTTGACACCCTGACTAATCAAGAACCTATCAATCTCTACTTTAAATATACCCAATGTGCTGGCCTCCACAGCTGTCTGTGGCAATGAATTCCAAAGTTTCACCATATTCTGGCTAAAGCAGGGCTTCCTAATAATTTTTATGCGATGAACCATTAAGCAAGGGGTCCATGTCCCTAGGATGGAAACCCCTGGGCTAAAGAAATTCCTCCTCATCTCTGCTCATCCTTCTATTCTGAGGCTGTGCCCTCAGGTCCTAGACTCCCCCACTATAGAAAACATCCTCGCCGCATCCACTTTATCCAGGTCTTTCAATATTCAGATTTCACTGAGAACCACTGCACCCTCCCCCTCCCCCCCCCACCCCTTTCGTTCTTCTGAACTCCAGTAACCAGACTGAGATTCATGTTGTGCCTTCTGAAGCAGCCTGTCAATTGTAAAAGTTCCAGAATCTCCTCAGAACAGGAGCAGGGATCAAATATCCCCATGAGTGCAGGGCGGTCAGTAATTAGCAAGCAGCTAGTTAAGAAATGCACTTAAGATACGATAATGGGCAATAATTATCAGGAAGAGAGGGAAGGCTGTTTCCAACAACAGTCTCTAAATATTTACAGGCCTGACTCCCTGGGGTTTCTCATTATCCTGAGTTTCACTCGTTTATATAACATCAATGTTCAAAGTAAGTTTACTATCAAAGTACGTATAAGTCACCATATACTACCCTGAGATTCATTTTCTTGCGGGCTTTCACAGTAGAAGGATGAAGTGCAATAGAATCAATGAAAAACAAAGAATAACAAACAGCCAAAAGAAGAATTGAGAATGTTTCCTACGGTGGGGAGTCTAGGACCAGAGGGCATAGCCTTAGAATAGAAGGATGTTCATTTAGAACAGAGATATGGAGGAATGTCTTTAGTCAAGTTAATTCATTACCACAGATGGCTATAGAGGCCAAGTCATTAACTATATTTAAAGTGGGGGCTTGATTAGCCAGGGCATCAAAGGTTACTAAGGAAGTCATTGAGAGGGATAATAAATCAGCCATGATGGAATGGCAGAGTAGATTCGATATGCCAAATAGTCCAATTCTGCTCCTATGTCTTATGGGCTTGTGGTGTTAAAACAAACTGTGCAAATGCCCTCGGTGTGACACTGACTTACACAGTTCAGAAGGTTCACTTCACCATCTCTGCTAGGGAGCTAGCTGAGGTGCTATGTTAACCCCAGCCAGAGCGCTTCAACCAGCTTGCCCACCCCTGTGCAGAAGCCAGTCTGAAACAGACAGTTTATTTTTTCTGAACCTTCCTTTGAACACTGGAATTTCCTTTACTTTAACCCATGGGAGCTATCTTATCCATGATTACAGTTGTGGAGGCCTTCGAAACGGAATTCTACTCCTGATGACAATTTGCTGACCCACTTGCTGGACGGTGAATGGAGGACTGGGTCCAGCTCTGCTGCTGCTCGTAGTTAAGTAACCTGACAACTTGCAGCCTGGAACTATGCCAGGAGCTGATGTACAGAGAGATCTTGGAGTGTAGGTCCTCAGCTTTCTGAAGGTGGTGACACAAGCAGATAGGATGGTACAGAAGGCATACAGTGTCCCTGACTTCATCAACCAGGGAGCTCTGAAGCTGTCTGTATGTTCACCAAGTAGTGAAAGGGTTACTACACTAGAACATAGAACACATAGCATTACAGCACAGTACAGGCCCTTTGGCCCACAATTTTGTGCTGACCTTTTAATCTAAACCTTCCTCCCACATGGCCTTCCATTTTTCTATCATCCATATGCCTATTGAAGAGTCTGTTAAATCCCCCTAATGTATATATACACCCACCCCTGGCAGGGTATTCTACACACCCACCATACTCTATGCATATATATTTTAAAAATTACCTCTATAATTCCCCCTGTATTTTTCTCCACTCGCCTTAAAATTATGCCCCCTCTTATTAGCCATTTCTACACTGGGGAAGAAGTCTGGTTATTGACTCTATCTATACCTCTTCTCATCTTGTACACCTCTGTCAAGTAGATTCTCCTCCTATTTCAGTCCAAAGAGAAAAGTCCCAGCTTGCTCAACCTATCTTCATAAAACATGCTCTCTAATCCAGGCAGAGTGCTGGTAGATCTCCTCTGCACCCTCTCTATATCCTTCACATAAGGTGACCAGAACTGAACACAATACTCCCAAGTGTGTGAGGCATGGTGAGTGAGTGAGGCCTCTGTCAGTCAGGGTTGAGCCATGGATGTTGTGTCCTAGCTGTCTAGATATGCAAGCCTGGGCAGTACGATATGGAGGGCAAGATGTTGCCATGTAGCAAACTCTCCCTCTTCATGTATCTGATGAACCCAAAGGCACATCAAGGACCAATACAGTTTGGTACCTGCAGCATTGCAGGAGTTGCCAGTCAATGTAGGAGTGCCTTAGGGACCCCAGTTCTGGAACCTTCCCCCAGGGTTTACTCCCGAAGTCTTCCCTATAAGAGGATATAGCCACAAGGCAGTGGAGTTTAAGGTCACAGTTTTTCTTCTCCTAGATGAGCTATCATCCACAGCTGATGAGTCCCATCTGCCAGAAGCAACTGGCTTTAAGGTGCCAGTAACCCACCTTTGCCCTTTCCCTGTCAGTAGAAATGGTTCCTCCAGGCTTAGTAGCTAAGCCTCACATGAAGGCCAGGAGCTGGACTCGGTTGTCAGAGGCTATTTGAGACACACACCATTAGGAGCATTTAATAGATAGTAGGAGCCTGTCCCCATTTCCCAGCACCACCCCCACCCTCCCCCCAATTATAACAACTTCAAGGAACTGAGCTTGGTAATAAAAGTAATAGTACAGCGGTCACTCAAGTCGAGGATGATGTTCTGCTAAGAGTTTGTCTACTGGTAGGTCCTCAGGTGGCTGTAGAGGCCGATCCAGGATCCACAAATTCTGGTGCAGTGTGGACATGAGTAGGTGGTGGTGGTGGTGGTTAGTGTTTGGGTCTTTTCGTTGTTCAGTCTCTGCTTCCGTAGCTGCCACTTGTTCTCTGTGGCACAGCAGAGGTCGATCTTGTATAGCGCCACTCCCTCTTGAACAGATACCCTCCATTTCCCCCTACTGAGTGTTGTGTCTTCCCAGTTTTCAGATGTAATGTTGAATTTCTTCAGGCTGATTTTGATGTTGTATTTGAAGTGTTCCCTTTGCCCACCAGGGGCTCACTGACCTTTCTTCAACTGGGAGTAAAGGATCTGTTTGGGGAGACGTGAGTTAGGCACTCTGATGACCTAACCTATCCATCGGAGTTAGTGTTGCTTTGTCGTGCTGGAGATGCTGTTCATGTTGGCCTCCTCCAGTCCACTACAGTAGCCGACTGTAAAAGCCTACAGTACAATTTCCATGGTATTTGCAACCCAATGGCTGATCCACTCAAGGGTTAAACACTTACCAGTCTGGGCTCATCTGCTTTGATCTACGTTGGCCAGTGCAACATCGGGTTTATACCACCTACAGCTCCTGCAGGTTAAAATGAAGGAAATTCCTGCATTCCGCAGAATGCTGTGAAAAAATAAATGGCATCAGTTGCAGTCTGGTCTCCGTTCAGTGACAGAAATATCCACTGAAGCAGCTTCTGCACCATTTCTAGTTCAAGGGCACAATTACCAAGGTCACAGGGTCATCAAGGACCACTGTGTGGTCTGGGGCTACTCCAGCATAGTCAGTCTGATGTTCGTAAACCTCAAAAATCAAGGGTTTTTTCAGAAAAAATCCCACAGATGCTAATCTCCTGCTCGTGAATGAAGGTCTGTCTAATGGTGCTGGAAACTCTATTCACAAACACGCGATCCAGATGTGGAGGCTGGAGGCAGGGTCTCACAGGCAGATGTCCGCTGGGCCAACGAAACTTCCAAACATCAAGTGTTACCAGCTGTTTAACAAAGAGAGAATATGTACAGTATGTACAACACGTAGATCAAACTTCTGATTAACGTTGTCATGATAAATGCAACCAAGCTAGAGAGGGTGCAGGAAAGATTCACAGAATGTTGCCAGGGTTTAAGTCAAGTTTAAGAACAGCTCTTCCCTCCACGATCAGATTTCTGAATGGACCATGAACACTACCTTACTCCCTTCTTACACTATATATTTATTTTATTTCTTATTGTAAATTATACTCTTTTTTTTTGCATTGCACTGTAGTACTACTTCAAGCCAACAAATTTCAGGACAGACACTCAGTGGCCACTTTATTTGGTACCTCCTGTATCTAACAAAATGGGAACTGAGTGTATATTCATGCTCTTCAGCTGCTGTAGACCACCCACATCAAGGTTTTGACATGATGTGCATTCAGAGATGCTCTTCCTCCGTGTGATTATCTGAGTTACTGTCACCTTCCTGTCAGCTTGAACCAGTCATCCCATTCTCCTGTGACCTCTCTCATTAACAAGGCATTTTTCCCCACAGAACTACCGCTCACCGGATTGTTTTGTTTTTAATTTGTGCGCCAGTCCTGGTAAGTTCTAGTGACTGCAGTGCATGAAAATCCCAGCAGATCGGCATTTTCTGAGATACTCAAATCACCCTGTCTGGCGCCAACAATCATTCCACTGTTCAAGTCACTAAGATCATATTTCTTCCCTATTCTGATGTTTGGTCTGAACAACAACTGAACCCCTTGTCCATATCTGCATGCCTTTATGCATTGAGTTGCTGCCACATGATTGGCCAATTAGATACCTGCTGTACCTAATAAAGTGGCCACTAATGTATGTTAGTGACGATAAACCTGATTTTTGAATCCAAGAGACTGGATAGGCCCGGACTGTTTCCCCAGCAGTGAAGGAGCTTGAGTGGTGACCTTACAGAAGTTTATAAAGCCATGAGGGTTGTTGATAAGGTGGATTGTCACAGTCTTTTTCCCACAGGGTGGGGGAGTCTGAAACTAGAGGGCATAAGTTTAAGCAGAGAGGGGAAAGCATTAAAGGGGATCTAAAGGGTAACTTTTTCCACAAAGGGTGGTGGAGTGTATGGAATGAGCTGCCAGAGGAAATGGTCGAGGCAGGTACAATTACATAGAAAAGACATTCGAGTAGGTTCACAGATAGGGAGGGCTTAAACCAGGGGTTCCCAATTTTTTTTAATGCCATGGACCAACACCATTAAGCAAGGGGTCCGTGGACCCCATGTTGGGAATGCCTGCTTTAAAGGAACATGGGCCAAGTACAGTCACATTGACGAGCTCGGGAAGACATCTTGGTCGGCATGGATGAATTGGGCCGAAGGGCCTGTGTGACTCTTGGTGTGAGACTCTCATTGAAGGAATTGACAGCCAGCTGTGGTACATTGCACGTGGCGAGAATGTGCCTGTGATGGCCAGCACATCAATCACCTGAATGCTCTCGGGGAAAAGAGACGATGTGCCTGGAAATTCCCAGCCTTCAAACCCATTGGATCTATCCCTGTACATCGAGACATACAGTGAAATGCACAATCGCCCAGGGATGTGCCGTGTTTCCTGCCACCAACAGAGCATGCCCGTGATGTTTAGAAGAACAACACAAGCCTCAACAACAACAAGAACAAATCAAGGCAAGGACAAGAACAACAACAGCAAAACAAGCCCCTTTCCCACCCACCTACTCACATAGACAGGCCTCCTAACCCATCACAGGCTGCCTCTGGGCCTCCAGTCCTTGGCTCTGGACTCTCTGACTCGTAGACATCGAGCCTTCAAACTCAAGTTCCTGGTCTGGACTGGCAGACTTGAGCTTCAGGCCTCTACCTCCAGACATGCCAACACTGGTCTCCCAGCTTTTGAGATTAGATCGTAAACTGTAAACGAAATATGAAATTGTGTGTTAAATATTCCAGTGATAGTATTAATACCTTTGTTTTAACTGATTATATCCATGCACCAAGTTCCACACACTGTGAGAAGCATTTATTCAGTGAGATTGGCATAATTTTCTAGCTCAGTCTCGTTACCATGGATACCAGTATTTGTACATGGCAATACATGTAAGTCCCCATAATCAAATGCTGAAATGCTGCGATGTTACCGTTTGTTGCTACATAATACAAAGAAAAGCAGGATTTGATTATTATTTTTTTATTTAGAGATAAAACAAAGCAACAGTTGATGGGAATGTGGAGAGCAAATAAAGGGATTAGTGTACGTGTGCACTGGTGTACACCATCTAGTGTACGTAGATGGGAATGTGTTGGTCCGCATGGACTCAATGAGCTAAATGGCCTATTTTAATGCTGTATGGCTCTGAATTTAGTGTCAGTACCCCAGGGACTCAATCTTCCTACCAAAATACACTTCACTCTCTTGAATTTCATCAGTTTTATGTCTACCCATTTTAACAGTCTGCCATGTATTCCTTGGAGCGTAGCAATCAGCGGAAGTGGTGGATGTGGGTTCCATTTCAACGTTGAAGAGATTTGGTTAAGTACGTGGATGGAAGGGGTGTGGAGGACCATGGTCCTGGCGCACATCAATGGGACTAGGTAGAATGATAGTTTGGAATGGGCTAGATGGGCTGAAAGGCCTGCTTCTGTTCTGTACAACTATCTTACAGGTTTCATGTGAAGTTGTATCTGTAAAGACACGTGTGTATCAGACATGTAACGCGGGTGGCAGTAACCCTAGTGCTGAGCCTTGAAGCTCCTTTGATCGGACACCATTCTCCACACTTCTCAGCTCCATCCCTTACTTGGGCAGACTTTATTCCCTATCCAACCTCTAACTGTATTTTTTATATAATTCTTTGCTCTATAATTGTTCCTCCAGCATTTTGTGTATGTTACTCTAGATTTCCAGAATCTCCTGTGTCGATGAAGAAATCTTCAGGTTTAATGGAAATAACAAGTGTTTGATAATAAAATAACGTATTTATCAGTGCTAACTACATCTTCTCTTATCTCCACAGCGTTGGGTACAGAGAAGTAACAAGAATCCCAGCTGGGGCAGTCCATATCAAGGTGAGACAGTACAAACCCAAGGGACAGCAGCGATTCACTGCTTACTTGGCAGCCAAGAGGAAGAATGGCGACTATCTCTTCAACGGCAAGTACATGATTTCGACCTCAGAGACCATCATCGACCTCAATGGCACGGTGCTCAACTACAGCGGATGGAGCCAGAGGGACGATGAGATGCATTCAATGGGCCACGGCCCACTGAAGGAGCCACTGATAATTCTGATTCTGGCCACCGACCCGAGGAAACCAGTTGACGTGCGTTACAGTTACTACATCCCGAAGAAGCCGCAGGCTGCAACCAGTGAGAATGCCCTGAAAACCCTGACTGCGCAGTCTCACCTTCCCCAGTGGATGACAGGACCTTGGTTATCCTGTTCCAGGACCTGTGATACTGGCTGGCAGACTAGAACTGTTCAATGCAAGAATGGAGAGGGGAAGTTGGCTAAAGGATGCCCTTTGTCCCAAAGACCATCAGCATTTAAACAGTGCTTTCAAAGAAAATGTTAATGCACTTTTCACTGTGAGAGTTCCTCTCTTTTTAATTTTACCATTCCATTTTCTGTTTTAATTTAAAATTCTCGAAGGAAAGGAAGGAAAATATTCTCAGTGTACCTTGGTGTTAAGCAGAAATGGCTTCAGCATCAAGGACGTGGGCAGAATCTGTCTCATCCAAATGACTGCACATCGGAGAGTGGGGGAGCATCGGACTCATGCCCCTAGGAGTCCGCAGACTCGGTGAGAGTGAGAGGGTAGAAGCCAATGGCAGCTGGCACGTCACCTACCTCAGATGCCTCCCTCGTCTACACTGAAGTGAGAACCAAGCGGTTCCACAGTCATCGGGCAAGGCATTGATTCCAGAATTCTCTCCGACCCTCCCAGCGAAGTAGATGTCCACATTTCTGACACGGCCACCATCTTCCTTTGCTCTTCCATGGCCTCTCAGTTGTGGCCAGTGACTGATTCCTAGAAGTTTGGGAGAGTGCAAGACTGGCATTTTCTTCAGTGATTTCAAAGACGATGCAAGACGCTAGAGAAGCGGCCGTTTGTGAAAGGAATGGTTAATCTGGTGATTTAATGAGATCACCACACCTTGCAGACTCTAGGTTGAACTCATGCTGCAGTGTTTGCATTAGAGTGCTTTTGGACGTTGCCTCTCGCTACAATCCCGTTGTGAACCATTTGTAACAGACTTTCTTAAATGAGGCACTGACTGATTCCAGTTTGTAATTGCAAATCTCTCTGGCACAAAATAAAGAGCTGACTGGAATTGAGCAGCAGAAGGAATGTGAGTATAGAAAATCCAGCATTGTATTCCTGAAGGATCACCAGCTGGACTGCATTCCAATGCGCACCTCCAACTGATGAGTAAAAAATGCAGGCTTGAGGCTGCACCAAAAGACCTTTCCCAGAAAACAGTGGCTTTACAGAACACCTGAATCAATTATCATCTCAACTTACCATTCTTGAGTGAATATCTGTCCACAATTTGTCCCAACCCATGGCGCACTCCGCTTGGTGGGTCAGTAGCCCGCACAGAACTGCAACGGACAGAAAGGACATGTTTGTGTTTAATCTCCGACTGAAGGGATTCTTTTTTTCCTTTGACACATACTTTATATCTGGTGCAGGCAAATCTTGTTATAAGCCAGTGGGAACATGGGATTGATTGTCAATAAGGTACTGTGATCAGATGAAACAGCACATCTTTGCAAAGTTGTCTCATGAGGCGATGGGGATAATGAAGGGAAGTAAATTCAGACCGGGCTCTGATATTTACTTGGCAAAAAGTTCTTCAAATCATTTTCGGTAACTTTCAATTCCACGTGACGAAAGCAGCGTGTGGGAGGCAGGTTTTCTTTTCCAAGAAAGTTGACCTTGCACTCCAATTAGAATAGCTGCCTGAAAAACCAGGCTGTGTATTACTGGACTGCGTGAGGGGGCAGCCCTAGTCCAATGGAGACTAAAGGCACTCATCCCGAGAAGCCTCTGCCTCACAGCTGTGAGCTCGCCGGAGGTCAAGAGACAAATTGGTCAGTCTGTTACTGAGCTTCACCAAACGTCCACTGCCAGTTCCATAAGTTAAAGTGGGCCGTGGTGACTTGCATTAAAAGTAGTTGACTTTACTCACCATTCTGCAATGGGTTGTAGGGAGACACTTAGGCTGTTTCTGATCAGCTAGCTGGGATTTCCATGGTAACAATCAAAGCAGTGCTTAGAACCTTTGATCTGCAGAAGTTACTTGCAGGTGGGAAAATGTGCAATTTTTATAGTTAATACTTTTATTTTCATTTTTTATTCCCTGTCCTTAATGGTCAGCTGCCATGCCACTTATAAGATGCATCATTATGTCTTTCCAAATGGCTCCATTATTACTCATTCCCAAACTAAAGTTGTACCTGTGGCGTCAGACCTTTCCCCATCCCTATACTGTATATCAGGAGAATGGGGTTGAGAAGGGATAATAAATCTGCCATGATGAGATGGTGGGGCAGACTAGATGGGCCGAATGGTCTGATTCTGCTCCTGTGTCATACAGAGAATCCATTGCTGACAGGCTTGGTACAGCAGTGTGTCAGTCAAATCAGTTAAGAATCAACCACATCGGTGAGTCACTCATAGGCTGGAGATGTACAAGCAAGTTTCCTCCTCAGAGGGACATTAACTGATCACTTCAGCACTTCAGATAACCCAACCACTATGGTCAGTTTTACTGCTGCCAGCCTTTAAAGTCCCAAACTCTCTATAAACTCAATGTGAAGTCACAGCCTCACAAGAGGCGAGTTGGCATTCCATTGTTTGGATTATTTCTCCAGAGTTCAGGCTGTACATGATGTCCGTCCGTTTACATAACCACTATGAATAAATGTACAGTGTGGCATTGAACCACAAGTTCAGTCCTTTCCTTACGCTTGATCTCAATGGAACAAGTAAAGGTAAACACGAGATTCTGCGGATGCTGGGAATCCAAAGTAACACACACAAAATGCTGAAGGAACTCGGCAGGTCAGGCAGCACCTGTGGAGGGGAATAAACAGTCGGTGATTTAGACTAAGTGAAGATCATTGAGATAAGACTGTTCAGCTCCTCTGAAGGCTGACCCCCTCCAGTCTGTTTATTTATCTTTATTGTGTTTAGGCTAAGCATGCCTATCTCCTATCAGTAAATAGGCTCCTCACTATATCAGCCATGATCTTATTGAGACACAGCATGGAATAGGTCCTGCTGGCCTTTCAAGATGCACCACCCAGCAGTCCTCCAATTTAATCCTAGCCTAATTACAGGGCAATTTACAATGACCGTTTCTACCTACTGGTACAAAACTGGCATGTCTTTAGACTGGGAGGAAATCTGAGCATCCAGAGGAAACCTGCGTGGTCACAAGGAAAATGGACAAACTCCTTACAGGCAGCGGTGGGAATTGAACCCAGGTCGCCCGTACTGTAAAGCATTGTGCTAACCACTACACCACCATGCTGCCATTTATAAGCAGAGGTGTCACTTTCCCAAGGGAGGATAAAAATTACCACTTGCAATGGGGTTGAGTAACCATCCCAGTCCAGGGAAAGTCCTCACAGCAGCAAGTAACTGTATTTCATCTGTTGTCTGCAATGCCCAATGCCCACCTGGTCTGGCTGTGAACCCACAGCTCTGTGGTTGGCACATGGAAGAATGTGGCCTTGCAAGACACTCGGTCCAAGAGAGCAGACTTGAGCATTAAAAATCGGCTCCCAAATCCTGTGAAAGGATAAACCCTTCTGCCACAGGGATCAATGTAAACCACTCTTGTTTATTCTCCAAAGCCCATTTAGACCAATTAGGGAGTAGTCAAAGTAGAGTCAGAAGTGGTAGGATATAGATTTGAAACCTCACACAAAACAGCTCAATTTGTCAAGGTCAAAATAAAACTTCATACCAGGAAACTCAGTGGGGAGTTCTGAAGAGAATGAAGTTCCCCTCTCTTCTTTGTCAATGGGGATGTGTTGGATCCAGATGCTTTTGTAATCCAGATGTTCTTCAGAAGTCAAGAACGAGACATAAAACCTGTTGATAGCAATTTTATTAAGTGTTACAAGAACATTGAAAAGACAATAAGAAAAGTAATTGTGGTCATCTCATACCCAGAGCAAAGAAACAAAAATTCCAGTGATAACAATTAACATAAAATAGCCAGATTCAAGTGGTATGACACCTGCGACTGAGAACTAAGAAGTTTCTAGAAAAATACAGAAGCAATTATTTGTACCATAATTACTGGAAAATTCACTGTTACATGTATATAAAAATGCAAGTGAGCATAAGGAAGTTAGACTGCGAGAAAAAATAACAGTTCTATACCCGAATCCAACAGGTGCAGAAGTCATCAAATCCTCCAGCACCATGTAGATTATAAACCTTTGAACATTCAAAGCTGAGCTCCAATACAATGGCTGCTGGAGTAATATACCAGAGAGCCAGAATCACTCTGACGTGAGTCTGAAAGCCCAAATTTTAAGCTAAATTGAAAGTATCATGAGCAGTTTTGGGCCCCTTATCTAAGAAAGTATGTGTTGGCATTGGAGAAGGTTCATTAAATGATTCTGGGAATGAAAGTGTTAATGTTTGAGGAGTGTTTGCTGGCTCTGGGCCTGTACTCGCTGGAGTTTAGAAGGGGAGGGGGGTGATCTCACTGAATCCTGAAAGGCCTAGATAGAGTGGATGTGGAGGGGATGTTTCCAATATTGGGAGAGTCCAGGATCAGAGGGCACCACCTCAGAATGGAAGTACATCCATTTAGAACAGAAACAAGGAGGAATTTATTTCACTAGAGGGTGGTGAATCTGTGGAGGCCAAGTCATTAGACATACTTACAGTGGTGGTTGTAAGGTTCTTGGTTAGTTATGGTGTCAAAGTTTATGGGAGAATGGGACTAAGAAGGATAATAAATCAGCCTTGCTGGAATGAGAGAGCAGACCCAAAGGGCTGAATGACCTAATTCTGCTCTTCTGTCTTATGGACTAAATTCCTGGCAAGCCCTTCTCTATTCTCATCTCCCACTCGATACTTGTCTCTGGTACAAAGATGAGAAAATCTACAGATGCCGGAATTCCGAGTAACACACACAAAATATAGGCAGAACTCAGCAGGCCAGGCAGCACCTATGGAACAAAAGTACAGTTGATGTTTTGGGCTGTTCATCAGGAATTAAACAGGACGAATCGTCAACAGTTTACTCTTTTCCGAAGATGTCGCCTGGCCTGCTGAGTTCCTCCAGCATTTTATGTGTGTACTTGTCTCTGGTAAATGAATGTGACCATGTCAGGGGTGGAAAGAGCTCCAAGAGTGTGTCAAACTGTTCACTAAGTCCGTAAATCTTTCCATAACTTCTCTAGTTTCCCCCAGGGAATCTTGACGACAACCATTACTTTCTAGCAAGATGGAGCTTTTAGCACTTCAAAACAAATAGTATTTGGTGCTATTTGAATGGGAATAGGCAAGAAATAAACTTGACTCTTTGGCTTTTATTTACAGCTTATGAAGGCCAATGTCTATTATGTTAGATTTAGATGCATCATTACCTGTGGATATTGTCTCATGACGTGGCACATTTTCAAATAGGGAAACCTCTAGTTCCAGCAGCTAACATTTGCTTCTAGATGGAATAAAGGACTTCTCTAATTCCCGGGGAGCGTGATGAACTGCCAGTTCAAAACTGAGTTCAGGAGCCTCAAAGGTTTAGGGGTTGGTGGGGAGAAGAGCAGGTGGGGGGGAGAGGGGATGGGTAGAAGCCTGTGGAGGGTGCTGGGTCGAGTGATGGGCAAGAACGCCATCATTTACACCTGCAGCCTTAAACTCGGGGGACATGTTTATTGGAAAGGAAACAAAATGCTCTTCAGGTCAGGCAGCTTGTGTGGAACGAGAAACAAAGGTCTCAGGTCAAAGGAAGTCATGCAAAACAAAGTTTTTCACTGTATCTCAGTACATGAGACAGTAATTTATCAATATACCAAAGGGTCATGAACCTGTAATATTCAGTCTGTTCCTCCCTCCACAGCTGCTCCCTCACTTGCTGAATGTGAACACCATTTTTTTTAAACAGAAGAGATTCTACAGGCACTAGAAATCCAGAGTAACACACACAAAATGCTGGAGGAACTCAGCAGGTCAGGCAGCATCTATGGAGAGGAATAAACTATTGATGTTTCAGACCAAGACCGTTCTTCAGGATCCTTCATTCTCAAGTCCTGATGACAGCTTTCAGCCCGAAACATCATCTGTTTATTCCTCTTCATAGATGCTGTCTGACCTGCTGAGGTTCTCCAGCATTTTGTATGTGTTGTTCTACAATTTCTTTTATTTTAGGTCTAAGTGATTCACAGGAGATTTTTTTTTTTGGCTATCTCAGTGTGCGCTATTGAGTAGCAATGGATAGGATGTGTTATTCTGGATTCTGCGCCCCACACTCTTCATTGTTTTCATAGCTGGACTATAGACATTTAAAATTTGCTCCATGGTGGTTTAACAAGTCCCTTTAAAATCTAGCAGCTTAAAAAAGAAGAAAATATATTTCTGCTGTGAAAACCTTTCAATGGGGTCTCCAGAAAGAGCGGGGGAAAAAACATTCCATTTAAATTATGGAAAAAAATCCTGAGGCACAGCACTGAAATAATTTATTTTGTTTTTGTACAACTGATATGTGTGATTTTAATGTTTTATTTATTGTTATTTAATTTGGAGAACACCAATCAGGCAAGTTTTTTTTTTGGAAGAGAAAAGAATTTGCTGTTGTGTCCTGTTTTACAATTGTGTTTAATTTATGCTTCACTCTTGTGAATTTTCACTTTTTTTAAAATATATGTATGTATGTTTACGTAATGTACAGCACTGGTTGCCTTGTGTATTATTGTGATGTGTTTCCCTTCATGCAGTTATTTTGCCATTTGTATTCTTTGAGATAAACTGCACTTATCTTTTATGAAAAAATAATTGACTGAGGCAGGATGTCAAATCCACTCTAATACTTGTTTCAAAAAATGTAGCAGTTCTATAATGCATATTAATCATGTCAAAGACATCTTTTTTATCAATTATTTTAAGCCCAGCAGTAATATCCTGTAATATACTGTAACATTAATCATTGCTGTATGTGGAACTAATGCCAAAATTCATCTTTTTTTTAAATGTGTGTAAATTATATATTCTCAAATGCAATACTACAGTCTCACAATTTAATTCTGACATTTAATGGTTGCATTTCAGAGATTACTTCCGTATGCAGTTTCAACCCTGAAGTTTCATATTTTACACACTCCCTCTTATCTTGTAAACACATGGGGGGGGGGGAACAGAAAAAAAATAATTTCATGAGTTCAAGAGACACAGCAATGAAACATCTTTGAAATTGTGGTTTAGTCCACAAGACATAGGAGCAGAATTAGGCCATTTGGCCCATTGAGTCTGCTCCACCATTTCATCATGGCTGATCCATTCTCCCTCTCAGCTCCAATATCCTGCCTTTTCCCCATATCTCTTCATGCCCTAACCATTCAAGAATCTATCAGCCTCTGCCTTAAAGATACATACAGATCTGGGCTCCACAGCCTCCTGTGACAAAGAATTCCACAGATTCGCCACTCTCTAGCTAAAGAAATTCCTCCTCATCTTCGCTTAAAAATCGACGCTCCTCTACTTTAAGGCTGTGTTCTCTGGTCGTAGACTCTCCCACCATGGGAAACATCCTCTCCACATCCACTCTATCAAGGCCTTTCAACATTCGATAGGTTTGAATCAGGTCACCACTCATTCTTCTTAATTCCAGTGAATACAGGCCAAGAGCCATCAAACACTCTTCATATGGCAAGCCATTCAATCCTGGGATCATATTGCTTGTACATGTGGTGCATTCTTCCTTGCAATTAGGATTTCCAGAGCTTTCTATTACAGATTGCACACATCTCCCTCTGTGGAATAATGGAAGATACTTGTGATTCCCTTGATTTTGATCCTAATGGCTGCCTGCAATGCAGGCCAGAAAACAAATATAACTGAAAGTGAATACAGAAACCTCATGCAATTCAATTCAACTTGGAAACTGAAGGAAGTATTTCCATTCACTCAGTGGCCTTCTGCAAGTTTGGAATGCTGCCAATGTCTTTATATGGAAATGTGACAGTCGTTGCAGTGCAGAAGCACACTCCGATCAGTCGGCACTTGTAAGGGTAGGCAACTCTTGGTGAGATGAATGATTTTATTTGTTTATTGAGATACAGTGCAGAACAGTCTCTTCCAACTCTTTGAGCCAAGCCTCCCAGCATCCCCGGTTTAATCACAGGGCGACTTACAATGACCAATTAACCTACCAATCAGTTCATCTCGGAGGAAACCAGAGCGCCCAGGGGAAAGCCACACAGCCATGGTGAGAACGTACAAACTCCTTACAGAGGATGCCAGGATTCAACAGCGAACTCCGATGCCCCCCGAGCAGTAATAGCATTGCACTAACAGCTATGCAAGCAGGGCACTCCATGATGAAGCAGCAAGATTCACAAAAATGCTGGAGGAACTCAGCAAGTTGATTTTTCAGGCAAGACAGCCTTCATCAGACCCAAAACGTCGACTGTTTATTCCTTTCCACGGATGCTGCCTGATCTGCGGAGTTCCTCCAGCATTTCGTGTCTGCTGCCCTGGTTTTCCAGCATCTGCAGAATCTCTTGTGCTTATAAGCAGTAAGATTTATATACTGCGTCCGGTGCTCCCGGTGCGGCCTTCTATATATTGGTGAGACCCGACACAGACTGGGAGACCGTTTCGCTGAACACCTACGCTCTGTCTGACAGAGAAAGCAGGATCTCCCAGTGGCCACACATTTTAATTCCACATCCCATTCCCATTCTGATGTGTCTATCCACGGCCTCCTCTGCTGTCAAGATGAAGCCACACTCAGGTTGGAGGAACAACATCTTATATTCCGCCTGGGTAGTCTCCAACCTGATGACATGAACATCGACTTCTCTAACTTCTGTTAATGCCCCTCCTCCCCTTCTTACCCCATCCCTTATTTATTTATTTATTCATTCATTCATTCATTCATTCATTTATTTATTTATTGTTTTTATCCCTTTCTTTCTCTCTCTCTCTTTTCTCTCTCTGTCCCTCTCACAATAACTCCTTGCCTGCTCTCTATCTTCCTCTGGTGCTCCCCTCCCCCTTTCTTTCTCCCTAGGCCTCCTGTCCCATGATCCTCTCCCTTCTCCAGCCTTGTATTCCTTTTGCCAATCACCTGTCCAGCTCTTGGCTCCATCCCTCCCCCTCCTGTCTTCTCATATCACTTCGGATATCCCCCTCCCCCTCCCACTTTCAAATCTCTTACTATCTCTTCTTTCAGTTAGTCCTGACGAAGGGTCTCGGCCTGAAACGTCAACTGTACTTCTTCCTATAGACACTGCCTGGCCTGCTGCGTTCCACCAGCAATTTGTGTGTGTTGCCAAGATTTATTTGATGTTGTTTAGCCAGTCCATTGAAGAACTTAGCAGAAAAGCCACAATATAATTCTCTCAGTGCCTTGGAATACCTCAGGAAAACTGCATCCGATTAAGTACTTTTGATGTAAGACAGGGTTTCCCAAGCTTTATTGTGCCATGGAGCCTTACCATTAACTGAGGGGTGCATGAACCCCCAGACTGGGAACCCCTGATGTTGGGATTTGAAGCCACTGTGCACATACCAGCTATTCTGCTTCCTCTTAGACTCACAGAAACTTACATAAAAAATTTGTTGATATTAGATCAGATTTATTTATGGACCACATGTACATTGAAACACACATTGAAACAATTGTATTAACAAGCAACAAAATCTGCACGTTCGACCAGCCTGCAGTATTGCCACACGTTCTGGCGCCAACGTAGCATGACTACGAATTTCAGTGGAACAACACACAGCCGTCATACAATAGGGTCAAGGAGTCATAGAAAAGTACCCAACAATAACAGACCCTTTGGCCCATCTAGTCTGTGCCAAACCTTTAATCTACTTACTCCCATTGAACTGCACCAGGACCATAGCCCTCCATACCCCATGTACCTATCCAAACTTCTCTTAAATGTTGAAATCCAGCTCGCATGAACCACGTGCTGGCAGCTCATTCCACACTCTCACAACCCTCTGAGTGAAGAAGTCTCCTCTCATGGTCCCCTTAAACATCTCACCTTTTACCTTTAACCCATGACCTCTGATTGTAGCCCCACTCAACCTCAGTGGGAAAAGCATGCTTCCATTTATCTATACCCTTCATAATTCTATATACCTCTATCAAATCTCCTCTCAATCTTCTACGTTCTCAGGAATAAGGTCCTAACCTATTCAATCTTGCCTTATAACTCAGGTTCTCCAGACCTGGCAACATCCTTGAAAATTTACTCTGTACTCTTTCAACCTTGTTTACATCTTTCCTGTAGGTAGGTGACCAAAGCTGCACACAATACTCCAAATTAGGCCTCATCAATATCTTATACAACTTCAACATAACATCCCATCTCCTGTACTCAATACTTTGATTTATGAAGGCCAATGTGCCAAAAGCTTTCTTTATGACCCTGTGATCTACCTGTGATGCCTCTTTCAACAAATAATGGACCTGTATTCCCAGATCTTTTTGTTCTACCGCACTCCTCAATTCACTGTGTAAGACCAACCCTGGCTGGTCTACCGTAGTGTATAGCCTTGCACTTGTCTGCATTAAATTCCATCAGCCATTTTTCAGCCCATCTTTCCAGCTGGTCCAGATGCCATTGCAAGCCTTGATAGCTTTCCTCGCTGTCCTCTAAATCCCAGTCTTGGTGTCATTCGCAAATTTGCTGATCCATTTAACCACAGGCTTTAAACATCTCTGCTAGGGCTCCGGCAATTTCTGCACTTGCCTCCCGCAGGATCCAAGGGAACACCTTGTCACGCCCTGGGGATTTACCCACCCTAATTTGCCTCAGGATAGCAAATACCTCCTTCTCTGTAATCTGATAGGGTCCATGAAGTCAACGCTGCTTTGCCTCACTTCTATAGACTCCACGTCCATCTCCTGAGTAAATACAGACGCAAAAAAAAATCATTTAAGACCTCTCCCATCTCTTTTGGCTTCACACATGGATTACCGCTCTGATTTTCCAGAGGACCAGCTGTGTCCTTTACAATCCTTTTGCTCTTAAAGTATCTGTAGTATCCCTTATGATTCTCCTTCAGTTTATCTACTAGGGGAACCTTATGCCTTCTTTTAGCCCTCCTGATATATTTTTAAGTGTTCTTTATACTTTATACTTCATTGTCGTCAAACTATTGGTACTAGAACGTACAGTCATCGCAGCGATATTTGATTCTGTGCTTCACACTCCCTGGATTATAAATATTAAATATTATAAATATTAAAAATAGTTAAAATTAGTAAATATTAAAAATTTAAATTATAAATCATAAGTAGAAAATAGAAAAATCGGAAGTAAGGTAGTGCAAAAAAAACCGAGAGGCAGGTCCGGATATTGCATTCTCTTGCATTTCTTATACTCCACAAGCATCTCATTTATTCCTACCAGCACCTACCTTTTTATTCTTATTCCGGGGCCTCAATATATCTTGAAAACCAAACTTCTCTACACCTGTTATCTTTGCCTTTTATTCTGACAGGCATATACAAGATTTGAACTATCAAAATTTCAATTTTGAATGCCTCCCACTTACTAAGTACACCTTTGCTAGAAAACAGCCTGTCCCAATCCACACTTACGAGATCTTTTCTGATGCCATCAAAATTGGTTATTCTCTAAATTAGAATCTTAACCCACGGACCTGGCCTATCTTTTTGCATATTTACTTGGAAACTAATGGCATTGTAATCACTAGATGCAAAGTGATCCCCGAAACAAACTCTTTTCATCTGCCCTGTCTCATTCACTAACAGCGAATCAAGTATCACACCCTCTGTTATTGGGATTTCTACGTTCTGATTAGGGAAACTTTCCTGAACACATTCACCAAAGTCTATCCCCTATAGCACTATAAGGAACAACAGCAAAACAAACATCTTCCCCTCCCCTACGCGTACACACACAGCTGGGCCTCTGACCTCCAGACTCACCAATATAGGGGCTTTCGGCTTCGACCTCCGGACTCGCCAACCTCAGGGCTCTAACCTCAGGAAGTGCCAATCACGAGCCTCTGACCTCAAGACCTGCTGACTAACCTTGGACCTCAAACTCACTGATCTGGGACCAGGAAACCCAGGACTCATTGGCCTCGGGGCTCACTGACACTTAGTCTTAGGGTCCATGAACCTCAGACCTCTGACCTCAATTCTCAGAGGCTTTTGTCCTCTGACCTCAGAGCACTCTGACCTGAACTCCAACCTTTGGCTCTTTCCCCTAACTGTTTTGCTGATCTCTCATTTCACTCATGCCCGTTCCTACCCCTAACATGAAACAGCAATCAGTAGCTCAGGCCATCAAGCCTGTCCTGAACTCAGTGTGATTATGTCTGATCTTTGCAAGGCCACAACTCCTCTCCTGTACTAGTTCCACATAACATTCACTGCCCTGATCTTCAAAACATTTGATCAGAGCCAAGTTTATTGTCATATAAAGAAAGATAAGAACTTATCTTTCTTTGTCAAATGTACACTGGGCTGTCCAGGTAGGACTATTGTCTCTGCCTGCTCCTGCCCTACTGAACTCATGTCCTCATATCTCAATTCCATTCTATCCCTTTTGGTTCATTCCCTTCCCATCTGCATCCATGACATGTCTCAGGCCCCCAACCTCCTCAGTCACTTTTAATTCCTTGGCCTTGACCATCTCATCTTCACCATGGATGTTCAGTCCCTCTACACTTCTATCTTCTTTCAAGAAGGCCTTAAAGCTCTCCGCTTCTTTCTTGACAAAAGAACTAACCAATCCCCCTCCTCCGTCTGGCAGAACTGGTCCTCACCCTGAACAATTTTTCCTTCAGCTCCTCCCACTTTCTCCAAACTCGAGGGGTAGTCACGGGCCCCAGCTTTGCCTGCCTCTTTGTTAGCTAACAGAACAGTTTATGCTCAAAGCCTTCCATAGTTATGCTCCTCAACTCTTCCTCCGCTACATTGGAGCTGCTTCATACACCATTGCTGATCTTGTCAATTTTTTCAACTTTGCCTCCACCTTCATTGAGGGTGTTTAAGGAGGAGATTGACAGGTATCTAATTAGTCAGGGTATCAAGGGATGTGGGGAAAAAGCCGGAAATTGGAACTAGATGGGTGAATATAGATGGGGGAGCTGGGAAGCAGACTCGATGGGCCAAATGGCCTACTTCTGCTCCTTTGTCTTGTCTTGTGAACTTCCAGCCTGCCCTTAAATTCACCTGGTCTGAAACCTCACTCTCCTTTCTCGATCTCTCTGTCTCCATCTCTGGAGACAAAATGTCAAATGACATCTTTTATAAATCGATTGATTCCCACAGTAATCCCGACCTCTTCAAGTCAAATCAAGTCAAGTTTATTGTCATTTAACTATATACATGTATATAAAGTATATAACCATATAATGTACATAGAAACATGAAAACATTCCTCTGAACAAGGCACAAATACACACAAATACACATAACACAAGATAACTTGTGAAGGTAAGGATAAAATCTACAGATGAATCACACATTAATAACAAATTAAATTGCATTAATATTAAATCTCGTAAGGTATGGAACAGATTAACCAGTGACACTTTGAATGCAATGCGGCAGGGAGTTCAAAAGCCTAATGGCCTGTTTCTCATCCTGACCTTTCTTGTTTTTATACATTGTAGTCTCCTGCCAGGTGGTAGGAAGTCAAAGAGGATGCTGGATGGATGGGTGGGATCTTTAACAATACTAAGGGTCCTACATACACAGCGGTCCTGATAAATGTCCCAGATGGATGGTAGGGAGACTCCTATAATTCTCTCAGCTGTTCTCACAGTCCTTTGTAGGGACTTCCCAACTTATCTCCTGGAAAAATGCTATTCCTATTTCTCATTTTCTTTGCCTCCACTGCATCTGCCCCAGAGCACAACTTTCAGTTTCAGGACACCAGAGATGTCCTCCTTGTTTAAAGAACATGGTTTCCTATTGTCCTGCCTATTGGTGCTTTCCTCACCCACATCTCCTCTATTTCCCATACATCCACCCTCACCCCATCTTTCCACCGCCTTAACAGTGATAGAGTTCCCCATGTCCTTACCTACCAACCAATCAGCCTCCGCATCCAACACATCATCCTCTGCAGCTACCGCCATCTCCAAAGGGATCCCAAAACTGAACATACCTTTACCTCTCCCCCTCCTCCACCACTTCCCGCAGTGAATGCTCGTCTATGATTCCCTTGTCCATTCGTCCCTCCCCGTGAATCTCCCTCCTGGCAGTTATCCCTGCAAGTAGCCAAAGAGCTACAGCTGCCAATTTACCTCCTCCCTCACCTCCACTCAGGGCCCCAGGCTGTCCTTCCAGGTGAGGCAATACGTCACCTGCAAATCTACTGGGGTCGTCTATTGTGTCCGGTGTTCCCCATGTAGCCTCCTCTACATTGGAGAGGCCCATTGAAAATTGGAGGGCCACTTCATCAAGTACCTCCGCACCATCTTCCCAATGGCCAAACATGTTAATTCGAATTCCCATTCCCATTCCAATATGTTGGTTCATTGCCTCCTCTTGTGCCACTATAAAGCCACCTTCATGAATATTAATTTCTCCTTCCAGTAAACAAGTTTTCCCCCCTTCCCTTCCTCTAATCCTTACTCTGACCATTTACCTCTTCTCACCTGCCTATTACTTCCCCCTAGGTCCCCTCTTCCTTCCCTTTGTCCTATAGTCCTCACTCCTCTCCTATTAGATTCTTCCTTCTCCAGCCCTCGCTCTTTCCCACCCACCTGGCTTCACCTATTACTTTCCAGCTAGTCTTGTTCCCCTTGCCCCACATTTTTATTCTGGCATCTTCCCCTTTCCTTCTCAGTCCTGAAAAAGGATCTCGCCCCAAAACGTCGACTATCTATTCATGTCCATGAATTTTGCCTGACCTACTGATTTCCTCCAGCATTTTTTGTGTGTTGCTCTGGATTTCCAGCATCTGCAGAATCTCTTGTATTTATCATTCTCACTAATCCTCTATTTATTGATTTATTCTTGTAACTTACGGTAAATCCTTTACTGTAATTTACAACAATAATCTTGCTCTGCTCTGCTGCCCTAAAACAACAAATTTCACAACATATGTCAGTGATAATAAACCTGATTCCAATTCCACCTCCCGTTGGGTCGCAGGTCAAGGAATGCCTGTGGCAATTTGCAAATACTCAGCGCCATCTTTTGGTGCCTCCTCTACTCACAGGAGTCACAAAGAAGTCAGTCCTGAATGCAGGCACATTGAAGAAACTTTGCGCACTTTCAGCTTTGCCCACTGTTGAACAGTTCTCTAGTACGATAAGTCAGACTCTTAATGGAGTCAGAATCAGAATTAAATTTATTATCACTGACATATGTCATAAACTTTTTATGGCCTTCCACCTTATTGTCTGCCTACACTGCACTCTCTCTGTAACTGTAACACTTCATTCTGCACTGTGTTATTCTTTTCCTTAATACTACCTCAATGCTCTGTGTAATTAAATGACCTGTATGGACGGCAAGCAAAACAAGATTTTCAACTGTACCTCAATACGTCAAAGTTCAAAGTATTTTCATTACCAAAGTACGTATATAGTCATAGTCATAGTCACCACTTACGACCCTGAAATTTATAGTCATAGTCATACTTTATTGATCCCGAGGGAAATTGATTTTCATTACAGTTGCCCCAACCAAGAATAGAGTATAAATATAGCAATATAAAACCATAAATAATTAAACAGTAATATGTAAATTATGCCAGGAGATAAGTCCAAGACCAGCCTATTGGCTCAAGGTGTCTGACCCTCCAAGGGAGGAGTTGTAAAGTTTGATGGCCACAGGCAGGAATGACTTCCTATGACGCTCTGTGCTGCATCTCGGTGGAATGAGTCTCTGGCTGAATGTACTCCTGTGCCCACCCAGTACATTATGTAGTGGATGGGAGACATTGTCCAAGATGGCATGCAACTTGGACAGCATCCTCTTTTCAGACACCACCATGAGAGAGTCCAGTTCCATCCCCGCAACATCACTGGCCTTACGAATGAGTTTGTTGATTCTGTTGGTGCCTGCTACCCTCAGCCTGCTGCCCCAGCACACAACAGCAAACATGATAGCACTGGCCACCACAGACTCGTAGAACATCCTCAGCATCATCCGGCAGATGTTAAAGGATCTCAGTCTCCTCAGGAAATAGAGCCGGCTCTGACTCTTCTTGTAGACAGCCTCAATGTTCTTTGACCAGTCCAGTTTATTGTCAGTTCGTATCCCCAGGTATTTGTAATCCTCCACCATGTCCACACTGACCGCCTGGATGGAAATAGGGGTCACCGGTGCCTTCTTGCAAGTATTCACAGTAGATCAAAGAAATACAATAGAATCAATGAAAAACTACGCACAAAAACTGATAAGCAATCAATGTGCAAAAGAAAACAAACTGTACAAGTACAAAAATAATAAATGCTCTTTTCTCGCTGCTGCCTCCAGGAAGGAGGCCTTAGGACTCACATCACCAGGTTCAGGACCAGTTACTACCCCTCAACCAAAGGGAATAACTTCGCTCAACTTCACTTCATCATTGAAATGTTCCCACAACCTATGGACTCACTTTAAAGGATTCTTCATCTCATGTTCTCGATATTTATTGCTTACTTATTTATTTTTATTATTTCTTCTTTTTGTATTTGCACATTTTGCTGACTTCTGCACTCTGGTTGGGCGGCCTAGTTGGGTGGTCTTTCATTGATTCTGTTATGGTTATTATTCGATAGAATTATTGGAAATGATATCTCAGGGTTGTATATGGTGACATATATGTACTTTGATAATGAATTTACTTTGAACTTTGATAATAACAATAAATAAATAATACCGAGAATATGTGTTGTAGAATCCTTGAAAGTGAATCCATAGGTTGTGACAACAAGAAATCAATTTACCAATTTACCACCCGCTTTAACAACAAAGTTAGTACAACAATGACCTGAGCAGAGAGATTGTGAAACATTCCCACTAACTGGTGATACTGCCGGTGGATCATTTGTGGTGGTTACTGCTGCATTTGCTAAGTGTATTGTACTTCACTACGAGCTTGGGAAAATTCCTCAAAATATGATGTAATACCCTGATTAAGATATCCGCTGCTATACTGTGCGGTAGTTTATATTAACAGTTTTCTGTAAAAGCAGTCTGCGATGCTGGGAAACGTGTTTTGGCTTCAACTAAAGATAAGGACACATGTTGTCCAACTTAGGAATGCGAGTCAGTGAATCAGGATGGTGGAATCGGCAGGAAGTTCTAGAAAAAGACCTGTGACGAACAGTAATCTGGTTCAGGCTTTTTTTTTGGTGGGAGTTATGGAGAGGACAGGAGGGAAAATGCCGCAGAATGCTGTGTGAAGGAGAGTCCCCGTCACAAAGAGAGCTTTGTGCAAGTGAAAGGCTCCAAGGAAGAGGGGTCAATACTCCTGGGAGAGGGTCAGCTTGTTCGAATAGGACTTCAAGGGAAGTTCAAAAAGTGGTGTGTGCTTTCACACAGACCAGAGGCCTAGCGTGTGAGTAAAAGACGACTCCAGTATGAGCTCCAAGACTGGACGAGATGTACCCCCGGCTACTGTGGGAGGAGAAGGAGGAGATTGCTGAACCTCTGGCAATGATCTTTGCATCATCAGTGGGGATGGGAGAGGTTCTTAAGGATTGGAGGGTTGCAGATGTTGTTCCCTTATTCAAGAAAGGGAGTAGAGATAGCCCAGGAAATTATAAACCAATGAGTCTTACTTCAATGGTTGGTAAGTTGATGGAAAAGCTCCTGAGAGACAGGATTTATGAACATTTGGAGGGGCATAATATGTTTAGGAATAGTCAACATGGCTTTGTCAAAGGCAGCTTGTGCCCTATGAGCCTGATTCAATTTTTTGAGGATGTGACTAAACACATTATGAAGGTAGAGTGGTAGATGTAGTGTATATGGATTTCAGCAAGGCATTTGATAAGGTACCCCATGCAAGGCTTATTGAGAAAGTAAGGAGGCATGTTACGGATAGTGTGGAGGGCTGTCAGAAGTTACAGCGGGACATCGATAGGATGCAAAAATGGGCTGAGAAGTGGCAGATGGAGTTCAACCCAGATAAGTGTGAGGTGGTTCATTTTGGTAGGTCAAATATGATGGCAGAATATAGTATAAATATTCAGACTGTTGGCAGTGTGGAAGATCAGAGGGATCTTAGGGTCCGAGTCCCTAGGACACTCAAAGCTGTTACACAGGCTGACTCTGTGGTTAAGAAGGCATACAGTGCATTGGCCTTCATCAATTGTGGGATTGAGTTTAAGAGCCGAGAGGTAATGTTACAGCTATATAGGACCCTAGTCAGGCCCCACTTGGAGTACTGTGCTCAGTTCTGGTCACCTCTCTACAGGAAGAATGTGGAAACTATAGAAAGGGTGCACAGGAGATTTACAAGGATGTTGCCTGGATTGGGGAGTATGTCTTATGAGAAAAGATTGAGTGAACTCGGCCTTTTCTCCTTGGAGCGGCGGTGGATAAGAGGTGACCTGATAGAGGTGTATAAGATGATGAGAGGCATTGATCGTGTGGACAGTCAGAGGCTTTTTCCCAGGGCTGAAATGGCTAGCACAAGAAGTCACAATTTTAAGATGCTCAGAAGTAGGTACAAAGGAGATGTCAGGGGTAAGTTTTTTACGCAGAGAGTGGTGAGTGCATAGAATGGGCTGCCGGTGACGGTGGTGGAGGCAGATACGATAGGGTCTTTTAAGAGACTCCTGGATAGGTACATGGAGATTAAAAAAATAGAGGGTTATAGGTAACCCTAGGTAATTTCTAAAGTAAGTACATGTTCGGCCCAGCTTTATGGGCCAAAGGGCCTGTACTGAGCTGTAGGTTTTCTATGTTTCTATGAGCTCCAACAGTCTGTGCGCATTGGACTGGTTTAACTGTAATGGGCCCTTCTATTGTTTTTCTCTTTCCTATTAGCTGTTAGATAAAGCTGAAATTTGTAAGTATACTCTCTTTATAATGTTATGCAGTGTACGATCTGTTATTTCTTGCTGACCAACAATTGTGTATGGGCAGTTATTTCCACAGCATTTGCTCAAATTGAGGTTTCTTTAATCGGGAACATCACGATGTTCCCGTTTGGTTAAACCACAAATCATGCTGACCCTAGACATATATTGTTTATGAACAATGTCCTTCTCACTGGTTATGGGCCAAATGCTGGCAAATGGGACAGTCTCGGATGGGGTACCTTGGTCAGCATGAACCAGATAGCCGAAGGGCCTGTTTCTATGCTGTATAACCCTATAAAGTGAACAGTTCATAAGTGAGAATTGCAACCACAAGCTGAGATTTCGGGCATCAGGAGATGCCTGCAAAGGTCGGTTATCCCACAGAAACAGATAAACTGGAGAAGCAGGTTACATATCATTTTGCCTTTCTTTATAATATAGCCAATATGATTTGGCCATGGCCTGTTTCACTGATAATGAATTTCTTTAAAAATATTTTACTGCACATGAAGTTTCAAATGCTACCAAAGGCTTTATAAAGGACACTGCTGCTGGTCTAGGCAATGGGTCTCTGGATAGGATTCACAAAATGGACGCCAACGTGTTAAGTAGAAGATCATAAACACGAGAAAATCTACAGATACTGGAAACCGAAAGCAACACACACAAAATGCTGGAAAAACTCAGCAGGCCAGGCTGCATCTATGAAGATGAATAAACAGTTGACGTTTAGGGGCGAGACCCTTCATCAAGACTGGAGAGGAAGGGGGAAGAAGGCTCTCGGCCTGAAATATTGATCGTTTATTCATTTCCATAGGTGCCGCCTGGTTGTCCAAGTTCCTCCAGCATTTTGTGTGGGTTAAATCGAATATGCCTTCTTTGGTTTGATGTTGCAGGGTTCCACTTCGTGTCCAAGACAGTGGCTCACAGCCCTACACCAGCCAGCAAGTCCATTCGGCTGGTCTCCCAAACACCTGACAACATATACAGACTGTCCTCATGTCAGGAAATCATAACCTGGGCAGCACCTGTATCCATAATTTCCTTAATATCCAGTTTCAAGATTTAAAGAGAGAATCAGCTAAGACTAGTTCCCAAAATTTCTGGTGTACGTAGAACACAGAACATACAGCACAGGAAACAGGCCCTTTGGCCCACAATGTTGTGCTAGGCATGATGTCAAATTAACTGGATTCAAATTCATATTTATTTATCACGTGTACATTGAAACATGTCATTTGCATTAACAACCAACAGAACCTAAGGACGTGCTAAGGGACAGCCCATTAATGCTACCGCACATTCTGACGCCAACATAGCCTGCCCATCACGTTCAGCAGAACAACACAAGCACCAAAACAACAACAGCAAAACAAGCCCCTTTCTCGCCCTCTCACCCACGCACACACACACAAACCATAAGACCATCAGATATAGGAGCAGAAGTAGGCCATTCGGCTCATCGAGTCTGCCCCACCATTCAATCATGGGCCGATCCAATTCTTCCAGTCACCGCCACTCCCCTGCCTTCTCCCCATACCCTTTGATGCCCTGGCTAATCAAGAACCTATCTATCTCTGCCTTAAATACACCCAATGACTTGGCCTCCACAGCCACTCATCACAACAAATTCCACAGATTTACCACCCTCTGACTTAAGTAATTTCTCTGCATCACAGTTCTAAAAGAACGTTCTTCAATCCTGAAGTCATGTCCTCTTGTCCTAGAATCCCCTACCATGGGAAATAACTTTGCCATATCTAATCTCTTCAGGCCTTTTAGCATTTGGAATGTTTCTATGAGATCCCCCCTCATTCTCCTGAACTCCAGGGAATACAGCCCAAGAGCTGCCAGACGTTCCTCATACAGTAACCCTTTCATTCCTGGAATCATTCTCGTGAATCTTCTCTGAACCCTCTCCAATGTCAGTATATCCTTTCTAAAATAAGGAGCCCAAATCTGCACACAATTCTCCAAGTGTGGTCTCATGAGTGCCTTATAGAGCCTCAACATCGCATCTCTGCTCTTATATTCTATACCTCTAGAAATGAATGCCAACATTGCATTCACCTTCTTCACACAACCGACTAAACCTGGACGTTAACCTTTAGGGTATCCTGCATAAGGACTCCCAAGTCTCTTTGATTCTCTGCATTTTGAATTCTCTCCCCATCTAAATAATAGTCTGCCCGTTTATTTTGTCCACCAAATTCCATTAACATACACTTTCCAACATTGTATTTCATTTGCCACCCCTTTGCCCATTCCCCTAAACTATCTAAGTCTTTCTGTTTCCTCAACACTACCCGCTCCTCCATCTATCTTTGTATCATTGGCAAACTTAGCCACAAATCCATTAATCCCATAGTTAAATCATTGACATACATCATAAAAAGCAGCGGTCCCAACACTGACCCCTGTGGAACTCCACTGGTAACCAGCAGCCAGCCAGAATAGGATCTCTTTATTCCCATTTTCTGCTTTCTGCCAACCAGCCAATGCTCCACCTACGCTAGTAACTTCCCTGTAATCCTGTGGGCTCTTATCTTGCTAAGCAGCCTCGTGTGCGGCACTTTGTCAAAGGCCTTCTGAAAATCCAAGTACATCACATCTACTGCATCTCCTTTGTCTACCCTGCTTGTAATTTCCTTAAATAATTGCAGCAGGTTTGTCAGGCAGGATTTTCCTTTCAGGAAACCATGCTGGCTTTGGCCTGTCTTGTCATGTGCTTCAAGGTACTCCACAATCTCATCCCTAACAATTGATTCCAACAACTTCCCAACCACTGATGTCAGGCTAACAGGTCTATGACTTCCTTTCTGCTACCTCTCACCCTTCTTAGATAGCAGAGTAACATTTTCAATTTTCCAGTCATCCAGTACAATACCAGAATCTATCGATTCTTGAAAGATCGTTGTTAATGCCTCCACAATCTCTCCAGCCACTTCCTTCAGAACCCAAGGGTGAATTCCATCAGGTCCAGGAGATTTATCCACCTTTAGAGCATTAAGCTTCCTGAGCACCTTCTCAGTCGTAATTCTCACTGCACATACTTCACTTCCCTGACACTTCCCACTTAGGCCTCTAAGCCCAGGACAGGCTGCCTCCAGGCCTCCAGTTCTTGGCCCCCAACTCACACAGACCTCCAACCCTGGTAGCTAATCCCTGTGTATAATCTATATCCCTCCATTCACTGCATATTCATGTACCTCTCTAAAAACACCTAAATGTCATAATCACCACCCCTGGGTCCTCCATTCCAGGCACCTACCACACTCTGTATATAAACCTTGCTCTACGCATCTCCCACTTTCTCACTTTGAATACATGCCCACAGCTATTCAACATTTCCAGCCTGAGAGAGAGATTCTGGCTGCCTACCCTATCTGCATCTCTCATAATTTTATAAACCACTGTCAGGTCTCCCTCAGCCACCAGAAAAAGTGTAAAGTAATCTTTAACAGTGAAGACAAAAGAGATCGCTGATGCTGAAATCTGGAGTAACACACAAAATGCTGCAGGAACTCAACGGCACAGAATCAGAATCTGAAGTGAAATGTGTTACATCGTGGCAGCAGTACATTTAAAAAATAAACAGAAAGTGCAAAAAGAGAACACAATAGTGAGTAGTGATTCTATTTTATTTCTTTGTTCTACTGTGAATGCCTGCAAGAAAATAAATCTCAGGGTAGTATATGGTGTCATTATGCATACTTTGATAACAGACTTACATTGAACTTTTTTGAACTGTGAGTAGGGCTCATGGGTTCACAGACCATTCAGAAATCTGATGGCGGAGGGGAAGAAGCTGTTCCTGAAATATTTTCAGGCTCCTACACCTCTTCCCTGATGTTAGCAATGAGAAGAAGGATGTCGCCTTCTTGAAGCATCGCCTCTTGACGCTGACCTCGACGGTGCAGAGGCTAATGCCCATGATGGAGCTGGCTGAGTTTTGACTCTCTGCAGCTTTTTCTGATTCATGTATTAAAGCCTCCATTCCAGATGGTGATGTAACCAGTTAGAATGCTCTGCACAGTACATCTGTAGTAATTTACTACAGTCTTTGTTGACATACCAAATCTCTTCAAACACCGAAAGAAATATAACTGCTGGTGTACATTATTCACGATTGCATCAGTACGTTGGGCCCAGGATAATTCTTCAGAGATGTTGACACCCGGGAACTTGAAGCTTCTGAGGCAGCTCCTTTGGAAGGAAATAGACAGTCAACGTTTTCGGTTGAGATCCTTCATCCAGAACAGACCTAAGGTGCTGACTGTTCATTTCTGGTGCTCAGAAATCCTTGGAGGTAAGATGGGACATTGTGCCTGTCCCTCTGTGTAGCTGCCTGTGCGTGGAGATAACCAGATGGATATGGCCAACAGGGTCAGAGCTAAAGATTCCCTGTTCCTCATAATAGAAAAAACATAGAAAACATAGAAAACCTACAGCAAAATATAGGCCCTTTGGCCCACAAAGCTGTGCCGAACACATACTTACTTTAGAAATTGCCTCGGGTTACCCATAGCCCTCTATTTTTCTAAGCTCCATGTACCTATTCATTAGTCTCTTAAAAGACCTTATCGTATCCGCCTCCACCACCGTTGCCGGCAGCCCATCCACACACTCACTACTCTCTGCACAAAAATATTACCCCTGACATCTCCTCTGTACCTACTTCCAAGCACCTTAAAATTGTGCCCTCCCAATAATGAAGGAAACACACATTTGGTGCCCGTTTTATTAGTTACCTCCCATACCTAATAAATTGGCCACTGACTGTATGTTCGTGATCTTCTGCTGGGGTAGCTACATCACCTTCATTGTTCAACATGTTGTGCATTCAGAGATGCTCTTCCACACAACACAGTTGTAACGTGTGGTTGTCTGAGTTATCATCACCTTCCAGTCAACTTGAACCAGTCTGGCCATTCTCCTCTGACCTCTCTCATTAGCAAGGTGTTTTTTGCCGACAGAACTGCGGCTCACTGGATTTTTTTTTTTTTTTTTTGTTTTTCATACCATTCTTTGTAAACTCTAGAGACTGTTGTGCATGAAAATCCCAGCAGTTTCTGAGACGCTCAAACCACCCATCAGGCACCAACAATCCTTCCATGGTCAATATCACTTTTCTTCCCCATTCTGATGTTTGGTGTGAACAACTGATCCTCTTGACCATGTCTGCGTGCTTTTATGCATTGAGTTGCTGCCACATGATTGGCTGATTAGATATTTGCATTCACGAACAAGTGTACAGGTGTGCCTTACAAAGTGGCTGCAGAGTGTACAACCAACATTAGAATTAAATTGCATTTTATTAAAATAGCACAGGGACCAAGAAAAATAACCAGTGAGGAACTTGTCACCTTATAAAACAAAATGGAAAATACCACTTTCATGATAATCTCTTCTGATTGTTGGAAGCTGTTCACAATAATGTTCTTTCAGTGCTATTCTCAATATTCAGGTCACATAACTATCAATTATCCCACGCTTTCTGTTTCGAAAGCTCTGCTCCCTGCCTGTCTTCTGGCACGTTATTTATGTTGTTCTGCATAGCTCTCCTTGCCCACAACAGTACCAGGCGTTGCTAGGTTAATCGAGGTTCCTGGTTCCCTTCCAGCCATTTCCAAAACATTCATTCTCCAATGATGTCAAACTCTGGATATCTGTTCTCCCCCATCCAAAAGACCAATGGGCAGTGACTACTTCAGGAGTCTTGAGGAAGGCAATGGACTTCAGGACTGAAATATCATTGGTCAATTCTTGGCTTTTGCCCATTGACCATCTTCAACTGCCTCTCACTTGCAGGTGACTCTCCATCAAGTGAGGAAGTAGGTGGTTTGACTGAGACACAGGAAAGACTACAGATGCTGGAAATCTGGAGCAACACATACAAAAAAAAAGTGCTGGAGACCTCAGCAGATTAGACAGCATCTTTAGAGGGAAATGAACAGCCAATATTATGGGCTGAGACCCTTCATCATGACCAAAAAGAACATTGATTTCTCTAACTTCCAGTAACCACTCCCTCTGTCTCCAACCCCCCTTTGTTTTTGCTTATCCTTCCGGCCTTGGTACACCCTTATCTTTTCCTTCCTCAACTCTCACAACTTGCACATTACCCTCACATTCCACCCTCTGGTTCCCTACCTCCTTCTGTTTATTCTATAGTCCCCTCTCCTATCAGATTCCATCTTCTTCATCCCTTTACCTCTTCCACCTATTCCCCAACCCCCAGCTTCCTACTTCATCCAGCCTCCCTCATCCACCTGTCTTCACCCCTCACCAGGATTCACCCACCAGTTCGTGCTGCCTCCATCCCACCCCTGACTTCTGCCATCTTGGCTCACAATACCAACTGCTCACTTTCCTCCATAGATGCTGCCTAACCTGCTGAGTTCCCCGGTGTGAAGATGTTTTAATTGATTGATCGATCTTTCCCCATCACCAGTCGGGGGGGGGGGGTAGTATCTGTTGCTCCACTGAAGGTCTGAAACCTCAATCCAACTAATCAGGAGAGAATAACGGACATTCCCAGAATGCCAGCATTTACTACACATCCCTAATTTCCCTCTAAGTCTGATGAGAAGCTAAAATGCAGAAATTAGATTTAACAATAAAATAATGGTGAACAGTGGCCGTTGTTCGGCACACCAAGGGCTCGGCCTAAGTATTCAGCTCGGCTTTAAAAGCCTAGGATCTTGGGCCCCTAGAGACGGGCGGATCGATGGCGGTGTCATGACAACAGACCTATGTGTCGTCGGGGGAGTCAGAATATCTGCAGCTGTGGGCCCAGAGGCTCACAATCTTTGGGCACAGAGCTAAAAAAAAGTGACGTGGCGGACTTTTAACATTGTAAACCAGCAAGTTGTTTGTTATGTCTCCACGCTTGCTGGGAAAACGGAGACAGCTTTTTCTCCCTTGTCAGGTATGTTGAATGCCGGGTGATCAATGTAGTCTTTGGGGTAACTGCAAGTCTGCGTCTTTACTGTTGCTTTGCTCACGCTTGAGTGTTCGGTGACGGGTGCTTCTTTTTTCCAGTGGGGGGAGAGGGGATTGTTGCTTGCTACCGCTTACGCGCAGGAAGGGAGAGCTGGGGAGGGGGAACTTTGGAGTTCTAACACTTAACTGTCATTCGTTCTTTGGGGCACTTCTCTGTTTTCATGGATGGTTGAAGAAAGAGCATTTCAGGATGTATATCGTATACATTTCTCTGACATTAAACTGTATCTTTGAAACCTTTGATATCAGTGAGGGTGACTGTAAAACTGCTGGATTGTCACCAGCTTAGCAGCATCCTAAACCTGAATCATAGGTCAAGTGGACAGCCACAGTCTTTTTCCCAGAGTGGTAATGGCCAATACATTTTAAGGTGATTTGGTGGAAAGTATAGGGATGATGTCAGAAGTAAGTTTTATACAGAGACTGGTGGGTGCGTGGAACTCATTGCCAGAGGTGGTGATAGAGGCAGATATATTAGGGATATTACAATGGATGGTAGAAAAATGAGGGTTATATGGGCAAGAAAGGTTAGGTTGATCTTAGAGCAGGTTAAGATGTCAGTACAACATCGCGGGATGATGGGCCTGTACTGTGTGGTAATGTTCTATTTTCTACGACTGCAGATACTATATGTATCATAGTGGTCAATTCTGAAATGCCCTCACATGCCTTCAAGACAAACAAAGTTCAAAGTTCAGAGTAAATTTTTATCAGAGTTCATACATGTCACCATATACAGCCCTGAGATTCATTGTCTTGCAGGCATACTCAATAAATCCATGATAGAATAATACCTATAATAGAGTCAATGAAAGACCACACCAGTTGATTGTTCAATCAGTGTATCACTTGAATCCTAGGGGGATCAATATCCTGGCGGGGAGATTTGCGAGGGCTACTGAGGTGACTTTAAACTAGGATGGTTGGGGGGTGGGAATCAAATTAAAGAGGCTAGGCGAGAGGAGGTTAGTTCACAACAGGGGGATGGGAACCAGTGCAGAGAGACAGAGGGGTGTAAAATGAGGGTAGAAGCAAAAAGTAGTAAGGAGAAAAGTAAAAGTGGCAGGCCAGCAAATCCAGGGCAAAAATCAAAAAGGGCCACTTTTCAACATAATTGTATAAGGGCTAAGAGTGTTGTAAAAGCAAGCCTGAAGGCTTTGTGTGTCAATGCAAGGAGCATTCGTAATAAGGTGGATGAATTAAAAGTGCAGATTGTTATTAATGAATATGATATAGTTGGGATCACGGACACATGGCTCCAGGGTGACCAAGGATGGGAGCTCAACGTTCAGGGATATTCAATATTCAGGAGGGATAGACATGAAAGAAAAGGAGGTGGGGTGGCGTTGCTGGTTAGAGAGGAGATTAATGCAATAGAAAGGAAGGACATTAGTCGGGAGGATGTGGAATCGATATGGGTAGAGCTGCATAACACTAAGGGGCAGAAAACACTGGTGGGAGTTGTGTACAGGCCACCTAACAGTAGTAGTGAGGTTGGGGATGGTATTAAACATGAAATTAGAAATGCGTGCATTAGAAGAACAGAGGTTATAATGGGTGACTTCAATCTACATAAAAATTGGGTGAACCAAATTGGTAAGGGTGCTGAGGAAGAGGATTTCTTGGAATGTATGCAGGATGGTTTTCTGAACCAACATGTCGAGGAACCAACTAGAGAGCAGGCTATTCTAGACTGGGTATTGAAAAATGAGGAAGAGTTAATTAGCAATCTTGTCGTGAGAGGCCCCTTGGGTAAGAGTGACCATAATATGGTGGAATTCTTCATTAAGATGGAGAGTGACATAGTTAATTCAGAAACAAAGGTTCTGAACTTAAAGAAGGGTAACTTTGAAGGTATGAGAAATGAATTAGCTAAGATAGACTGGCAAATGATAATTAAAGGGTTGACGGTGGATATGCAATGGCAAGCATTTAAAGATCGCATGGATGAACTACAACAATTGTTCATCCCAGTTTGGCAAAAGAATAAACCAGGGAAGGTAGTGCACCCGTGGCTGACAAGGGAAATTAGGGATAGTATCAATTCCAAAGAAGTAGCATACAAATTAGCCAGAGAAAGTGGCTCACCTGAGGACTGGGAGAAATTCAGAGTCCAGCAGAGGAGGACAAAGGGCTTAATTAGGAAAGGGAAAAAAGATTATGAGAGAAAACTGGCAGGGAACATAAAAACTGACTGTAAAAGCTTTTATAGCTATGTGAAAAGAAAAAGATTGGTTAAGACAAATGTAGGTCCCTTACAGTCAGAAATAGGTGAATTGATCATGGGGAACAAGGATATGGCAGACCAATTGAATAAATACTTTGGTTCTGTCTTCACTAAGGAGGACATAAATAATCTTCCGGAAATAGTAGGGGATAGAGGGTCTAGTGAGATGGAGGAACTGAGGGAAATACATGTTAGTAGGGAAGTGGTGTTAGGTAAATTGAAGGGATTGAAGGCAGATAAATCCCCAGGGCCAGCTGGTCTGCATCCCAGAGTGCTTAAGGAAGTAGCCCAAGAAATAGTGGATGCATTAGTGATAATTTTTCAAAACTCGTTAGATTCTGGACTAGTTCCTGAGGATTGGAGGGTGGCTAATGTAACCCTGCTTTTTAAAAAGGAGGGAGAGAGAAACTGGGGAATTATAGACCAGTTAGCCTGACGTCGGTGGCGGGGAAACTGCTGGAGTCAGTTATCAAAGATGTGATAACAGCACATTTGGAAAGCGGTGAAATCATCGGACAAAGTCAGCATGGATTTGTGAAAGGAAAATCATGTCTGACGAATCTCATAGAATTTTTTGAGGATGTAACTAGTAGAGTGGATAGGGGAGAACCAGTGGATGTGGTATATTTGGATTTTCAAAAGGCTTTTGACAAGGTCCCACACAGGAGATTAGTGTGCAAACTTAAAGCACACGGTATTGGGGGTAAGGTATTGATGTGGATAGAGAATTGGTTGGCAGACAGGAAGCAAAGAGTGGGAATAAATGGGACCTTTTCAGAATGGCAGGCGGTGACTAGTGGGGTACCGCAAGGCTCAGTGCTGGGACCCCAGTTGTTTACAATATATATTAATGACTTAGACGAGGGAATTAAATGCAGCATCTCCATGTCTGCAGATGACACAAAGCTGGGCGGCAGTGTTAGTTGTGAGGAGGATGCTAAGAGGATGCAGGGTGACTTGGATAGGTTAGGTGAGTGGGCAGATTCATGGCAGATGCAATTTAATGCGGATAAATGTGAGGTTATCCACTTTGGTGGCAAAAACAGGAAAACAGATTATTATCTGAATGGTGGCAGATTAGGAAAAGGGGAGGTGCAACGAGACCTGGGTGTCATTATACACCAGTCATTGAAAGTGGGCATGCAGGTACAGCAGGTGGTGAAAAAGGTGAATGGTATGCTGGCATTCATAGCAAGAGGATTCGAGTACAGGAGCAGGGAGGTACTACTGCAGTTGTACAAGGCCTTGGTGAGACCACACCTGGAGTATTGTGTGCAGTTTTGGTCCCCTAATCTGAGGAAAGACATCCTTGCCATAGAGGGAGTACAAAGAAGGTTCACCAGATTGATTCCTGGGATGGCAGGACTTTCATATGATGAAAGACTGGATCGACTAGGCTTTTACTCGCTGGAATTTAGAAGACTGAGGGGGGAATCTTATTGAAACATATAAAATCTTAAAGGGATTGGACAGGCTAGATGCAGGAAGATTGTTCCTGATGTTGGGGAAGTCCAGAATGAGGAGTCACAGTTTGAGGATAAAGGGGAAACCTTTTAGGACCGAGATGAGGAAAAACTTCTTCACACAGAGAGTGGTGAATCTGTGGAATTCTCTGCCACAGGAAACAGTTGAGGCCAGTTCATTGGCTATATTTAAGAGGGAGTTAGATATGACCCTTGTGGCTAAAGGGATCAGGGGGTATGGAGAGAAGGCAAGGTACAGGGTTCTGAGTTGGATGATCAGCCATGATCATACTGAATGGCGGTGCAGGCTCGAAGGGCTGAATGGCCAATTCCTGCATCTATTTTCTATGTTTCTATGTATAAAAGACAAGAAACTGTGCAAATACAAAAGAAAAAATAATGATAATAAATAAGCTATAAATATCGAGAATCTGAGATAAAGAGTCCTTGAGAGTGAGTCCATTGGTTGTAGGAACAGTTCAAAGATGGGCAGGTGAAGTTGAGTGAAGTTTTCCCCTTTGGTTCGAGAGCCAGGTGGTTGAGGGGTAATTGTTCCTGAACCTGGTGGTGAATCCTGAGGATCCTGTACCTTCTTCCTGATGGCAGCAGTGAGCAGAGAGTATGTGCTGGGCGGTGAGAATCCCTGATGACGGATGTTGCTTTCCTGCAGCAACACTTCATGTCGATATGGTCAATGATGGGGAGACGATCATTAAGAATTTATGAATACAGCAGTCAGGAGCAGAAGTAGGTCACTAATGTAACCACAGTCTATCTCCCCGTTTAGTGCTCTCACTTCTGTTGGATCCCATGCTTATTCTCTTTGTCATTTTTAATGGGCTCTATTGTGTTTCTTTATATCGTGGGTGCCTGCAAGAAGATGAATCTTGTGGTTGCATATGGTATACATACTTGATAATAAATGTATTTTGAATTTAAACTTTGAATTAATTATCTATTTGTATTTTATACTAATTATTTATAAGCAAGTAACTGCTTACTGTGATTCCTAGTGGCTATGGTATGCACATAACGGTTTAGTATGCCTCTAGTACAGGTGTTCCCAACATTTTTTATGCCATGAACTCCTACCATTAACCAAAGAGTCTATGGACCACAGGTTGGGAACCCCTACTGTCATCGTGGCTGTCCCTCGAGGTCGAGGATGATGGTCTTCGTTCTGAAGAAGTGGCCCACAGAGTGAAGACACCTGTGCGTGTATTTGTTTAACGTGTACTTGATGTTGCACTCCAAGAAGCACACGATACTTCACAAATCAACCAGCTGATTCCAATGGCATGGAAACCACGACGATTGGAGCTGATGGATTTGTTGCAGCCTTCATCCGCCTTCACAGCCGTTGAGTTCGAAGTAACTTCGTCCGCCTGTTCCACCGTTGAGGTCTTGGTTGGATTGTTCTTTGTCAGGGACCTCACCCTCGACCTTACCGCCATGGGTGACCCTACCAGGAGCATAGCTCCAGACGGCATTGCTCTCGGGATCACAGGACCACACAAGCTTCTCCACCGCGACGAGGTGACAATCCATGGAGAAGATCAATTACAGTAGTGGTTAGTACATTGTTTTACAACACAGGCAATTTGGGTTCAATTCCCACTACTGCCAGCAAGGAGTTTCTACGTTCTCTCTCTGACCACATGGGTTTCCTCTGGGTGCTCTGGTTTCCTCCCACAGTCTAAAGACGTACTGGTCAGTTGACAAATTGGTCATTGTAAATTATCCCGTGATTAGGATAGGGTTAAATCAGAGGGTTGCTGGGTGGTGTGCCTCGAAGGGGCCAGAAGGGCCTATTTCACGCTGCATCTCAATAAACAAACAAACAAACAAATAAACAAATAAATAAATTACTTGACTAAATGAATAAATATAATTCTGGAAAACTCTGGAAGTTTCTTTGTTCTGCATTAAGTGAATAAATGTTTTCTCATTGGTTAATTTAGAATTCCAGGATTGATTAAGTATTTTCTAATTGGTTAATTGTCTATAGATTAGAATGGATTTTTTCTTATCTCTGGGTATAAAATAGCTGAACACAAATCAGTGCCATCTTTAATCGTTGCCTTCCCAGTCACTGTCTCTTCAGCTTTTTTCTGTTCTATCAATTTTTAATAAACCATCGTGAAGCAATAAGTTTTGTGCCTCATTCCTGACTTCCAAAAGAACCTTGGATCAAAAACACCAGAATCCGGCTGTTCCCTATTCTTAACATTCCCAATAATATTTTGTTCCTTCTACTTACCAGACATCAATTTCTTCTCTTAAAATTGGTAAACAAATTATTATTGTCACATGTACAGGGAAAAACTCTGTTTTGTATATCGTCCATACAGATCACTTCATCATATCAATATATCATTGTGCTCCACCTATCATCTGCCTCTCAGTTTGTTGCTCAGTGTATTTCAGTCCTGTGTTTTCACCTGTTTGTTGCCATATTGTGCCAGTGATTTTTCCTGAGCCTTTCCAGCATTTGCGTCTGTCTGTACAGTGACTCTGTCTGTTTTGTGATTCTATTTTTTCGGATTTCTCTGGATGTTTTGATCTCTGCCTGAACTTTGATGCTGACTTGGTTTGCACTTTGGGATTTGTTACTCAATTAATGTCACTGTGTGCACAGTACTGGGTCTGCATTTGGATCCCTGCTCCAGTGTCCTGACAAGAGATGAACACAGTCTATAGAACTGAGGCAAAATGGCAGTGAGGTCCTGAACTGTATACAGATTCCAGAGGATGTGTTTAATGCTTTGAGGAAAAATTAAGGTGGATAAATCAGGCCCCAGAGCCTGATAAGGTGCTCCCTTGGACCTTGTGAGAGGCTAGGGGCCTGGTCAGAAATATTTAAAACATCTTTAGCTAATGGTGTGCTGGAAGACTGAAGGATAGCAAATATTGCTCCATTGTTAATGTATGCATTTATTTATTTGTTTACTGATGAGCAAAGTGGGCTCTTCCTGCCCTTTGAGCCATACCACCCCAGCAACCCTACAAATACTGATTTAACCCTAATCTAAACACGGGACAGTTTACAATGACCAATTAACCTACCCGGTATGTCTTTGGACTGTGGGAGGAAACCAGAGCACATGGGGAAAACCCATGCAGTCCACGGGGAGGGTTGTACAGATGCTCCTTACAAAACAGGACCAGAATTGAACTCCAGACTCCAGAACGCCCCAAGATGAAATGGCGTCAAGCTAGCCGCTATCCTATCATGGCACCCAAGAAAATGTTAAAGAAAGTCTCTATGAATGAGCTGGTGGGGCTGATGTTAGTAGTGAGTAAGTTATTGGAAGGTATTTTAAGGGACCAGATTTGGATAGGCACAGCTTGATTAGGAATAGTGAACATGTAGAGTAGGTTGTGTCGAAACAATCTTTATAGAGTTTTCCGATGAGGTTACCAGGAAAGTTGATGAAGGAAAGGCAGTGGATGTTCTCTACATGTACGTTAGCAAGACCTTGAACGAGGTCCCAAAGGTGAGGCTGATCAAGAAGGTTCAGTCACTCCTCATTCACGATGAGGTAATAAATTGGATTAGACATTGGCTTGGTGGGAGGAGACAGAGAGTGGTAGTAGAGGGTCGCCTCTTTGACTGGAGGCCTGTGACTAGTGGAATGCTGCAGGGATCGGTGCTGGGTCCGTCGTTGTCTGTCGTCTATATCAATGTGGTAAATTGCATCAGAGAATTTGCAGATGACACCAAGACTAGACTACGAGGAAGGCTATCAAAGTTTGCGTGGGATTTGAGCAAACTGGAAAAATGAGCTGACACTTGGCAGATTGAATTTAATGCAGGTAAGTGTGAGGTGTCACACTTTGAGAAGACCAACAAGGGTAGGTCTTACATGGTAAACGGCAGGGCACTGAAGATTACAGTGAAACACAGGGATCTGGTAATACAGGTACATAATTCCTTGAAAGTTTCATCACAGGTTGATCATATCATAGAGTTTTTGGCACATTGGCCTTCATTAATCAATATATTGAGATATTAGGTTGATGTTGTATAAGATGTTGGTGAGACCAAATTTTTAGTATTGTGCACAGTTCTGTTCACCTACCAACAGTTAGTTAGTAGTTACTGTCTGCTAAGCTGCTTGCATTTAGGGCAGCAATGAAGGTCCTCCATCTGTCTGTCCTTGGCCATCTTCCCTATTGTGCCCAGGTGTGGTTCAGGGTCCTCATTTCTGCCTCTACAGTACGGTGCCAAGTTGGCTTTAATCTCCTGCAACTCCTCCACCCTCGGGGGCCGGGGGGACAACGAAGTGCTGTCATTGCTGTTTCCATAACAATTTTGTTTGACCAGTCAGTACCATTAGCCCTGAACTGAACCCCCAAGGACTGGTGAACCGCTTAGTCTGACCTCTACCCTTTGACCTGTTTGGTATGGGTGACGCTTCCAAGAATCAAAGCACAAGGCCCTAACTCCAGCCAACATAGCTCCCCAGGTTACTGAGGCATACAAACCTCCAAACCTTATGACAAACTTGTGGTCTTTTTGGAGGACCTACCTACAGGAAAGATTAAAAAATAAGATTGAAAGAGTACAGAGAAAATATACAAGGATGTTGCTGGGACTTGGGAATCTGAGTTATAGAGAAAAGTTGAATAGATGAGAACTTTATTCCCTAAAGCGTAGGAGAATGAGGGGAGATTTGAGAGGTTTACAAAATTGAGGGTATAGGTAGTGTTAATGCATGCAGGCTTTTTCCAGAGTATGGGTGGAATCTCGGTGGAAAACTTCAGAAAGGGTAAGATGAAAGAACACATACCAGTCCTCATCAAGGGATCAGAAGTGGAAAGGATGAGTAGTTTCAAGTTCCTGGGTGTCAACGTCTCTGCGGATCTATCCTGGGCCCAACATACAAAGAAGGCTCAACAGTGGCTGTATTTCATTAACAGTTTGAGGGGATTTGGTATGTCACCGAAGACACTCACATGTACTGTGGAGAGCATTCTAACCGGCTGCATCACCATCTGGTCTGAGGGAAGGGGCCACCACACAGGACTGAAGTAAGCTATAAAAAATTGCAAACTCAGCATCTTCATCATGGGCACCAGCCCCACCAGCATGAAGAGCTGCTTCAAGGAGCAGTGCCTCAAAGTGGCAGCATCCATCATCCAGGACATGTCCTCTTTTCATTTCTACCATCAGAGAGGAGGTACACGTTCCTGAAGGCACACGCTCAGTGATTCAGGAACACCTTCTTCTTTCTGAACGGACATTGAACCCATGAACACTCCCTCACTACTTTTGTTTTTCACTGCTTGTTTAACTTTTTATATACTACTTACAGCAATATATAGTTTTTATTATGTATTGCAACGTACTGCTGCCACAAGACGACAAATTTCATGATGAATACCAGTGATTTAAACCTGATTCTGATTCTGAACTAGAACTAGAGGCCTTGCATTAAGGGTGAAAGGAGAAATGTTTAAAGGGAAACTGATGGGGAATTTTCTTCACTGAGGGTGGTGCGAGTGTGGAGTGAGCTGCCAGCAGAAGTGATGGACGCTGGTTTGACTACAGCATTTAAGAGAAATTTGGCTAGGTCCAGGGATGATAGGGTTATGGAGGGCTTTGGCCCAGGTGCAGGTTGATGAGGCTACACGACAATTAGTACAGACTAGATAGGCCCTGGGGGCCTGTTCTGTGCAGTGGCGCTCTGTATCTCTATGACTAAGGCCCTTACTGAAACCCTTAAGAATCCCTGCTGTGGATATATTTGCTACAACTAAGTTTTTGTGTTTTTTAAAGAATTGGACGCAAATTCTTAAAAAGCACAGTGGGACTTCATATCACTGTTACAGCATAAATGAGTTAGGTGACTAGTCATTGCAACACCAAAACAGGTCCAAAGTGCTTGGACAATGAAAATTTTCTTCCAGGCATGAAACTCTTGCCGGAAGTGGAGTTGGTTGTTCAAGTCACGGTGGCTGGTGATTGATGGCTGGAATCTGGTCATCTACTGCCACCTGGTGGACATCTCTTGCAGGTGTTAAATTCCAGACCCGGATAACCAAGATGAAGTGAGAAGCTGGTCTTGCATACTGTTCATACAGATCAAATCATTACTCAGTGCATTTGAGGTAAAACAAGAACATTACAGTATAAAGTGTAACAGTTATAGAGAAATTGCAGTGCAGATAGACAATTAAGTGCAATGTCATAAACAAGGTAGATTGTGAGGTCAAGAATCCGTTATATTAAACAAGGAACCATTTGAAGCATGTTTTAACACCAGAGTAGAAGCTGTCATTAGACATGGTCTTACTAGCCTTCAGGCTTTTGCATCTTCTGCCCGATGGAGGAATGTCCGGGGTGTACGGGCTGGCTGCTCTACTGTGCTCTGCTGTCCTATGTTCCAGGTTTAGAACATATGTGCTTGATTTTAAATGATACACTGGCTATTCCCGTTGGAGTCCAATTACATATCCAATCACACAACAGTGTAAAGGTCAGCACAATGCATTACAGCACCAGCAACCTGAGTTCGATTCCTGCTGCTGTCTGTGAGAAATTTGTAGGTTCTCCCCGTGACTGTGTGGATTTCCTCCAATTTCCTCCCACATCCCAAAGACGTACAGGTTAATAAGATTCAAGATTGTGTAGTGTCATGCCCAGTACACAAGTATAAAGGAGAATGAAATAATTGTTACTCGGGATCCGATGCACTAAAAAAAAATAAATATAGATACATAGAATAGAGTATATACATAGATTAATTGTATGTTCATAAAGTGACATCCATACGTTGTGAGTGTGCTATGATGAAGCCAGAAGCACGGCAACAGCTGCAGGCTGCCCCCACACATGCTTGGAATATGTTGATCAGTGACAGAGAAAACACATTTCACTGTATGCTTTGAAGTACATGTGACAAATAAAAAAACTCTTTAAACTTAATGGACTCTAGAATCTACTCATAAGATCATAAAGGTAGTACCAAGAAATTGTTTTTTTTTTGCGGGGAGATAAGACGGCAATCTCTCCCCCTCACCTGTAAAACACGATATTCAGTTAGTGCTCTGCATTGGTAAAACTAGTGCAGAAAGGAGTTTCCCTGCTCTGAAAAATACCACCTGTACCGATAATCCTAGGATTACCATTTAACCCAGAGTTATTTGCTATCTATAATATTGAAGAACTTGGAGCCGTTTGTAACAATCGCAGGGCTGCAGTTTTCAACATCGAATGGCATTACGGTCACATTTCAAAAACCCTTTCCTTCGACACTTTTGGAAGTTTACTGGTAAGATTGGAGGATGCATCAGCGGCAGTCCACAAGTGTATCAATGCTTCCAGCACCATTATATCATGCTCACAACTTACTGACCCGTACATCCTGGGAATGTGGGAGGAAACCAGAGCACGGGGAGGATGTACAGACTCCTTACAGAAAGCGATGTTATTGAATCTGGGTTGCTGGCACTGTAATCGTGCTGCGCTAACCACTACACTGCCGTGCTGCTCCTAAATCACTGAATTACCAATAAAGTCAACTCCATTCCAACAAGACCCCGTCATCAGCTTCAGCTGACACAGTGGCTCGGCGAGTAAAGTCACTGCCTCATGGCTCGAGAGACCAGGGTTCGATCCCACCCTTGGGTACTGCCTGTGTACATTGGCCACGGGCTCCCCGGGTGCTCTGCCTTCCTCCCATAGTCAATTGGCCAGTGTGTGTGGGTGAAAATGTGGGGAGGAGTCTGGTGGTTGGGTTGGATTTGATGGGCCAAACTGTATGGTTCTGGTGAATCTGTGGAATTCGTTGCCACAGATGGCTGTGGAGGCCAAATGATTGAGTATCGTTAAAGTGGAAGTTGAAGAATGGTGGGGAATCTCATTGAAACCTATCAAATATTGAAAGGCCTAGATAGTGAACGTAGAGAGGATGTTTCTTTTCGTGGGAAAGTCGAGACCTGAGGGCACAGCCTCCAGACAGAAGGATGTCCCGTAAGAACAGAGATGAGGAGGAATTTATTTAGCCAGAGGGTGGTGAATCTGTGGAATTCATTGCCATAGACGGCTGTGGAGGGCAAGACATTGGGTATACTTAAAGTGAAGATGGATAGGTTCTTGATTAGTCAGGGCATCAAACATTACAAGGAGAAAGCAAGAGAATGGGGTTGAGAGGGAAAATAAATGAGCCATGATGGAATGGTGGGAAAAAACCGATGGGCCGAATGGCCTAATTCTGCTCCTGTGTTTTATGGTCTTACTACCAGCTCCCTTCTGGAATGCAGAAATATATATATATATAATCCTAAATAACAGTTAACAAACTAAAAACCGCAAAGGTACCGGAATACAATCATTGCAAATCGACAAAAAATGAAGAGGTTCCCTAAAGACGGTTAATTAATCACCTCAACGCTTCTAGTAAATTAGATAATGTCACTATACAGTGAGAACTCGGGCTCTCAGAAGACAGATGAAAGTGGTTGTTAGATCTAAACTGTTTGCTCGCACTAGGACCATGAAAGCGGCTGAAATTTTGTCTATTGACCTACAACTGTTCCCCTGCACTCCGCCTGAACATCACAAGTCGGTTAAAATATTGGCGCAGGGGTGGGGTTACAGTGGAAGCAAATGTGCGGTCAAGAGTCGCCATCTGCTGACGGTTTTGGGAGTTGCGTATGTGTTCAACTTGAGGGAAAGTAGGTGGGCGTTATGACTGGGAAGGATTTGAACATGAGATAACTTAAAGGCAGTATTTTATATTTATTGACATTGTCAGAATTAACTGTAATATAGTGGATTGTTTGATATTATGGCCTAAAATTAAAAAAATTACTTGCAGTGCAGAGGCCCGAGAACGGCTCACTAATCCAAAACTGAACAAAATATAATTTGTTTCACAGACACCTGACTTACTTTTGAAAGGACTGCCGGTGTTTTTAAGAAAAAACTGGGGTGTATCCTTACAAAATAAAAACAGACAAGTTCGGGGACGGAGAATTCAGGGTAAATTTGCCAGTAACTAAACAGTAGACTTAAAAGATCCAAATCAGCCGCGGGCCATCTTGAACCACACATGGAAGTCTTTTTATTAAAAGTTGGATTTAAAAGAAATTAAATCAAACCAAATAAATCCGGTTTAGTCTTCACTCATTAAATTGAGCATCGATAATAACATTCTTATAAATGCTTTTTTTGAAAAAAAATATTGTTTTAGATGATAAAGTTGCAATCAATTTGTTAGCATTTTGTTTCGGGGGGGGTTGTCCCATCGAGTTAAGTCTTTGGAAAATAAAGCTAGCTTTTAGTTCTGTCCAGATGTGTAATTACTTTTGAGTTTGATTCGGGAGTGGTAAGCAAAGAAGCAGACTGGCCGAGATTTTCTTAAAGGTGGACGAAACATGTTTCACTATGAATGTCATTACGAAGCAGATGGGATCTCGATATCTGCGTTTAAAATTTCGTTATTATTTTACAGGAACGTTTTGTTGCGGTCTAGTGGCCTTAGAAATATCCTTAAAACAATTCTCAATGATTTTTCTTGTAAATCTTGTAAAAGATTCTACAATTGCAAGATCCGCCTTAAGAGGCACAAGCCTGTGCCGGCCTCAGTTCCTCCACCGAGTTTTCAATCTGAAGACAATTTTCAAATGGTCGATGGCGGTCACCGGAAACGTGACAGTTTTTAAAAAAAACTTGAAACGGAGGAATTGAGCGATTCGCGTTTACATTTGTTTTGTTTAGGAGACTTTGGGCAAAGAACGTTTTCTCTTTGTCCCTGTATGATTTTTACGCAGGAATTCAGCTCCGGGGTGTGTCTCAGGCAAGTTGCGCCTGTGACAGCGGGTTACACAGACCGGCTCGGGGCTTCACGGAATAGAAGGGGAGGGAGAGAGAGAGGAGTTACTCGATTGACTTTCCGAAACCCCTGGGGAGTAGTCGGCTTCTCGCCAGCTGGAACTCTCAACTCTCGCTTACGCACTTGCTTGGGATAGGTTACAAACTGTGATGGGGAAAGGAGAGGGCGGGGGCCCGGGCGAGGGGCTGCTTCGGAAAGCGAGCTAGCGGGTGTATAAAAGGATCGCCGGGAGCACGAAGAGCGGCAGAAACCAAGGAGCGTAAAAACCATCGGCGCTGGGAAAGAGAGAGCAACCACATAAAGTCTGTGCACCCGGCTGCAGGAGAATTGAGACAATCCAGAACTGATCCTACTAATAATTTATTTCTAATCCAATCTCCGGGAGAGAGACTGCATTTTATATTTTTTTGTTGAATTAGTGCATTGAAGTCGAAGAAAAGTTTTGCAATTGAAAAGTTGAGAGACGGCGGCTGCAGAGTTCCTGCTGAGGATTGTGGATCTGTTGAAGATGTTCTGCCTAGTTCTGCTGCCTATCCTGGCGATATTCAGCCCCGCTCGGGCTGCCGCTGCAGCCCCGGAAGAGAGCCTCGTCTACCCGCTGCAGCTGAGCGGCGGATCACAGGGAGGTGCCCGGGAAAACGGAGCCAGGGAGCTGGGGGAGAAGGTCTCCTACCGGCTTCGGGCTTTCGGACAGGAGTTCACGTTGGAGCTGACAGCGGACCGCAGCTTCCTGGCGCCCGCTCTCACCCTGCAGAGGCTGGGCAAGGCCGAGCAGAAGGTCGAGGAAGAGGACGGCGACCTGGGTCACTGTTTCTACACCGGCACGGTCAATTCGCTGCCCGGCTCCGTGGCAGCCCTCAGTCTCTGCCACGGTCTCCTGGGCGCCTTCGTGGTCGCCGGACACCAGTACCACATCCAGCCCAGTAACCAGAGCACCCTTGGGCGCGCCGGAGCGCACCTGATCCGGAGGACAAGCATGGGACCTTCTGCCGGCTCCAAGTGCGGGGTGAGCTGGCGGCTGCATTGCGATTCTCTGCACCTCCTTGACGGAGGAGAATTCGGTCCATTAAACTCCACGCGGAACAATTCCGCAATAGGGACTGTTTCTGCCTCCGCAGATGCTGCCCGACCTGTTTTGTTTTTATTTAGATCTTTTATTTCTCCTTTCCCACCCGTCCACAATTATTTTCCAGATTCCAGTAACAGTTCCTTCCCCCCCCCCCGACACACACACACACACACGCATTATTGTGCCCTCCCCCCTTTAGGGGTGACTTGCATCAACTAATTTCCAGGGAGCACGATCCCCTCCCACAGCGCCCGGCGTCGGGATCGAACTTGCGACACCAAGTGCCCGCGGCAGCTGTTCTACCGATTGCGCCACTGTGAGAAATTTAAACCCAAAGCTGCTGCTATGACGGGAAGACTGAATCCCGGGTTTGCGTGTCAGACTATAATCGTTTTTTATTTGTTGAATGTCTCAGGTCAGTGATCAGAATGCAGCCCAGGGTGGCGGCGAGTCCCAGCGGCCAGGACCGGAGGAAGACCCCGTCCCGCCAGCGACGGCCGGGCACCGCCGAGCCAAGCGATTCGTCTCCTCTCCTCGCTACGTGGAGACCTTGCTGGTAGCGGATCAATCCATGGCGGAATTCCACGGCGCCGGCCTCAAGCACTACCTCCTGACCTTGATGGCAGTGGCCGCCAAGCTGTACAAGCACCCCAGCATCAAGAACTCCATCAACCTGGTGGTGGTGAAGATCCTGGTGGTCTACGACAGGGAGAAGGGTCCCGCCGTGTCCTCCAACGCCGCCCTGACCCTAAGGAACTTCTGCAGCTGGCAAAGGCAGCATAACGTCGCCAGCGACCGGAACCCCGAGCACTACGACACAGCCATCCTCTTCACCCGAACCGTAAGTCCAAATTCCCATCCGCACCAGCCGATTAGCATTCGCGTTCACCCCCTAAGCATCTTTTAAAGTCGAACCATTTACAATGTTTCCCTCTACCCGAGCCCTACGGCGAAAGACGGCTGTCAAGCATTAATTATGAGCTCTTTCTACCCCCGCCTTCCCGCTGGTTTACTAAACGCCATCTTCGTCTTTTGCCACTGAAGGATCTGTGTGGAGCCAAGACGTGCGATACGCTGGGGATGGCCGACGTTGGGACCATCTGTGACCCCGGTAGAAGCTGCTCAGTCATCGAAGACGATGGACTCCAAGCTTCGTTCACGGCGGCGCATGAACTGGGTAAGTGTCCCCGCCCCAGGAATTCCTCCCCGCCCCCGACGCGCGTTGCGGGAGAACCGCCCTTTACATTCCTGATCTGGCCGCTGGTTGCACTGGCTACGGATAGTCAGATTGGTTTAAAATCAGCTTCATTTGTCACATGAACATTGAAACATCTAGTAAAATACGCTGTCTGCGTCAAATCAGCGGCGATTGCGCTGTGCCGTCCCGCAAGTGTTGCGACGATTGGTGCGCCAACACGGTATGCCCACAACTCATCCCGTCTTTGTGTGAGGAAACCGGATAACCCGGAAGAAACACTGGAGGTTACCGGGAGAACGTGCAAACACAAGAGATCCTGCAGATACTGCAAATCCAGAGCAACACACACAAAATGCTGCCTGATCTGCTGAGTCCCATCGGCATTTTGGGAACGTGCAAACTCCTGTCAGGCAGAGGGGGGAACTGAACCCCGATCTTACAGCAAGGTGGCTATGCCAGCTTTCTGGCAAACTTTGTGAACTCCTTACAGACCTTGAAGGAGTTGAACACTGGAGTCCATTCCCCCCCCCCCCAAAAAAATAACATCGCATTGACCACCACACTAGTGTGGTGTAGTAGTGACAACTCTGGCCAAATTTGCACCCTGGGTGTGTGCAGTATTAAATGAGGAGTCAGTGAAGAAAGGTGTCGGCTGTCTGCTTTTTTCCATTCATGCTGAGCTCCTCCAGCATTTGCTGCGTTGCTTTGGATTACCAGCGTCTGGAGATCTCCTTGTGTTTCAGACGGGTGTATAGGGTGGCATGACCTGGCATCTGTCCAAACGTAACATCAAGCATCTCCTCTTGTTACCCACCATTTAGGACACGTGTTCAACATGCCTCACGATGATGCGCGTCAGTGTCTCCATTCTGTCCAGCTGACAAGTAGCAACTCCCACATGATGGCGTCCACGCTCTCCAACCTGGATCGCAACCAACCCTGGTCTGTCTGCAGTGCTTACATGATCACTTCTTTCCTGGACAATGGGCACGGTAAGAGCTCTTGGCTCGAGGAAAAGTTAGTTTTCCAGGCAGTGAATTTTATTGGCTATGGATATTAGCAAAATATACACCATCAATTGCAGGCATAATCATTAATAAATAGAGAAGAATAAATTATCGGAGGAACCAACTGCAAACAGCAATAAGTCTTCAAACTGCCCAAACATATTTTCAATTCTTTCTAATTGTATCAATGCTTTTTTTCCCCTTAATATTTCTTTATTTTAATTTGTAATTAACTTATTTATTAAGTTGCTTTGGTGTAATTTGCATTTTTTGAAATTAATTTGTATCTTTTAAAAAAATATATTCCTATTCAGCTGATTTTTATTTTCTTATTTTGAGTGCAGCCTTTAAAATGCCCAGACATTTTCCTGCGCCCTGTTACTACCTAGAAGAGTTCCTCTTGCCAAGAATCACATTGGCACTTTAACATTTCCTGTCAGAGTCACCTTGTGTACTGATACTCCTGTACCTAGCATCACTTTCTGTACAGACAGTCTATTTTTATAAGCTAGTCTTGTGTAGATACATCCACACCAAACCATTACTTGTACATTGTGTTTTATAGAATTGCGTTTATATTTACTGTGAGGTTTTTGTGCTCTTTTTGCTAATGTTTTTATTCTGCATCGGATCCAGAGTAACAATCATTTTGTTCTCCTTTACACTCGTGCTGAAGAATGACAATAAACAACCTTGTTGAGCTGTGGTTAACGTAAGGTGATGATTGTCTCTGCACCTCTGTTCTCAGGAGAATGCCTGTTGGACAAACCTCAGAGGCCCATCCAGCTTCCCCGGGAGATGCCAGGAACCACCTATGATGCAGACCGCCAGTGCCAGTTGACTTTTGGGGAAGACTCGCGGCTCTGTCCGGACGCCGGCAGCACCTGCTCGCTGCTCTGGTGTACCGGCATGGCCGGCGAGATGCTCATCTGCCAGACCAAGCACTTCCCCTGGGCTGACGGCACCCGCTGCGGACAGGGGAAGTGGTGCATCGAGGGGAGATGTGTCAACCAATCGAGCGTGAAGGATTATAATGTACGTACCTCCTGGCTTTGGTTTTTCCCCGGCTGCCCGCAAATCCTGCTTGTGTTAGTTATTTAATTGGTGCAAGTTCGGGTTCCCCTGGGGTTATAAATGCCCATTTTGTATATAATGGCCTCAGATTGTCTTCTGTGCCCAGCTCCCCTTAGCCCACAATTTCTCAGCCTTTCAAAGGTTTATCTGCCTCCAAGTCAGCTCCTGGCAGTTATCTGCAGAGAGGTAGCCAGCCATGTGAAGTTACCGCACAAGAGGCCTGGCTCAGCCAAGGGAAGGGAAAGGCACAACAGGCTCCTGGATACCAAGAACATTCAAGGATAGACATGGGCTAAAAGGAACTGGAAGTACTGATCAAAGGTATTGTCCCTGGAGCAGAAGGAGCCACGTACTTGAGGCTTTGAAAACAAACATTTGTTTGGTTAAGATCTGTAAGGCATTGGCCAGACCACACTTGGAATATTGTGAGCAGTTCTGGGCCCCTTATCTGAGAAAGGATTGCTGGCATTGGGGAGAGTGCAGAGGAGGTTCACGTAAATGACCCCAGGAATGAAAGGGTTAATGTATGAAGAGCCTTTGATGGGCCTGTACTCGCTGGAGTGTAGAGAAATGAGTAGTGGGGGGGATCTCATTGAAACCTACTGAATATTGAAAGGCCTAGATGATCTAGAGGGGATGTGGAGAGCGTGTTTCTAATAGTGGGGGAGCCTAGGACCAAAGGATACAGCCTCAGAACAGAAGGACGTTCCTTCAGAACAAAGATCAGGAGGAATCTTTTTCTCCAGAGAGTGGTGAATCTGTGGAATCCATTGCCACAGACAGGGTTGGGTATATTTAAAGTGGACGATAGATTTGAGGAAGTTGATAGATTCTTGATTAGTAAGGGTATCAAAGGTTATAGTAGAAGATAGGAGAATGGGGCTGAGACAGATAATAAATCAGCCATGATGGAATGGTAGGGCAGACTTGAGGGGCCAAATGGCCTGATTCTGCCCCGATGTCTTATGGCCTTGTGTACTTGAATGAGTGTTTAGTAGACCGGCAAAATGATTTACGAGCTGATCTGTGGCTCCAGGGCAACTCCTACCAGAAGGTAAGGCCATAAGATGGAAAAGCAGAATTAGGCCATTTGGCCCATCGAGTCTGCTCCACCATTTCATCACGGCTAATCCATTTTCCCTAAGCCTCAGTCTCCTGCCTTCTCCCAGTATCCATTCATTCCCTGACTAATCAAGAATCTATCAACCTTTGCCTTAAATATACCCAATGACATGGCCTCCACAGCCGCCTATGACAACGAATTCCACAGATTCACCACCCTCTGGCTAAAGAAGTTCCTCCTCATCTCTGTTCTGAAAGGATTCCCCTCTGTTTTGAGGCTGTGTCCTCTGGTCTTAGACTCCTCTTCTTCCCCCTTTGCATCATCTCCCTTCTCAGTCGCGAAGAAGGGTCTCGGCCTGAAAAGTCGACTATCTGTTCATTTCCATAGATGCTTCCTGATGTGCTGAGTATTTTGTGTGTGTGTGTGTGTAACTCTGTTACCAGCTTTGTTCTCATTTGCCTGCTTTACTTGTCTTCACAGACCCCTGTGCACGGCGGCTGGGGAACGTGGGGCACCTGGGGCGAATGTTCACGCACGTGTGGCGGCGGAGTGCAGTATTCGTTCAGGCAATGCGACAACCCAGTCCCAAGGAACGGCGGGAAGTACTGCGAAGGGAAAAGAGTACAGTACAGGTCCTGCAACACCATGGACTGCCCGTACAAGAACGGTAAGACCCAGGCGAGATTACTCAGAGGATGCTGAGAGTAACTTGTCAGCGGAAGCGGCGGGTGGGGGTCCGATTTCAACATTTAAGAGGAATTTGGATAAGAACTGGGATGGAAAGGGAATGGAGGGCTATGGGCTGGGTGTGGGTCGATTGGACTAAGCAGAATAATAGTTCAGCGTTTACCAGATGGGCTGAAGGGCTCCAGGACCTGCTATAGTGTATTTGGTCATTCTGCATGTTCCTTCTCCACTGTGCTAACACTTGGCCTTTGATGAAAGTGTCACTGCACGCGCTTGACCTTGAGCTGACTGGCGACCTTGACCTTAACCCCATCTGTTTCTTGTGCAACACAGGCAAAACATTCCGTGAGGAGCAGTGCGAGGCCCACAATGACTTCTCGAAGTCCACTGCCTTTGGAGGATTACCTGCGGTCGAGTGGATCCCAAAATACGCTGGTGTCTCTCCCAAGGATCGGTGCAAACTCATTTGTCGGGCAAAGGGCACTGGGTACTACTTTGTGCTCCAGCCCAAGGTACGTCTTCCGTCAGAAATCCGCTCCCTTTGGCCGCTTGCCCGGCTGGTTAGTTTTCTGCGGAGCTGTAGGGTTTCTGTTTACTAGAGGGCAGCTGGAACAAATTCTGTCATGTTTATACAGATCAAGAGCTTGTCACTTCTTAAGGGTACTGCAAATGTGAAGGTTCTCCAGCCTGTGAAGTTCGGTTTATTTAAATTTGCACATGAGGGGGAGTGTTCACACATGTCTGGCAGCAGAGTGCAGTGTTTGTTCAGGCAGTGCACCAACCCTGTCCCGAGGAACGGAGGGGAGTACTGCCATGGTCTGATTGCTCTGCCAAAATTACTATCCCTCGTTCGCATTAGTGGTTGTAGTCGTACAACAGACCATCAGCCTCTGCATTTGGCCCATGTGGACATTGTGTAGGCAGAAGTGATTAGTTGTGTTAAGCATTTAACTATCAGCAAACTTGGTACAAGATTTTGGGCCAGAGGGACTGTTCCTGTACTGCTCTAATACACTGAAGCTATCTTGTGAGTAATTCCCTTGCACAGGTCTAGTGCTGTTTATCCCTGCAATGTCATTTACCGTTAAGGTAGCTTATCCAGCATGGTAAAGGAGTGTGTTCCTTCCCCTGCAGGTTGCCGACGGGACTCCATGTAGCCCAGACTCCACGTCTGTCTGTGTCCAGGGGCAGTGTGTCAAGGCTGGCTGTGACCGCATCATTGGCTCCAACAAGAAGTTCGATAAGTGCGGTGTGTGCAAAGGCAAGGGTTTAACTTGCAAGAAGATCAGCGGTTCTCTTGAGCGTTCAAAGTAAGAGCTCCCTTTTCACCTTTTTTTAATTCTCTTGTATACAATCTTGCTACAGGCACTAGTTTTCGTTTAAAGCTCTGAAGGGAATATCAGAATTATCGCTGACTTTGTGTCTTTAAAAATTTAAAAAGACGATCTTTATTTGTTACACGTATGTGGAAACATGCCGTGAAATGCGTTGTCAGTGTCGGATCAGATCAGTGAGGAATGTGCTGGGCAGCCTGCAAGGGCCTGGCTTCTGGCACCAACATAGTGTGCCCACATGTTACCAACCCCAACCTGTCTATCCTTGGCACATGAGAGGAAACTCACATGGTCACGGGGAGAATGTACAGACAGCCACAGGAATCGAAACCCAGTCTTGCAGCTGGCACTGTAATAGCTTTACACCAACCGTTAGTTTAATTAATTAATTGCCTGTTAGACGGCCAGTCGTTCATCCTTGTCTGTCCTTGACCACATAGAAGGAATCTTCGTTGCTGTGTACGCAACGGTTTGTTTTTTGACCAATCACAGTCGTTGGCCCTGAGGTGAACTGCCGATCCTGGTGGGCCGCTATTAGTCTGATCTGTACCCTTTGACCTGTTTGGCATGGGTGACCCTACCATGAGCCAAAGCATACAGCCCTGAATCCAGCCAGCATCGCTCTCCAGGTCATTGAGACACTCGAGCCTCCAAAAGCAACAACAAGATCGTGGTCCACGATTTACAGCATTTGTCTCTTCTGCCGGCAACTCGTGCCACACTCACACCATCCTCCTGAGTGAAGTAGTTCCTCGAAAGGTGCCCCTCAAAGTACTGTCTTGGGCACGTGTATACAGTTAGGGTGGCTCAGACATTGGAACTGTACTGTGTTTGTCAACATGGAACGGAGAACGAGTCTGTAAATCTGGCAGGAGCAGATGAAGAGGGTGGAGTGCCATGGGAGGGGTGTGGGACAGGTGGCAGAGGAGGAGTGCCAGGGGTTGGCACACACACTCAGCCCTGAGGCACCAGGCATGGTCATTTGATTCCAAACAATTGGTTTATTGATCATTACAGAATGACTCTCCAGTGCTTCATGCTTCCTCCCCTCCCCCTTCCCCTTTTTTCCCAGCCACAATTCCCCTCTCCCTACCCCCTTCCCACTCTGTTCACAATAGAGACCCGTATCAGAAGCAGGTTTATCATCAATCTCATGTCATGAAATTTGTGGGGGGTTTTTTTGTGGCAGTAGTACAGTGCAATACCTAAAATTACTGCAGTACTATGCAAAAGTCTTGGGGCCCCCTAACTATATAAATAAATGGCCTAATTCTGCTCCTGTGTCTTGCAATGGTGTATATATAGTCACATCCATCAAATTCCTGGCTTGTAAAAGTGAAGGTTGAAATAAACCACACATTGATTTTGGACAGGGAGGGTTGAGAAAGTGGTTATAGTGACTTTGGAAAGGAAAAGCATTGGATTAAGTTGACCCTGTTTTTTTTTCTCTCTTCTGACAGACCCGGTTACCAAGAAGTTGTCACCATCCCTGCTGGAGCGACTAACATTGACATTAAGCAACGTAGCGTTCGAGGTACAAGGCATGATGGGAGCTATCTGGCACTGAAGAAGCTTGACGGCACCTACCTGCTGAACGGAGAATACACCTTGTCCACTTTGGAGCAGGACATTTCGTACCACGGCACAAACCTGAGGTACACTGGCTCCTCGGTGTCGCTGGAGAGGATTCGCAGCTTTGGCGCCCTCAAGGAGCCCTTGGTGGTTGAGGTACTCTCAGTGGGGGACTCCACGCGCCCGCGGATCAAATTCACGTTCTTTGTGAAGAAAGACTTGCTGCAGCAGCCAGCAAAGTCCAGCCCCAAGAAGCTGTCTTTCAACGCCATCAAAGAGACGGTGACCTCGGAGTGGGTGATCGGAGAGTGGGGGGAATGTTCCAAGACCTGCGGGCTGGGCCTGCAGCGCCGGTCGGTGCAGTGCCTGGGTAACTACGGGCTGCCGGCCAGCGACTGCAGGAAGGAACTGAAGCCCGACGACCTGCGGCTGTGCGCGGACGTGCCCTGCCCAAGGTGGCTGCTCGGTGAGTGGTCAGCCTGCTCTAAGACTTGTGGGAAGGGCTTTAGGAAGAGGTCTCTGAAATGCGTCACACGCGATGGTCAGGTGCTTCCGCTGGAGAGCTGCAACAGCTCGAAGAAGCCAAAGCACCTGATTGGCCTTTGCACTGTGCAGGCTTGTAACTAAGGAATCAACACCAGTCGAAGGACAATTCAGATGAGCAACACGCATGCACACACAAAAAGCTGGAAGGACTCACCGTGTCAGTCAGCATCTATGGAGAGATGCGAACAGTTGACATTTAGGCACTCCTTTATCAGGAGTTCACTCTGTCACTTTGCAACAGAAATGAGGAGGAATTTCTTTAACCGGAGGGTGGAGAATCTGAGACGGCTATGGAGGCCAAGTCATTGGGTATATTTAAAGTGGAGGTTGATGGGTTCTTGATTAGTCAGGGTGTCAAAGGCTATGGGGAGAAGGCAGGAGAATGGGATTGAGAGGGGTAAAAAAAAATCAGCCGTGATAGAATGGTGCAGCAGACTTGATGGGCCAAATGGGCCTAATTCTCTGTCTTGTGGTCTAAAATGTCAAGTGTTCATTCCACTCCATAGCTGCAGCCTGACTTGCTGAGTTCCTCCAGCTTCTTGTGTGTGTGTGTGTGTTGCTCGACATTTTCCAACATCTGCAGAATCTTGGGTGTCGCCAGTTCAGATAAGATTTATGTTCAACCTAAATGCACTGAAAGGCTGTCCGAGTCCATTGTCATGTGGCATGACATGATAGTCATCCCACACATATTTCCCTTTGACAATGAATGTTTGAGTTAGTCATAACAGATTGGTAGATAGTGGAGGGGAGGGCGGGGACGGGAAAGATGAGAAGCTCAATGCTTGCATTGTTTCTCTCTCACACCAAGTAGTCTTGTTAATATTCAGATATATTTCACTGTTGACAGTGAAAACAGATTTGTATTTGCTCTTAGATAAGTATGAAATTCCTTAGTTCATAAGTATCACCTTTTGTTACAGAATAACCAAGATTGTTTCATCTAGAATGTTCCTTTCTTTGAGGAAATGACCTTGTGTTTTAGATATATTTCTAAATATCCCTGTTCCCACAGCGTTATTGAGAGTTGAATCTTAATGCCACTGGGTATTTTACTTGATGCTCACTCATGCCCCACAGAGAACAATATCTGATATTACCATTGGTACTAAACAATAATACAGTATCAAGTAGACCATAAGATATAGGAGCAGAATTCGGCTCTTAATACTTTAACCCTTTCATTTCCAGAATCATTCTCGAGAACCTCCCCAATGTCCTCTGGTCCTAGACTCCCCCACTATAGGAAACATCCTCTCCATGTCCACTCTGTCTAGGCCTTTCAATATTCAGTAGGTTTCAATGAGAATTCATGGCCCTGCCATCATTGGACAGCTGAAGGGGTTGGTTTGTTTCCAGTTCTTTATGCCATTCACCCTGTGGTGAAGCCAATTCCTGGCTTCTTGCTCAGTGTGAAAGGAGTACGGAGTAAGTTTTGGGTTGGAATACTGAAAGATAAATGGGTGGGTACAAAACCTTGGCACTAAAGGAAGGAAAGTTTGATTAGTTCCATTCGCACCTGAATGGTAGTGAGGGCACTGTTCAGGGCTTTGCCATTGTGTTCTTGTGTTCTAGCCTGGGGTCACAGGAGGCATGAATTGGTCCAAATCCTCACTTCCCACTATTGTGAGGACACGAGGCCGCGCACCATCCTGACCTCAACGTCACCATTGTGGTTGGGTCAAAATCCCAGAATTCCCTCCCTTAGCGGTGTCAGTGGCCTGCAGTAGGTCAAAAAGGTAGCTCACCAACACCTTCCCGAGGGCAGACGGGGATGGACAGTTGAAAAGTTGGCAAGCTTGAAGAGAACAGAGAGCTTGAGAGCAAGACGCAAGTTCCAACCTTGCGTAGATCAGTGTCCTCGTGAAAGGGTGAAGTTGGATTGGAAGTGGGGTTGGGGGGGATATTCTCTTTTTCTACAACTCTATCACAAGGTATTGCCCAACAACATCCTACCCCCCTGGCACATAGTCTGGTACCGATCATTTCCTTGGCTTGTGACCAAGTCAGTTCCCACCTACCTCAGAAATGAAGGGTGAGATTTATGAAAAAGAAAACAACTTAAACTATGCTATTCACAGGCTGCTATTAATACAACGCTACAAATCTGAAATCCGCAGAGTTACATGAAGAATGTACATATTAAAACTCGCACCAAGACCAGCAAGGTGTACTTTATAAGTAAAAGTATTTAAACTCCTTCTGTGAAGGATTTACCATTTTGTACAGATTTCAAAAACTTATTTATTTTTTTAAAGCTTTGTATAATATAATCTTTAAGTTATCGCTTTTTTAAAAAAAGAAACAAAGGACATTTAACAAGAATAGACTATTTATACAGTATAATTTGTCACTAGGAGGTAATAAAAGTGATTGACATAATTTTTGTGTCTTGTTTTTACTGTGTGAGTGTGTGGTGAAATCCGATTTCTACATTATTAGATTAAAGACTCGGCTATATTATTTGAAAAAGAGATATCTCTCACTTATAATTTTAAGGTGATTGGAGGAAAGTAAAGGGGGGATGTCAAATGTAGGTGTTTTTGTTTTTGACAGAGTGGAGGGTGTGTTTGAAGGCTCTGCCAAGAGTGGTGGAACAGGCATGTCGTGAGTCCAGCAAGCCTCGAGCTTGCTGTGGAGCCCTGGGCTTCTAGGTTTCGCAAGCACCTGTATTTACTAATTGGTGTCTTAACAAAAGTTGTTAAGCCTTTCTGCTTTCTGTTTAATCTTGTCAAGTAAATTGTGACTGGCACGGGTTTTCCACTTTCAATGATCATTTAATGTGGACTCTAGTGCTCACCATGGAGTCCTTGTGTGGAAAATAATCTCTCGTGCTGTCACTCAGTTGTGCCACCGATGCTCTGTTGGTATTCCTACATGGAGTACATGGGAGTCAGTCTTTCAGTCCTCCCTGTGACAGAGGCATTAGAGACATTTAAAAGCCTCATAGATGGCCACGGGGATGACAGAAAAATGGAGGGGGAAGGGGGATTATCTGAAAGTAGGTTAAAAGGTCAGCACAGTATCATGGGCTGAAGGGTCTGTACTGTGCTGTAATGCTCCATTGACTGGAAAATTCCACAACACCATTAGACATGGGAGCAGAGTTAGGCCATTTGTCCATTGAATCTGCTCAGCCATTCTATCGTAGCTGCCTATTATCCCTCTCAATGCCACACTCCTGCCTTCTCGCCATAACCTTTCACCTTCTTGCAAATAAAGACCATAAAACATTGAGTCTGCTCTGCCATTCCATCATGGCTGATTTATTATCCCTCTCAACCACATTCTCCCCATAACTTTTGACTCCTTTACTAATCAAGAACCATTAACTGCTGTTTTAAATATACCCTCCACCGTCATCAGTGGCAATGAATTCCACAGATTCACCACACTCTGGCTGATGACATCCTAAAGGGTTATCCTTTTATTCTGAGGCTGTGCCTATTGGTTGCAGACTCATCCTCTCTTTGAACTATCCTCTCCACATCCACTCATTCTAGGCCTTTCAATATTCAATAGGTCCTAATGAGAATTTCCCCCTTCCCCATTCTTCTAAACTCCAGTGTGTACAGGGCCAGAGTCATCAAGAGCTCCTCATAAGTTAAATCTCCATTTAATTTAATTTCCAGAATGATCCTCATAAGCCTCCTCTGGACCCAGTCCAATGCCAGCACATCTTTTCTCAGACCCAGTGCGGTCTGAGCAATGCCTTATAAAGCCTCAGCATTACATCCTTGCCTTTACATTCTAGTCCTCTAGAAATGAATGCTATCATTGCATTTTCCTTCCTCACCACACACCCAACTTGCAAGTTAACCTTTAGGGAGTCCTGTAGAAGGACTCCCAACTCCCTTTGCACCTCTGATTTCTGAAATGTCTTCCCATTTAGAAAATAGTCTGCACCTTTATTCCTTCCACCAAAGTACATGACCTTACACTTCCCTGCACCATGTTCCATCTGCCACTTCTTTACCCATTCTCCTAATCTAAGTCCTTCTGCATCCTCAACATTACCTGCCCTTCCACGATTCTTCATATCATCCGTAAGCTTGGCTACAAAGCCAGCAGTTCTGTCATCCAGATCATTGACATCTAACGTGAAAAGAAGCTGCCCCAACACAGACTCCTGTTTTACGCCACTAGCCAACTGGCAGCCAAACAGAAAAGGTCCCTTTTATTCCCACTCTTTGCCTCCTGCCAGTCAGCCGATCTTTTATCCATGCTAGTATCTTTCCTGTAATACCATGGGCTCTTATCTTGCTTAACAGCCTCATGTGTAGCACTTCCCAAAGGCCTTCTGAAAATCCACTGACTCTGCTTTGTCTATCCTGCCTGTTATTTCCTCAAAGAATTCCAGCAGGTGAGTCAGGCAGGATTTCCCCTTCAGGAAACCATGCCAACTTTGCTCTGTTTTATCATGTGCTTCCAAGTACTCTGAAATATTGTCCTTAATAATGGGCTCCAATGTCTTCCCAACCACTGAAGTCAGGCTTGCTGGCCTATAATTTCTTTCCCTTGCCTCTCGCTCTTCTTAAAGAGTGGACAGACATTTGCAATTTTCCAATCCTCTGCAACGATTCCAGAATCTAGTGATTCTTGAAAGATCATTACTAATGCCTTCAGAACCTCTTCAGCTACCTCTTTCAGAACCCTGGGATATAGTCCAACTGGTCCAGGTGAGTTATCCACATTCAGTCCATTCAGCTGCTAAGCACCTTCCCAGTAATGGAAACATCACACACATCAGCCCCCCTACACTCTCAAACTTCTAGCACACTGCTAGGATCTTCCACAGAGAAAAGACTGATGCAAAATATTTATTAAATTTGTCTGACATTTTTTATCCCCCATTACTACCTCTCCAGTTTCATTTTCCAGCAGTCCAATATCCACTCTCGGCTCTCTTTTACATTTCTATATCTGAAAAATCTTTTGGTTTCCTCTTTTATATTATTCACTAGCTTACATTCATATTCCATTTTTCTCTCCTTATTGCTTTTTTAATTGCTTTCTGTTCTTTCTTAAAAGCTTCCCAATCCTCTAATTTCCCACCAATTTTTGGTCTATTAAATGCCCCTTCTTTTGCTTTTATGCTGTCTTTAACTTCCCTTGTCACCCACGGTTGCTTCATTCTCCCTTTAGAATACTACTATTTTGGGATGTATCTATCCTATGCCTTCCAAATGTCTCCCTGAAACTCCAGCCATTGCTGCTCTGCTGTCCCATCCCAATCAATTTTGTCCAGATCTTCTCCAATGCCTCAGTAATTCCCCTTACTCCACTGTGATACTGATACATCTGATTTAGCTATTTTTTATCTTTAATCCTGTGTTCTCTAGTTCTATACTCCCTTTGTGCTGGGGAAAAAGATTCTGATCATCTCTCCTATCCTTTATTCATTAATGTGCCATGTTATATGACGTGGGTGATCATGGTCTTTCCATGACCATGATTGTTCTTGGCAAATTTTTTCTACAGAAGTGGTTTGGCATTGCATTCTTCTGGGCAGTGTCTTTACAAGACAGGTGACCCCAGCCATTATCAATACAATTGTCTTCAGAGGTAGTCTGCCTGGTATTGGTGGTTGCATAACCAGGACTTGTGATATGCACTACCTGCTCCCATGGCTTCAAGTGAGCCTGATCGTGGTCTAAGCAAGTGCTAACCCTTTTCTGAGGTTGACTTCCAGGTTAGCGGAGGGAAGGAACACCTTACACCTCCTTTGATAGAGATGTATCTCGACCCCACCATCCTGAATATGCCCCTCGTAATTTTGTAAACATCCATAAGGTCACCCTACTGTCTCCAACATTCTAGTAAGAATAAACTACAGTAACGCGCCAAGACAATTACAACAGCACTTTCCAAACCCACAATTTTACCAGCTCGAAGAATAAGACCATAAGATATAGGAGCTGAATTTGGCCATCTGGCCCATCAAGTCTGTTCCATCATTCAATCATGGCTGATCCTTTTTTTCCATCTCCTCCTCAACCCCAGTTCCCGGTCTTCAACCCGTAATCTTTGATGCCATGTCCAATCAAGAACCTATCAATCTCTGCCTTAAATATACCCAGTGACCTGGCCTCCACAGCTGCATGTGGCAACAAATTCCACAAATTCACCACCCTTTGGCTAAAGAAATTTCTCCGCATCTCTGTTTTAAAAAGGCGCCCCTTTATCCTGAGGCTATGCCCTCTTGTCCTAGACTCTCCCACCATGGGAAACTTCCTTTCCTCATCTACTCTGTCTAGGCCTTTCAACATTCGAAAGGTTGCAATGAGATTCCCCCCCCCCCGCCCCCCCATCCTTCTGAATTCCAGGGAGTACAGACCCAGAGCCACCAAACATTCCTCATATGATAATCCTTTCATTCCTGGAATCATCCTTGTGAACCTCCTCTGGACCGTCTCCAATGTCAGCACATCTTTTCTAGATGAGGCACTCAAAACTGTTCACAATACTCAAAGTGGGCCTCACCAGTGCCTTATAAAGCCTCAGCATCTTGCTCTTATATTCTAGACCTCTTGAAATGAATGCTAACATGGCATTTGCCTTCCTCACCACAGGCTCAACCTGCAAGTTAACCTTCAGGGTGTTCTGCACAAGGACTCCAAAGTGCCTTTGCATCTCAGATTCCTGGATTTTGTCCCCATTTAGAAAATAGTCCGTACATTTATTTCTACTTCCAAAGTGCATGACCATGCATTATATTTCATTTGCCACTTTCTTGCTCATTCTCCTAATCTGTCCAAGTCCTTCTGCATCCTGCCTGTTTCCTCAACACTACCTGCCCCTCCACCAATCTTCATATCATCTGCAAACTTGGCAACAAAGCCATCTATTCCATCATCTAAATCATTTATATAAAGCATTAAAGAGGTGGTCCCAATACCAACCCCTGTGGAACATCACTAGTAACTGGCAGCCAACCAGAAAAGGATCCTTTTATTCCCACTCACTGCCTCCTACCAATAAGCCAATGCTCTAACCATGTTAATAAATTTCCTGTAATACCATGGGCTCTTAGCTTGGTGAGTAGCCTCATGTATGGCACCTTGTCAAAGGCCTCCTGAAAGTCCAACATCGACTACATCCCCTTAATCTATCCTATTTGTAATCTCCTCAAAGGATTCCAACAGGTTTGTCAGGCAGGATTTTCCCTAGAGGAAACCATGCAGACTTCGTACTATCTTGTCCTGTATCACCAAGTACTCCACCACCTCATCCTTAACAATGGACTCCAACATCTTCCCAACCACTGAGGTCAGGCTAACTGGTCTATAATCTCCTTTTCTGCTGCCTTCTTCCTTTCTTAAGGAGTGGAGTAACATTTGCAATTTTCCATTCCTCTGGTACCATGCAGAGTCCAATGATTTTTGAAAAATCATTTCTAATGCCACCACAATCTCTAATGCTACCACTTTCAGAACCCTAGAGTGCAGTTCCCCTGATCCAGGTGACTTATGTACCTTTAGGTCTTCCAGCTTTTTGAGCACCTTCTCTCAGGTAACAGTAGCTGCACTCACTTCTCTTCCTTCACACACTACAACATCTGACACACTGCTGGTGTCTTCCACAGTGATGACTGACGCAAAATACTCATTTAGTTCATCAGCCATCTCCTTGTCCCCTGTTATTATTTCTCCTGCCTCATCTTCCAGTGGTCTTATATCCACTCTCATTTCACTTTTATTTTTAACATACTTGAAAAAACTTTTACTATACACTTTGATATTATTTGCTAGCTTGCTTTAATATTTCATTTTTCCCTTCAAATGATTTTTTTAGTTGCTCTCTGTAGGTTTATAAAAACTTCCCAATCCTCTATCTTCCCACTAATTTTTGCTTTGTTGTATGCCCTTTCTTTTGCTTTTACAATAGCTTCGACTTCCCTTGTCAGCCACTGTTGTACTATTTTACCACTCGTTTCTGGAATGCACATGTCTTGCATCTTCCTCATTTTTCCCAGAAATGCAGGCTATTACTGCTCTGCTGACATCCCTGCCAGCAGCTCTTTTCAATTTATTCTGGCTAACTCCTCTCTCATACCATTGTAATTTCCCTTACTCCACTGAAATACTGCTACATCAGACTTTACTTTCTCCCTATCAAATTTCAAGTTGAACACAATCATATTGTGATCACTGGTTCCGTAAGGCTTTTTTTTTTACCTTAAGCTCCCTAGTCACCTCATGTTCATTACATAACACCCAATCCAGTATAGCTGATCCCCTAGTAGGCTCAACGACAAACTGCTCTCAGAAGTCATCTCTTGGGCATTTAACAAGCTCACTCTCCTGAGATCCATTACCAACCTGATATTCCCAATCGATCTGCAGGTTAAAATCTCCCATGACTACTATAACGTTGCCCTTTTGACTCACCTTTTCTATTTCCTGTTGTAATCTGTGGTCCACTTCCCAGCCACTGTTGGGATGCCTGAATATAACTACCATCAACGTCCTTTTACCCTTGCAGTTTCTGAACTCAACCCACAAGATTTCAACATCTTCTAATCCTATGTCACATCTTTCTACTGATTTGATGCCATTCTTTACCAGTAGAGCCACACCGCCCCCTCTAGCTACCTTCCTATCCCTCCGATACAATGTGTAACCTTGGACATTCAGCTCCCAACAACAATCATCCTTCAGCCATGATTCAGTGATGGCCACAACATCATACCTGGCAATCTGTAATATTGCAACAAGATCATCCACCTTATTTCTTATACTGCGCGCATTTAGATACAACATCTTGAGTACTGTATTTTCTGTCCTTTCTGACTCTGCATTCCTAATGATTTCATATTAATTGTTGGCTGCAACTATGTCCCATCTCCTGCCTGCCATTCCTGACAATCTGACTGCATGCTATCTTTACTTTTTCACCATCCATCCTACCCTGAGTCCCTTCACTTGGGTTTCCACCCCCCTGCCATGTTAGTTTAAACCCTCCCCAACAGCTCTAACAAACCTGCCCACAAGAATATTGGTCCCCCTCGGGTTCCGGTACAACCCGTCACTTTTGAACGGGTCATACCTCCCCCAGAAGAGATCCCAATTATCCAAGAATCTGAGGCATTGTCCTCTGTGCCAACTTCTCAGCCAAGCATCTATCTACCAAATTATCCCGTTTCTACCCTCACTGGCACATGGCACAGGCAGCAATCCAGAAATTACTACCCAGGGGGTCCTGCTTCTCAGCTTCCTACCTAGCTCTCTAAATTCTCTTTTCAGGACCTCATTGCTTTTCCTTCCTATGTCATTGGTACCAATATGTACAAAGACATCTGGCTGCTCTCCCTTCCTCTCCAAAATGTTGTGGATGTGATCTGAGACATCCCTGACCCTGGCACCTGGGAGGCAACATACCACCCAGCTGTCCTGTTCATGTTCACAGAATCTCCTGTCTGTTCTCCTCACTATCGAGTCCCCTATCACCACCGCTCCCTCTTCTCTCTCTTTCCCTTCTGCACCATAGACCCATGCTCGGTGCCTGTAACCGGGTCGCCAAAACCACATGAACACCATATCCTGGAAGTTGCCTTCCATCCTGACTTAGAAATACATTCAGTGGCCACTTATTAGGTACACCTGTACCCCTGCTCATTAATACAAATATCTAATCAGCCAATCATGTGGCAGCAACTCAATGCATAAAAGCATGCCTACATGGTCAAGAGGTTCAGTTGTTGTTCAGACCAAATATCAGAATGGGGAAGAAATGTGATCTCAGTGACTTTGGCTGTGGAATGAAGGTTGGTGCCAGATGAGGAGCTTTGAGTATCTCAGAAACTGCCGATCTCCTGGGATTTTCACACTTAACAGTCTCAGTTCACAGAGAATGGTGTGAAAAACAAAAAAGAAATATCCAGTGAGCAGCAGTTCTGTGGGCAAAAACGTTTTCTTAACGAGGAGTTTCAGAGGAGAACGGCCAGACTAGTTCAGGCTGACGGTGACAGTAACTGAAATAACCACTTGTTACAACAGTGGTGTACAGAAGAGCATCTCTGAACACACAACACATCAAAACTTGAAGTGGGTGGGCTACAGTAGCAAAAGACCACAAACATACACTCAATGGCCACTATATTAGATACAGGAGATACAGCGCAATTAGAAGCTGGTTCAGCCAGCAAAGTTCACATCCCACGAGTGATTAAAGCTGACCAGTGTTCCGGGATTGAAGGACCTGAGTAATAGGGAAAGGTTTTTTTTCTCCCTGGAGCTTAGCAGAATGAGAGGAGATTTGATAGAGTTATGCAAAATTATAAAGGGTATAGATAGGGTGAATGCAAGCAAGCTTTTTCCTCTGAGGCTGGGTATCTAAAACTAGAGGCCATGGGTTAAGTGTGAATGATGAAATGTTTAAGGGGAACATGAGGGGAACTTCTCACTCAGAGGGTGGAGGGAGTGAATACAGGAGGTGGTGGATACAGGTTTGATTTCAACATTTAAGAGAAATTTGGATGTTCGTGGATGGGAGAGATATGGTGGGCTCTGGTCCTGATGCTGGTTGATGGGACTAGGCAGAATAATAGTTTGGGCTGAAGAGTCAGTTTCGGAGCTCTTTGAGCCTAAAAGAAATTAAATCCACACGTTTTCTTCCCTGCCAGCACTTCCTGCTAGGTCACTTTCTTCTTCCCTTTCTCCTGTGGTTCATTCTCCTCTCCTATCCAGCCCGTCATATTTCTCACCCACCTAGTTTCGCCCATCAGCTTCCAGCTAGCCTCCCTCCCCTGACCCTACTTTTTTTTCTAGCATCATCCTTCTTCCTTTCCAGCCCTGAAGAAGGGCCTTGGCCCAAAATGTTGACTGTTTATTCATTTCCATAGGTGTCGCCTTACCTGCCGAGTTCCTGCAGCATTTTGTGTCAGTGGTTTGCATCCCTGAATTCTTCTTCATTAGGAACAGAGATCTCCGCAGCTGAATTAGCCCACCTGTTTGCATGTTTTCCATAAGACCATCGGACATTGGAGCATAACTAGGCCATTCAGTCCATCATCTGTTCTACCATTCTATCATGACTGATTTAATTTACCTCTCAACCTGTCTTCACCTCATAATCTTTGACTCTCTCAATAATTAAGAACCTATCAACCTCCGCTTTAAATATACCCAATGACTTAGCCTCCACAACTGTCTGTGGCATGAATTCCGTAGGTTCATCACCCTCTGGCTGAAGAAATTCCTCCTCATCTCTGTTCTAAAGGATGACCTTGTATTATGAGGCTGTGCCTGTTGGTCCTGAATTTCCCTGCTATAGAAAACATCCTCTCTATGTCCACTCAATCTAGTTCTTTCAATATTCGATATGCTTCAATGAGATCCGCCCCCCCCATTCTTTTAAACTTCTGAGAGTACTGGCCCAGAGCAATTAAATGATTCTCATTCATTAATCCTTTCATTCCCAGGATCAGTCTCGTATACCTCCTCTGGATCTTCTCCATTGTCAGCACCTTCTAATCTTAAACCCACTGAATTAAATTTTAAGTTCCCATTTACATCCATCATAGAGCTTGTCAAGTCATTGGATCATCTTCGGTGAATGTGTGGGGTCAATACTGAAGATCGAAGCCCATAGGTCAACCGGAGGTCACGGCCCAATGGCCAGATCCTTGAATCTACGAGTCAACTGGGGAAGGCAAAGGCCAATGTCTGCAAATCTGCAAGTACATTGGAGGCATGAGTGGGTGGAAAGGGGCTTGTGTCGCTGGTGATTTTTTGCTGCTTGTTGAGTTCTGTGTTGTTCTACTGAGCAGGTGAGCATGGTGCGCATGCTATATTGGCACCAGAATGTGTGGCAACACTTGCAGGCTGTCCCCAGCGCATACTTAGGCCGTGTTGGTTGCTAACGCAAATGGCGCATTTCACTAACGCAGGAAATTCTGCAGATACTGGAAATTCAATGCAATGCACACAAAATGCTGGAGGAACTCAGCAGGTCAGGCAGCATTTGTGAAAAAGAGTACAGTCGACATTTCAGGCTGAGACCCTCATGAAGGGTATCAGCCCAAAATATCAACTGTTAACTCTTTTCTGTAGATGTCAATGTCTAGTCTCATCAATGATAGAGAGACAAATTCATTTAAACTGGTAATAAATAAAATGAGACAAAGATGTTCTGTTTCTTATAGAGGTCGGGGAGACCTTAAATAACTTCTTCCAAATGTCCATGTTCTGATCGCAGAATCAATGCAGGTGCTCCCTCTCCTGGACATTTCAATGATTGCAAGACTTGCAGGATTTTAAGTGATTTGCCTTGAAGAACGGGAGAAGGCTAGAGTGAACATTGGGAAAGTCTAGTTAAGACGATTATTCAGAAGCCTAATCTGCCCAATTTCTTATGGTCTTATGGCTTAATCTGTACATTGTTGTGTATTTAATATATCAGTAATATTGTACATATATTGTTTAATTAAGCATTCTTTGTTGTTTAAATTAATTCAATATGGATATACGTATGAAGAATGTGAATAGGATATGTCGTCACACCATTGCGTCATAGATACGCACCTTACTTAAAGTAAAAAAGAAACTAAGACATTATTCCCAGCTTGGTGTTCTTACTTTCATCAGATTTATGTTTTGGAGTTACAAAACATAGCAGTGATGATGAGGAAGCTTTAAAATGAACCCAAGGCGATTACCTATCTGTTGAAGGACAGTGAGACATTTGAGTTTTAAAAAGCACAGTGAGAAACAATTGAGTAAAAACATACAGCAGAGCAAGTGTTCTTCGGAAGGGGTAGGTGTGGTCGAGTTTATAAAAAGACAGAAAATGGACAAATTGCCAGTGAGTATCTGGTTATAATAATCATAAAAAAAGAGCAGAGATGGCTGGCTACTTCAGAAAGATTTGACGTGTTCGATTACAGAACAAATAACTGGGTTTTGTATACTGAACAAATTCAGCAGTATCTTAAAGTAAATGGAATAGCTGATGAGAAATGAGTGCCAATTTTGCCGTATGCGTTGGATTGAAAGGCAGACAATTTGCTTAGATATTGAACTACTTCAACCAATTCAGCAAAATGAGCTTTGCTGATATCATGAAAGTAATGCAGGAACACTTAGAGTCAAGACCATTGTTGATTGCAGAATGCTTTAGGTTTCATAAGCAAAATCAAAAGGAAGGGAAGTCTATTTCAGAGTATCTGGCTGAATTGAAGCAGTTGTCTGAACACTGGCAGTTCAGTGATGGTCTTAATGATGCACTAGGAGATTGCTTAGTTTGTGGAATCTTACAAGAAAGCATCCAAAAATAGCTCCTAACTGAAGCACAACTTACATTTAAAAGTGCAGTTAAAATAGCTGTATCAATGGAAGCAGCAGGCAGAGACACAATTGATTTGCAGTTAGGAATGAAAGTAAATGTGAACAAAATTGCAACATCTAAACAGACCCTGGCCAGGCAGAATAAATTGTGATACCATTGTGAGTGGGGCTCACATACAGCAAACCAATGCAAGTTTAAATGTGAAACTTGCAGAAAATGCAATGAAGTAGGACACATACAAAAAAAACCTGTCAGGCAGACAAACATAAGTGGACTGCACAGGGAAGAGAAAAAAAACAAAAATGTTAGGTTACAGTTTCAAAAAGAGATCTGGTCTGCATGCTGTTGATGATGTGACGGGGTCCTGAATTATCCCTATGAACTGTGCTTTTAGAAGAGAAAGATCAAGAGAGAGAGGTGTCCAACACAGACACCTTGTTATTAAGTGAGAGTGAGGAACGAAGATTGCTTGGAGATGGTGTTATGGTTTCTCGGCAGCATGCTTACACTTCTGCAAGGACACTGGCAGCTTCTAAGTTCTTACAGAGAGAGAAGGGAGGAGCTACTTGATGGACAGCTGGTGCTCAGCACAACAGTATTTAACTCAGCGTAATTGCTTGTTTCACAGGACACGGGGCATGCAGACGCACAAGTGTGTGGTGAAGTTACCACTATCCTGTTTAGGTGCCCACAAGTGTGGGGCTGTGGATCGATTATGAGGTATCGATCTGTGATTATTAGTGCGTGAAAGAGCGACCCTGTGGAGTCTACTAGTATGTCTAACCCTCGCCTGGGTTGGTAGACTATCACTCCAAGACGGTGCTCTTAAGTTGGTCAAGTTTAGCTAACTTGGAAGTTTCGGAGGACAACGGGAAGATCGACAGCATCAGCTCACCTGAAGAACTAAATACCTCTCTCTCTCCATCACTACCCAAATCCATACCACGAACTGAACTGAACTTTACTCATCATCGTAAGACTGTATTTATTTACCCCTAGACTTGAAGAAGCTTGGTTTCTCTACTTCCACACTTATATATATATTATCATTGCTAACCCGTTTGATATATCTGCATTTATGTTTCTGTATTGCATAGTTACTAACAAATACCATTCATTAATAGAAATACCGGACTTCCAAAGTGTTTTCCATTTTTGCTGGTTCTTTAACCCGTCACGGGGTACGTGACAATGAAAAATCTGATCATGATGAGAGTGGTACAGGACTGCGTGGCCTTGTGATTTACAATAAGAAAACTAACAATATATAATCAATATGGCTTACACCAGCATTGAATGGCAAATTAATTAAAGTGGAATTGGGCACTGGTTCAGATGTTTCAGTCATTCTACAAAATAAGATTAAACAGATTTTCAAAGATATTAAACTGATGCCTGCAGTGATATCCAACTAAGAACTTAAAATGGATAAAAGATAACTCCTATGGGAATGACATTTTTACCAGTGAAATGCAACAACCAGCAAGCCACATTGGGCTTGTAGGTGGTAAAAACAGAAGGGTCAACATTGTGGAGAAATGGTTGGCTGAGAAAACTACAACTTGATTGGAGATCCATCCACCATTTGCATGCCGCATACCCTGCAATAAAGTCAACTAAAAGCAAATTAAGAAATGTGCTGGAAGATACCAAGCTGTCTCCATGCTGTACACCAAGAACCGCTGTCCAGCAGAGGGCAAACAGGCATTGGTGCCAAACTCTGTACCTCTGGCTGGAAAGCATATTGGACCAAGGAAGGATCGGGCTGCTCAGAGGAATTGTGAAAGTGACGAAAGCAGTTGTTCGACTACAGCAGTTCTTGTAAGTTAAACATGCTGTAAGGTTTCACTGCTAATGTAATGGTTTACCTGCCGCAGCAATGTTTGGGTTATGACTAGAGATAATGGGGCTTTGGAATGTGGAGGCTATCCAACGAGAGGAATGTTGTTCTTCCTTGCGGGTCTGGGAGCAGGGAATTCGTTGGTCCTTTGCCGGGGAGAGATGAGGAGTGAAGACAAGAATGGAGAGAGTTGGTAGACTGCTGGACGGAGTGGAATTGGAGCAAGGGTCAGAAGGTCAGCGACACTTGGAGGAGGTCGATGGTGGACAAACGGTTTTATCAGCGAGCTCCAACGTTGTGCATTAGATTGCTCCATGAGAATAGGCCCTTTTCTTTTTTTGTTTCTTTACTAACCATATCGTCAAATTAAGAATTATAAAGCTCAATGGTTTAATTGCATATTGTGTGCTGTTTGTTATTTCGTGGTACTGATTTGTAACAGGGAACACTTCGCGCAGCTTCCACCCAAGCAAGGTTTCTTAAGTTTGGTCAGGCTGAGGATTGTGCTTTCCCTAGATTAAGCAGCTAGCCGAACTGAGAATTGCGTGGGCAACATATCCGAGAAAGCTTCTGATATGTTAATCAGGCAATTATTTGTGAAATGTGGCACAGTTTTAAGTTGGAACAAAATTCAAGGACCTTCAAGAAAATTGCCAGCATTCGGCTTTTGTGAATATAAAGAACCAGAATCTACTCTGCATGCATTAAGGTTATTGCATAAATTTCAAGTGGGAGACAAAAAGTTGCTTGTAAAAGTAGGTGCAAAGATCAAAACCCAGCTGGATGAATGGAAGGCCAAAAAGAAAGGAGTCAATGGAGATTAAAAAAAACAGAGGATTCATCAGATGATATTATGGATGAGGAAATCAAGGAGAGGTCAGATCGTAAAGGGAGCAATAGAAGGATTAATAAGAGAATATTCAATACAGAACATGACCAAAACATATGTGTCAATGTAGCTGTCTCAGTTTTACATCTATCACACTGACTATCAACATTAGGAAATATTTTAGACAGTCTCTCCTTTGTCAAATAGTAACGCTGTACAATTTTAAATTGAATTAAAGAGTGACTGGCACAAATCGAAGAGTTAACCAACTTCAAAATTCACAACCAATCCTCTGTTCTCAAGGTCATGCTAAGCTCTCTTTCCCAATCTTGCTTAATCTTAAGTAAAGGATAATTGTACTGTTATAACAGTAAATTATAAATTTTCCCAATAAAACCTTTCACTAAAGGATTCATTTTTAAAATAATGTCTAACAGGTCAGAATCGTGTATATATGGAAAATTACTTAAATATTCTTGTAAGAAATGTCTGACCTAAAGATATTGCAAGAAATGTGAGTACGAGAGAGAGTATTTAGTTACCAATTTCTCAAAAGACATCAATCGGCCTTCTTGGAACAGATCCATGAAGGAATAGACTACTTTATTCCTCCAAAGAAAAAAGGTAGGATCAGTAAGTGAAGGTTTAAATAAATAATTTCGATAAATTAAACTAAGGTTAAATTTTTTGAGATTAAAAAAATTACAAAACTGATACCAAATTTGTAATGACTGCTTAATCATAGGATATAAATTTAGACAGTTTTGGAAATCTATTTTCTCTACAATTTCTAACGCTTTAAAAATTAATTTACAACCTAATAAATTGACAGTTTTGTTCGGTATAATCCCTCAATATATTCATGGTATTTCTATATCAGACCAACATGTAATTGCATTTGTCACATTATTGGCCAGAAGGGCTATTTTATTGAAATGGAAAGATGCCTCTGCTCCCACTTTGATACAATGGTTCTCTCAGGTGATGTTATGTCTTAGTTTGGAGAAAATCAGAAGTCAAACTTTTGATTCTCGATTTGACTTTGAGAAAAGGTGGGGTTCTTTGCCCGCTACTATCATCTGATTTGAGTTAATTAAGATGGTTCCCTTCTGATTCTTGTTTAAATGGATTTGAGTTGGCGGATTGATGCTTTTCTTTTATGGAAGCTTGTATGGCGTATAGCTCCTGGGTTGTGCTCCCAATTTTTTTTTCTGTTAGTAGGGTTCTTTTTGTTGTTTTAGTTAGTAGGGGTTCTTTTTTCCTTTGTCCTTTTTTCCAAAAAAATGGTTTTAACATTTTATTTTTTCTTATTATTATCAATATATTGTTTAGCTTTGTTAATCAGTTATTTGATCATTTAATGCTTATTGTACATATTGACATGTTGACTTGATTACTTTAATGTATTTTTTGTTGATTTTCAATAATAATTAATGTACAGGGTCTTTCATTTTGTATGTTAAATTTAAAATGGCTTCTTTGTTATGTTATACTTGGGAATGCTTCTTTATTATGTTAAACTCTGAGAAAGTCCTTCCCGCTAGCAGTTTGTTGAATCACGTTACTGATAAGAAAATGTTATGAACCAATTGGGATAGTTGTTATGGTTTTGGTGTATTTGAAGATACTGTATGCGCAGGGTTTTGGGGGAGAAGGCGGGAGAGAGAGACAGAGAATGGACGAGGTGCTGTGATGTCCGCTAATGGGGTTGGACCCCGAGGAGGGCGTTCGGCGAGGAGACAGAGACGGATTCGTGTGGAGCGTCTGGTCGACCACCGTTGTTGGTCCCAGGTGGCCGGTCGAGGTGGTCCGAGGGGGTCGCAGGGTGAAGAAGTAGGGTCCCGAGCTCCAACTTTTTTTTTGTGCACGAAGAGATTGAACTTTGATAAGTGTGGTGCCTTTTATTTTCCTTTTATATTTTATCTCTATTAATTATATAGTTCCAGTAAGATCTATAAACTGTAAATCAATTAATCGTATCTGGTGTATTGTCTGTTATTTGGGCGGGGTGGGGTACCTCACACAGCATCCACACAAACTAATTACCCAGTTTGGCAGGGCCGAGGGCTGTTTCCCTAGACGACAGCAAGCCGAGTGACCCTGAGGCTGGCCAGGGGGGCTACACTAATAAAAAAGATTTTAAAATGAAAATGAGAATATCCAATGAACTAAATGGATCTCCCAAAGATCAAGATGCACAGACTAGAGAGAAGAAAAAGGAAATGAAAGTGGAGGATGTCATAAGTGCAATGGAAATAAAAGAGGATAAACGAGACCTAATTTCTCAAGAAATTAGCAAATTCAGAGTCAATTTATAATTTATTATGTTGTGGGTGTCTATATAGTTGTCGTATTACATAGTATACTGTATACAGTATATAGTAAATGTTCTGTAGATCAGTTGAGGTGCATTCTATATTGAGTAGGAGTTTATAGCTAAGCAGGGAAGTGTGTTGTGCATTTAATAGTTCAGTAATATTTGAATAATATTGTAAATACATTGTTTGATTAAGCATTCTTTGTTGTTTAAATAATTCATTATGGTTATATGTATAAAGTACGTGCATGGCATACGTTATCGTGCCTGCGTGCCCCACCCACACCTCGTTTAAAGTTAAAATGAAACTAAGAGTTTATTCCCAGCTCCGTGTTCTTATTTCAATTGGATTTATGTTCTGGAGTTACAAAACATTACATACGTATGTCTTTGGAATTTGGAGTACCCAGAACATTCACGGGGGAAAAAGTACAAACTCCTACGGGAAGCAGCAGAGTTGAATCCGGATTCCGTTATCATGCTGCTTCCTGAGGTGATGCCCCTTTCATTGTTCGAGGGGCCACTCCATCCAGCCCTGCCCCTCCATGTGTGGTAGCTATAGGAGCCCAGATTGTGATCCTGCATTGATCTGCACGCACCCCTGCTGGCCGGACTATGCAGTCGGCGCTTTTCCTCACAAACCTTTCACCTGCTGAGGCACCACTCTGTCCTCAACGCCGGGGAGGCTTGTGCCTATGACGGATCTGCCTGAGTCTACAACCCCCTGCAGCCCCTTTGAATCCTCCACACCATACCAGTCTGTGATGTAACCTCAGCAAGCGTGGTGCTCGGGAATGTTTGGAATAAAAAATACAAATCGAGAGTGGCCTAAGCTGCTGCTTCACAATTCCAGTGACCCGGGTCCAGTCCTGACTTCCGTTGCTGTCTGTGTGGAGTTTGCATGTTCTCCCTGCGACCACGTGCTCCAGACTCACCCCACATCCCAAAAAACATGCAGGCTGGTAGGGTGTTTGGCTTCTGTAGACTGCTCCTCTAGTCAAGTCAAGTCTATTGTCATATGCACAATTACGGTGAGATATAGGGGCAATGGAAAACTTGCTTGGAGCAGCGTCACAGCCGCATACAGTACTGTGCAAAGGTCTTAGGCATGTACATATAGATGCTGCCTGAGCTGCCGAGTTCCTCTAGCATTTTGTGTGTGTTGCTATATGTAGATAGGATGTCTCAGACATTTGCACAGTACTGTAGTTATTTTATGTATTGCTCTGTAATGCTGTGGCAAAAAAATGCACATTTCATGACATATGTGAGTGGCAATAAACCTGATTCTGATATGGGTCTCTATTGTGGACTGAGAGTGGGAAGGGGGCAGGGAGAGGGGAATCATGGTTGGGAAAAGGGGAAGGGAGAGGGGAGGGAGTGGGAAGAACCATATTCTGTAATGATCAATAAACCAATTGTTTGGAATCAAATGACCTTGCCTGGTGTCTCAGGACTGGTTGTGTCTATACCCATGTCATCCCCCCATCCCTGGCACTCCTTCTCTGCCACCTGTCCCACACCCCTCCCCCGGCACTCTACCCTCGCCTTTCACAACATCCTTCACTCCCACCAGATTTACAAACTCACTCTCTGCTCCACGTTGACCATTACAGTACTGTGCAAAAGTCCTAGCCACCCTAGCTATTTTCACTCTACGTGCCTTAGATTGTGCATACAGTGAACGCACGTCAATTGTAAAAGAGAGTGTTAAGAGAGAGAAAGAAGGCCATTTATTGGTTTGTTTGTTTGTTTTATTTATTTTGCGATACAGTGAGGAGTAGTCCTGTCTGGCCCTTGGAGTCACACCCTGAAACCCCTGACAACCCCTATTAACCCTAACCTAATCACAGGATCATTTACAATGGCCAGTTAACCTACCCAGTACGGTCTTCGGACTGTGGGAGGAAGTCAGAGCACCCGGAGAAAACCCACGCATTTCACAAGGAGGATGTACAGACTCCTAACAGGATGTCGCCAGAATTGAACTCCAAGCTCCGAAACGCCCCCGAGCTGTAATAGCGTCATCTTAACCACTGTGCTACCATGGTGCCCCAAGTTTTGTGTGCAAAAACAAGACAATGCAAAATACAGCGTGGTGGGATGGAGAGACGTCTCTACCAAAGGAGTTGTAAGGTGCTCCTCTTCTCCGTCAGTCTCCAGGTCACCCTTGGGCACAGGGTAGCACCTGCTTAGCCCCCCGATCGGGGTCATGTGAAGCCTGAGAACAGGTGGCGGATGGTCATATGAGCAGCTGGTGCACATCACAAGTCCTGGTTATGCGATCACTGACGCCAGGCAGATAATCTCTGAAGAGTATTGATAATGGCTAGGGTGACCTGTCTTGTAAAGACACTGCCCAGAAGAAGGCAATGCAAACCATCTCTGTAGAAAAATTTGCCAAGAACAGCTATGGAAAGAGCATAATCGCCCACGTCAAATGACACGGCACATAAAGAAGAAACGAATGCAAAGTAAAGACCCAATCAGAGACAAGTCCATGGTAGTGCAAGAGGTGATCTGCAGTGTTCCATGGCTCAGGTAGGGTTAGGATTGTTCAAGAAGACGTGTACCTTCGGGGAGCAGCCCCGTGGACCACCTGGTTCCTCACCAATTTCACCGACTGAAGCGTTGTGGTGGACTGAAACATTGAGACAGAAGGCGATGTGTGCTGCATTCAGAAAAAGGCCCCTGTGCTCAAGCCCTCCTCTCTTTTAATGATGAATGAGAGCCTGTTGGTCCTCAAGTCAGGGAGCTCGGAGAAGCGATGTGGAAGTTTGTAACATCGGAACAGCTAATTGCTGGACTTTTTGCAGGAGTGACCTCTCTCTCCCTCGCTGGTTAGAGAGAGCCTGTCTGAGATACCAAACTGCTGGGTTATGGATTGTAGTTTTGATGGGCTCTGGATCAAGGTCTCTTCGGGGGGCTCTGCTATTGCTTGCAAGGTGGGGGGGGTGGTGTTGGGACTTGGTGCTTCTGCTAGTGCAGGTAGGGGGAGCGAGAGTGGGAGTGTCAATGCTTCTCCAGCTGCTGGTACGTTGGAGGAGGTGGGGGTGGCTTTGGGGTTCTGATGTTACCAACATTCACTCTTTGGGGGTTCTTGTTTCGCGACTGTCTCTATGAAGAGTAAGAATTTCAGGTTATATACAGTACACATTCTCTGATATTAAACTGAACACATTTGAAGCTGGCGGTTACAATTGGAATTGGTATTGGTTTATCATTGTCACATGTTCTGAGCAGCAGTGAAAAGCTTGTGTTTGCATACTGTTACACATTACTACACCGCTCACTGAGGTAGAACAAGAACTGAATGTCCTATAAAGGAAGTGCAGTGCATGCAGGAGGGTAGCTGTTCATGAACCTGGTGGTGTGGGACTTCAGGTTGACAGCAGCTTTGAGAAGGAACGGCCTGGATAGTGGGGATCCTTGATTATAGATAAGCACGTGAATATGAAATGGAAAGGTATGGACACTGTGTAAGCAGAAGGGATTAGTTTACTTTGCCATCTGATGATTAATTTCATTGTTTCAGCATTACGTTGTGCTCCACCTTTCTATGTTCTGTGTTCCTGAGGCAGTGCCTCGGTAGATGCTGTCAATGATGGGAAGGGCTGTGTCTCTGATGGACCTGCGCTGCGTCTACTACTCTCCCCAGCCTCTTGAGCTCCTGTGCATTGGAAATGCTGTACCAGACCATGGAGTAACCAGTCAGGATACTTTCAACAGCACAACGCTCCCCCCAACTGTAGATGAGTTGTGGAATGTCACAGACAGGTGGTAGTAATGTGGAGCGCTAAACTGGGACTAGTGTAGAATTAGTAATTCCGAGTTCGTGGAGGTTGTCATAGCCCATGGGGGTAGGGGGTGGGGGCTAGCAGGGATAAGCTCCCACAACCTCTTAAATGCTCCTAATGGCGAGCATCTCAAATAGCCTCTGACAACCAAGTCCAGCTCCTGGCCTTCACGAGTGGCTGAGCTACCATTTCTACTGACAGAAGTGACAAAGGCAGGTTACTGGCACCTTAAAACCAGTCACTTCAGGTATATGGCTTATCAACCGTGGTTGGCATTTCGCCTAGGAGAGCTGAAACTCTGACCTCAAACCTCTGCTGACTTGCAGCTATGCCCACTCATAGGAGAGGCTTTGGGAGTAAACCCGGCAGAAAAATCCAGAGCTGGAGACCCTAAGGCAGTTTTATGTTGAGTTCAATACAGAATGGCAAATCCTGGGATGACGCTGGTGCCAAACTGTATCGGTCTCTGCCATTGCTTTGGATTCATCAGCTGCGTGGAGAGGGGGAGCTTGTTCTCCATATCATACTGCCCTGGCTTGCATATCATGTTCACTGCTGGGACATAGAATCCATGGGTGACTCTGACCAACAGAGGGCCTCAAAGTAATTTTGCCATGCACCGTCCCGAGCCATGCCGTGAACGGAGAGGTTGGGCCTGGGGCTAGCACCCCCATCCCATAAAAACTCAGAACCACAGAAACACCATCAGAAGCTTCAGAGATCTCATTCCTGGGAGAGGAAGGCTACACCGAGAAGATGGGCTACACCTAGGGACAACTTGAAAGACTGGCCAAGGACCGAGGACTTTCTGTGCAGAGACAACTTAAAAGGACATTGCTGGGATTTGAGGACCTGAGTTATATAGAAAGGTTGAATAGGTTATGACTTTATTCTCTAAAATGTGGAAGACTGAGGGGAGATTTAATAGGTGTATGCAAAATTATGAGGGGTATAGATAGAGTAAATGCAAGCAGGCTCTTTCCACTGAGATTGGGTGAGACTGGGTCAAGAATGAAAGATGAAATGTTTAAGGGGAATTTTTTCACTCGGAGGATTGTGAGAGTGTGAAATGAGCTGCCAGCACAGGTGATGGGTGCGGGTTTGATTTCAACGTTTATGAGAAGTCTGGATCGGTACATGGATGGGAGGGGTATGGAGGGCTATGGGCACGGTGCAGGTTGATGCAACTAGGCAGGATAGTAGCTTGGCATGGACGAGATAAGCTAAAGGGCCTGTTCCTATGCTGTAGTGTTTTGTGACTCTGTGATTCTAGTGAGCTGCTGTTGGGGCTGAGGTGATGAACTAGAAGAACTAGGATTTCAGAAGAAGAACTAGGATTAGTGTAATTGGAATTTACATGGTAGCTGATGGCTGGCGCTGTCTCCATGGGCCAATGTGCTGTATGACACTGCCAATATGTGTAGAGCAATCTCCAGAAATTAGAACAAAACAGCTTGGTAGTGTGTGTTTCATAGCACAAGCAGTGCTTATGATCCAAGCACCTATTTATATCAATGTCAAAGAAGTAAATTTATTATCAAAGTACATCTATATAAAGCTATATAGAACCTTGAGGTTTCTTTTCTTATGGGCATTTAGAGGAAAAATAAAGAAATACAATATAATTATTAATAAAAAACTATATAAAAACAAACACTGAAAAACAACCAATGCACAAAAGGGACACATTTAATTTCATTTTCAAGTTCCAGTTTAATTCAAAGTTCAAAGTAAATTTATCATCCAATTGCATATATGTCACCCTGAAATTCATTTTCTTGTAGGCATACTCAGTAAATTCATTAAGCATAATAGAATCAATAAAAGATCACACCCAGCAGGGTGGACAACAAACCGTGCAACTACAAAATTAAAAAAAATAATAATAATAATAATAATAAATAAGTGATATATATCGAGAACATGAGATGAAGAGTCCTTGAAAGTGAGTCCATAGGTTATGGGAATAGTTCAGTGATGGGTAAGTGAAGCTGGGTGAAGTTATCCCCTTTGGTTCAAGAGTCTGAAGATTGAGGGGTAATAACTGTTTCGCTGAACTGTTTCCAGAACCTATGGACTCACTTTCGAGAAGTCTTCATCTCATGTTCTCAATATTTGTTGCTTGCTTGCTTATTTATTTATCTATCGATCTATAAATCTATTTATTTATTTATTTGTCCATTGATTATTTGTTTCTTTGTACTTATTGTGTATGCCTGCAAGAAGATGAATCTCGGGATTGTTTATGGTGACATATCTGTACTTTTGAGAATAAACTTACTTTGATCTCTAATGCCAATATCTAAAATATCTCATCTTCATTAGCACAATTTAAGAAATTAGCATTGGGTGTCCTTTAAGAAAGACGCCAGGCTGTATCTCAGAATAGGCAGACTGAAAGAAAAGCATCCCTTTGCAAACACAAGTGTGAATAGATGCTGAGCCCACACAGGCATCTGTGTTTACATGAATTGATGGTGATTCAGAGCCTCCGGGCACACAGACAGACTCTTCCCCAGTGTCATGAAGCCTGTCAGCAGCTCCTTCCCCCTGCTGAACTGTACCTACTTACTGCTGGTGTCGTTGCTGTTGCTCCTGAGGTTCCTGTACCTTTTTCCTGGTGGGCTGATGAAAGCTTATAAAATTATATGAGAGGCGGACATAGGGTAAGGAGACAGTCTTCTTCCCAGGGTGGAAATGTCAAATACTAGAGGACGAAGCTTTAAGGTGAGAGGGGGGAAGCTTTGCCACAGTAGCGTAGCAGTTAGTGCAACACTATTACAGCTCAGAGTGTTCCGTAGTTTGGAGTTCAATTCTGGCGCCGTTCTGTAAGGAGTTTCTGTATGTCCTCCCCGTGGAATGTGTGGGTTTTCCCTGGGTGCTCTGGTTTCCACTGACAGTCCAAAGATATACCAGCTAGGTAAGCTGATCATTGCAAGTTGTCCCATGAGTAGGTTAAGGTTCACCTGTGAGTCGGCTGGGGTGATACACTGCGTCCAGTGCTCCCGATGCGGCCTTCTATATATTGGTGAGACCCGACGCAGACTGGGAGACCGTTTCACTGAATACCTACGCTCTGTCCGCCAGAGAAAGCAGGATCTCCCAGTGGCTACACATTTTAATTCCACATCCCATTCCCATTCTGATATGTCTATCCATGGCCTCCTCTACTGTAAAGATGAAGCCACACTCAGGTTGGAGGAACAACACCTTATATTCCGTCTGGGTAGCCTCCAACCTGATGGCATGAACATTGACTTCTCTAACTTCCGCTAATGCCCCACCTCCCCCTCGTACACCATCTGTTATTTATTTATATATATACACATACTTTATTTTTCTGTCTCCTTTTTCTCCCTCTGTCCCTCTGACTATACCCCTTGCCCATCCTCTGGGTTTCCCCCCCTCCCCCTTTTCTTTCTCCCTGAGCCTCCTGTCCCATGATCCTCTCATATCCCTTTTGCCAATCACCTGTCCAGCTCTTGGTTCCATCCCTCCCCCTCCTGTCTTCTCCTATCATTTTCGATCTCCCCCTCCCCCTCCCACTTTCAAATCTCTTACTAACTCTTCTTTCAATTAGTCCTGACGAAGGGTCTCGGCCCAAAACGTCGACTGTACCTCTTCCTAGAGATGCTGCCTGGCCTGCTGCGTTCACCAGCAACTTTGATGTGTGTCGCTTGAATTTCCAGCATCTGCAGATTTCCTCGTGTTTGTGGTTAGGTTAAGGTTAATTGGGTTTGTCGGGGGTTGCTGGAGCAGCACAGCCCAAAGGGCTGGAATATTGTGGAACAAATTAATTAATTAAATAAACATGGAATGTGAAATTAGGAAACTTTAGAGAGCATGCAGAGGAGTTTTACCAGGGTGCTGCCTGGACTAGAGATTATGTCTAAACAAGATAGATTGAGTGAGACAGAACGTTCCCCTTTGGAGTGAAGGAGGAGGAGAGGTGACTTCATAAAGGTGTACAAAATGCTATTAGAATGGTTAGCCAGAGTCATTTTCCCTGGGTGGAAATGGCTAATACCAGCGGGTATAAATTCATTGTGATTCGTGGAATGTCAAAGGTAAATTCTTTACACAGAGAGTGATTGACACCTAGAACGTGTTGCCTGGGGTGGTAGTAGAGGCAGATACATTAGGTGCATTTAACAGATTCTTAGATAGGCACGTGGATGAAAGAAAAATTTGTGGGAAGAAGGGGTTAGATTGATATTGGCGTAGGTAAAATGTCAGCACAACATTGTGGGCCAAAGGGCCCGTACTCTGCTGTAGCATTTTGTATTCTATGTTTAATGGAGATTTACCAGGCAGGTTTTTTTACACAGAGAGTGGGGAGCACACCGCCAAGTGAAATGGAAGAACTGATTCTAAAGCAGTTTGACAGACACATGAACGGGTGGGGATTGGAGAGATATACCTGTAGACCATGTGTACATCCTCCATTACTGTTGGTTCACTGAAGCGTCCTCTCACGACGTACAAACACTATATTGAACCATCAGGGCAGCATAAAAAAATCACTGGAGGACTTGTATGTGCCCAGGACAAAGAGGAGGGGAGGAAAGTCATTACAGACTCACCCACCCAGCAAAGTGCCTTTTCCAAAATCTCTCTTCCGGAAAACAAAAAACTTCATGCCATTTTAAAAGTTAATCTGATCAACCACTCCAGTTATTTGTTTTATTTACTCATTTAGAGGTACAGCACAGAATAAGCCCTCCCAGCCCAACAATGCCCAGCAACTCTAGCCTAATCATTGAGCAATTTACGATGAAATTAACCCACCAACCGATACGTCTTTGGAATGTGGATGGTAACCAGGATACTCGGAGGAAACCCACTTGCTCACGGCAAGCCCTTGCAAGCTTCTTACAGCTAGACGTCGTTGGAATGGAACTCTAAACTCCAACTGTAATAGCGTCGTACTAACCGTTACCCTACTGTGACGCCCCTCCCCGCCCCAACCCCTCTATCTATTTCCTCAGTCACGGCACTTTAACCACTTTTTATAATACTGTTTATATTGTAAGTACACGCTGGCACTTGTGTAACTTTCTTCCATATCTGTACTTCGTGTGGGCACGTGGCCAAGTGGTTAAGGCATTCGACTAGCGATCTGAAGGTCGTGAGTTCGAGCCCCAGCTGAGGCAGCATGTTGTGTCCTTGAGCAAGGCACTTAACCACACATTGCTCTGCGACAAAACTGGTGCCAAGCTGTATGGGTCCTAATGCCCTTCCCTTGGACAACATTGGTGTCATGAAGAGGGGAGACTTGCAGCATGGGCAACTGCTGGTCTTCCATACAACCTTGCCCAGACCTGCGCCCTGGCGAGTGAAGATTTTCCAGGCGCAGATCCATGGTCTCGCAAGACTAACGGATGTACTTCTGACTTGATCGTCATACAATTCTTTATTCTTTAAAGTTGCTGAATGTTGTTTTTTGTTTCATGTCACGCCCTGACAAACAAACCACAGCAAATTCCTAATGCACGCAATTGTATACGGTGAATAACATTGATCCTTGAGGCATCGATTTCATAGTTTTATTTATATTTATTTAGAGATAGAGTGAGGAACAGGCTCTTCTGACCCAATAAGCCACACCACCCAGCAACACATCTATTTAACTTTAGCCTAATCACAGGACAATTTACAATGACTGATTAACCTACTAACCGGTTTGCCTCTGGACTGTGGGAGGAAACCAGCACACCCGGCGGAAACTCGTATTCATGGAAAGAACAAATCCCTTACAGGCAACCCCGGAATTGAACTCCAAACTCCCCAGTGCCCCAAGCTGTAATAGTGTCGCACTAACCTATGCTACTGTTCTATGATCTACATTTTTTAAATTTCAAAATATACTTTATTCAAAAATAAAATTATATACAATAAACCATTCAATAACTTTCCATCCTTTACATACGTTCCCATTATGGTGTGTACATATCCATACCTTTGGCCACCCATGTGGCACCCCATTGGTTCACCTTACCACATCATTGTTGAGGGGTATACTCCCCGCCACCTGACCCCTCCCTCTCCCGCGGGTGAAGAAACCTATGCAGCGGTCCTTCCCCACCGGGCCCTTGCGGTGGCTGCACCGAGTTTCAGTGCGTCCCTCAGCACGTACTCCTGCAGCCGAGAATGTGCCAGTCGGCAGCATTCTCCCACGGACATCTCCATGTGCTGGTAGATCACCAAGTTCGGACCGACCAAAGAGCGTCTTTCACCGAGTTGATGATCTGCCAGCAGCACCGGATGTTGGTCTCCGTGTGCGTCCCCGGGAACAGCCCGTAGATCAGAGAGTCCTCTGTTACGCAGCTGCTGAGGATGAAACGTGACACTATCCTGTCCATCCTCCTCCACACCCTCTCTGTGAACTGACAGTGTGCAAAGAGGTGGGTCACAGACTCCTCCTCACTGCAGTCCTCCCGTGGGCAGCGGGGTGTGGAGACGACGTCCCGGGCGTACAGGAGGGATCTGACTGGGATGGCCCCTCTCACCGAGGTCCTGGTGCCTATTGGCGAGGTCTGGCGATGAGGCATTTTGCCAGATGTACTGGACGGTCTGCCCTATATCAACGATTTCAGACAAATAAAATTTCTTGAATGAAATTAAGCAGTATGGTAATTTAGGTACAGATATTTTACATTGCACTACCCCACTTTTGTAATTTGTGTGGACGTTTTCCACTCTACATGTGGCAACAATAAACCCATTTACCAAGTTTATTGATATACCTGCTGGATTTGAACATTGCTAGAAAGTCAATATTACTTTTGTACATTTTTTTTGTCCCGGACACACATTTTCGAAATTCGTTCTGTACTTTAGGGAAAGCCTCCACACAAGATGTCAGGAAAGTTTAAGACTGGGTATTTAAATAGTTTTCCGCTGAGTTTAACATTCTAAGTTTATTTTTCTCTCCTTTTCCGATTGCGTTGGTTTGAATAAACGGCGCCAAACACCAACCTGCGCCCCCTCACCCACGATGTTGTAACCTGAGAAGACGGCACATTTGCTCGTTTGTAATCCCGGGACACGGAGACGACGGGGTTAACAAAGACGTAAAGGAACCCGGCGTGGGGACCACAGTCTATGGTAAACCGAACTCGTCAATAAGCAAATTAAGGGGGGAAAACAACTTTAAAGGCGGTCGCCGCGGTTGGCTACAGAAGGTGGTTACGGAGGAAGCAATGATCAGCCCTAGGGGTTAGACGGTGGAATGTCTTTCCACTTGTGAGTCTCAGATACGATTGGTAAAGAGAACATCTGCTGGAAGTGTGCGCTGGGACGTCCGACTTGCTGTACCAGCTCAGTAACTTTTATTTTAGACCTGGAAGGAAAAGAGTTGCCGTTCTCCCTGAATGGACGTCTTGAGAAGCTGCAGAATCAGTTACTTCCTCGCTTGTCTCTTCAGTGTATTTCAGGGTGCGAAGCAAACCGCTTTTTTAAAAAATCACTGTACTGCATCTTTTATTTAATTGTGTTCACCTGAAATGATTCTGGGTAAAAAGGGGAGTACTACGTTCCCTCGCCTCTTTTACCACTCCCCATTCTGCTTCCCATCTTACCTCTTCTCCTCACCAGCCCTCCTCCACCCCTTTCTCCCTGGGTCCAGCCTCCTGTCCTCTCAGATTCCTCCTTCTTCAGCATTTTACCTTTTCCACCTATCACCTCCCAGCTTCTCCCTTCATCATTCCCTCCCCCACCCCTCACCTATCTTCCCCCTCACCTGGTCTCACCCATCACCTCCCAGCTTCTCCCTTCATCGTTCCCTCCCCCACCCCTCACCTATTTTCCCCCTCAGCTGGTCTCGCCCCTCACCTACCAGTTGGCACTCCCCCTCCACCCTCCCTTTTCTGGCTTCTCCCCACCCCCTTCCTTTCCAATTCTGATGAAGGGTCTCTGCTCGAAACGTTGACTGTTTATTCCCTTCCATAGACACTGCCTGATTTGCTGACTTCCTCCAGCATTTTGTTTGTGTTGCTTGGGAAAACTGTTTGGAAAGATTCAGACCAGAGGGTGATGATTGATTTATTTATTTACTTATTATGAATTATTATATATGAATTTACTTATTGCGTGGCCAAGTGGTTAAGGTGTTCGTCTAGTGATCTGAAGGTCGCTAGTTTGAGCCTTGGCTGAGGCAACGTGTTGTGTCCTTGAGCAAGACATTTAACCACACATTGCTCTGCGACGACACCGGTGCCAAGCTGTATGGGTCCTAGTGCCCTTCCCTTGGACAACATCAGTGGCGTGGAGAGGGGAGACTTGCAGCATGGGCAACTGCCGGTCTTCCATACAGCCTTGCCCAGGCCTGCGCCCTGGAAATTTTCCAAGGCACAAATCCATGGTCTCATGATGGTCTCATAATGGATGCCTATTATTGAGATATAGTGTGGAATCGGCCGTTTGACCTGCACCGCCAGGCAATCCCCCAATTTAATCCTAACCTAATCACAGGACAATTTACAATGCCCAATTAACGGTACGTCTTTGAAATGTGGGAGGAAACAGGAGCACCCAGAGGAAACCCACCCAATCATGGGAGAGCGTACAAGCTGCCCACAGGCAGCAGTGGGAATTGAACCCAGGTTATATTATAAGCAACGTGATATTTAAATAGACTGACGCTGAGTGATGATTCAAGTGAAAGAGGAAAATAGAATCCTGGGAATTGACAGGGAGAAGCAATTAAGAAGCCATGAGTGATATTGAAGGGCAGTGGAGTGGGAAGCAAGTTGGTCGATGAAATAAACACAAGGCATTCTGCAGATTCTGGAAATCCAGGGTAATACACACAAAGTGCTGGAGGAGCCCAGCAGGTCAGGCAGCATAAAGCTGGCATGGTAGCATATTGTAATGCTATGATAGTGTCAGCAGTCCGGGTCCGTGTATGTTTGTGGTCTTCTGCTGCTGTAGCCCATCCAATGTTGCAGCAACATACATCAAAGTTGCTGGTGAACGCAGCCGGCCAAACAGCATCTACAGGAAGAGGCGCAGTCGACGTTTCAGGCCGAGACCCTTCGTCATGTTGTAGCACATGGTTATTTGAGTTACTGTCCCCTTCCTGTCAGCTTCAACCAATCTGGCCATTCTCCTCTGACTTCTCTCATTATAAAGGCTTTTTTTTTGCCCCAGAACTGTGGCTCACTGGACTTTTTTTGTTTTTCACTCCATTCTGTTTAAACTCTTGTGACTGTTGTTTGTGAATATCCCAGGAAATCAGCAGTTTCTGAGATACTCAAACCATCCCATCTGGCACCAACCATCATTCCATGGTTAAAGTCAATTAGATCACACTTCTTTCCCATTCTGACGTTTGACCTGAACAACAACTGAACCTCTTGACCATGTCTGCATGCTTTTATGCTTTGAGTTGCTGCCACATGATTTGCTAATTAGATATTTGCATTAATGAGCAGGTATACAGGAGTGCCTGATAAAGTGGCTACTGAGTGTGTGTTTTAATAATGTTTCTTTTTGTTACCAGCATATTGTTGTTCACAATGTGAAGACTGCATATCTTCCTTCTGCTGTAGAGGACCCCCTGCATACTGCTGCTCGTACTATGCCTACATTGGAAGTGCCCTTTCGTAAGTGTGACCAGCTCATAAAGATGATCAAAGGATAACATTGGGATTTCTTAAACACAAGGGAATCTACAGATGCTGGAAATCCAGAGCAACACGCACGAAATGCTGGAGGAACTCAGCAAGTCAGGCAGCATCTACGGAGGGGAATAAACAGTCGACATTTCGGACTGAGACCCTTCATCAGGACTGGAGGGGAAGGGGACAGAAACCAAAATAAGAAGGTGGAGAGGGGCAAGGGGAGAAGGGGTACAAACTGGCAGCTGATAGGTGAGAGGGAAGGTAGGTGGGAGGGGGAGGGGTGCTGATGTGAGAAGCTGGGAGGGGATAGGTTCTCAAGGAAAGGGGCTGAAGAAGAGGAGACTGATAGGACAGTGGATTGCGGAGGGAAGGTTGGAAGGAGGAGAAGCAGAGGCCTGATGTTAGGCAGGTGAAAAGAAGAGAAAGGGAAAGAGAGTAAGCAGAATGGGAGTGGAAAAAGAGAGGAGGGTCTGGAAAAACATTACCGGAAGTTGGAGAAGTCGACGTTCGTGCCATACTCAGACAGAACATGAGGTGTTGCTCATCCAGCCTGAGAATAGCCTCATCGTGGCAGTAGAGGCCGTGGGCATACATGTCAGAATGAGAACGGGAAGTCAAATTGAAATGGGTGACCACCAGGAGATCCTGCTTTTTTGCAGCAGACAGAGCGAACGTGCTCGACAAAGCGGGTCCTCCAGTCTGTGTCAGGTCTCACTGATGTAGAGGAGCACCAAATAAAATAGGTTAAATTGTTTCTCTGGCTTCTGTGTCCCCTTTCCTTTCCAGTCCTGATGAAGGTCTCAGCCTGAAATGGTGATTGTTTATCCTCTCTATTGATGCTGCCCGACATGCTGAGTTCCAACAGCGTTCTGTGCGGGCTTCTCACTGGGATTTGCCCTGTGGCTTTATGTGACTGCCATGTGTAACTAACATGCTGATATGAACAACAGTTGTTAATGTAGATGCTGGAATCAGAAGCAAATTGTTCAGCCCTCAAACCCTCCAGTAGTTTATTATTTTGCCTTGTCAAAATGCTGATTTATTATCCTCTGCTTTCATTTGAGTTCTAATGACTCTGAATCCAGTTCTTTTACTTTGATTTGTTTTTTAAGTACAAGTTACTTTCTTACCGCCGATTATGCTGCTGGCGTTTAGGGCAGCAATGAAGATTCTCCATCTCCGGTGGTGACCAGACCTTCCTTCAACATGTCGGCAGCTTCGTCTCAGTTTTCACTATTGTCCAACATGCAAGTCCTATGTGAATACTCAGGAATACTGCTGGACTCACATGTAGAAGAATTCTTCATTGCTGTTCTGTAATAATATTTTTTTGACCAGTCAGGGTTGTTAGCCCTTAGCTGAGCGCCCCCCCCCCCAAACCTGAAGGACCGATGGACCATTCATAGGTTGGCCTCTACCCTTTGACCTGTTTGGCATGGGTGACCCTACCAAGAGCCAAAGCATAGAGCCCTGATTCTAGCCAGCGTGGCTCTCCAGGTCGTTGAGGCACACAAGCCCCCAAACCCTACAGCAGGGCTGCGGTCCTCTTGGAGAAAAGTACAGGTTGAGTATCCCTTAAGCAAAATACACGATCAAGATCTTAATTTTTTTACTTTATGCAGTGTTTTTTTTTAATTTTTCATTAACTTCTGTTTATTACATATGTGAGGTCACTTCTCAGAACGGTCTGTGACCTGTGCATGACCCAGAAACCTGTGAAATTTACCATTTTTGACGTCATGTCCGTGCTCAGAAAAACTTTAGACTTTGGAAGATTTTGGAATTTCATATCTGGTGTGCTCAACCTATCCTAATGAAATCACATGATATCAGTGATAGTGATAAGCAGAAGCAAAAATCTATTCAGATTGATTGGTACACATTTGGTTCTTATGAGAATGCTTGGGTACTAATTTGAGCAATCTGCAGCTGTAGTTGGTGATAAAGTGTCTGCTGTTGGAGAATAGAAGCACCAAGCCGAGTTGTGTGGGATTATTTATAATGTTTCCTTGGTGGTCCTTCAAGAGGACCACAAACTTGTGATTTAGAGGCTTGTGTGTCTCAATGACCCGGAGAGCTGCAGTATGTTGGCTGGAGTCGGGGCTTTCTACTTTGTCTCTTGGTAGAGTCACCCATGCCAAACAAGTCAAAGGGTAGAGGCCAGACTAAGGGTGGTCCACCAGTGCTCCAGGTTCGGGGATTCAGCTCAGGCCTAACAATCCTGACTGATAAAACTAAGTTGTAATGGAAACAGCAATGAAAAATCCTAAGCGAGATACACAAAATGCTGGAGGAACTCTGCAGGTCAGGCAGCATATAATAGAAGGATCCTTCTACATCTGTGTGCAACAGTATTCCAGTCTTCAACTGGGACTTGCATGACTGGCAGTAGTGAAAACTGAGGGCAAGCTACTGGCACGATGAAGGAAGCCCTGAACACCACCAGAGATGGAGGAGATTCATTGGTGCCTTGAATGGCAGTGGCGTAACAGGCAAGTGGAATATGACCATGCTTTTATATTAATACAGTGATGCTGGTGGGTATTTTATTTTCTGCAGATTTTCTTAAAATGCAATGTGTTCCTTTAATTACATTATACAATCAAGTAATTCAGTTGATTGATAAGTTAGGCTTGTTGAATTAGTCAATGGTGTCTTGTTAACACTTGACCATTAAGATGCCCCAGATTGGGGGTAGCTATTCTCTGGAGAGAGTGCAGGAGTTTTGGAGGGGGAAGGGGAAATGGAAGGGGAAGGGGTGAGGGAAAGGAAAATGGAAATGCTCACAGACCCCATTTAGAAGGATAGGTACTGCTGTCGGAAAATCCTCATGCAGACTTTGGTCTCACGGAGAACGTACAGATAACATTTAATTAAGACCATAAGATATAGGAGAAGACTTAGGCTGTTGGAACCATCCAGTCTTCTCTGCCATTTCATCATGGTTGATCTATTTTCCCTCTCAGCCCCAATCTCCTGCCTTCTCCCCATATCCCATCATGCCCTGACCAATCAACAGTCTATCAACCTCTGCCTTAGATACTGTGTACATAAAGACTTGGCTTTCACAGTGTGGCAACAATTACTAGTTACCACGCCGCCTTGGAGAATGTGCGACACCTTGGCCTTTGATGTTGCTTGGGTATTTATTTATTCATGTTTTGCTTGGCCTGCGTTTTTAGGCAAAACTGTTTAGTACTGTAAGTAAACAAAGTAAAGCAAACAAGCTTCGACAATTATGTGCACACTATGGGCTAATATATGTATAATGGGCTCTTTTCTTAATTGTGTTTGCTATCGTTTAAAATATTGTGTCAATACAATTTTAGTCTAAGCTTGTACTGGTGTGAGCTAAATTATTATTTGCTGGCAACGTTAAACTTGCATCGGTGTGACAGTGTTCTTGCACATAATGACCTCAATTTCCCTTAAATGAACATTCAAACTTTTATGTTTGTCTTTACCCAAATCATATTTGCCCTAGATGTGCTTATTTATTGGAAATGGTCTTCTCATCATTATTCCCCGCGCATTGATGAGTTATGTTGCTGTTAGGTTGTATTCACTGTGATAGCTAACTCATTACGAGTTTATGGTGAGAGGGTTACATAAGTAAATTTTCTTGGTGGTTGGTCTGCCGACAACCAAAAGTTGGCAACCAGCATCTGGAATCTATGGTAGGAATAATGGTGATGCTATTAATGTCTCAACCGTATAACTGATAACAATTCCTAGTATTACCCAAAGTGCAGTTAAACATGGGTCTGGTAGACACTGCAGCCTCGTCTCTTCAGGGATTACAATTGCAGATTCTAGTGTGGTCAGAAGAAATCAGTGAACTGATGAGGCTTTCAAATCCTTTTCTGTAAACAAACCCATAAAGTGTCGAGCACTTTCACTCCGTCAGCAACAGACCGGATTTGCTGGTGGCCAACAATTTTAATTACAATCCTCAGTCTCATTCTGACATGTTGATCCATGGCTTCCCCTTCTGCCATGATAGAAGGGGAGCAACATCTCATATTCCGTCTGGCTGGCCTCCAACTTGTCAGCACAAACATAAACTTCTCTAACTTCAGGTAATTTCTTCCCCACCCTCCCCATTCTCCCATTCTGGTTAAACTCTCTCCCCTTCTCTTCTACTCGCCTCCCTCTGGCGTCCCTCTTCCCTCCCATTCGCTCAAGGTCATTTCTCCTCTCCTATCAGATTCCTTTCTATCTAGCCCATTATCTTTTCCACTTAACACCAGCCAGCTTCTCACTTCCACCCCCTCTCCCCTCACCAGGTCTCATCTATCGCCTGTCAGCCAGAAATGTTGACTCATTATTCTCTACCATAGGTGCTGCCTGACCTGCAGAGTTTCTCCAGCATTTTGTGTCTGTTACACTTTGCTGAATGAGTTTTCACTGAGTTATTCTACAGCACAATAAACCATAAATACTGCCTAATAATCCATCTGAATTTGATCATATAATATGGTGATTTATTCCCAGATTATAATTTCAAAATTCCCTGGTTTTTAAGTCAAAAATTCCTTTTACTTCATTTTTTATGAATCTTCACTCTATCTCCTCCTTCACTGTCAGTGGTGGGTGGTATCACTTTCAATACTTGCTGTAAACTCCAATCTGTTCTACAAAGTGGGATAAAGTTGGAGTCGTGTGTTCTTCCGAGTGCTACTACCTCATGGCTATGGTAAATGACGTCATGGTAATGTAGCCCTTAGTGTGAGGCTACTACAGCTCGGGCGACGGAGCTCAGAGTTCAATTCTGGCATCCTCTGTAAGGAGATTGTACATCCTTCCTGTGAGCACATGGGTTTTCCCCTGGTGCTCCAATTTCCTCCCACAGTCCAAAGACATAATGGTTGGTAGGGTTGTTGTTCACTGTAAATTCTCCCGTGATTAGGCAATGTTTAGATGAGTTGGTGGCTGGGTGGCGTCGCTCGATGGACTGGAAGGGCCTGTTCCCTGTCCTATCTCTGAAAGAATAAACAAAAAAATAATCTTCCGTTGCACGCATGTTAAACGCAGTATTCTCTTTGTGATCTTCGGTACTTGTTTTTCTGAGTAACTGCTTCTGTGCATGAGGCACAGATGTGAAATCATCCTCTGATTCCATGGTGTCATATTAGAGGGATTGTGTTGTCATTCGAATAAGTAATTTGGTGTATTAGTGTAGTTTTGCACATTTCGGTATCTGTACATAAGATCATAAAACATTCAGGCAATTCAGTATACCCTGCTAAATTTTTTCCCCTTTCAACCCCTTGCTCTTGTCTTTTCCCCTAACCTTTGAAGCCTATACAAATCGAGGACCTTTAAATATACGTACCCAGTGACTTGGCCTCTACAGCCATTTGTGGCAATAAATTCCATAGATTCTTCAGCCTCTGGTTAAATAAATTCCTCATCATCTCTGTTCTAAAGGGATTTCCTATATGATTGAGAAGGTTAAGCCATCATAAAAGCCAAAGATAGTGCATATAAAAGGCAAGTAATAGTGGGAAGTTAAAGAATTGGGAAGCTTTTTAAAAACCAACAGAAGGCAGCTCAAAATCATTAAGAAGAAACATGAAAGTAAGCAAGCCAATAATACTAAAGAGGATACCAAAAGGTTCTTCAGATACATAAAGTATAAAAGAAATGTGAGAGTGAATGTTGGACTGTTGGAAAATGATGCTGGCGAGGTAGTAATGGGGACAACAAAATGGCGGATGAACAGATTAAGTATATTGCATCAGTCTTCACTGTGGAAGACACTAGCAGTATCGTGGCAGTCCCAGGTGTCAGGGGTCATGAAGTGTGTGGAGTTGCCATTGCTAGAGAGAAGGTTCTTGGGAAACTGAAAAGTCTGAACATAGGTAAGTCACCTGGACCAGATGGTGTACACCCCAGAGTTCTGAAAGAGGTGGCTGAAGAGATCGTGGAGGCATTAGTAATGATCTTTCAAGAATCACTCAATTCTAGAATGGATCCAGAAGGCTGGAAAATTGCAAATGTCACTCCACTCTTCAAGAAGGGAGAGAGGCAGAAGGAAGGAAACTATAGGCCAGTTAGTCTGACCTCGGTGGTTGGGAAGATGTTGAAGTCGATTTTTAAGGATGAGGTCTCAGGGTACTTGGAGGCACATGATAAAATAGGCCGTAGTCAACATGGGAAAATCCTCAAGGGAAAGTCTTTCCTAATAACCTGTTGGAATTTTTTGAAGAAATAACAAGCAGGATAGGCAAAGGAGAATCGGTTGATGTTAACAAGGTGCCATACATGAGGCTGCTTAAAAAGCTACGAGCTCATGGATAAAGCAGTGGCTGATTGGTTGGAGGCAAAGAGTGGGAATAAAAGGAGTCTTTTCTAGTTGGCTGCTGGTGATTAGTGATGTTCCACAGGGGTCTGTGTTGGGACCGATTCTTTTCACATTATATGTCAATGATTTGGATGATGGAATTGATGGCTTTGTTGCAGACTTTGCAAACGATATGAAGATGGGTGGAAGAGCAGGAAGTTTTGAGAAAGTAGAGAGGCTACAGAAGGACTTAGACAGATTAGGAGAATAGGCAAAGAAGAGGCAGATGGAATACAGTGTGGGGAAGTGTATGGTCATGCACTTTGGTAGAAGAAATAAAAAGATTGACTATTTTCTAAATGGAGAGAAAATACAAAAAACTGAGGTACAAAGGGACTTGGGATTTCTTGCGCAGGATTCCCTGAAGGTTAATTTGCAGGCTGATTCTGATATGAGGAAGGCAAATACAATGTTAGCATTCATTTCAAGAGGACTACAATATAAAAGCAAGGATGTAATGTTGATCCTTTATAAAGCACTGGTGAGGATTCAACTGGAGTATTGTGAGCAGTCTTGGGCACCTTAGAAAGGATCTGCTAAAACAAGAGGGATCAAAGGAGGTTCATGAAAATGATTCCACGATTGAATGGATTGTCATATGAAAGTGTCTGATGGCACATGGCCTGTATTTACTAGAATTCAGAAGAATGAGGGTGAAAGGCCTTGATAGAGTGGATGTGGAGAGGACGTTTCCTGTGGTGGGAGAGTCTAAGACCAGAGGACACAACTTCAGAAAAGAGAGGCGTACTTTTAAGACAGAGATGGGGAAGAAACTCTTTAGCCAGGGAGTGGTGAATCTGTGGAATTCTTTGCCACAAGCAGCTGTGGAGGCTAAGTCACTATGTATATTTAAGGCAGAGGTTGACAGATTCTTGATTGGTCAGGGCATGAAGGGGTATGAGGAGAAGGCAGGAGATTGGGGCTGAGAGAAAAAATAGATCATCCATGATATGGTGGAGCAAACATGATGAGCCAAATGACCTAATTCTGCTCCTATATCCTATGGTCTTATTGCTCTTGTATTCTGAGTCTGTGCCCTCTGGTCCTAGACTCCTCCGCTTTCAGTCACATCCTCTCGACGTCCACGCTAGGCATTTATGAATTAATGTATGATATCTGTTTGAGCTGCTTGGGCTTGAGTATATTTATTTGATTACTGTGCAAGTGAATCATGATGTGATTAAGTTGTTATAAGTCTGAGTGATTCTGGTTTGTACTTTAAGCAATTATTTAAGTGAGAAGTCCTTGCGTGATGAATTTGCATGATGCCACTGAGTAATTTGTTGATTGATCTGAGGTTTTCAGATTCAGTTTTATTTATCTATCACATGTAGATTGAAACATACAGTGAATGCGATGTTCATGTTAACAACCAATACACCTAGGGATGTGTTGGGGGTAGCATCACTGTCGTATGTCGTGAAATTTATTGTCATACCGTAGCAGTACATTGCAATACGTAATAAAACTAAGTTATGGTAAGGTGTGTGTGTGTGGTTAAATTAAATCAGTAGGGCAAAAAGAGAAAAAAATAGAAGTGAGTTAGTGTTCATGGTTCAATGTCCATTCAGAAACCTGATGGCAGAGGGGTAGAAGCTATTCCTGAGTCGACTTCCAGGCTTCCAACTGACCTTTATTGCAAATTGAATTGGCTCTGTTCTTGGTGAGTGTTTGAATATTGCATGAAAAGTTGAATATTTGGTGGGCTGTTTGGCTATTCACTTGATGCTTTTTGTGTGGCTGGTATCATAGCCAGCTTTATGCATGAACAAATATGCACTCATTGGCTACTTCATTAGATAACCCCTGTACCTAATAAAGTGGCCACTGAGGGTACATTGAATATTTGTGCCTCTAGTGTGATATTTGATTGTTTATGTAACAGTGTGACAGGGTGTTTGATGACTTCATGTGTCCATTCACCAAAGATAAAGACTGTTTACTAAGCGAGTGGTAGGTGTGTACAGCAGCGGTCCCCAACCACCGGGCCGCAAAGCATGTGCTACCGGGCCGCGAGGAAACGATATGAGTCAGCTGCACCTTTCCTCATTCCCTGTCACGCATTGTTAAACTTGAACATAGGGTTTCCAACTGTCCAGTATTTGCCGGGACATCCCGTATATCGGGCTAAATTGGTTTGTCCCATACGGGACCACCCTTGTCCCGTATTTCCCCCACTAAGGTAGAACGTTCCTATGAAACCTTTTGTGCCAAAATGGCGTAAAGCAAAGAAGCAATTATCATTAATTTATATGGGAAAATTTTTTGAGCGTTCCCAGACCCAAAAAATAACCTACCAAATCATACCAAATAACACATAAGGCCGAAGATAACACTAACATATAGTAAAAGCAGGAAGGATACACAGCCTATATAAAATAGAAATAATGTATGTACAGTGTAGTCGGGAAGATGAAGGCAAAGCGGATTTATGGGGGGGAGGGGGAATCGGCACGTACGCGCTTGCGCACACAGGTACCCGCGCAAGGCTTCATGGTCATGGTAGTCTTTCTGGGGTAAAGTGTCCCAGGATTTGACTGCTACTTTTGTCCCTTATTTGGGAGTGAGAAAGTTGGCAACCCTAACTGTAAAAAACATGTTGAGGTGAGTTTAACCCTACTTGAACACTACCACCCACCCCCCCACCACCCCAGTCGGCCGGTCCGCAAGAATATTGTCAATACTAAACCGGTCCGCAGTGCGAAAAAGGTTGGGGACCCCTGATGTACAGGACATCTGAGAGCTGTTATAGAGTCATAGAAAAGTACAGCACAGAAACAAGCCCTTCAGCCCGTCTAGTCCATGCTGAACCATTTAGACTTCCTACTTCCATTGGCCTGCACTGAGGCTGTAAACCTCCATGCCCCTACCATCCCCGTACCTACCCAAACTTACCTTAAATGTTGAAAAAAGAATCAGAATGTGTTTCCTTATGAATAACTTGTGTATATGGCATGAAATTGGTTCAATGTAAATTTGTTGTTGAAGTACACATATGTCATCGCATACAACTGTGAAATTCATTTTCTTGTGGGCAATTACAGTAAATACAAGAAACACAACAGAATTAATGAAAGACTGCACCCAACAGATGGATAACAACTAATGTGCAAAATAGAATAACTAACTGTGTACAAATACAAAAAGAAAGAATAAAATATTAATAATAAATAAGTAGGCAATAATTATCAAGAACTTGAGATGAAGAGTCCTTGAAAGGGAGTCCATAGGTTGTGGGAACAGTTCAGTGAATGTGGCTATAAGTAACCGTTCTCGAACCTGGTGACCCTAAAAATTGGTTGTTTTGCGGCAGCAGTACAGCGCAGAGATTTTAAAAATGACAATAAATTACAAGATAATGCAAACCAGAAGGAATAACAAGGTAGTGTTCATACTGTAGGTCCATGGACTGTTTAGAAATCTGGCAGGGGGGAGAAGATGTTCCTAAATCAGAGTGTGGACCTGGCTATTTTGTGCTTGCATTCTGTTTTGAGAAGCTTGTATTTAAGTAGTGCCTGTTTAATTGACCGTGTGTTTGAGAGGCCAGATGTATGACAGGCCATCTGTTTGATTAGCTGTGTTTGGATGGCTGGGCATATTAGCTGCATTCCTTAGAGGTTATGTGTTTGGCTGGGTGTCATTGTGGCTGTGCACTGCTGTACTGATATGTTTCAACAAATAGTGTGCGACTGTGATTGTGCAGATGTGGGCTGATGTGATTTAGTGAATGGATCACTGGAATAGACAATGTTTGCAGACCGTAGATGTGAATGGTTATCTTTGCTTTAAATTGTTTCTGCAAAAGTTCCGGTTATGAATGTCCGTGAATACCGTACAATAGGAAAAAAACAGCAGACATCATTGGCATCCCACCCAGTGTTGCTCTTGAAATTTTTGCCCAAAACTGAGTAGTTCAAAGTAAATTTATTGTCAAAGTACATACAGTATAGGTCACCCTGAGATTCATTTCCATGCAGACATTCAGAGCAGAACAGAGAAGTACAATAGAATCATTGAAAAACTACACACAAAGACTGATAAGCAACCAATGTGCAAAAGAAAACAAACTGTGCATAGACAGATAAATAGATAAAGAGAACAATGCATTACATTGGCTATTCATTTTATGCTTGTTTACAAGATATAAGCATGTCCAAAAACTAGTCCGTTTATATTTGCGTAAAACTCTCAGTAGTTCAGAAAAAAATAATTACCTAAATTGCTTTGACATACTTCCAAGAGGTATGGTAATTCTGCGTCAAAGCAAGGTATGGTAGGGTAGCGGTTAGCACAATTGCTTTACAGCACCAGCGATTTCCCCAGTCAGTGTTCAATTCCCACTGCTGTCTGTAAGGAGTTTGCACGTTCCTGTGTCTGTGTGCATTCGCTCTGGGTGCCCTGGTTTCCTCCCACATTCCTGAGGTTGATAGATTCTTGAATAGTCAGGGCAGAAGGCAGGAGACTGGGGCCGAGACAGAAAATAGATCAGCCATGATGAAATGGCAGAACAGATTCAATGGGCCAAATGGCCTCATTGAGTTCCTATATCTTATGGTCTTGTGTAGTTTCGGATCGGGCTCAGTTAGGGGGTGCCAGAAGTGTGACGACACTTGCCCAGCACAGTCCCCACTGATTTGATGACACATTATATGTGACAAATAAAGCTAGTCCTTAAAATATTTTAAAGATTTGATAATCTTTGAAAATAGTTTTGACAGTTTTCAGAGATATGGTAACACTGCACAGACTATCAGATGCCCTGCCAGGGGTAGTGGTGGAGGCAGATACACTGGGGCATTTAGGAAACTCTTAGATAAACACATGGACCATAGAAAAATGGAGAGTTACAGTATGTAGGAATTAAGCATTAGTTTGATTTTAGAGTAGATTAAAAGTTCAACACACCATTGTTAGCCGAAGGGCTTGTACTGTACTGTTCTATGTCCAAAAAGCACAATATCTTTTTCAAAGCCACGTGTATATGCTTTATGAGTAGAAATCATAACTTAATTAACGTTGTGTAACATATTTAATATTTTGTTTACAATTGATGGGGAATTCAGCCTTTCAAATGGACCATGTTATCCATTTAACTTGCAGACTCTAACATCATATTGACAGATCTGGAGTTTCTCAGCTTGTACATGAGCACAGCAGGTTTGAAGGTTTGCGATGATTAACCACAGGCCCAACTTGAATTTTACTCCTGGGTAGCTTCTGAGAGAGGGTAAGTGATGAACACCTTAGGGTCACAGCGTAAAAGATAAAGTCGAAGATAGATTCCATTCTTGCACACAATTCATCATCGGATGTTAATGAGGTCTCTTTCCTACGCAGCCAGGCAGCCTGGAATTCTACAGAAGAGAAATCTCCACTGCAAAAGATAACACAACATTGTTGTCACTTTTTTTAATCACCTCGACATCACCACCAACAAATACAAGAGCGAGTTCTGCAGATGCTGGAAATCGTCAGCAATACTCTTTTCAGGCAGGAGGTACAGAAGCCCCACCCCCCCCCACCGCCCCAACCAGATTCAGGAACAGTTCAGCATGTCACCTAAAACTTTGACAAACTTCTATAGATGCATAGTAGTGAGTCTCCTGACTGGTTGCATCATGGTCTTATATGGAAACACCAATGCCCAAGAATGGAAAAACCTACAAAAAGTGGTGGATAAACCCCAGGACTAACTGAAGGAAGAATTAGTAAGAGGTTTGAAAGGGGGAGGGGGAGATGCGAAATGATAGGAGAAGACAGGATGGGGAGGGATGGAGCCAAGAGCCGGACAGGTGATTGGCAAAAGGGATATGAGAGGATCACGGGACAGGAGGCCTAGGGAGAAAGAAAGGGGGGGGAAGCCCAGAGGATGGGCAAGGGGTATAGTGAGGGGCGCAGAGGGAGAAAAAAGAGAGAGAGAAAGAATGTGTGTATATAAATAAATAACGGATGGGGTACGAGGGGGAGGCGGAGCACCAGTGGAAGCCAGAGAAGTCAATGTTCATGCCATCAGGTTGGAGGCTACCCAGACGGAATATAAGGTGTCAATGCTCACGCCATCAGGCCAGTCTGTCAAAGGAAAAGCCCTCCTCATCATTGTGCACACTTATATAGAACGCTGCTACAAGAAAGCAGCAGACATCGTCAAGGACCCCACCATCCAGGCCATGCTGTCTTCTTGCTGAAGGTACAGGAGCCTTGGATCCCACGCCACCAGGTTCAGGAACAGTTATTACCCTACAACCGTCAGGCTCCTGAACCAGCCTGGATAACTTCATTCACCACAACAATAAACTGATTCCGCAACTTACAGACTCACTTTCAAGAACTACAGCTCGTGTTCTCAGTATTACCTATATTGTTTTATTTAGAGATACAGAACATTAACAGGCTCTTCCAGCCAAACAAGCTCATGCCACCCAGTTATACCCTTGCGAACAACTAACCTACCAGCTCCTAAGTCTTTAAAATGAGGGAGGAAATCTACACAGATATGGGAAGAATGTACAAACACTGTACAGACAGCAGCAGGAATTGAATCCAGGTTGCTAGCACTGTTAATAGCATTACACTAACTGCTACGCTATGATGACATCCAATTTGCTCAATTTGTCTTTTGCACATTGATTATTTGTCAGTCTTTGTTTATGTAGTTTTTCATAAATTCTCTTGTATTTCTTTATTTTCTGCTGAATGCCTGCAAGAAAATGAATCTCGAGGGAGTATACAGTACTTTGATAATAAATACTACTTTTCAATTTTGACTTTTGAAATGCTGGAGGAGCTCAGCAAGTCACACAGCGTAAATGGAGGGAAATACATGGGGTCTCGGCCCAAATTGTTGACTGTTCATTCCGCTCCACAGATGCTGCCTGGCCTGGTGAGTCCCTCCAGGATATTGTGGGTATAACAAATGTAAGGTCCTGAGGGTGTTTGACAAGGTAGATGATGACAGGATGTTTGCAGGGTATCGAGAACAAAGAAGTTTAGTTTCAGGACAGAGAGATGCTCATTTAAGGTTGAGAGGAGAAGGAATTTCTTTTCTCGGAAGACTGGGTTTTTGGAATTCTCTACTCCTGAGACTCCGAGGCTGAGTCTTTGTGTGATCAGGGCTGAGAGGGACGGATACTGGGACTGTTGAGGTATCAAGTGGTGGAAATGTCAAATATTAGAGGGTATTGTGAAAGGGGAGAGTTGAAAGGAGATTTGTGAGGCAGGTTTTTTTTTTACACAGAGTGGTAAGTGTCTAGAACACCTTCCAGAGGGAACAAGAGAAAATCTGATGCTGGAAATCCGAGCAATACATACAAAATGCTGGAGGAACTCGGGCAGCATCTATGGGGAAAAAAAGTACGGTTGACATTTGGGGCCAAAACCCTTTGGCAGGACTGGAGAAAAAAAACCGGAGGAGTAGATCTGAATGACGGGGGGAGAGAAACACAAGGTGATAGGTGAAACCGAGGGGGTGGGGGGTGATGAAATAAAGAGCTGGGAAGTTGATTGGTGAAAGCCATTAGAAAGCCATGGAAGAAAGCAGAGGGGGTGGAGCACTAGAGGGAGGTGATGGGTGGGCAAGCAGATAAGGTGAGAGAGGGAAAAGGGGATGGGAGCGAGATATACCAGCTGGTTGAGTGGTGTCACAGTAATAACCTTGCACTCAGTGTCAGTAAGATGAAAGACTTGGGATGATTGTGGACTTCAGGAAGGGTAAGAAGGATGAACCAATCCTCATAGGAGGGTCAGAAGTAGCAGTTTCAAGTTCCTGCGTGTCAAGATCTCTGAGGTTCTAACCTGGTTCCAACATATCAATGCAGTTATAAAGAAGACAAACATCGGCTATATTTCATTAGGAGTTTGAAGAAATTTGGTTTGTCAACTAAAACACTCAAACTTCTATATATGTACTGTAGAGAGAGAGGATTCTAACAGGCTGCTTATGGGTCGGGTTGTTGGGGGAGGCTACTGCACAGGATTGAAAGAAGCTACAGAAAGTTGTATAAATAGTCAGCTCCATCTTGGGAACCAGCCTCCGTAGTACCCAAGACATCTTTGAGGAGCGGTGCCTCAGAAGGGCCTTGTCCATTATTAAGAAATCCCATCACCCAGGCATGCCGTCTTCTCGTTGTTACCTTCAGGTAAGAGGTACAGAAGCCTGAGGACACACGCAATTCAGTAATAGCTTCTTCGCTCTGCCATCCGATTTCTGAATGGACATTGAACCCGCGAACACTATCTCATTTTTTAAATATATTCAAACACATTGGTGTTTCCAAGGCAACTGATCCTAGACCCTATAGCAAGGAAGTAGGCCCTATGGCCCAACTCACTCCTGCTGTCCAATAAATTACATCAATCAGATTCATTTCCTGATGCAGCTGCAAGCACTTACCAATCAAGTTTCTGAAGTTTTCTGTCCGTATTTCTAGAACATTGAACATTACAGCACAGTACAGGTCCTTCGGCCCACAATATTGTGCTGACCTGGTAACGTACTCTGAAATCAATCTAACCCTTCCCTCCCATTCAGCCTTCCATTTTTCTTTCCTCCATGTACCTGTCTAAGAGTTTCTTAAATGCCCCTAATGTATCTGCTTCTACCGCTATGCCTAGCAGAGCATTCCACGCACTCACCTCTCTCTGCGTAAAGAACCTGCCTCTGACATCCCCCCCCATACTTTCCTCTAATCACCTTAAAGTTATGCCCCAGGGTATTATCCATTTCTGCGCTGGGAAAAAGTCTCTGACTGTCCACTCTATCTATGATCCTTCTCATCTTATACACCTCTCTCAAGCTGCCTCCTCCTCCAACTGTCTTCATAGACACTCTCTCTAATCCAGGTAAATCTCCTCTGCACCCTCTCTAAAGCTTTCAAAGTTCAAAGTAAAATTTATTGTCAGAGTACATACATGTCACCACATACAACCCTGAGATTCTTTTTCTGCAGGCATACTTTGCAAATCTATTAAACTCTAGACATCTGGAACTGTTAACTGTAAGCAAACTGTGCAAATGCAGATATAAATAAATAGCAGTAAATAATGAGCGTGAAACAACAAAGTTAAAGTGTCCTTAAATGGGTGTAGCTATCTCCTTTTGTTCAAGAGCCTGCTGGCTGAGGGGTAGTAACTGTTCTTGAACTTGGTGGTGAGAGCCGTGAGGCACCTGTACCTTCTACCTGATGGCAGCAGCGAGAAAAGAGCATGGCCTGGATGGTGAGGATCTTTGAAGATGGCGGCTGCTTTTTTTATGGCATCGTTCCATGTAGATGTACTGAATGATTCAGAAGGTTTTATCAGTAATGTACTGGATTGAATCTACTGCCTTTTGTAGGATTTTCCACTTTGAAGTGAACAGGACACAATATGTGGTCTTATGGGGTGGTATATTGCTACAATAATAATTGAGGGGCTTCCTCACCCAACCTGGCCCCTCCCTCTCCAGCAACACAGCCTCAGAGTAGAGAGGAGTCCTTTTTAGAACTGAGATGAGCAGGAACTTCTTTAGCCAGAGAGTGGTGAATTTGTGGAATTCGTTGCCACAGGCAGCTGTGGCAGCCAACCCACCCAGCCAACATACTTTTCATCCCTCTTCCCTCCGGGAGAAGGCTCAGGAGCTTGAAGACTCGTACAGCCAGATTTGGGAACAGCTTCTTTCCAACTGTGATAAGACTGCTGAACAGATCCTGACCCGGATCTGGGCCGTACCCTCCAAATATCCAGACCTGCCTCTTAGTTTTTTTGCACTACCTTACGCCCCATTTTTCTATTTTCTATTTATGATTTATAATATAAATCTTTAATATTTACTATCGATTTGTAATCCAGGGAACAGGAGGCGCAGTATCAAATATCACTGTGATGATTGTACTTTCTAGTATCAGTTATTTGGTGACAATAAAGTATAAAGTAATCAGAGGTTGATAGATTCTTGATTGGTAAGGGCATGATGGGATATGGGGAGAAGGCAGGAGACTGGGACTGAGAGGGAAAATGAATCAGTCAGGATGAAATGGTGGAGCAGACTTGATGGGCCAAATGACCTTGTACTGCTCCTATACCTTATGGACTCATGATTTAACCAGAGTTTTATAGAGCTGCAACATTACTTCATGGACCTTGAATGGTAACACCGCTCCAACCATCTATTTTATGGTGACAAATAGACAGGTTTGTTATTTGTAGTCATGGAAACAGTACACAAAGCTTCCACTGAATAGGGAGCTCAAACTCAGGACAAAACCCATAGGATGAATAGCTTTTTAATTCCCTCCTTCTCTCATGTTCTACTAATTAAATCTGAACTTTATTGTCCATCCTGTAAGAAAGGTTACTCATACTGGCCAATGTTTAAAAGTACTCTGCTCTGGGGTGGGGGTTGTAATAATAATGTGTTATTTCCACTCTTATTTGAATATCCGCTCTCTCACTGAGTTTATCAGGACGCAGTACAGTGTTACATGCTTCCTCCTCTGCCCTCTGCAATTTTACTTACTTCCAAGTTGGTATCGAAAATCCTTCTTAACTGTTACTGTCCAACCATGGAGTGTCTTGCACCAAGGTAAAGTGGAAACAGTCTGTCTCTGGAATCGATAATGAGCTTTGTCGGTTACCTGTCACTGGAATGGAATGGCGGTGAGTATTAATAAGAAACTAACACTCAGTGGACACATTATTGGGTATCTCCTGTGCTTAATAAAGTGGCCATTGAGTGTATGTTTGTGATCTTCTGCTGTTGTAGCCCATCCACTACAAGGTTCGACGTGTTGTGTATTCAGAGATGCGCTCCTACACACCACTGTTGAAATATGTGGTTATTTTGAGTTCTTGGACTCACTTTACACCACACGCTGTCGGAGCAGTGCTGCCAGGATAATCGAGGTCACGACCCACCCAGCCAACACACTTTTCGTCCCTCTTCCCTCTGGGAGAAAGCTTAGGATCCTGAAGACTTGTACGGCCAGATTTGGGAACAGCTTCTTTCCAACTGTGATAAGACTGCTGAACGGATCCTGACCCGGATCTGGGCCGTACCCTCCAAATATCCGGACCTGCTTCTCGGGTTTTTTGCACTACCTTACTTTCCATTTTCTATTTTCTATTTATGATTTATAATTTAAATTTTTAATATTTACTATTGATTTGTACTCTAGGAAGCGGGAAGCGCAGAATCAAATATCGCTGTGATGATTGTACGTTCTAGTATCAATTGTTTGGCGACAATAAAGTATAAAGTACTGTCACCTTCCTGTCAGCTTGAACCAGTCTGGCCATTCTCCTCTGACCTCTCTGATGAACAAAGGGTTTTGGCCAACAGAACTGCTGCTCACTGGAGTTTTTTTTTTGTTTTTCTCACCACTCTCTCTAAATTCTAAGGACTGTTGTACGTGAAAATCCCAGGAGATCAGAAGTTTCTGAGATACTCAAACCACCCTGTCTGGCACGAACAATCATTCCACGGTAAAGTCACTTAGGTTACAGTTCTCCCCCATTCTGATGTTTGGTCTGAACAACAACTGAACCTCTTGACCATGTCTGCATGCTTTGATGCATTGAGTTGCTGCCACATGATTGGCTAATTAGATATTTGTATTAACTAGCAGGCGTACCTGATAAAGTGGCCACTAAATGTAAGGTACACTAAATGATATTTTTTGGTTTGTACGTATACAAATGGTAATAAGTCTGAGATCAGATTCAGATTTATCACATACATACAGTGAAGTGCATTGTTTGCAATCAATGTTAACAACCAACATGACCTGAGGATATGCTGGGGGCAGTCTGCCACTGTCACCAGGTCTTCCAGCGTCAGCATAGATGCTCTTTGGTCTGCCCAAATCTTCCAGTACATTGAGATGTCCATAGAGGAATTCTGCCGACTGGCATGTTCCAGACTCTAGGAGTGCATACTGAGCAACACACTCTAGCTTGGTGCTGCCACCACAAGATGCTCATTGCTCATTGGCCCCTCAATTATTATTGTGTTATACACCACCCCAGGGTGTCAACAGAGGTTTCCCAATTGTTGACGTTGATGTTACATTTCTTCATGTTGGCTTTTAAGACAGCTTTGAATCTCTTCCGTTGTCCGCCTCTTTTACGTTTGCCTTCTTCAAGCTGGGAGTAGAAGATTTGTTTCGGCAGTTGTCCATCTTTCATCTGAACAACATGACCACTCCATTTTAGTTGAGCCGCATCTCTAAGTAAAGAGTCAACATTTTGGGCTGAGAGCCTTGGGTATTGAGATCACTTTAAATAAAAAAATGTGAGTATGTGAACATGAGGCGGTATGGGAGGGTGGGGAGGATGAGAATGTATGAAAAGGGAAGGTGAGGTTGCAGAACGGGAGTGAAAGGGAGAAGGCTCAGCTGAAACATAGAAACATAGAAAATAGGTGCAGGAGTAGGCCATTCGGCCCTTTGAGCCTGCACTGCCATTTATTATGATCATGGCTGATCATCCAACTCAGAACCCTGCACCAGCCTTCCCTCCATACCCCCTGATCCCCGTAGCCACAAGGGCCATATCTAACTCCCTCTTAAATATAGCCAATGAACTGGCCTCAACTGTTTCCTGTGGTAGAGAATTCCACAGATTCACCACTCTCTGTGTGAAGAAGTTTTTCCTAATCTCGGTCCTAAAAGGCTTCCCCTCTATCCTCAACCTGTGACCCCTTGTTCTGGACTTCCCCAACATCGGGAACAATCTTCCTGCATCTAGCCTGTCCAATCCCTTTAGGATTTTATACGTTTCAATCAGATCCCCCCTCAATTTTCTAAATTCCAACGAGTACAAGCCCAGTTCATCCAGTCTTTCTTCATATGAAAGTCCTGCCATCCCAGGAATCAATCTGGTGAACCTTCTTTGTACTCCCTCTATGGCAAAGATGTCTTTCCTCAGATTAGGGGACCAAAACTGCACACAATACTCCAGGTGTGGTCTCACCAAGGCCTTGTACAACTGCAGTAGTACCTCCCTGCTCCTGACCTCGAATCCTCTCGCTATAAATGCCAGCATACCATTCGCCTTTTTCACCGCCTGCTGTACCTGCATGCCCACTTTCAATGACTGGTGTATAATGACACCCAGGTCTCGTTGCACCTCCCCTTTTCCTAATCGGCCACCATTCAGATAATAATCTGTTTTCCTATTTTTGTCACCAAGGTGGATAACACATTTATCCACATTAAATGCATCTGCCATGAATTTGCCCACTCACCCAACCTATCCAAGTCACCCTGCATCCTCTTGGCATCCTCCTCACAGCTAACACTGCCGCCCAGCTTCGTGTCATCCACAAACTTGGAGATGCTGCATTTGATTCCCTCATCCAAGTCATTAATATATATTGTAAACAACTGGGGTCCCAGCACTGAGCCTTGCAGTACCCCACTAGTCACTGCCTGCCGTTCTGAAAAGGTCCCATTTATTCCCACTCTTTGCTTCCTGTCTGCTAACCAATTCTCTATCCACATCAATACCTTACCCCCAATACCGTGTGCTTTAAGTTGAAACATCAACTCTTTATCCTTTCCAGAAATGCTGCCTGACCTGTTGTCAGGCAAGTACAGGAGCCTGAAGGCACACACCTAGCAGTTCAGGTACAGCTTCTTCCCCTCTGCCATCGGATTTCTGAATGGACATATTTACTGTAGTTTACCATTTTTTATTATTATGTATTGCAATGTACTGTTGCCACAGAACAACAAATTTCATGACTTTGATTCTGCAGGTCAGTTCCTCCATCTCTTTGTGTGTGTTACTCTGGATTCTCGGCATCTACAAAAACTCGTGTTTTTATGAATTTCTAAATATTAAGGCAATCAAGGATTGTAAAAATATGACTGGAATGTTGAGTTGAGATGGAACGTCAGCCATGATTTTAGGGCAGGGGTCGAGGGTTTTAATGGTCGACTTCTGAACAATTATTTGATTCAGCAAGTTCACCAATTGACTGCTCAAGAAGTTCATTGCATTTGCTTGGGCCTTTGAATCTTTGATAAGGATTACCTGTTTATTATCCTATATTTTCCCAAGACCTTGTATCATCTGCAAAAGCCATTGTCCCACAATAAGTTCTGATATAAATGTTTCAGATCAAAACCCTGCAGTTTCTTTCCTAGCACAGATGCTCCTTGGCATATCAGAGTTCCTCCAGCAGATTGGGTGATGTTTCAAATTCTAGCACCCGCAGTTTCTTACGTCTCCGTGACGTAACCAGGAATGGTTACTTCAAGAGCCGGATTTTAGATGTTTCAGAAAGGACAGGGAGGGAGGCAAAAGAGGTGGGGGCGCGGCACTGTTGATCAGAGATAGTGTCACGGCTGCAGAACAGGTGGACGTCATGGAGGGATTGTCTACAAAGTCTCTGTGGGTGGAGGTTAGGAACAGGAAGGGATCAATAACTCTACTGGGTGATTTTTATAGGCTGCCCAAAAGATACAGGGATATTGAGGAGCGGATAGGGAAACAGATCCTGGAAAGGTGTAATAATAAGAGTTGTCGTGCTAGGAGGTTTTAATTTCCCAAATATCGATTGGCATCTCCCTAGAGCAAGGAGTTTAGATAGGTTGGAGTTTGTTAGGTGTGTTCAGGAAGGTTTCTTGACACAATATGTAGGTAAGCCTACAAGAGGAGAGACTGTACTTGATTTGGTATTGGGAAATGAACCTGGTCAGGTGTCAAATCTCTCAGTGGGAGAGCATTTTGGAGATAGTGATCATAATTCTATCTCCTTTACAGTAGCACTGGAGAGAGATAGGAACAGAGAAGTTAAAAAAGCATTTAATTGGAGTAAGGGGAATTATGAGGCTATCAGGCAGGAACTTGGAAGCTTAAATTGGGAACAGATGTTCTCAGGGAAAGATACGGAAGAAATGTGGCAAATGTTCAGGGGATATTTGTGTAGAGTTCTGCATAGGTACGTTCCAATGAGACAGGGAAGTTATGGTAGGATACAGGAACCGTGGTGTACAAAGGCTGTAGTAAATCTAGTCAAGAAGAAAAGAAAAGCTTACGAAAGGTTCAGAGAACTAGGTAATGTTAGAGATCTAGAAGATTATAAGGCCAACAGGAAGGAGCTTAAGGAAATTAGGAGAGCCAGAAGGGGCCATGAGAAGGCCTTGGCAGGCAGGATTAAAGAAAACCCCAAGGCATTCTACATGTACGTGAAGAGCAAGAGGATAAGACGTAAAAGAATAAGACCTATCAAGTGTGACAGTGGGAAAGAGTGTGTGGAACCGGAGGAAATAGCAAGGTACTTAATGAATACTTTACTCAGTGTTCACTATGGAAAGGGATCTTGGTGATTGTAGTGATGACTTGCAGCGGACTGAAAAGCTTGGGCATGTAGATATTAAGAAAGAGGATGTGCTGGAGCTTTTGGAAAGCATCAAGTTGGATAAGTCGCCGGGACCAGATGAGATGTACCCCAGGCTACTGTGGGAGGCAAGGGAGGAGATTGCTGAACGATGATCTTTGCATCATCAATGAGGACGGGAGAGGTTCTGGAGGATTGGAGAGTTGCAGATGTTGTTCCCTTATTCAAGAAAGGGAGTAGAGATAGCCCAGGAAATTATAGACCAGTGAGTCTTACTTCAGTTGTTGGTAAGTTGATGGAGAAGATCCTGAGAGGCAGGATTTATGAACATTTTGGAGAAGTATAATATGATTAGGAATAGTCAGCATGGCTTTGTCAAGGGCAGGTCGTGCCTTACAAGCCTGATTGAATTTTTTGAGGATGTAACTAAACACATTGATGAAGGAAGAGCAGTAGGTGTAGTGTATATGGATTTCAGCAAGGCATTTGATAAGGTATCCCATGCAAGGCTTATTGAGAAAGTAAGGAGGCATGGGATCCAAGAGGACATTGCTTTGTGGATCCAAAACTGGCTTGCCCACAGAAGGCAAAGTGTATTTGTAGACGGGTCATATTCTGCATGGAGGTCAGTCACCAGTGGGGTACCTCAGGGATCTGTTCTGGGAGCCTTACTCTTCGTGATTTTTATAAATGACCTGGATGAGGAAGTGGAGGGATGGGTTAGTAAGTCTGCTGATGACACAAAGGTTGGGGGTGTTGTGGATAGTGTGGAGGGCTGCCAGAGGTTACAGCGGGACATTGATAGGATGCAAAACTGAGCTGAGAAGTGGCAGATGGAGTTCAACCCAGATAAGTGTGAAGTGATTCATTTTGGTAGGTCAAATATGATGGCAGAATATAATATTAATGATAAGACTCTTGACAGTGTGGAGGATCAGAGGGATCTTAGGGTCCAAGTCCATAGGACACTCAAAGCAGCTGCGCAGGTTAACTCTGTACTTAAGAAGGCGTACGGTGTATTGGCCTTCATCAATCATGGAATTGAATTTAGGAGCCGAGAGGTAATGTTGCAACTATATCGGAAAATGGTCAGACCCCACTTGGAGTACTGTGCTCAGTTCTGGTCGCCTCACTACAGGAAGGATGTGGAAGCCATAGAAAGGGTGCAGAGGAGATTTACAAGATATACTGCGTCCGGTGCTCCCGATGTGGCCTTTTGTATGTTGGTGGGACCCGGCGCAGACTGGGAGACCGCTTTGCTGGGCGTCTGCGCTCTGTCCGCCAGAGGGGGCGGGATCTCCCAGTGGCCACACATTTTGATTCCACATCCCATTCCCATTCTGACATGTCTGTCCACGGCCTCCTCTGCTGTGGAGATGGAGCCACACTCAGGTTTGAGGAACAACACCTTATATTCCGTCTGGGTAGCCTCCAACCTGATGGCATGAACATTGACTTCTCTAACTTCCGCTAGGCCCCACCTCCCCCTCGTACCCCATCTGTTACTCTTTTTAATGCACACATTCTTTCTCTCGCTCTCCTTTTTCTCCCTCTGTCCCTCTGAATATACCTCTTGCCCATCCTCTGGGTCACCCCCCCCCGTCTTTCTTCCCGGACCTCCTGTCCCATGATCCTCTCGTATCCCCTTCTGCCTATCACCTGTCCAGCTCTCGGCTCCATCCCTCCCCCTCCTGTCTTCTCCTATCATTTTGCATCTCCCCCTCCCCCTCCAGCTTTCAAATCCCTTACTCACTCTTCCTTCAGTTAGTCCTGACGAAGGGTCTCGGCCTGAAACGTCGACTGTACCTCTTCCTATAGATGCTGCTTGGTCTGCTGCGTTCACCAGCAACTTTGATGTATGTTACAAGGATGTTGCCTGGATTGGGGAGCATGCCTGATGAAAACAGGTTGAGTGAACTCGGCCTTTTCTCCTTGGAGCAAAGGAGGATGAGAGGTCACCTGATAGAGGTGTACAAGATGATGAGAGGCATTGATCGTGTGGATAGTCAGAGGCTTTTTCCCAGGGCTGAAATGGCTTCCACAAGAGGACACAGGTTTAAGGCGCTTGGGAGTAGGTACAGAGGAGATGTTATGGGTAAGTTTTTTACTCTGAGAGTGGTGAGTGCGTGGAATGGGCTGCCAGCAACGGTGGTGGAGGCAGATACAATAGGGTCTTTAAGAGACTTTTGAATAGGTACATGGAGCTTAGAAAAATAGAGGGCTATGGGTAACCCTAGGTAATTTCTAAGGTAGGGACCTGTTCAGCACAACTTAGTGGGCCAAAGGGCCTGTATTGTGCTGTAGGTTTTCTATGTTTCTATGTACAGTATATGTAACTTCGACTACAGAGTTTAGCCACCAGAGGGCGCGGAGGATGGGGAATCATAGTTGTGTGGCAGGCATTGGGATTTTCAGAAATGAAATGTATTGAGATCACCTAACTTTTATTGGGATTGAGAATATGAGGCTGCACTGTAAGGAAAACGAGAATATAGCAACAGAGAGAAGATGGCAGAAGGCGAGGACTATTTCTGAAGGTGACGTATGGGCCAGTTTGGTAGTGTTGTAAGTCCTTATCATAATAATCTTCAGGCAATATCAGAGTTGCTTCAAGGGTACTTTATTATGGACTAACCAGGACTAATACAGTGTTTATATAATGCACTTTTTTCTCTTTTGTCTGAATTCGTTCCCTAAAGGAAGCATGGCTTCTTTCAAAGTTCAAGGTAAATTTATTATCAAAGTACAAATATGTCACAATATACTACCCTGAGATTCATTTTCTCACTGGCATTTAGAGGAAAATAAAGAAATACAGCAGAATATATGAAAAACCATAAATAACAAATGCTGACAAATAACTTCATTCATAAGGCCAGTGATGTGGAGATGGAACTGGACTCTCTCATGGTGGTGTCTGAAAAGAGGACGCTGTCCAAGTTGCACGCCATCTTAGACAATGTCTCCCATCCACTACATAATGTACTGGTTGGGCACTGGAGTACATTCAGCCAGAGACTCATTCCACCGAGATGCAGCACAGAGCGTCATAGGAAGTCATTCCTGCCTGTGGCCATCAAACTTTACAACTCCTCCCTTGGAGGGTCAGACACCCTGAGCCAATAGGCTGGTCCTGGACTTATTTCCTGGCATAATTTACATAATACTATTTAACTATTTATGGTTCTGTTACGATTTATTATTTACGGTGCAACTGTAACGAAAACCAATTTCCCCCGGGATCAATAAAGTATGACTATGACGATGTGCAAAAGCGGACAAGACTGTGCAAATAAAAAAGTACTGAGCACATGAGTTGTCGAGTCCTTGAAAGTAAGTCTGTGGGCTGTGGAATCAGTTCAGAGTTGAGGTGAGTGAAGTTCTTTTGTAGGAATTGGTTGGTTAAAGGAAGCATAGCTTCCTTGCTATGCTCCATGAGTTTCAGGATGCTTCCGTTTAGATAGCAAAGCGTTTGGTCACAATGGTCTCTCTGGGTCCAACAAAGTGTAATCATTCATCCTTTTTGCAATCGCAAGTCACTGCTGCATATTGAAAACACCAAGGGCTGCAGATCTGTCCCGCTGGTGAACTGATCGAGGGCGGCGGAGCCGGACTCGTGTATTATGTTGCCGCCCAAGGAGGAAGGCATCAGCGGCGGTGCGCAGTCCAACAAATGGTGCAAGTGATTGTCCTGGACATGCCTTTGTGTGATTGCAAGACCCTGTTGGACATGGGTAATGTGCAAGTCTGGTTCACTGGTTCATTGGTGGGGAAGCTGCATGACCTGGGTCATTGTGTGGACCAGCCCCTCATGCCGCGGGGTTGCCTGTTGCCGTCACCCATGGGAGGAGACACTGGACGCAGTGCGGGGGAGAGCTGGAGTCCGTGCTGGGTTGGGGGCTGCCCCCTCCTCTCAGTGGTGTCGTCACTGGAAAGCAAGCGTTCGTTTGCGGCTGCAGCAGTACGTAACAAGGACGGCTGTGTGCTTGTTCTTGTAGAAGTGTGGGTCTGGGACAACATCCATGGACCATCAATCTACAGGCCAGGGACTTGGGCTATTTTTTTTATATATGATTTTGTAACTATGTTTTTCTGCTATCATAACTATATGTGCTGTGTGCGACTGGTGTTACTGAGGTTTGCACCTTGGCCCGGAGGAACACCGTTTCGTTTGTCTGTCTACACATGTATGGTTGAATGACAATTAAACATGAGTATGAAACTGAACAAATCCTAATTTCTGCCTTTGGTTCATTGGCTGCAAGTGTCCTCATTTGGCCACCTCCCGTTCAGTGACAATCAGAATTTATGATGCATCAACTATTCTACTGGTTGTAAAATATGGTACATCGATTACAGAAAAAGATGGGACAGAAACAGGCCCTTTAGCCATGATCTACCAAAGACATCTTGAAACCGCAGTGCCTCAGAAAGGCAACATCCATTATTAAGGGTCTCCATCTCCCCAGGACATTCCCTCTTCTCGCTGCTACCATCAGGGAGCAGATACAGAAGCCTGAAGGCACACTCTCAACGATTCAGGAATAACTTCTTCCCCTCTGCCATCTGATTTCTGAATGGACATTGAACCCATGAAGACTGCTTTTTTTATTATTTCTGTTTTTGCACTTTTTTAATTTATCTGTTTAATGTACATATATACCTACTGTAATTTATATTTTCTATATTATCATGTAATGCATTGCACTGCTGCCGTAAGTTTAGCAGATTTCATGACACATGCCGGCGATATTAAACCTTTCATTCTGATATTTCACTGCACTCAGACCCCACTAAACGCTGCGGACGTGTTCCCTGGAGGTGGAGCGCGATGTAAACCAGTGCTATGCGGGGTCATTATAACATTACGTAAATGGACATGTGTGCCTGTTTTTTTTATAAAATCAAATCCAAGATACATGATCTATTGCTTTATGTATACAAGTAATTGGTGGAGTAAGGAACACACAAATGGGCCTAACCTGTACCTCAGCAGGCCAGCCACAGCCGCACCGGAGGGAAGCGGGTGGTGGTACTATCAGCCGGCTCAGGGGCATGTTTTGGAGTGTTTGGTCATCCACCCCTATATTTCAGACATCCCACCTCTCCCGGAACTTCCGGGAGTCTCCCGCATATTAATCGTGGCTCCCTGATGCCCGCAAATTATGTACAATATCACGGAAATCAATTTTTTTGAGAGCAAGAGAGAGAGCGCGCGAGCGACCATGAGAGAGAGAGAGTGAGAGAGAGCGCGAGCGAGAGCGCACCATAGCAGTGTGTTCCAAAAAATATATAAAATGTACGTCACCCCAGACTACACTAAAGTGTACCCCTGCCTAATAGGGGTCAAAATAATGACAGTGTTGCTCGCTGTGCTGTTTGCAACGGTGACTTTTCTATTGCCCATGGTGGGTTAAGACTGTAAAAGACATGTTGAGGTGAGTTTAACAGGTGTCATTCGTTCATTAGTATATCTAACGTTATTTAAACTAGCTGGCTGGCTGCTAAGGAGCTACTGTATTGCAGACATCCCACCTCTCCCAGGAGTCTCCTGCAAATTGATGGTGCTACCTCCCTGAAATGGGTTTTTGCAGAGTGGGATGTCTGATATTTAGTCTATTTTCCACTTTTTCAAGCAAATGGCTTCCTGAACAAGTCACCTTCATTAATGATAACTTTGAGGTTGTCGTCGCAGAACCTTTTATCTTGTCTGCATTTTTTAATCATTGTTCTGATTGTCGAAGTAGCAAATTTCAAAGAGGCGCCAACATTAACCTGATGCTGACCAGCTTCCAAGCTCCGTATCGCTTGCAGTTTCACATCCATGCTGATGCTCTGCCCAGTCATCTTAGACATACTCCCCTCACTGGAAGTTACAGGCCGTTTTCCAGAAATTATGGGTGGAAAAAAATGGGATAAATAGGTGAGGGAGTAAGAATGTTTACACATGCGGGCGAGGCAGAGCGTGAAATCATACGTGATTAGCTGTGAGTGGCTTAGAGCGTATGTAAGGCACTCTCATTGGCTGATTGAATATTTACTGTAACCACAGCTGCTCTTGAGAAGTTTTAAGTGTTGCTTAGAATTAATTTTTGTCATTTTTAAAAATTTCAATAAAGAACTGAATAACCATTTGTAACCAACCTGTACTATGCGGGGTAGAGTAATATGGGGTCTGAGTGTAAACTAATTAAGTTAATGATACCTAATTAAACAAATCCCTTCACCTGCATATGGTCCATATCCCTTCGTTCTCTGCAGATTCAGGCACCTATGGAAGAGCCTTTTTGGCTTTGCTGACTCCATTACCACCCTGTCAGTGGCTTCCAGCCGCCCACCGCTCTGTGTGCAAACAAAACTTGTCCTACGCACAGGAGATCTGCAGATGCTGGAAGTCTGAAGGATCACGCGCAAAGCACCTGACGAGGAACTTGGCAAGTCAGGCAGCATCCATGGGGAGGAATAAATGCTTTGGGCTGAGGGTTTGTACATTCTCCCAATGACCACTCGGGTCTCCACCAGGTGATCTGGTTTCCTCCCACATTCCAAAGGTGTACCGGTTAGGATTAGTAAATTGTGGGCAGGCTATGTTAGCACTGGAAGTGCGGTAAGCCTTGTGGGCTGCCCTCAGCAAATCCTCCGGACTGTGTTGGTCCGTGATGCAAAGGACACGTTTCACTGAATGTTTTGGATTTACGTGTGATAAATAAAGCTGATCTTTATACGATATAGGAGAAGAATTAGGCCCATTGAGTCTATTCCGCCATTTCATAATGGCTAATCCAGTGTTCCTCTCAGCCCCAATCTCCTGCCTTCTCCCCATATCCCTTCACCTCCCGACCCATGAAGAATCTATCAATGTTTGTCCTAAATATACATAAGACTTGGCCTCCACAGCGCCTGTGGCAAAGAATTCCACAGATTCACCACTCTCTGGCTCAAGAAATTCCTCCTCTTCTCCATTCTAAAAGGACACCCCTCTATCCTGAGGATGCGTCATCTGGTCTTAGACTCCCTCCCCCCCCCCCCATAGGAAACATCCTCTCCACATCTGCTCTGTCAAGGCTCTACCATTGGATAGGTTTCAATGAGGACATCCCTCATTCTTCTGAATTCCAGTGAATACAGGCCCAGAGCCATCAAACGCTCTTCATATGACAAGCCATTCAATCCTGGAATCATTTTCATGAACCGTCTCCAGTTTCAGCACATCCTTTCTAAAATAAAGGGCCCAAAACTGCGCACAATACTCCAAGTGAGGCCTCACCAGTGCGTTATAAAGTCTCAACATTACAACCCTGCTTTTATATTCTAGTCCTCTTACAATGAAGCTGGCATCACATTTACCTTCCTCATCACAGACAACTGGCAAATCAACTTTTAGGGAATCCTGCACAAGGACTCCCAAGTCCCTTTGCGCCTCAGTTTTTTGTATTTTCTCTTCATTTAGAAAATAGTCAACCCTTTCATTTCTTCTACCAAAGTACATGACCATACACTTCCCGACACTGTATTCCGTCTGCTATTTCTTTACCTATTATCCTAATCTGTTTTAGTCCTTCTGACGCCTCTATACGTCCTCGAAACTACTTACGCCTCGACCTATTTTCATATCGTCTGCAAATCTTTACGCAGCAGAAGACGCGCACTGCTTCTCCAAATACCCGCTACCCACTTCCTTCCCCTTCAGCAGGAGAGTCTGCAACCCTTCCAGCAACTTTCCTGCAACTAATGTCAAACTATCACTGTCAGTGCCTTTCTGTTCTAATTAAGATCAGGCCTTTATAGCTGATGTGTGACTGAATCCAGTCATCGTAAATTGCTGACAGGAACTAAAACAGCTTTAAAAATTGAATTTAAAAGGCGATGACAGTTAAGAAAATACAGATTATCTATTTACTAAGAAATTGCGGAAATATCACTCCTATCTCATTTGTCAAATCCTTTCATCCCCTGAGAGTAGGAGTAAGGGTCATTAATCAAGTTTATTCTGAACCAGAAATAGATTTATTATCATTGACTTATGACGTGAAGCTTATTGTATGCAGCAGCATCACAGAGCAAAGGGGAAAAAAAAGAATTGTTCATGTGTTCGGTCGTTCTGTGCCATGCTGTGTCCCATGACTGTGATTGTTCTTGCAAATTTTTCTACAGAAGTGGTTTGCCATTGCTGCCTTCTCAGCAGTGTCTTCACAAGATGGATGACCCCAGCAGTTATCAATACTCTTCAGAGATTGTCTGCCTGGCATCCAGGACTTGTGATCTGTCCCGGCTGCTCATAGGACCAACCAGCACCTGCTCCCATGGCTTCACGTGACCCTGATTGTTGGGGGGGGGGGCCTAAGCAGGTGCTACACCTTGCCCAAGGGTGACCTGGAAGCTAGCAGAGGGGAGGAGTGCCTGACACCTCCTTTGGTAGAGACATATCTCCATCCCACCACACAAAAAAATTACAATTTAGAAAATAAATAAATATTGTAAATAGAAGGAATAACAAGGTAGTGTTCGTGAAGTGTTCAGAAATTTGATGATGGAGGGGAAGAAGAAATTCCTGAACTAATAGGTGAGGGTCTCCAGGCTCCTGTCGCTTGTCCCTGATGGTAGTAACAAAAGGACATGTACTGGATGGTGATGGTCCTCTAGTGAGGGATGTTGCCTTTGTGAGGCAGCACCTCTGGAAGATGACCTTGATGGTGAGGAGGCTTGTACCCATGATGCAGCTGCTCAGTCTACAACCCTCTGCAGCCTCGTGCAGTTCTGTGCAGGGAAGCCCCTGTCTCTGTGTCCTGCTGCACCTAGTGACCCGACGGCCTCTGTCTCGAGGCCGATGTTAGGCTGTCTTTAAAGAGAGTGAACCCTCGCAAGGTGGAAGGTCCCGATGGAGTACCTGGTAAGGCTCTGAAAACTTATGCCAACCAACTGGCAGGAGTATCCAGGGACATTTTCAACCTTCCACTGCTACAGGCAGAAGTTCCCATTTACTTCAAAAAGGCAACAATTATACCAGTGCCTCAGAAGAATAATGTGAGCTTAATGATTATCGCCTGGTGGCACTCATATCGACAGTGATGTTTTTTCAGGACTAGACTGAAAACAAACCAAATCTCTTCAAACTCAAAAACTTGTATAGACGTACCATGGAGAGCATTCTGACAGGCTGCATCACTGTCTGGTGTTGGGTGGTGGTGGTACTGTACAGGACCGAAAGAAGCTGCAGAAGGTTGTAAATTTAGTCGGCTCCATCTTGGGTACTAGCCTACAAAGTACCCCTAACATCTTCAAAGAATGGTGCCTCAGAAAGGCAGCGTCCATTATTAAGAACCTCCAGGACCCAGGGCATGCCCTTTTCTCACTGTTACCATCAGGTAGGAGATACAGAAGCCTGAAGGCACACACTCAGCAATTCAGGAACAGCTTCTTCCCCTCTGCCATCCGATTCCTAAATGGATATTGAACCTGTGAACACTACCTCACCTTTTCAATATACGTTATTTCTGTTTGCATGATTTTTAATTTCCAATATACATATACTGTAATTGATTGATTTATTTCTATATTATGTATTGCATTGGACTGCTGCTGTTAAGTTAACGAATTTCATGACACATGCCGGTGATAATAAACTTGAATCTGATTCTCTAGGCTGTGGTGCATCCAGTCTGAAAGCTATCCACCGTACATCTATAGAAATTTGTAAGAGCCTTTGGTGATAATACTGAATCTCCCCAAACTCCTAACGAAATATAGCCCCCAGTGTGCCTCCTTGGATGCAGATTTGTCTCTCGCAAAAGAGTTGAAAATCGCTCCTTCCCTCCGCTAGCCTGCATATGTAGCACCTGCTTGGCCCCTGATCAGGGTCATGTGAAGCCCTGAGAGCAGCCGGTGGATGGTCTCTGGAGAGTATTGATAATGTCTGGCGTCTTGTAAAACACTGCTCAGAAGAAGGCAATGGCAAATCACTTCTGTAGAAAAATTTGCCAAGAACAATCATGGTCATGAGACCATGATCACCCACATGAAGTGACATGGCACATGATGATGATGATGATGGTGTACCTTTTTCACGATTGTATCAATATGTTGTGCCCTGGATTAGATCCTCTAAGATGCTGATGCCCAGGAACTTGAAGATGCTCACCACTAACCCCGTGATAAGGACTGGTGTGATCATAATATGATTGAATTCATACTGCAGCTTGAAAAGAAGAAGCCTAAGTCACATGTAACAGTATCGCAATGGAATAAAGGGAATTACAGAGACATGGGAGAAGAGCTTGCCCAGGTGGATTGGAGGAGAATTCTAGCAGAGCAGAGCTGGCTGAAGTTTCTGGGAACAGTTCAATGTATGATAATGCATATTGGTAAAGGGAACAATAGTGTGGACTATTGTCTAAATGGGGAGAAGGTTCAAGCATCAGAGGTGCAGAAGGACTTGGGCATCCTCATGCAAGACTCCCAGAAGCTTAATTTACAGGTTGGGTCTGTGGTAAAGAAGACAAGCGAAATGTTGACATTTATTTCAAGGGGAATAGAATATAAAAGCAAGGAGGTAATGCTGAGCCTTTATAAGACACTAGTCAGGCCACACTTGGAGTATTGTCAACATTTTGGGTCCCATATCTCAGAAAGGATGTCTTGTCATTGGAGAGAGTCCAGAGGAGGTTCACAAGGATGATTCCTGGAATAAAAGGGTTAACATATGGAGAGCTTTTGGCAACTTTGGGCCTGTACTCACTGGAATTTAGAAGAATGCGGAGGGATCTAATTGAAACCTAACAAAGGTTGGAAAGACTAAATAGGGCGGACGCAGAGAGGATGTTTCCTTTGGTGGGGTACCCTCAAAATTGAGGGGTGCCCTTTTAGAACACAGGTAAGGAGAATTTTTTTTTTTTAGCCATATAGTAGTAAATCTGTGGAATGCTCTGCCACAGACTGTGGTGGAGTCCAAGCCTGTGGGTATATTTAAGACAGAAGTTGATAGTTTCCTGATCAGACAGGGCATCAAAGGATATGGTGAGAAGGCAGGTGTAATGGGTTGAGTGGGATCCGGGATCAGCCATGATGGAATGGTGGAGCAGACTCAATGGGTTGAATGGCTTAATTCTGCTCCTATGTTTTATGGTCTTATGGTGTGTTCTCCTGACTTCCCTTTCCTGAAGTCCACAATCAATTCCTTGGTCTTGTTGGTGTTGAGTATGAAGTTGCTGTGATATCAGTCAACCAGTTGATTTATCTCCCTCCTGTACACCTCCTCATTGCCATCTGAGATTCTACCATCAACAATATTATTGATGTTATCAGTAATATTATACATGATATGATTATGATTATGAGGAAACTCAGTCCTCATTTATTGTCGATTAGAAATGCATGCATTAAGAAATGATACAATGTTCCTCCAGTATGATATCACAGAAACACAGGACAGACCAAGACTAAAACTGACAAAAACCACATAATTAAAACATATAGTTACAACCGTGCAAAGCAATACCATAATTTGATAAAGAGCAGACCATGGGCACGGTAAAAAAAAAAGTCTCAAAGTCCCAATAGACTCATTGTCTCACACAGGTGGCAGAAGGAAGGAACTCTCCCTGCCATGAACCTCCAAGCGCTGCCAACTTGCCGATGCAGCACCATTGGAAGCACCCGACCGCAGCGGACTCTGAGTCCGTCTCAAAACTTCGAGCCTCCGACTAGCCCTCCAACACCGAGCACCGAGCACCATCCTCTGCCAAGCGCTTCGACCCCACCCCAGCCACCAAGCAACAAGTAAAGCTGAGGACTCAGGGCCTTCCCCTCCGGAGATTCTGGATCACACAGTAGCAGCAGCAGTGAAGCAGGCATTTCAGAAGTTTCACCAGATGTTCCTCCGTGCTCTCACATGTCTCCATCAAATCAGGATTGTGTACAGCACCCTACTTGACAGATAACAGATATTCATCACTGGAATGGCCGCTGCGTGCTGCGTCGCGCTGCCATCTTCTCCTCCACTATGTGTGCGTAGTTCCCAGAGGCCACTGTGAGCGGTTCGTTCTGTGAATCTGTTATTCATGGATAAATACAAGACTCTCGAAGTAAAGGGCAAGATTTACCCAGTGAAGTTAAAAGTGACAGGCTACACTGGAGAGAAAGTTCCAGTAAAAGGGGGTTGTATAGTGACCTTCAAGTACAGGGGACAGCACCTAAAGGCACAGCTACTGATTTAGAAAAGTGAGTACAGCCACTAGTAGGTCTGAGTGCATGAGAAAAGCTCAACCTAGTGAAATAAGTTTTCGTAGTGGCTTTGCAGACTAAAGATGACCACCCAACATTTATGGAAGAGCACGCAGATGTCTTGGAGGGGCTCGGATGCTTAACTGATGGAACTTACGAAACTCATAACAGCATCCTTGAGAGTTCCAGAGTGGTTATGTAAGAAAAGCACAAGAACTCCACCTTCTGTAGACTCCATACCAGGATGCCAGTGCTGAACAGAGTGATCGTGATGAAGCAGTGGCCAGTCTTGCTTCCACATCATTGAGCTTTGGTTCAAAATCTGTCTCTCATCGACTGCCAGTTAAAGACTGAAAATCAAAAATATCTCCACGATCCTCTCTGAAGTTGAAGCAGAAAAATTAAAAGATAGGGAGACCACACAGACTCCAAGGTCAGAACAGCAACAGAGCAAAACAAACCAACAGGAGCTGCTATCTATGATACACAGTCAGCAGAGGGAGCTCTGTGAATTGAGACAGAATAAGTTGCAACTTGTGAAAAGACTCACTGATCATGTGGATGCAGTCCAGGGCTCCATTATGGGGCATGTGGAGTGAATTATGGTCACACTGTAAGAACAAAAACAGAGACAAATAGATAGGATCTTAGTGGAAGGCTGTGAAAGAAATGAACATGTTGATCAGAGTTCTCGGAAAGACACAAATATCAATGCACCAAATGCAAGCAATACACCCGTGGAAACATATAGCAGACCAAAAAGGATCATTAAACCACCTCAGAGACTGATTGAAAGTTAATAAGTGGATAAAGGACCGTATTTACTCATTACAATTAAAGTTACTCTAGATCTTTGTTGGAAAGGATTATTGACAGGAATAGTTTATGAAGACATAGTATTGTGTTTGTTTTCTTTAAATAAGGAAGATGAATTATGTGTGTTCATGACCACTTCAGTTCCCAGTAGGCAATGTGAGTGTTTCACCCGGAACCAGAAGCTTCAATTGTGACCTGATCACACACGCTCAGTGTTGAGCTGAAGCAGTTCAGAATAAAATGTTCTAGGGTTTACCCACGCCAAGTTTGTCTTCATTAAGGACAAACACAACACGTGGTGTTTGAGATGGGTTTAGTCGTGTGATCATGAATGTAGAGCGAATAGAACATTGGGCTAAGAATGTAACATTGAGGTGTGCCTGTGCTGATTTAAAAAGTTTCCCTGGTTCCTCATGAAAGCAATGACTTTTATATGGATTTAATCGCATGGAGGTGGGGGTATGCACAATGTGATCAAAATTTACAAGTGAGTTAGGTAGTGACTTTCATTAACTCATGTGGGAGATCACTATGTCACCCGACCCAATGTCTACATATGCACTTTCTTGCAGACATTTATGAGACAGCAAACAGGAGAGAGAATCTTAATTGATTTTAGGCTGGAATATTCTTATTATTGTATTCCTTCTGCAGCTCCAGCCAAAATCAAATAACTTGGAACAAACTAAAACTGCAATTTTTGGTTCTGGACTATTTAGTACAGCACCCTCCGTGTACATTAAGATTATAAGAAATTTTAACTGATAATTGGCTTATTATTGTCACATGTAGGGAGATAAGGGCCCACAGTATCCAGGTCATGGCCTCTTCTCACTGCTACCATCAGGTGGGACGTACAGGAGGCTTAAGTCCCACACCACCAGGTTCAGCAACAGTGACTACCCCTCGTCCATCAGGCTCCTGAGCCACATCTCGGAACTGATTCGGCAACCTACAGACTCATTTTCAAGGACTCTACAATTCATGTTCTTGGTTTTATTTATTTATGGTTGTATTTGCCCAGTGTATCTTCTTTTGCACACTGGTTGTTTGTCAGTCTTTGTGTGTCGTTTTACATAGATTCTATTGTATTCTCTGTTCTACTGTGAATACCTGCAAGACAATGACTCTCAGGGTTGTATATGGTGACATGTATACACTTTGATAATAAATTTACTTTATATATATTTTTGATCAATCTGTCTGCTTTTGCAAATTGGTTGTTTGTCAGTCTTTATGTATAGCTTTTCATAAATTCATGAGACCACATAAGCCCATAAGATATAGGATCATAGGGTATATGGGAGGATAGATGAAGTATAGGGTGCATAAGACATTGCTCCCACCTATCCAAATTCTAATGTATTTTCTTATTTTCCTGTAAATGCCTGCAAGAAAATTAATCTCAAGGTAGTATCTACATACTTTGATAATAAATTTACTTAGTTTTAAATAAATTGAACAAATTAGACAATGAGGAAATCTGTAAAAATGTATCGAAATTAAAATATCCACCAATACTTTGATTAAAATTGCCAGATTTATAATTAGCAATGTTGATCCATTTATATCTCAATCTTGTGAAAACTATTTTTTCTTTTACAGAGGCACAGCGATAGCAGGTGTGGTGTTTGGGATTGTCTTTCTCATGGGAGTAATTGCTGGCATTGCTATTTGCATCTGTATGTGCCTGAATAATGGTTGGAACGCACGTGTGGGTGTGCTGCAAGGCTCACATCTTGATACGGTCAGTCGATACAATGGTAAGCATCAGCCTGAACAATCTTTTGTTGAGTCAAGGTCTCTTTATCTATCCAATTCTTTACAAAATCACTACCTCTCTACCTCTCCATTATAAGACAATAAGATATAGGAGCAGCATTAGACCATTTGGCCCATCAATTATGCTCCACCATTTCATCATGACTGATCCAATTTTCCTCTCAGCCCCAATCTCCTGCCTTCTCCACGTATCCCTTCATGACCAATCAAGAACCTATCAACCTCTTACTTACATATACATAAAGACTTGGCCTCCACTGCTATCTGTGGCAGAGAATTCCACAGATTCACCACTCTCTAGCTAAAGAAATTCCTCCTCATCTCTGGTCTAAAAGGACGCCCCTCTATTCTAAGGCTGTGTCCTCTGGGCTTACATTCTCCCATCATAGGAAACATCTTCTCCACATCCACTCTATCAAGGCCTTTCATCATTCAATAAGTTTCAATAAGGTCACTCCTCATTCTTCTGAATTCTAATGAATATAGGCCCAGAGCCATCAAACGCTCATCATATGACAAGCCATTCAATCCTGGAATCATATTTGTGAACCTCCTTTGAACCCTCTCCAGTTTCAGCACATCCTTTCTAAGATAAGGGGCCAAAACTGCTCACAATACTCCAAGTGAGGCCTCACCAGTTCTTTATAAAGTCTCAACTTTACATCCTTACTTTTATGTTCTAGCCCCCTTGAAATGATTGCTAACTTCGTATTTTCCTTCCTCATCAGAGACTTTTCTGTAATACCATGGGCTCTTAACTTGTTAAGTAGCCTTATGTGTGTCACCTTGTCAAAGGCCTTCTGAAAATCCAAGTACACAACATCAACCGATTCTCCTTTGCCGATCTATTCCAAAAAATTTGTCAGGCAAGCTTTTTCCATTACAGCCTATTTTATGTGCCTCTGAGTAACCTGAGAACTTATCCTTAATAATCGACTCTAACATCTTACCACTCACTGACATGAGGCTAGCTGGTCTATAGATTCCTTTCTTCTGCCTCTCTCCTTTCTTGAAGAGTGCAGTGATATTTTCAATATTCCAGTCTTCCAGAACCATTCCAGGATCTAGTGATTCTTGAAAGATCATTACTAAAGCCTTCACAATCTCTTCAGCCACCTCTTTCAGAACCCTGAATGTACACCATCTGGTCCAAGTGACTTATCTACCTTCAGACCTTTCAGTTTCCCAAGAACCTTTTCTCTAGTAATGTTAACTTTACACTCTTCATGACCCCTGACACCTGGAACTTCCACCATACTGCTCGTGTCCTCCACAGTGAAGCCTAATGCAAAGTACTTATTCAATTGTCTGTCATTTCCTTGTTCCTCATTACTACCTCTCCAGCACTATTTTCCTGTGGTCTGATATCCACTCTCACTTCTCTTTCCACTTCATGTATCTGAAGAAACTTTTGGTATCCTTTTTAATATTGTTGGCTAGCTTACTTTTGTATTCCATCTCTACCTTCTTAAACACTTTTTTAGTTGCCTTCTGTTCATTTTTAAAAGCTTCCCAAATCTCTAACATCCCACCATTCCCGTTATTCCCTTTACCTTTTTTGGAATATAAATTGGGTTCCACCAGCTTAGTCATAGAACACTATAGCACAGACACAGGCCATTCAGCCCATCTAGCCTGTATCAAGCTATTATTCTGCCTAGTCCCATCAACCTGCACCCAGACCATCACCCTCCATACCCCTCCAATCTGTCTACCTTTCTAAACTTCTCTTAAATGTTGAAATCAAACTTGCATCCAGCAGTTCTGTTGGTAGCTCACTCCGCACTCTCACCACCCTCTGAGTTTTCCCTTCACATTTCACCTTTCACCCTTAACCCACAGCCTCTGGTTCTAGTTTCACCCACCCTCAGTGGGAAAGCCTATCTATACTGCCCATAGTTTTGCATATTTGTATCTAATCTCCCCTCATTCTTCTACGCCTTAGCTTATCTTCTGTTGTCTTCATATCATCTGATCCTACCACAATGCAACCCTTTAATTAACCTACAGTAGAGGTAGAGGGGACCCCAAACGTGAAAAGTTCTCCAAACTGTGGTGTGATTACCGAATTACTTACCCATTGATCCAAAACTATTGATTTCCAAAAGAGAGCTACCCACTTCCATCTGTTTAGAAGCCCACCTTTCCAGTGATCTCCTAAGTTGGCTTATTATTGTCACATGTATTGAGGTACAGTGAAAAATGTGCTTTGCATGCCACCCACATAGATCAATTCATTAAAACAGTTCATTGACGTGGCCAATCTCAATGCCGAACAAGTGTTACAGTTACAAAGTACAGTGCAGGTAGACAATAAGGGCCATGAGCTAGACATGAAATCAAGAATCCGTCATACCATTCAATAACTTTATTTATTTGTCATGTAGATTTACAGGACTATGTAAAGTATTAAGCACATATATATAGCTGGGAGAGCTAATTTGTAAATCTGGCAGCAGCAAAGGATTTTGGGAATGGTGAGGGTGGAGTGCCCTAGGAGGAGTGTGGGACAAGTGGCAGAGAAGGAGTGTAGGGGTGGGAGGTGCGTGGGTACAAACACACCCACTCCTGAGGCACCAGGCAAGGTCATTTGATTCCAAAGATTTGTTTATTGATCATTACAGAATGTCTCTCTGGTGCATCTCACTCCCTCCCCTCTCCCTTCCCCTTTTCCCAACTATGATTCCCCTCACCCTACCTCCTTGCCATTCTCAGTCCACAATAGAGACCCATATTAGAATCAGGTTTATCATCCTCACGTATGTCATGAAAATTGTTTTTTTTAATGACAGTAGTACAGTACAATACATCAAATTAATACAGTACTGTGCAATAGTCTTAGGCACCTGAGCTACAGTGGCATGCAAAAGTTTGGGCACCCCTGGTCAAAATTTCTGTTACTGTGAATAGTTAAGTGAGTAGAAGTTGAACTGATCTCCAAATATTTATATGTCAGATATTTATATTTGTATTTGTATGCTGTAGCACATACTTATTATTCACAGTTATTCTGTAAATAATACTATTCTTTTGCACTTCTGGTCAGATGCTGATCGCATTTCATTGGCTTTATATCTGTACTCAGCACAATGACAATAAAGTTGAATCTAATCTAATAAGTCATAAAGTTAAAGATGAAACATCCTTTTCAACATTTTAAGCAAGATTAGTGTATTATTTTTGTTTTGTACAATTTTAGAGTGAAAAATAGGAAAGGAGCACCATGCAAAAGTTCGGACACCCCAAGAGATTTGAGCTCTCAGATAACTTTTACCAAGGTCTCAGACCTTAATTAGCTTGTTCACAGTCATCATTAGGAAAGGCCAGATGATGCAAATTTCAAAGCTTTATAAATACCCTGACCACTCAAATGTTGTCCCAACAATCAGCAGGCATAGGCTCCTCTAACTAGCTGCCTAGCACTCTGAAAATTAAAATAAATGATGCCCACAAAGCAGGAGAAGGCTATAAGAAGATAGCAAAGCGTTTTCAGGTCGCCGTTTCCTCAGTTTGTAATGTAATTAAGAAATGGCAGTTAACAGGAACAGTGGAGGTGAAGTTGAGGTCTGGAAGACCAAGAAAACTTTCCGAGAGAACTGCTGGTAGGATTGCTAGAAAGGCAAAGCAAAACCCTCGTTTGACTGCAAAAGAGCTTCAGGAAGGTTTAGCAGACTCTGGAGTGGTGGTGCACTGTTCTACTGTGCAGCGACACCTGCACAAATATGACCTTCATGGAAGAGTCATCAGAAGAAAACCTTTCCTGTGTCCTCACCACAAAATTCAGCATCAGAAGTTTGCAAAGGAACATCTAAACAAGCCTGATGCATTTTGGAAACAAGTCCTGTGGACTGATGAAGTTAAAATAGAACATTTTGGCTGCAATGAGCAAAGGTATGTTAGGAGAAAAAAGGGTGCAGAATTTCATGAAAAGAACACCTCTCCAACTGTTAAGCACAGGGCTGGATTGAGCATGCTTTGGGCTTGTGTTGCAGCCAGTGGCACAGGGAACATTTCACTGGTAGAGGGAAGAATGAATTCAATTAAATACCAGCAAATTCTGGAAGCAAACATCACACCGTCTGTAAAAAAAAAGCTGAAGATGAAAAGAGGATGGCTTCTGCAACAGGATAATGATCCTAAACACACCTCAAAATCCACAGTGGACTAGCTGAAGAGGTGCGAGCTGAAGGTTTTGCCATGGCCCTCACAGTCCCCCGACCTAAACATCATCAAAAATCTGTGGATAGAACTCAAAAGAGCAGTGCATGCAAGATGGCCCAAGAATCTCACAGAACTAGAAGCCTTTTGCAAGGAAGAATGGGTGAAAATCCTCCAAACAAGAATTGAAAGACTCTTAGCTGGCTATAGAAAGCGTTTACAAGCTGTGATACTTGCCAAAGGGGGTGTTACTAAGTACTGACCATGCAGGGTGCCCAAACTTTTGCTTGGGGCCCTTTTCCTTTTTTGTTATTTTGAAACTATAAAAGATGGAAATAAAAAAGTAATCTTGCTTAAAATATTAAAGAAATGTGTCATCTTTAACTTTATGCCTTTTGGAAATCAGGTCATCTTTTACTCACTTTGCTATTCACAATAACAGAAATTTTGACCGGGGTGCCCAAACTTTTGCATGCCACTGTATATGGCTCCTTAAGGTTGTTATAGCCGGGGCTGATAATGGGGACAAGCTCCCTCTACCTATTAAATGCTCCCAAAGGCATGCACCACACATAGCCTGTGACAACCAAGACCCACCTTGGGCCTTCAGGTGTGGCTTAGTTACTAAGCCCAGCGGAAACATTTCTACTGACAGGAGAAGGGGCAAAGGTGGGTTACTGGCACCTTAAAACCAGTCGCTTCAGGCAGATGGGGCTTGTCAGCCGTGGTTGGCAGCTCATCTAGGAGAAGGAAGTCTCTGATCTCAAACCTCCGCTGCCTTGCGGCCGCACTCCAAGTAAAAAATCCAGAGCGTGAGTCCCTAAGGCAGTCCTACATTGAGTTCAGTGTTGACTGGCAACTCCTGCGACACTGCTGGTACCAAACTCTATGGGTCTCTGCAGTTCCTTTGGGTTCACCAGGTGTGTGGAGAAGGGAAGTTTGCTACAAGGGCAACAGCTCACTCTCCATATCGTTGTGCCCAGGCTTGCAAATCTAGACAGCTAGGACGCAATATCCATTGTCAGCTCTGACTGACGGAGGCCTCAGAAGACTTTTGCACAGTACTGTACGTTGCATGTATTAGGAATTTGCTGTGGTGTGTTAGCCAAACATACAACAAAAAATAACAGCATTCAACAATTATTAAGAATAAACAATTATATAAAAATTGAGTCAGGAGATTAAAATACAGATATGGAATAAAATGTGCATAAATACCAGCATGTATTTACTATGTAAACAGCATTATAAAAAGTGGTTTAAAATATTTACAATGCAGCGACTGAGGTAATAGCCTGTGATTTCACTGGAAAGCTGCTCAAATTTGTTTCTTTTTTCTCCTTATTTTGCAATTTTTTCTCTCCTTAAGGGAAATCTATGGGTGACTGAGTCTCGACCAAAGGAGTTGTAAGACATCCTTCCCTCCACTAACCTTCAAGTCACCCTTGGGCAAGGTGTAGCACCTGCTTGCTGCCCCCCCCCGCCCAATGTATCTGCCGGGTGGCGGGGTGGAGATCTCTCTACCAAAGCAGGTGTAAGGCACTCCATTCCTCCACTACCCTGCAGGCCACCCTTGGGCAAGTTGCAGCACCTGCTTAGCCCCCGATCAGGGTCACATGAAGCCGTGGGAGCAGGTAATGGATGATCATACGAGCAGTTGGTGCATATTACAAGTTCTGGTTATGTAATCACTGATGTCAGGCAGGCAATCTCTGAAGAGTATTGACAATGGTTGGGGTCACCTGTCTTGTAAAGACACTGTCTCGAAGGCGGCAATAGCAAACCACTTGTGCAGAAAAATTTGCCGAGAACAATCATGGTCTTAGAAAGACCATGATCACCCATGACATACAATAGGAAGATTAGCGAAAGAACAGAGGGTAAATCAAAGATGTGCTAATGTTGGCTGAAACATTCTTGTTTGCAACTGATGTATGGACGTTCATCTGGAACAACTTGCATTTATATAGCGCCTCAGAGTTGCTGAGTGTAAGTAGAACTTAGAGAGCTGCTAGTTAAAATAACAGAACATGAAACGAGAAACTGCTGATCAAAATCTCTTTTTTAATACTACCAACTAAATCTTAGAAAACAGTGCAATGCAGTGCAGTGACTGAGGTAATAGATGTGGAATTGGGGCTGGATCTTGTATCAGCAGGACAGAAGCTATGCTTGAGGCTGGTCATCTGTGCAAGGTGGGTGTTGGCTGTTTTCCTGATGCAGTCAGAATTGTAGACAGAGTCCAAGGAAGATAGGCTGGTTTCCATCATGTCACGTTTTTCCACTCTTGTGCTTTGCACTCTACTTAAACATATCCTTGGTTATTCATGCTGAGTCGACAGCCTCACAGAAATATGATTAATTCTGCAGGTGAATCTTAAAAACATAATTTCATTTAAATGTGAGAATGAATTTACCATTAAAAGTGGCAGATATCAAAACTGAAACATCATTTAAATGAAACATGTATTGGGTCTACTGTAATTAAAATGGAGGTTGATAGATTGTTGATTAGTAAGGGTGTCAATAGTTACGGAGAGAAGGCAGAGAATGGAGCTGAGAGTCAATCAGCAATATTGGAATGGCGGAATTGAATCAATGGGTTGAATAACCTAATTCTGCTCCTATATCTATTGGTCTTTGGTTCCTTAAGGTTGTTACAGCTGGGATTAGTAGTGGGTATAAGCTTCCACTACCTATTAAATATTCCCAATGACATACATCTCAAATAGCCTCTGACATTCAAGTCCAGCTCCTGGCCTTCACATGTGGCTTAGCTACTAAGCCCGGTGGAACTGTTTCTACTTTTAGGAGAAGGGGTAAAGGCAGGTTACTGGTGCCTTAAAACCAGTTGCTGTGTGCAGATGGAGCTCTTCATTGTCACAACCACGGATTTGACAGCACAGCAGATACAGCAATTGCAGTCATGAATATGCACATTCAGCTAATTATTATTTCATTGTGATGGTATTTAATTCCATTCTTTTGGTCTTTAGTGCTTGTTAAGGCTTCAACAAAGCACAGCAACATTTCGCTGCCTGCTTGCATTTGGCCTTGCCTGAGAAATTGGATTGTCGAGTCAACCGATTCTGAAGACTAGTAGTATTCGTTTTATATTTAGCTATTCCTTTCAGCCGCAGTGTAGGCTTCATTTACCATTTGTGAATTTTAGTTAATGGCCCTGTTTGGCCTAGCATTTATTGTCTTCTTTTCCCTCTAACTCTGTTCGCATTAAAGTCTATCAACTATCACCCCACTTCACTAGTACCTCTCGCTTCGCATTTGGGCCATACCCAAATGAAGTGACAACAAATCTCGACAAACCACTACGATGAAAAGAATAGAGTTACACCATCAGCTTACACATGCACATTCACGAGTGCAATTGCCGTATCTGCTGCGCTGCTGAATCTGTGGTTGTGACACATCAGAAATGGTTGGCAGCTCATTTAAGAGAAGGAAAACTCTGATCAAAAACCTCCTCTGTCTTGTACCTATATCTACGTATGGTGAAGGCTTCGGGAGTAAACCCTGAGGAAAATTCCAGAACTGAAGTCCCTAAGGCAATCCTATGTTGAGCTCAACGCTGACTGGTGACTCCTGCGATACTACTGGTGCCAAACTGCATTGGTCTGTACCGTTCCTTTGGATGAGGAGAGAAGGACCCTGCTGCATGTTCTCGGTTTCCTACTGCCCTTGGCTTGCATATCATGTAGACAGCTCGGATGCAACATCCATGGTCGACCCTGACCAACGAAGGGTGTCACTGTGGTCTGATGCAGGCTTTTAAACTGGACAGGGATTGCTGCTTGCTCTTATTATTCTATCTACCTTTGTTCATCTTTAACTCTGTTAACTGATCAATGCAGACTTCATACTGTCTGTTTATCCATGGCTTTAACCATTTCATTAGGTATCAATTATTTCAATGTTAATTTTCTCCATTGGATATTCATGTCTCTTCTTATCTGCCCGTGCATTTATCTTTGGAATGTTCTGTCCCTTTTGTCTGCAGTTTTCAATCTCACTTGCTCTTCATTAATTTCTTATGACAGTGTCTTATTCCTTCCGAGTCAACATCTCCTTCTATCACTGTCATTCAGTCATTTCACATTTCAAACTCTCAAGAATAATTGAGTAAATTTAGTTATTTCTAACAACTGAAACAAATAATCTGTCTAATATCTATGTGTAGTGGGATTTTTTGAGATCTACATGCAATATATCTCTAATGTCCTAGATATCTGAAATAAAACAGAACTGCTTCTCCCCACTCCCCTTCTCTCTTTCTCTATTCTCCCCTTCTCCTCTCCTCACCTCCTATCACCTATCACCTCCCTCTGCCATCACTCCTCCTCCTTTTTCTCCCATGACCCTCTATCCTCTCCTATCACGTTCCATCTTCTTCAGCCGTTTACCTTTTCCGCTTATCACCTCCCAGCTTCTTTCTTCATTCCGATCTCCGACCCACCCATCTTCTCTTTCACCTGGTTTCACTATCACCTTCCAGCTTAAACTCCTCCACCTCCCTCATCTTCTTGTTCAGGTTTCTTTCCCCTTCCTTTCCATTACCCTGGTGAAGGGTCTCAGCCTGAAACGTTGACTGTTTATTCCCCTCCACAGATGGCATCTGACCTGCTGAGTTCCTCTAGCACTTTGTGTGTGTTGCAAGTACTGAAAAAACTCAGCCGGTCAGGCAGCATCCATACAGCAAGAAACAGAGTTAACAATTCAGGTTGATGATCTTTTTATCAAAACAAGCATTAACTCTGTTTCATAAGACATAGAAGCAAAAGTAGGCCATTTGGCCCATTGAGTCTGCTCCACCATTCCATCATGGCTGAGTTATTGTCCCTCTCAGCCACAATGTCCTGCCTTCTCTTCATAATCTTTGATGCCCTTATTAATCAAGAGCCTATCAAGCTCTGCTTTAAATATATTCAATGTCTTTGCCTCCACAAACATCTGTGGCAATGAGTTCCTTAGATTCACCACTCTCGGGCTAAAGAAATTACTCCTAATCTCTGTTTGAAATGGACGTCCCTCTCTTCTGAGGCTGTGCCCTCTGGTCCTAGACTCCCCCACTATAGGAAACATCCTCTCCACATCCACCCTATCTCGGCCTTTCAATATTCAATAGGTTTCAATAAAATCCCCTCTCTCTCCTTGATCTGCTGGGCATTCCCAATATTTTCAGTTTTAGAAGACTTATTTGGTAGTATTGAAAAAGAGATCTTGACCAGCAGTTTGTCATTTTATATGTTTTCTTAAATCAACTTGCAGCTCTCAGAGTTCCACTCACTTATTCAGAGCAGCTCTGAGGTGCTAAAGAAATACAAGTTGTTGAGGTTCCAGATGTTTAACCAGCCCCATCTTCTCAGTGAGGTGTGCGAAACATAACAACAATATGAACATCCATAGACCAGTTGCAATCAAGAATGTTTGAGTCAACATTAGCACATCTTAGATTTCTCCTTCATTCGTTCATTATGTACCATATCATATGACGTGAGCAATCATGGTCTCATGACTGAAATTGTTCTTGGCAAATTTTTCTACAGAAGTGGTTTGCCATTGCCTTCTTCTGGGCAGAGTCTTTACAAGACGGGTGACCCCAGCCATTATCAATACTCTTCAGAGATTATCAGTGGTTACTTAACCAGGACTTGTGATATGCTCCAGCTGCTGATATGACCATCCACCACCTACTCCTGTGGCTTCACGTGACCCTGATCGGGGGGCTAAGCAGGTGCTACACCTTGCCCAAGGGCGACCGGCAGGCTAGCGGAGGGAAGGAGTGCCTTGCACCTCCTTAGGTTAGAGACATCTTCACCCCGCCACCAGTAGATTTTCCCTAGAGAGAGAAATGATTGCAAGATAAGGGGGAGAAAAGAAATGAATTCAAGTAACTTTCCAGTGAATTCACAGGCTATTACCTCAGTCATTGTGAACACTTCAAACCACTTTTTATCATGCTGTTTACATTGTAAATGCCGGCATTTATATATTTATGCATATTTTATTCCATATCTGTATTTTAATTTCTAACTTTATATAATCTTTTATTCTTTGTAATTGTTGAAAGTTACTTTTGTTGCTCATCACATCCTAACCACCACACCACAGCAAATTCCTGATAT